>NC_045638.1:116809135-117427746 GCF_009829145.1 Chiroxiphia lanceolata
AATCAGCTTCCAACCTAAAGTCAGACAATCCCTACTTCATCCAAAGGACCAGAGAAGCAAAGCAATCTGGTTACACAAATGAATCAAACCATGGCTTGCTTGTGGTGGGTCTTCTCCCTTCCATTTCTCAGGTCAGGGTACTTGGATCATCTTGATGTGTGGCACTTTGTTGTTGTTCTTGTTTGTTATAGTTATGTCACTGTTGAGATAAGATGAAATCATGCATTCCTTTGTCACTATCTTTTCAGTTGTGGGAATTGAGCACTGATAATTTATTTTTTTTTTTTTTTTACTTTTACAGAGGTCCAGTGTTCATGAGTCTGTGGGCTCCAGTAGCAAAGTCAGAGCTGCTACAACAGCTTTACCATTTAAAGAAGGGAGCCTTCAACAGAACTAAAAATGATCTGACCATGATACACTGTAAGATGTTACTGAGTTTTCAACAAACTACTACTATGAGGCTGCCTTTCAGTGTTAGGTTTCATCCCAACTTTTCAGGCTTTACAAATATTCTGTATTTTACATTATTTTCCTCAAACGTATTAGTTTGTACTTTTCCTATTTGAAGCTGATTTTGTAATTTTCTGCCTGATTCCTTAATCTCACTCAGTCCCATTTGTATTATGCCTTCGTGCTCTCTGGTGTTCACCTCGAGTTCTAATTTATTCTCACCTGCATATTTCACTAACGTATTTTTTACTCCAACACCTGCATTATTAATAAAGATGTTAAACTAAATGAATCTCTACAGAATGCTATTAAATATTACCCCCTACACTCCAAATCTAATACTTTGAGCCTTTATTTTACAGTCAGCTCTCAGTCCTTGTGACAATGCTCTTCTGAAAGTCACTGGGAAACAATTTTCAGTACAATTCCGCAAGTTATCATATCAAGCACTTTACTAGACTCCAGCCATACGTATTGCATTTCTTTTATCCATAAATAGGTATTATGTCAAAAAAAAAAAAAAAGAAGAAGTGGCAAAATACGTTTTTAGGAAATAGCTGCTGTACTTCGTTACTTGATGACTGGGTTTGGGACGGGGGAAAGAATGATCTTTTTGCACCGTGATTTATAGAGCGCTGTTTTTAGCTGTACCCAGGATCTTTTAAATTCTCTTGGCATCAGGATCCATTTCTTGCTGCCTGTAGTGTTTAGCACTAACCCCTTGTTGTCAGGACAGAAGAGCAGGCAAAAGGCTCCTTCACACCAACCCTTCTGCTGAACTACAGCGAAGCTACAAGTGGCTCTGCTGAGATGCTGCAACCGAGTGCTCTGTGACACATCTCCCAGAGACAATTAAGTCACCTTTGTGCTGTTTGGAAGTGCTCCCGACTCAAACTTCCAACTGCAGTGCCTGGGGAGGCAGCAGGACCTGCTGCTTTTGTGCTGTTTTCATTTTGCTCTCTCTGACTCCGCTTTTAATGCACTTTCTATTCTATTCTATGTTAAATTGTTTCCCTCCCTGGTAATTTTCTCCCAGCTACTTGTGTTCTACTCTAATTACTAGGTGCAATTAGAATAATTCTACTTCTTTCTACAGATTCTGCAGTTTGACAGTGGAATCTGATTTGGACCAAATTCAGCTGTGGTTTTCTCTCTAGCAAACTGTGTTTGCTTTGAGAAGGTAAATTGGATACCTGTTGGATATGCCTAACTGTTTAAAGCAACAGTCAGCAGCAAAACAATATTGTAATCATTCATTAGGAATTAATACAGTGACTAGAAGGGAAAAATCACTTTTTCGTGTTCTCCACTTTAGATTTGTGCAAAGATTGCACCAAGAATAACCAAAGGAGTCCAGCCACAAACAAGATCAAATTAGGGCTTGTCTCATAGAAGCAAAGGGTAGGAGAATAAAACTATTTGCTTTAGAATGACTGTTGGAATAGCTGCCCTTAAGTCTTACTAAAAAATTCAGTTCCAAATAGTGTATTTTGACATCCAAGCTGTGTGTCCCAGTGTTTCAAACCATACACTAGATAAATTATTAAACCTGTGTGGGCTGCTTATTTCCATCTCAAATAAAATACAAATCAAATATGACATTTAAAACTTTTCTATAATGTCTATAAAGAGCGCTAAGAAGAGCATAGCCTTGTAAAAGAGGCTTATTCAGTGCTTATAAGACTGACCTGTCAGTAGTGGAAGTCATTAGAAATACAGATCTTCCATATGATGATTCGGGAGAATATTTGTGGCTTAAAATGGTGAAAGGTTAACACTGATGATAAAGCTAATGTTTGTGTCATTTCTCCTGACATTTTTTTTCCAAATCCCTTTGGCCAGTGAAGTCACTTGTGACACAGCCCCTCTTTAAGCTGCCCTTCAGGTGTTTAGTTTGCTTACATTCGTGTTAGACCATGTGGATTTTGGTATGCTGTGGTTTTTAGTAAGGTAAAGACAAGCTGGCTCCTCTGCTCCTTTCTGTAACAGAAAAGTACAATATCTGGTGGGAGTTCTGTCAGTGTTTTCAGGTCTTTTTATCTAATGAAAGTTAATTTGCAATAAAACAGGCCCTGAGTTTCCCTAGTTTGAGATTCATCCTGTTTAAGAAAAGATTGTGAATAAGTCATGGGTGAGCTCTCCTAGACACTGATGGGCACATTTGCTATGTGTGTTGTGATTATATATTTAGAAGTTACTAAGAATGTCCAGAGCTCAGCAAGTACAGTAAGAGGTAAGATTCACTAGCTCATCAGAGCAGGGAAAATGAAGACTAAAGAGTAAACTCATGCCATACTAACTCAGATATTTTAAATGCTCTCTGGATAAAATTCTTCTGACACTGGAAATCAGGGCAGTTCAACACTTTGTTTAGGTATATAGAGACAAGTGCCTAAAATATATATATGGTTGTTACAGTGCCATAACTTTTATTTTACAATGAACATAAATTGACTATTTTAACCTCACTGATGTTTTAAAACTTATAAACCTTATGATTCTTATGTATAGAATTAGAACAAGCTCTATTTGTAGAATTCAGCGAAACTAAGCTATGTCATTAACTGTTATCAACATTGAGATTTATGATAGTTTGGGAGTTTCATGAGGTTTATAACGGTTGTTTTAAAGTAATCAAATTTAGAAAGCCACAACAAGGGAGCTGAATATACGGAGGTAAGGACAAAATGTTTGCCTGAGTGTTTCCTTCCTGGGTGTTCAGTTTGGTTGCCCCAGTTGGACTATCTGAAGTAAGTTAAAATTTTCCGTGTTCCAACACAAGTGCTTTCACCATGTCCCTGAATGAAATATAAATCACCCCAGACCATGTAACAGATGAGTTATTGGTTCCCCCTTCATGAAAAACTAGGTAAGTAGACAGCTGTAAGCAGAGGCTGAAATTTCCAAGATTGTTTCAAAAAATAGCTCTAAATGCTAAACTTGTAGTAAATGTTTCATGCAGGTACATAAAATACATGGTGAAGTTCTCATCTAAAATTACAGTTTATTATTGTGTTGCTGGAGGAAAATGTAAAAACTTTGAGAGCAGATGAAAATGGACAGGGACATTATCTATTAAATCTTTGTAGCACGGCTGGTCAAAAGTATTTAATTGAAAGAAAATTCCAAGAGAAAATTAGTTTTCACTAAATTTTCTGGGGTCCTAGATTGCTGTTTTGCTGTCTTTCAATCAAAGGATTAGCATTAAAAAAAAACCCAAAACCAAAAACCCCAAACAAAATATCCAGAAGACAATTTCTCCCCTCCCCTCCTTTTGCTTAGTAACATACAGAGACAATAAACAATTAGTTGATGAAATTTTGGCATATGGTAATATTTTTTTCCTGTAGTTTTCTTAGAGCTACTGTTTTGTTTAGTTTTTTGACTAAATATAGTTTTTAATCAATTCTGGGTTATTACTGCTAAAAAAAAAAAAAATTTAGGAAAATTTTTTCTCCAGTCTTTACCATTTATCTGCAAACCTAGTGGTATGGAAAAAAACTTCTTTTGCAAAAAATTCACCAAGCCCATGATGAATAAAATAAGAAATTAATTATATTAGATTTCAGCACAGAAGAACACAGTTCAGATACTGTGAAGATTTTGATGATAAAGATATAGAAAGCAACAGAATAAATTGCTGGGGAAAACTGTAGCTGCCATCATGGGACACCTTCATTAATAGGTTCGATAAACATCAGCCAGGAATGACAAAGATAAAATTGACTTTGTGGGAGGCAAAATGCCAAACTAGACTTCTTGAGGTACTTTACAGCCTTACTTTTCCATGATTCTATCCCTGTTGGTGTCGATGTGTCATGAGTAGTTTCACAGCTGTCAGTGGGACATCTTGGAAATGCTAACTTCTTGTGAAAGACTCTCTGTGGTCAGAATATTTACAGTCTGCCACAATCAAAAAGATGAAAAAGTCTATATTTTAGTAGCGCTCTGATTTCTGCTTTTTGAGTTGTTCACCATCTGTTCTTTAGTATAAGTTTTTCCACTTGTATTTTATAGCATGAAGAGATAAATGTTTCTTACTGGGTATGGGAAAAGGTCACATTCTTTGGAAAATTAATTTTGCTTCTAAAGCTGCATTTTTATATAAAAAGAATATCCAGCAGAAGGTAAGTGTAAACAAATACATTCACAATCATTAAATAGTCCATTTTGAAAAATTTTAAATGAAATTTAGAGAGCTTTGAGGTTTGTCGGGATTTCTGTGTTTCAGTTTCCTTTTAATTTGCTAGTAACTAGGGAGCTAAGCAACAAAAACCTTAGAGGAACAAAAGAGTTATCCAGAATCCTTGAAGCATGGGAGGTAGTTCTTCACCAGGAAGTGCAGAAGCCTGGAAGATGTTACCTTATCTACCCTAGAGAGCCCGCACTGCATCTGGGACTCCCATGGGGTTTTAGCTCCAGATTCTCAAGCCTTGTGACAAGAAACATCGAAGTTCCTAGTCCTAGGACAGTCTACAAAGGTGGGACTGTGTTTGAGACACAGATCAGGAAAACTTGGAATGTCAGACTTTGAGATACGGGACTCCAGAAACAGAAGCTTGGGAGTCCTCAGAGCCACCTAATTGTCCGAGTCACATTCTCCACTGATCTGGTGTGGTGAGAATGGGCTGCTGGAACCACCCCCTGTTTGCCTCTTATCACAGGTTTGTGGGCCTGTTTTCTTAGTTTTCATAATTTCACATTTTTCGGTCAAAGTCTGCTTTTATTTGGAAAACAGGCAAACAGGTTTGTGTCTGATGTTTGAAAGCACGGATGGAAATCTTCTAAAAGTTTATAAGGAAAATCAAAGCTGAAAAAAACCTCCCCACAAGCTAAAACTGACATCTATTTGCCTACAAAATCGAACTTATTTCATATACCAGGCCTGCTTCATATTTCTGCCAATTTTTATGGGCTTGCAGTTACATGTTTCTGGGCATTTTCAAATTTTGCTTCTCTGTTGCTGTATGGAAAATCCATGCCAGCAACACATGAATTGACTAACAAACCGAGTGTGTGTTGGAAACAGTTTTTTCATCAATACACAGTGTACTGCCAAATGTAAAAATGTCAAACAAATGGAAAAAGATAGTAAAGAATTATTGTTTTATGTCCTGTAGTTAGTGTAGTTTCAGTTGTTCCTTTCAGTTGTTGCAGGTAAACCGTTTTCGGGCAGAATTTATTTTAATTCACAGCCTTTTTTCAATATTACATGAATTTTAACCCAGCGAAAATTACACAGTTAACTTCAAATTATAAACAGCCAAAGTGAATTCACTAAAGAGTAAATTGACTAATTTTTTTTAGACCTGGTATTTTCTTCATACTTGGGTTGTCGTCGTTGTTAGGATGTTTTCATTGCGTTGTCAAAGAATGACATGAATATAAAGTGCTTAAATATTTATGATGTTGTGTTTATCTTAGTTATTACTATTGCATAAGAATAAGAACCTAGTCCCCTGTATTTTGATAAAAGCAGAACCCTGCCTATTCTGAGCAAGGAAGGAATTTCTTGGATGGGAGACTATGTGGAAACTCATTCAAAAACAAAAAGGGAAGGAGATAGTGAAAGGTCACGAAACAAAAGATAAATTGCCTGTACTTAAAACAGAGAAAAGGAATCTGAAAGTCCTCTATCCAGCTGTATTCTGGCATTAAATTAAGTCTGACTTACAGGTTTATTTTCAGTTCTTGCTTTACAGAAATAGTTATTTTCTTCTTCGCTGTATACTCAGAAGAGGATCTTCATTTCCTTCTCTTCTTTCAGTCTGAAGCTCAGTGACTGTGACTGCTAATTTTGACTACCTTGACACATTCCAACTGATTTTTTTTTACCAGCCTTAGCTATCATGGCACACCTGAGACATCAGATTTTAAACTCTATGTATCCTACAAGACAAATTTAGGGTCTGTGATTCAGATTTTTTCTATGTACCCAAATTCGCATCTATTTTTACTCTGTTGGGATGACTTTTGAATGGTGTGCTCAGTTTGATTTTTGGTGAGTTTATCTGTCTCAACATCCTTACAGGATGCTTTGCATAATGCAAATTCTGTTTACTTGTTCTCAGATTACAGCTACTGTTCTCATATATGGGGTTCTCACATGCTGATTCCCTTTTGTCCTACAGCTCGGTGTCCTAGCCATGAAATTTTGTTCTTCACTTAGATATTTTTTACCCTAATTTCTGTTTCTTCTCAATGCTTTATGGTACTTATCTACTGATTTATCCTCTAATGATTTCTTCTTACAGACCTTCTCAAGGAGTGTCTACACTGTAACCCTGTAATCCCATATATGCTTTTTGACACACCTATGTAGTTTGAATACACAGTACTATTATTATTGCTTTTTTCTGCTTTGATTCTATAGACTTGCTTGTACAAATGGGGAAGGAAAGAGAGATGAAATTACTTAAAAAGCACTGAATTTGTAAACAAGTTCAACCAAATTCTTAATTTTTTTTTTTAACTGTACAAATGCTGTGGGGGTGGACATGTCCTCTTTGATGGACAGGCAATAGTTCTAGAGACTTTCCAAAGGAAGGACCCAGCTCATACATGTCAGTGCACAAACAGCTGGGATGTGTTAATGTGGGTACAAGTTTGTTATTCAGTATTTGTGTTTAGACTTGTAGTGCCTGAGGCTGAATGTGCTCCAGAGAGATGTCTATCCCATTATCCCAGCACCACTCTCACCCCTGTCATTCCCAGGATCACTTTCATCAAATTCGTAGTGTTGTACAAATCCTTGTAATCATTCAATAACTAAATCATTGCTCAAATATTTCAGCCAAACCACTTTATTTACTCTAGTGGTGACAATGTTTTAGGTCTGTTTTTTTTCACTGGAGGTTCCACCTCACCGATCCCACCTGAGCAGTCTCACCTATGAGGATGTTCTTCTGGCTGGAATATGTAGGTGAGTATGGGTCAGGATGAAAGCAGGTTTTTCTTGAAATTAGTTGCTATTCATTGTAGAAATAGACTTCTTCAAACCCTAGGACCCATTTTGTTATTTTTCTCCAGCTGGCTGATAGTGTGATGATAGTCCTCTCCCTGCCTTTTTATGTCATTCCTCCAAGGAGTGCTTTACAGTGGAATTACATCCAAGAGCAACAAGGGGGGATGGCTTTAAGCTGAAGTAGGATGGGTTTAGATTAGATACTAGGAAAATATTCTTTGCTGGGAGGGTCGTGAGGCACTGGAACAGATTGCCCAGAAAAGCTGTGAATGCTCCATCCCTGGAAGTGTTCAAGGCCACGTTCAAGGCCTTGTGTAAGGTGTACATGCTTGTGGCAGGGAGTTGGAACAAGATGATCTTTAAGGTCCCTTAAAACTCAAACCATTCTAGGATTCAGCAAATAAACATTTGAGTTTAGAGGAGATAAACAAAAGAAAAACTTTGTTTTTGCAATTTTGCAAGGTAATAGATTTGGAAGATACTTAGAGCATATCCTTCTTATACCTGCTAAGCGTTCTAGTTGCTTCATTATTGGGATAAACAATATGCCATCTCTCTGTGAACACAGGCAGAATTTATGAAGTATTTCTCATTAAAGACTTGCAAAATAACCACAGAGATGCAGTTTCGAGAACAAGGCTGGCTTGGGTCACCACAGGAGAGATTCACAGATATTAGTCATTCTGCCAATGTTCACAACTTTGCTCAATTTATTGATTCTGTGCTGAAGCGGGGGGGAAAGGCCAATCCATCTGCTTTTCATGATGAAAATCAAAGAACAACATGAAAAAAAACCCCTCACTTCGTTTTTTTCTCACGAGATCCGTGACAAGCCTTTCTTCACCAGTGCCTTTAATGACGAAAACCTCCAATATGATTTGACGGCTCTGAGCCGAGCTAATTACACAGTCTGAGATCTTAGGTTTCCATAAGTCAACATTCAGAACAACTTAGAATATATTTGAACAATGTAGACGTAAAGGTCAGGTTACAATATTAATTCTTTCTAGCTAGGTCCAATATATTAAAATATATTTCTCTTTCTGTTTGAAAAGTTGGAGCATTCAAATGCAACCAAGATACTTCTGTCAATTTTCCATTTACACCAAATGAGCAAAGAGGCAGCTTTGTGCTGTGAACACTTTCTTGCATTTTAATGATGTGAATTTCTTTCTGTCAGACGTAAGAAATTCAGAGAAGTGACCTCTCAGCAGCTTCTTTAAGTGGTGCTGAGTAATACATAATTTATCTGTAAGAATAAGGACTTGTAGTCACTCAGCATAGGAATTTAATAAATAATATGTCAGAATACTTCTATAGTGCGTCATCATATCTGCTCTCAATGCACAAACTGATGTTTTATATTGAATTCTAAATTTAGGAAGTATTATTTTCCCTTCTTTTCATAAAACTTTGGTCATTTCTTTGTGGGTTAGGTGGTGGTAAATTCAAATTCTTCTGTTATGGAACTGAATGCAGTCTGGGATAGTGTATGACAACACAGGTAACCACTTCTGTAAATATGTTACACCAACTGTCATTTTTTCACCCACCTCTGAAGAATAATATCTTTATTGTTCTGCACGTTCCTGTTCTGTTTGACTGCATGGGTGAATTTCCTGAGGTTGTTTGTCAGTTTTAGTACAAAGTAAATGTTGCTTAGATGCTCCAAATTGATTATGTTCACCCTCAGGCAATTTCACAATAACCTATTGCAGATTAAAATCACAAAATGCTATGTCACCTCCAGTCCTTATTAAGATAATTGACCCTCTTACTGAATTAATAATCTACAACCTGGTTGCTTAAATACGTTTGCTACTAAATAGTTGTCCTAAAGTCTAAATAGTAACATATTTTGGTGAGGTAATTATTCTTGTTTGTCTTCTTATTCAGTTAAACATCCTGGATTGACAAGAGCAATAAAATCCATCAGAAAACCTGTGGAAGGCCCAATATTTGCTAAGGATATTTTTCATAATTTCCAAGTTAATTTATTAATTATTAGTCTCCTATTCAAAAGAAAAATTACAGGTGAAAATCCAAGTTATTCAAACTCAGAATTATCAATGCATATATAATTTGACATTATAAATTTATTGGCTCTGAAACAAAGCCTTTTCTGTGATAGGATAACTTCTATATTTTCTCACAGTGTGGGTTTACTTGAATTTTTAAATTAGTAGGAAATTATTTAAATATGAATTAAAATGAATCTGCTCTTGAATAATTTGTTATTTCTCATAGAGATAATGAGCTGCAGAAAGCTTTGGATTTCTATCAGTGTGGAGATACAAGCACACATTCTAACTAGATTTATGGGAAATAGATTTATTTTGCTTTTATATTACCTACCCTTTACTGTCTTCCCAGATGAGTGCTGATGAAATGAACAGGCAGGAGCACAGATAAGAATTTTTTTTCCCCTCGGTAAAGCAACCATTATGCATCTGGTTGTCTCTTTCTGTACCCCATTGTTGCCTCCTCATATTCCCTTTCTCCCCACTTCACTTTTTTATGCTTCTCCTTGTTCTAGAAATTCAAGTATTTCCTACAGATATGGCAGACAAATGGTCTGGCTCATAAAGCTTATTCAAAAATATGATCTCCTTTAATTCTTAGCTTTTTTTCTTTTCTCCTAGTGTATGGGGAGTTATTGTTATTTAAAGCAATCACAAACATGTATCCATAGCTTCTGGTTCATAATAAAGTAAATGGAGGGAAAGGAATCCTGCTACCGTGAGCAAACTCTGATCAAGTTCTAACCTGGGTGAGGGACCATCAAGGAGTTCTGTAAGACAAAACATCTACTCTCTTCACTCCTTAAATAGTTCATTGCAAATGTAGCTGGTCTGATATGGTGAGTAAAGGGAGTTTTGTGTACTTTGTACTCAAGAGCTTATTTACATAAGTAGCCCATGGGGAGTCAGGCTATTGCCATGAGGAAAGTTGCTGAAATTTGAACTTCAGGTTTTGCAGCCGTTATAAGGTGTACATATAAAAAATATATGTAACATCTAAACAGGAAAAGTTTACAACAAAAATCTTGTACACGGAAATTTCTTCTTGGCTGTGTTTTTGCATTACTGATGCAGCATCATTCCTTTTTAAGTCAGAGGATGACACTATATGCTAGAAATTTCGTACCCTGACCTATTGGATAACTGGGCATATCAATCAATGCTGACTGTGCCTTTCATTTCACTGTATTACCTGGATCAAAACCCTTGGAGGTCAACATGCACATCTGCTATTCTAGACCTACTTAGCAGTCCTGTCAACACACTTTTTCAGACTTCTTTTACAATGATACTGTACCTTGGTAACAACTTCTTGCACCAGACAGCTGCACAGAGAAATAGACAATAAAAAAAGCCAATCAAAATACTATATAAAATATCCTCAAAATGGCCAAAGGCATTGAAAGAGCTAAAATTTATTCTCTCAGCAGCCAACTGGTGAGTGAGTCCAGTATACTAGTAAAATTTCTTTATCCTTCCTGACTTTAAAGTACTTAACCTTTTTCAGGAACTATGCTTGAGAACATGTTACTTTCTCAAGCTCCACCAGTGGTACTAAATTTAGCCTTCTCTGTTTGTTCAAAACAGCAGCCCAGAAAACAAACAGTGACCATAAAATGCATAGATCAACAGATCTGAAAAAAAAGTTCCCCATATTGATTTCCATATTCGCCTAAGTGAACAGTTATCTCCTACAACCTTGAAAAAGTCACACATTAAAAAGCATTGTCCACATAAAGCGTTTAGCTGCCTGAAATACGCGCTGGAAACATTTTGGTTGTTTTCTGAAGCCCAGTTAGCAGGCAGAATTATGTCTTGCAAAAATAGAGAGCTTTTCAAATAGAATTTGCTATTAAATCATAGTTACTGTGGGAAACAGGTCCAAAATTTATTGTTCCATTGTAATCAATAGCAAAGCTTTCCTTTACTAAAGACCATTTGATTGCATTAAATTGATGCCTTTTTTTTCCCCCCGAGGTATTGCTTGCTTTTCCACATCCATATATCTGATGTAAGTTTTTCACCCCAAAAATAGTTCTGTGTCTTTATGGAGAAGAAGGAACTACAGTCTGTGTTATCCCTCATCATTTAGAACTTTGGAAAGATAAATCTTTGGTAAAATAAGCAGGTGGATCTGCTAATCTCCTGGTTGATTCTTAACGAAATATTCTGGTGATATTTCTTCCCTGTAAATAGTTATTTCTCAGAATATTGTAAAATCATTCCTACACCTCTCAGCATTTACTGTAATGCATCCAGAGGTATTTTTAATTTTTATGTTGCTGTTCATTTTTTTTTTTAACTTTGAAGTTGTCTTTTGACTGTAATGAAATTCTCTGAGGCTTAGGAAGTTATAGTGGTTTTGAAAAACAGTAGTAAGTTCTTTGCCATTCTCATTCTTACCAACCATTAAAGTTCTATATGTCTCAGGATTGATCCCATTGACAATTACGTCGTGACTGTCATTCTTTCCACAAAAATGCTTTATACAGAGAGAGAATAAGAAATCCACACAGTTAAAAAAAAAAAAAAAAAGGCAGCAGAAATAATGTATTATTTCAGTCTCTGTCCATTTTTATCTGTTTTCCTCGGGGTCCCTCTTTTTATCATGTAAAATAATAATTTGAGCCTGCAAACTAAAAGGTTAAAAGTTTATGCTGCAAGGGAAGACAACTGCTGGAGAGGTAACTATTATTGTGCTTATTTTGCATAGAGGTGAGCAAAAGATAAACCTGTTTAATGTCTTGCCTGAGATGTTTTGTAGCGGGATCACTTCTACACCAGAGTGAGAGAGCTGAAGGGCAGATCCATGCCATGCTTGCTTTATTTCAACTGTAAGCTTCTAGCAGCTGAGGTACCTTCAGTCCTCCTGATCCTACCTATGGATTCACAAGCCACACATACTCTGTCCGTAGCCACATTCCTTGCATTAGACCACCAGTCATATAATTGTGGGATAAAACAGTTTTAACACTCTGATCACACAGAATATTAATCAAGCAGAATGAATAAATGTATATATAATGATATATATATCACAGCTAGAAGGAGTTAAGGATGCAGCTTTATTCATCACAGATTAATTCCAGGATTAAGCAAGCCATGCCTTGCACAGCATATGACTGGTAGGTTTTTAAGATAAAATGTGAATTATTCACTAAATTCCTCATGGACAAAAACAAACGTGGGTCAATCACAGCCTTTATAAAAAACAGCTGGTATCCCATTTGTCTAAGTGCTGTAAACCAAGCTGACAAAACTTTGTCTACCCTGTCTGGCACAGCACACTTTTTATTCCATAGGTATTGCTGGCTGAGAGGTACCTGCTGGAATGTGGGTTTTAATGTGGTTTCTAACACCTTTTAACAACTGTTTGGTGAACTGATCTAGTTCATGACACTGAATGGACTATGCCTGGCAGAATGGGTCTCAGCATTTTGGGTGGCCCATAGGTTTCTGTGTGAAGTTTTGATCTACAGAGCGTCCAGGAACTCTTAGAGAGGATCCTCAGAAGCACTCAAATTTCTTTCTATCCAACTGCACCTTTTTAGAGCTTGTAACACTTTGAAGTAACAGTATGAATCACACACCAAGTTATTTTCTTCTTGTGTCATTTTCATTGTTTCCAGTTGGAGAACAAAAGAAAAACGGATGTTGTTAAAGTAGTGTTAATAATTCTTAACTGCAGGGTACTGAGTACTGGCAATTCTTTCTCTGAAACAGCAGGCAGGTTATTTATTAATAAAATAATGTCTAATTCGAACACTACTTACAAGCAGCACTGTATTAAATATCCATTTAAAGAAAACACATGTATTTATGAAACAAGACACCACTTGCTAGCTGTTGGTCACTAGATCCACAGTCTAATACACTGAACTGGTGTATAATATGAGAAAACGTGTATTCATATTTTATTATCAGTTATGAGAAAGGAGACCTACTCTATAAATTAACAAATCTAGGTCCCTCACTTGAATATGCTCTGGTGATGCTTCAAGAATTAATTACACCTGTAAAATGTAAAATTTCTAGTAAACAGCTGCAGAAATAAAAAGTAACTCTAGAAGAGGAGTGCATAATAAAGTGGAGTATTTTCAGCCTTCAGATATAGTATTTCGGATCTAACAGTACTGGTTTATAATTTTTGGTTGGCAATAGAAATCCAAGTAGAATAAAATAGTGATTTACTGTTATGCTGGTTCACAGAAGACTGCATAATCTAGGTGAAGGGTGTTGTGCACACATCTTTGATTTATAACTCTACACTAAGTTCTGGTTCACCTAGGTATACTCTGAACTCAATGCAAAAGAAGTAAAATAAAAGTTGTCTGCTCCATATAAATATTTAATCCACTGTAATCAAGTTAAGGACACAGTGATCACATGTACAAGTGTACAAGTTTTCAGTTTTGCATACCATATTAATATGAGTCACTACAGTTGATTTAATTTGAATATTTTTAAACACATTTCTGCAAGAGAAATGGGTGTTTGTCTTTTTTTCTTGCACTGTATTATAGATTTTTATAAGAGAAGTACCGTATTCTTTCATTATGCGTTGTTTAGAAATTCATATTACTTGAGTGCTTTTCCTTGTAAGAAGAGATTTTCCCTCCCTAAAAGCACTATTAGTATTCCTCAGTTGCTTTTGACAAGCAAATGGTGGTCAAAAATGCAGCCTCTGCATGATTTTCAGTGCTGTCTTATAACTGTTTCTAAATGTTTTTCTTCCCACTGTTATTTAAAGTTTTGTTATACATTACTAAACTTTCATTTATTTTCTCACCTTACTGTGTTGGGAAAAGTGAAGGAAAAACTTTAATTTTAACACTGTTTTTATGATGTGGTGTATGAAACCGTTTCATGTGCGGTTTGGTACATGAACTCGCGGAGTTAAATTCTTTCTATGAGTCAGGGGTAGCCAAAATGCAATCAGCCATGAAGTTTGTGTTTCACAAAGCTGTTTACACTGAATAATTCAATATTTGAGCCTTAATGATATTTGAATAGGAATTTGTATGCAGACTGTACAGCGAATAGATGAAAGAAGTCAGACAAACTTTTAATTTCTGGCTGAATCATTAGCATGTGAGAGCATTTTGCAGCCTGCTGTGGGATCAGCCCTCCCCGAGACCAGCACTTGTGCTGCTTCCAGTGACAGGTGACCTCCAACACCTCCACAGGTTGTGCAGAGCCCCCGTGGCTTCCCACAGCTTTTCTCCGAGGACCTGAGCCACACAACCCTCCGGGATGGCCTCGGTGGCAGAACCTTCATCAATAGGCATCTTCCTCCAGAGAGCCAGTGATGTTGTATCCCCCAGTGGGAGTCAGAGGCACATCCCGTGGGGGTCAGGGCTGGTGCTGCTGGGGGGACATTCCCGTTCCAGCTCCTGCTGCCACACCACAACTCCCGGCTGCGACTGATGATGCACCGGGGCTGTCGCCTGGGAAGTGTTCTGTGGAGCACAGCTTGTCTCTGGCTGGGGGAGGACAGACTGTACCCAACACTGCTTGTCAGTACCAGATGGGAGGGAAAGGATGGGGTTGGGGGGGAAAGCCAAAACCAGCCCAGAACACAGGAAACATATTTCAGAAATGTCTGCATGGGGATTTTCTACCTACGCTTGAACTGCCTCTGGCCTTCTTCCACAACCAGGGTGACAGTGGCAAGGGGGATCCACAGTGGCAGTGATAGGAAGAGGCAGAAGTGTTGTTTGTTGTGGTGCCTGAAGCACAGCTCAGTTCTTAAAAACAGTCCAGGCTCCTGGGTGACACCCAATAATGTGGAATATGTGATGTGAGTCACTCTTCTTGAAATCAGTGTATATGCGAGCCAATGCAAGGCGACATCCACCTCGAGAGTAGCAAAGAGCTGCAAAATTTAAGAATGGAAGTAAAGCATTCTCAGCTTCAAAAGGTCTGTCCTCACTGGCTCGAGATACCTCATATCTGCTGCACTGCCTCCTCCACGCAGTCAGAGACTGAATCCACTCGCCCACCTTACAATTCAAGTCCCACAAGAAACTCTCCTCCAAATATTCTCATTTTCATGAGCAATTTATTTTCAGATTGTCCTTGGAATTCCAGATTTACCTCCTAACTTTCTACTTCTCTCCACCTCTCAGAAGATGCAAATATTTTGGCAGATCGTATGCTGTGGCCTCTAAGGAGTAATAAGCAATTTTTAGCCTGACTATCTGATGGTCAGAGGTGAGAAGTGAAAGAGTTTTCCCCACCCAGGAAGAATAAACAAATATGTATGAAGGCTTTTTACACTGCAAACTGGGAATTTTAGATCAACTTTAATAGTCTTACTTAACATAATGCCATAACTGGTATAATTAAATGCATGTCATTATTGACTGCTGATTTAGACTAGACACAGAGTAGCTAACCACTCTGGAGTCATAGTGAAATTTGGGTTATAATGGGACTATAAAGCCCTCTCTAACTTGGAAGAATACCACAATACTGGTACCATGGCAAATTCCAGAGGGCTGTAGTCAGTGGCACAGGGTCTAGTTGGATGCCTGTCACTAGTGGTGTCCCCCAAGGTTCAGTACTGGGCCCACTATTGTTTGACTTATTCACCAATGATTTGGATGAAGGGGCAGAGGCCTCCTCAGCCAGTCTGCTGATGACACAAAGCTGGGAGGGGTGGCTGATACCCCAGGGTGCTGTGCAGCCCCTCAGAGGGACCTCAACAGGTTGGAGAGATGGGTAGAGAAGAACCTTGTGAAGTTTAACAAAGGCAAATGCAGGGTCCTGCAGCTGGGGAAGAACAACTCCAGGTGCCAGCACAGTCTGGGGACTGACCTGCTGGAGAGCAGCTCTACGGAGAAGGATTTGGGGTCCTGGTGCACAACGAGCTGTCTATGAGCCAGCAGTGTGCCCTTGTGGCCAAGAAGGACAATGGTATCCTGGGGTGCATTAGGAAGATCATTGCCAGCAGGTCAAAGGAGGTGATCCTGCCCTTCTACTCAGCCCTGGTGAGGCCACATCTGGAGCTCTGTGTCCAGTTGTGGGCTCCTCAGTACAAGAGAGACATGGAGCTCCTGGAGCAGGTCCGGTGGAGGGCAGCAAAGATGATTAAGGGACTGGAGCATCTCTCTTACAAGGAAAGGCTGAGGGAGCTGGGCCTGTTCAGCCTCAAGAACAGATGATTCATAGGGGTCCTCATCAGTGACTTTTAGTATCTGAAGGGAGGGTGTCAGGGGATGGAGCCTCTTCTCTCCAGTGCCAAGCAACAGGGCAGGAGATATTGGGCAGAAACTGATGCCCAGGAATTTCCACCTGAATACGAGGAAGAACTTCTTTACTGGTCAGGTGACTGAGCACTGGAACAGATTGCCCAGAGAGGTTGTGGAATCTCCCTCACTGGAGATATTCTGGAACCATCTGGATGCAATCCAGTGTCATGTGCTCTGGGATGACCCTGCTTGTTGGAGTGTATGTCCCACTGTTCCTTCCAACCTGACCCATTCTTGGATTCTATGGCATAGAGTTGCAACTGTTAGTGTGGAAATGAGTGAAAACAAACTTTTACACAATTCAAATTTTGTCAGTCGGTTTGATTCCAAATAATAACTTATCCTTTGAGTATATTCTACATTCAAGCAATCCAAATTGCATAAATCCAAATTGCAATTTGAAGAAGCATTACTGTTATGCTTTTCTTCCTAAACAATTGATCTGTTTAAACATAGAAGAAAATTGTTCTTGATTTCTTCCAAAAATCATTTCAGATTTCTGAAACAAATCTGAATCTGAAATAAATAAATAAATATTTCTGATGAACCCTAGTGCCAAGATTCACACTTTTCATTACAACGTATATTTTTAAACTTTTGATTGAGTTGGTATTATGTTATCTCCAGGTTATGAAAGATTCAGGAAGAAACGAGAGGAATAGTCCAAACTCCTGCATTATCTAAAGTAGACTGTACACTGAATTTCTAATAGAGTTTCTCTCCAAGGGTCTTAATCCCAGCCTCTTTCTGGGGTAGTCTGAAAAGAACAAGATAGAATCTACTTATCACCCTTTCCCCCTGAAAGCACAGGGAAGGTAAACAAGGAAGGCAACTTGTCGGCACTGAGACAATTACTTCTGTTTCTAACATCACAGCCTAACACTGATAAGGGGTTTTTATAAGGGATTTTTGTATCCAGATTAGAAGAAATCAGCAAGTGTGCGTGGGCATTCTACTATCTAGATTTCATGTTGCTTCCTGTGTCCTTAGGTATCTAAAGGCGAAGTTATTTCACTTTAATTTCACTTTGCTTGGTGTTGTGGAAAAAAACCCAACCAAACAAAAAAACGCAAAACAAACAAACAAAAACCTCAAAACAAAAAAAAACCCCCCACAAAACAAAAACAAACAAACAAACAAAAAAACCCCAACCAAACAAAAAAACCCAACCAAAAACCAATCAACCAAATAAACAAAAGACCCCTACCCCTCCTTCAAATCCAATAAATAAATTAAAACAAACAAATAAACAGACAAAACAACCCTATTGATTTATTTTGAATTCAGTTACTTCATTTTAGCAGAGGAAACTATGAGAGAAGATGCAGACCTGCATTGTCTCGGTCCTTAGCAGTGGAAGATATTATACCAGTAGGAAAGAAAATACTTGTTGTGGTGTCCCACTCTCATAAGGGAAAGGGAGTACCCAAGGAATGACAAAAGTCAGAGGGTCCACTTCCAAAGTTTTACCTGTAAATTACACACATGGCATGGAAATTGATATGTTAGCCCCTTATCTTATAGCATAAACACACGGTGGTGGATTTTGAGTAAGGGGTAGGATGAAAGAGGAGAGAAAGAGATATTAAAGAGAGAGAGAAAGAAAGGAAGGAAAAAGGGAATGAGGAAAGGAAGGGAGCAAAGGAAAGAAGGAAGGAAGGAAAAGGTCCCTCCTCCAGCCACATCCTGTTCTTTCTCACAGGAATTTATTACCAAGGTCCTTGGTCGGCTCCATGGCTGTCTGCCTGTTGGTGTTTGAGATGTACACATTAGCCCCTTATCTTCTGGGCTTCTACAAAAGGTTCTGCCCACAGACAGAACGTTTTGTGGAAAGCACATGTCTTCCCTTCCTTTGTTGGTCCCATTCTGCAAGTTGGTGTGAAAAGGTTAGATAACAGACTTTTCGTTCAGTGATCTTCCCCCAGAAGAGAAATGTGTGCTCTCAGGAAGGAGAAAAGTCTGCTCTCTGTGGTAGCAGAGAGATAGAAGAGGTAAAGTCATTAAGCTTTTGCCCACAGAACAATCTTTTATAAAACCAGGAACAAGTTGGTCAATTATTTACTCATTTTGAAAATTGTCCTGTCAGTTTTTCTCTGCAGCTCATAACAATTTCCAAAGTATCTTCCTCACCTAGAAGCTTAAATCCCATAGAAAGGTGAGGGGATTTGAGTTCCTAACTTAGCTTTTTTTCAGGACTGGAGGTTCCAGTTAAGCAAATACCAAACTAATCCAGTGTTGGCTTTGCTTTTCGTTTAAGTCTTGTTTTTGAGAGAGGTATGGGCAAAAATAACCTTGTAGAGAGTCCTTTTTTTTTTTTTCCTTTTCCTGAACTAAACAATTTATCGTGAGGGAAAATTTCGTAGGGACAGATCTCTTTAACTAGAAAAGTTGACCTGTTTTATTTTGAAATGGGAAACCACAACAAAATGGTGTCAATGGTGTTTGATCTGTGAACAAAATACTGGACAAAATAACTGTGTATATGGTGTGATCCTATATCTTATCTTCTGTGGCCTCACAACAAGGAGAAGGCCAAATTCATAATGTATCTTTGAACTAATCATTCAGGTGGAAAGAAACAAGAAAAAAAGAGAAGCTGACAGGAACACTTTCTGTTAAATAGTACTTTCAAGACAAAATAAACCTTTGAAAGTCAAGAATTACCAAATAAATTCACCATGGTTTTGAGACTGTAACAAGAGTCTCATCTGTCTCCAGGCTAAAATCACAGGCAGTTATTTCACCCATTCTCCTACCCACCAAGAAAATCTGCCCACTGGATTTGCCTACTTTTTTTCTTAAATAACAGTGAAATCTTTCTATAGAATGCACAGAAGGCATGCTCAGTCAAACAAGGGGGGAAAATTGGAACAAAATTCAGGGGCAGACTATGATATACCTGTGATTCTCATTATTAATGTTGTGATAGTCTTAACCACGAAGTAAAAAGTCTCTCAACAGGCTAAATGTAACAAACCTGTAGTCATTTCTCAGCCCAATCCTTTGTCAATCTCAGTGCAGAGCCACAGTTTGAGCAAAAATGCTAAGTTTGGTTTTATGAGGTATCTGCCAACCCAATGAGAAGTCACAAAAATTTCCTTTAGAGGCAGCCCCACACACATTCTGATTTGGGATATAATGTGACAGATCTCTTCATAAAAAATGTCCCATTTTTCTGATTTATTGCATCTGATTGATTTTAGTGTAAATGTTTTATTACTGTAAATATGAGTATGGTATACTGTAACCAATATAGTGCATTATGTGTATAAAGTATAACCAATATGGAGTAAATATGTTTTATTTAGTGTAAATGTCTTTTAGGTTAAGGGAAAGTAGCTATTTTGAAACATTATCAAATTAATATCCTTAATTATATAATGTGCATTTAAAAATATATATGTATTATCCATTCAATGCTGAATAAAATGCTTTTTGTAAAAATAGCATTCCAAGAATGGCAATTTTTGAGAATGTTCATGGTAATATAGAGTAGTAACAGAAACTCAAACTATTGTGTGTGTGGAAAAGAAAGGATTTACTTACATATTTAAAGATGCATTGAAACTAGGATAAGAGATAAGAAATAAAACTGACACTTGTCAAACTAAATGCTGACTTTATATTTGATTTAGATGAATTCCTTTGATACAGACCAGATAATAAAATTGAGTCAATTCAAAGAAAGAGGGAAATATACAGTAAGCACTCAAAACCATATCATTCTAAAAGAGCAGCAGCAAGATAAGTGTTTCCATTATATTAAAATAATCATCACTAGTGAATCTATTTTCCATAAGCTTTACAAACACTCACAAAAACTGTTTGTGTATGTGAAAATGGATATTCTATATTTTCCTCAAGAAAGTAGCTCTTATTTGAGCTGTAATTAGCCACTTTATGTCTCTGTATTAGAAGAAATTGCTTTTTTTGAACTTAATCCCACCCTGAATTTACGTAAAATCTGTGAATGTGAAGCATATTTCTGTGCTTTCATGGAAAATACTTGTATAAGGCTCAAGTTTCCCTTTAGAAAGATTTCTAAAATGATTCCTCTAAGCAGTAAAGCTTTTTTTGTATTAAGCGACTGGTGGCCAGTACTTCGAGAAATATATCACCTATTAAGATCTTTGAATTAGAAATGGATTTTTAAATGTCTCTAGTCCATGCTGGCAGTCTGGGATGTGAGACAAATTTCTATATGTCTTTTGTGGCTGTTTTGCTTCTTTGTGAGGAGCACAGTCTACATTAGAATCAATTTGTATTTCAAAGTAATTCAGGCTTTATTCTGAACCTATAAAATGGAATTTTGAAACCAAAATGATATTGGCATCTGAGCTGAGTATGAGAGTTGTGCTTCTCTCTGGGGATATTCAAGAAATGTTAGGCTTCTCAGAATGGGGAGTCTTCCGACACAACCAAAATAATTTGGCTGAGGACATGGTCAGATTTAAATCACACCCTGCTCTTTCAGGGGTGTTGGAGCCATACTGGAGAATTCTCTGCCCTGAATTCTCTCTGGCAAGCAACCCCTTTCAAAAGGAAACAGCTGCTCCTCCTTCATTAATTAAATCTCACTTTGGGAGGAGGAGCTTAGATGAATTCCTTTGATACAGGCCAAATAATAAAATTCAGTCAATTCAAAGAAGGAGGGAAATATACAGTAAGCACTCAAAACTATATCATTCTAAAAGAGTGACAAGATAAGTGTTTGTATTATGTTAAAATAATCATCACTAGTGAATGGATTTTCCATGAGCTTTACAAACACTCAGAAAAACAGAAATCATCAGATCTATGGTGATGTTGATTTACATATATATGTTGCTGTAAGCATTGTCTTGGATGTAATTGGAGGAATTGGGTAACACAGGTGAGAGGGTAATTGTTGCCAGGGTTAAAGGGGGGCAGAAGTAAAATTATGTATCATCTTCTTTTTCTTGACCACTTAGAGTTGTTTCTTTACATTTACTAATAAAAAAGGGAAGCACTGCTCCAAGTGTCAAGTCACTTTGCTTAGACTACCACAGACAGAATTTATAAGGAAAACACTTCACCAATATAGGGGTGAGAGGTGTTAAATGGGGATGAGCACTGGCTAGAAGGCATTTAATTTTCAAAATTTTTTAGTCTGCATTGGAGAAAGGCAATAGATCAATAAGAGTGTGTGGGAAGAAAGGAGAGTAAAAAAAACCACACTAGATGTAAACTAGAACATCTATTGATTCAAGAGTATCCTCTTGCACCGCTGTGGGAGATCTACATTCAAGCATCTGTTCCAAATCAGATGGAAAATGGATTCTGACTCCAAAATCAGTACCTTAAGTATTTTGACATTAGTATTTTAAATCTAAAACCCCTCCTTACAGGCCTCCTTCTGAAAAGTATAATGGAAAAATATTTGAAAGCATTTTTTCCAACATAGAGAACCTTTCTTGAAATAGCCCTCATCTGATCCCCTGAACTGACATTATGGGAACATTTAAGAAATAGCACAAACTGAGGAGTAGAAAAGAGTATTTGTCTTGTTTTCCTGAAGGCATTCAAGACTGGGCCCTCAAGATTTGAGTTATTCATGTAACATGTTGTACAACACGTCTCCAGCCCCAGTAGCTTTCCCCCTCAAGCCCATTGTATCGAAATTCCTTTTCCTCTGGGAAGAATATATATTTAAACACTGTTATGTCTCTTTAGCCCACCTCAAGACATAATTTGCTCTGTGTATCTTGATGTGAAATTTTGTAAAACTAGTATCTCTGAGAATCTCTCACTCAGGGATGCTGTTGGGCATTTATCAGGGGAGATTCCTCTCACCTCAAGCAAGAAAAGGATTTGTTGTCCTAATGAGAAGTGTAAGAAAGTTATGTTGGGCTAACTGGGAACACAGCTGGAACTGAAGTTTTCAAAATGGTAATTTCTGCTTTTCTGGAATGAGAAAACAAAGCAAAAACATTTCAAGAAACAGATAGTTATCCTAAAATTTAACTTAGAGAGAAGTGTGAAGTTGAAGACTGAATGAAGAACAAATCATAAACCAAAAGCAAGTATATATTTACCTTGCAAACCTACTTTGGGTGCTGTGCTTGAGTACCTCCTGTACTTTAAATGTCATTAAACTATACTGATGCACAGATCATGGGAAAGCCCTTTGGAAAGCAGTGGATTGCACTCTGTATTTCTGAAAGGAAATTCAAGGTCAATCACACCAGAGTGCAATGTCATAGTAGCACTGAATTGAGACTGATGTGTTCAATGGCCTCCTGGTACCTCTACACCATCTGTAATTTCAGGAGCAACAGGCCATACACTTTAGCACTTATTCAAAGTGGTGCTGTTTTCAAATAAATAAATAAATAAATAAAATCTGAGAGCTAAAGGGCACATTCAGGTGTCTAGAAGAATTACTGCCATGAGGAAGCATGACAGAAGCATCTAGATGTTGCTGCTGGAAGTTGCTTCGTCACTACCACACAAAGAAGCTGAGGTATTTGCACTTGGTTTGATATGGCAAGGATATTTAAGCTTTATTAGTATCTGATCCATATCAACGAAGGAGCCAAAGAGCCAAACAGAGAAAAAGCAGAAATAAAAGTCTTAAAATTGCCTGCTGTATTTCCATGCAGTCAGTCATCCATGGCCAGTTGACCATGTACAAAGAATGAAGAATGCAAAAGGCTTTAATATGCATCCAAAGACTGCAAGAGATACAGAGTACCTCTGATTTCAGCTTAGTCTGTCCAACTCTGCTCTAGATGTTAGCAAAATTCAACAGACTTTTGGATTGCCTCTGGAAGACATTAGAAACTAAAATACAAGAAAACCTTCTTGTTGCCAGGGACACCTATTTAAGAGACCAGAGTAGCTGATACAGAGACCTACCCAGAGCCTTATGTTATCTACTGAGGAGTCTGGATGCTTTAGCCAATTTTAGGCTTGTGAAGTTAATGAATACCACCCTGATTCGTGATAGCACAGTAGCAATGAGACTTTTTTGCTCAGCATTGTAAAGAATTTGTCCACATGCTGTTCTTGTTCAAGCCCTTCCATGCAGCAACATTTTCCAGTGCATTCAAAACCAGGGATGAAATGGTGTGATCATTATCACGAAGACAGAATAGTTACAGTTAGCAAAGACTTGACCCTTGATCAGAGGTGCTAGAGCTGCTTGCCTGAGATTTACTCTCGTCAATGTTTGCACATTTGCTGGTGCTTTGATGAAGTGGGTGGGGTGTCTTGCTGACCATTTTGAACACTAGAGCCAGAATAAAGAAAACAGAGCTCCTAAATCATTCTCAGCCTGCAGTACAACAGGCAGAGAAATTCCATGCATTGACAAGGGAACACAGAAACTTGCAAACTCTATGTTTGCAAAAGGCTTCTCAGAATACCGGTACTTGAGGGACTCTGTTTAAGGACTCAGAAATGTTCCTAGTATTTCTTGAGATAACCTTACCCCTGTTAGAGCTCCAGCAGAGAAATATTGATCACCATGGCTCTGCTGTTCCTTTTGAGCCTTGAAGCACAACATGTCTTCCTTTTTAAGTTCTGGATTACATTATGCACAAAGTATCTGACATAAGAACTTATGTTCACTGCAGTTAAAGTAGGGTTCCTTTACAGGTCACGTGTTTTTCATGATATTTTATTTTTTTTTCTTAGTTTGTTCATACTTTACTTACCCAGTTGATTATCTTTGTGAGCTCTGGTGACCTGCTGGTGACTAAAGAAATTAGTGACTTTTTGTCTTCTTCCTTTGTCTAATGGCTTTTCTGATCCTTCTGAGCAAGAAATTGTTTTGATTTTCTCTTGGCTCAGAAAACTGTAATGTCGTATATTTGGATGTCTTTAGCTGTGCTTCTTGTTATCTCTGCCACATATATGGTTTGATTTGTTTTATCCATGGTAACAGTTAAGAAATAACAGATCCCCCCACAGCAAGGGGGTTGGCCTAGATCATCTTTAAAGGTCCCTTCCAACACAAACTGCTCTGTGATTCTGTGATTCTGGAAGTATGTGGGTAGCAGAACTATTCCAGTCTTTCTTCCCCTCTCCCATCTCCTTTGAGTAGTCCAAATCCAAGAATGGCAGTATTTCCTGCTGCTGCAGTGACTGAGAGCCTCTCAGTGAGAGAAACGAAGGTGTTGCCAGGTGGGTGGCAAAACCCAAGGAAACATTCAGAAGGAAGTGTTTTTTTTAATTTGTTTCTGAAAACATTAGGTTTGAAAAGCAAAAGGTATCCCGTTCATAACTAATAAACAGAGGTGTTCATTTCTTCTGAATATATACCTAATGTCTTGGTGAGTTTTGAGTATTGATATTGGGGAAGCTTATAAACAAACCAGGTTGACTACAGATACACAGGTCAAGGAACTCTAAAGAGAAGCAGATATAGAGACTATGTGGAGCTGCTTTTAGGATACCTGTAGGCAGTTCTGTACTGTCAAAATCAAACTACTACACCACCGAAGAGGCATCACCACGTGATACGAAAGTGTTGCATCAAAGGACAATTTCATCATCACATTGGAATAAATAAGCATTGAGAAGTGAAACTTGGGAAATGCTGATTCTTGTGCTTGCTTCAGTGACGGTTGAACAATATCAAAAAGCACAGAAAATTGCTTTGGATCAATTGGGAAGTAATCTATGAATTATAGATTACTAAAATATACCTTTACTATGAAAGGTATATTTTTTTGTAAGAACAAAATGTTTTATTAATGAAAAAAAAAACAACCAAATTTTCAAGAAATGTTGAGATCTAAGAATGTGATATTTAAGTATAACTTAAACCAAAATGTCATTCGTGAAACACTTGTTTCAGTGTATTTTAAAGTGTTCCCATTAGTATTTTATAATTTTCTCTTTTTTTTTTCTTCTTTTAAGTAAATTGATGTGAATAAAATAATTGTTTAAGAGGATTGCTTTCCATTAGATTTTTCTTCTTGGGGAGGTGTGAGTGTGGAGGGGGTGTAAAAAAAGAAAGTTTCTGAGGAAACTTTTGCCTATTTCAGCTGGTTAACTTCATAGCTTTTATCTGTAGCTGGATTAGGGCATCTTTTCAAAGCACCTGTCTGAAATCATCTATAGCGAGGGAAGAAAAATGTAGGATCTTCCTACTCACCAGTAGATAGATTCAATAACAAAAAAGTAAAGAATCCATCAATTATTCAAAGGAATTGCTGCTTTCACATACTTAATGCTGCCTTCTGTGCTATGGGTGAAAATCAGCCTTAGGCAGGTGATCAGCACTAGGCCTGTGTTCTGTCTAAATCCCACATCAAATCCTCCACATTTTGTATATATATATATATATATATATATATATTCATTATCAACTCCTCCTCCATCCCACAGCAGATAACACAGCACAAGTGGGGACAACTGAGTCATTTTCTCATTATAAACTACTTTACAATTCAATGCAAAAAGGAAAAAAAAACACCCTACATTAATATGTATAAGAATTTTCAAAGTTGAGAAATGTTCCACATAGAAGCCAAGTCAATCCTCTTCACATATGTACTAGTTTATTATAAAATTATACTTTCTGTTTAGTTTCATGCTTCTGTATACTTCTGCATTTTTATACATAGTGGAAATATTGTTGTTGTTCGAAAATATCTTCAAATTTGATAATCTGGGGTACAAAACTTTTGTTGGGTTGAATTGCTATTGATATTTGTGTATTAGAGACAGCAAAACCAGAAACAAATCAATACTTCATAATCAATTGTATATTCAAATTAAATATGCTTAAGATTCAGCATGAGATTCAAATGCATTTTATGCATATTTCTTTCATGCCTGCATCACTGCATACTCAAATAAGATACGTTCAGCTATCCACATATGTGATGTGGGACTTGAATCAGTACTTTGTATTTTGTGGAATTCTCTTACATATTCAGTTTGCTGCATTTTAGTCCAAATACCTATCGCTCAGGTAAATTTACTGGGGTGGGGTTGAGGTGCTTTTTTATTGTTATAGGAAATCTGCTTTAACATAAACAATACTGAAAAGTATATGGGTACAGAAAGGAATATGGGTCAGCAAGTGTAAGCAAAATTCTGGCTCTATTTAAGCTTATGTTAAAACTCCATATGATTGAAAGGAACTAATTGGTACCTCAATCCAAACAGTCCTGTTTTTGTTGTATGTTGCCTTTTGCCAGGAATAAAAATATAGGTATTTTTCTGTTTAGTAATGTATTCTCTACCTTAAGCAGTAGACATAGACGATAAAGGGACTAATTCAGGTGTGGCTGCTTCCTTAACTCCAGATTACTAAACCGTGAGAGAAATGATCTGTAAAATGCATCTTTCACAAAGCAGGAGTGAGATACATCCTCCAGAGAAAAGCTGCCTGAAATGGAGCTAGAAATTTCAAAATTTGTTTCGCCCCCAGACAGACGAAATTGTTGGCCCAGCCAAGTGCTGCTCTCTCTGTGTCTCAGCTCTGAACTGTCTCGCACAAATTGCAGTCAGAGTTTCTCATGGGCTCGTTTCCATTCTTAAGGTGTCCCTCCAAGGCCAGGCCTCTCCGAATGTGTCATAAGCACATGACTCCTCCTGCACTGTGCCAGTTCAAATAGGCTTCTGATAAGGAGTGATCAAAATATAAAGTGATGACAAAAGACTGCAGCATTAGTTGCTTACTAGAGCTAATTTTTAGACAGAATGGTGTTAACTTTAGAATAGAGCCTTGCTTGCTTATGCTAACTTACAGACAGGTTAACTTTGGTCAATTTTAACTTTTTTAACTTTATGGTTAACTTTATAAGAGGGTTCTGGAAGAAACAAAGACCTTAGAGTTTGACAAGGAGCTTTGAGAGAGACCTTGAAGCTTGATAAAGAGGGGCTTCAGGAGGAAGGGACAGGCTGAAACTGGTGGTGAGGTGAACAGCCGGTGCCAGTTCAGCAGTTCTTTGCAAAGGTGAAGAGTTCAGAACCAAGGAAGGCATTTTACTGCATCCAAAAGAACCCTCAGTGAAGACCCCAAGGGGCGTTCCGAGGCAGAGTTATAGGAGTTATATGATTTCCCCTCCCAGTTTTCAGGAGTTTGCTGACACAGCTAATGCATATGTAACACAATTAATGCATGTGTAACACAATTAGTGCATATGTAACACAAGTGATGCACATGTAAAATTGTATGGCATAAAGGAAGCTGATCCGGGGCAAGAGCTGTGCATGACAGGCAAATTTATTCCCCATGCACCCGGTGCCGGAATAAAACACACCTGCTTTAATACTCTTTGTGAGTTTTGGGGTTTGTTTCCCCGTGTCACTTCAACAACTATGAAGGATGAGATATGAAGCCCAAACTGCACAGTAGGGCCAGGAGATGTACCTGGATGCAGCTAATCCTCTGCTATCACAAGCGGACACATTATGGGCTCTTTTTTTAATAAATTGATGAATAATATCTTAGCAGCTGCTAGGAATTGTCCTCGGTTCGACAAGCAGTCCCCAAACCCCACAGCTTGAGCAGTTAGGAATTGCCAGCCCCCTGGTTCCAGAGGAACACGTTGCTCCGGGTACATTTCCACAAGGGGGGGCATCTTGCATGAGCACTCTGCACTGCTGCCAGCTGGCATCCCAAAGGGCTGACAGCAAGCAGAAGGCCTCAGGAATTCCAGCTCTCAGGCATGATGTCCTCAGTTTCCCGGGATCAAATTGCACATAGTTCTCAAGGAAATCAGCACAAGAGTTGTCTTAATGACAGTGGAGTTCAGAAGGCATATTTTCGCCAGAATTGTAAAATTGATGACTTTTTAAATTGAAATTAACTAGAATTTTATAATATTTGCCTGCTCTCTGAAGCAGCATTATCAGTCTTAGCCTGTAGGCATATTAAACTAGAAACCTACACATTCCCTGCAGAGAAAATAAGCTTCTTTTAACTGACTGTGAGATCTAACTATTTTAAGTTTCGGTAGAGATCATCCTGGACATGACAAAATCAGATTGCTTTCTTTTCTTTCTTTGTAACTCAGACACTAAAATGTCACTTGGTACTTGTGTCATACCACGAAGCATTCAGATCTTTGACCTTTTCTGTCTACTGTTGTCCACTACTTTCTTTCTTATCTTGTGTGCTTCTTTTTATTTTTACTTCCAGCATGCAGTAGTGTTGTTCTCAACAGTTTGGATGCTGCTGATTGGCAGTAGGGATAGCTTGTACTTTTCCTGTTGAAAAGAAATATGGCAGTTCACAGACGCTGATTAGGATGGTTGTCAGCACAGTGTATTTCAAAAATACGCAAAGAGTGAATTCCCGACAGAATAGTGAGGTACATTTGGCCTGAGTCACTAAGAGAATTTTATCTATGCAGTTATTTTGTGTACAAAACAGTAAGTTAGCTTAGGGGTTGGTTGGCTATTCCCTTCCTTCTGTGCATGTCTTCATACAGAGAACTAACTCTTTTGCCAAAGTCTCCTGCTATTTATTACATTTTGTTAAGGCTTATTATTCAGTTTTGGGGTTTGGTGTGTTCATTGTTGACTTCTTTGTCAGGTGTGCTGGCAATAGTAAATTGTAAGTTTTTGAGGTACCAGAATAAAGTTGAAATAAAGTAAAACAGCCTATATAGTGAACTCCTTTTAGCCTCTGTCTCCACTAGAGTTATGTGTTTTTCTTAGCCAATATGGCATATTCTGATTCTCTATTGTATTTTAAGATTTTTACTGGTGTAAAGTAGTCATGCAATACAACAATTATAGTTTACTATCAGCTTTGCAAGGCATCTGAAAAAAAATAATCTCCCAGTATTTAGTTATTGTTAGGTTTTTATCGTAAATAAAAAATGCAGAGCCATCATGGTTTAGCATATACAGAAAGTTGCATTATTTGTTTTTGAGACGATAATTGATTCCTGATGAAGTGATACAGGATAATCCTAGACTGATGTGTTCTGTGATAGCAGTTACATTTTCACAGAATCTATCATGGTTTTGTTTTCTGTGGCTTCTTTATCATAAGAGCACCAAGAGAATAATTACTGGGAAAGTTTTATATATATATATATATATATATATGTATATATATACACACATATATATATATGTATATATGTATATATAGAGAGCAGCAATTATATTTATATTTATACATATATATATATATATATATATATACACCTTAAAAGCACAGTCAGTTATTTGTTGATCCCTGTTAATTTTACTTTGCTTCAGCCCCCTCTGTGGGCTATACAGCACCACACATTCACAAGAAAAAAGTTGAATCTCTACAGATGATTTCTATAACATACTTTGCTTTGGATGCACATAAAGACAATTTCATTGACACACAGACCATTTAAAGTAATATAAATTTGTCTTCAACATGACCAGTAAATTTTGAGCCAGTATACATTTTTCTTTGTATATATACTATTACTTTTAATTACCTTAACAACTGACTTGCACCTTTTCAGATGCAATTAATGCCATTCTACTTATAATTTTTTGTCTGCACTTGTGTTTTTTGTGCCAGTTATTCTTTCTTCTGTGTGAATGGCATTCTTATGTGTGATCAGGCATTTAGAAAACAGATCCTATTAGCAAGAAGTGAAAGAACTGAGCTTATTTGGACAAGATAGAACGGTACATTACAGCAGTCTGTAGTCTCAGTTTGTAATCTCTGAAATAGGTTGCAAAAAAGAGACAATGAGCTGTACTTGTGGTTGCCAGTGAATGTGGAGAAATAATGAGAAGCAATGGACTTTTTGATTAAATAAGCTTGAGCAAGAAAGCTGGAAGTGCTGTATTAGGCTACCTTGAATCTCCATTATGACATGTTTTTAAGACTGGAAAAACATTGGTCAGAGCTGGTTTAAATGTAGTTCATGTAGACATTATCAAAGTTACAAAAGCATAACAGGGAATAAAAATACAATTTATTTGTAGAGAAATGTATGAGAGTAGCAGGGGTAGTAGCTATTTAACTTTAACTAACACTGGTGGATATGAGGTAACGTGTCACTGTTAAAAGGTTTAAGCAAACTGAAATTGCTCTGACCAGTGAGATTTAGTCATTCCAAAGTAGACTAAACATTGGGGCATTTTTCTGAGAAAACTGAAGTCCCTGCCTGAGATCAGGTGAGGCAGGGACTAGAATACAGGAGGTCATGTGTGCTGGTGAGTCTGAGGTAGTGGGCAGTTGGTATTTGATTTATCCTCCCCAGTTCACAGTCCCAGCTTCAGTTGGATTCATCCTGAGCTTGGCTGCCAGGGTCCTCCTTCAAGCGGGGGGCAGCTTGGGCTTGAGTTTTAAAGCAGCTTTGGAACATGGATGTAAGTGCTTTAGGGTCATTACTGGAAGAAATTTAAGTGCTGGAGAAATTAATGGGACGGTTGGACAAACAACAACCTGGTAGGGTATTAATGCTGATTATTCCTGTGTGAATTTCACTGTGCAGAGATCAGTGATTAGGTCTTATGAGTACAGCTTGGTAAGGAAAGAATTCCTTAGCAGGGAGGGCATGGGAAAGGGAACTGATGTTTACCAAACTGAAATAGATTTCCACCCTCTACAAATACACCAGCTAAAAAAAGAAAAAAAAAAAAGAAAAAAGCTTCACCTTGAAAGACTGAAGTGTTTTGCTTGACCTGGAACAACTGTGAATGTTTAAAACCCCAAACCAAGTGTTTGGTTTCTTTTGTTTTGCTGTTGGATTGGGCTGGCAGCACACACAGTGGCTGTGGCTCATCCAACTGGGTGTAGTTTAAGCTCCCTTAGATCCAGGCCACTGGCTATGCCTACCCTTGGATGAAGCACTGACACCCAGGCTTCAAACAAACAGACAGACTGTTGGAAATAAGAAATAATACAAATTTGATATTTTTATGCCCAAAGTGTGCCAGTAAGAATTTTTTTTAAATGTTCATTATTGTTGCATTCTGCATCATTTTCTTATGCCCACCACTCTCCAATATATAGCCAAGAAATCTTTCTATTAGCATAGCTCAAAGGAGTGTTGAGGCTTGCTGTACCACTGCTGTTTCATAAAGAAACTACAGCTACTTTATAGAGAAAGAGACCAGCTTCAAATATTACATTGCTCTGTTCAGGATAAAATATGCACCACGTGGAAAGATAGAGCACTTTGGGTACATTTTACCAAAGTAAGCACTGCTGGCATACAACTGGGTTTAAACACAAAAATGTAAAATTTGGTGTTTACATGAGTTTTCACGCATTTCATCATATTGGGTATTTAAATAATTTCACAACTAAAAAAGTTATATAAAGAAAATATTGACTGACTCACACTCTTGAGATCAAAAGCAGATTTTCTATGTGGAGATGATTAAAAAAAACCAAAAAACAAAAAACAACCAAATCCTAACCCACTTAGAACTCATTTATAATTCTTGTGGGCATGACCTGTTGAACTAAAACTGAGCTTAGGTTTTAAATCAAAATTTTATATAAAATACTGGAGACTGTCTTCTGTACAAGGCTGATAGCGTTAGATGCAGTAGAAGGAAATAAGTTACTTAGGAAGGGGAATATCCATTACTGATAGTGTGAGCATTAGCTATAAGTCTTGCAACATAAAATGTTCTGACCCCTGTGGAATGGCAACCAATTAAAAATAATCTTTTTATAGCTTTTATTTGCAAAAGAGAAAGGCAAGAGATAGGAGTAAATAATACCCTTCCAGCAGAATGCTTTTAACACCTTCCCAGACAGATGTGAAACATTGATGGCCTTACTACCTTGCCCGTCTCCAAAATACAAGTTACAAAGTTCCAAGTTGGTCCCCTTTTACAAGCAAAATGACTCAAAAGAAAAAAAAAAGTTTTAATTATAAAGATTTTCCTCAGATGACAGCTGTCTGCAAAATATTGACTGGAGTTCTTCTCTCTCAACTGTCTATTGTACAACTTAAGGGATACCACATTCCCAAAAAACACAGTGGAATTTTGATTGTGGCATAGAGCTATCGACATGATCTTTACTGCTTGAGAGTGGCAGAACATATCTAGAAAGCAAAATGGAGATACTTATGCTATCTTTATCATTCTGACAAAATCCTTTGTTATACTTGGCCTTCGTGGTCCTTGGAAGTTCTGGAGGATATGTAAAAGTTCAGATAAGAAGGCCAGCATCATCCATCAACTCCGGGATGGGCAGACACAATAGGCTGTGCCTGCCTTTTTCTTCCAGCACTTCAAGTGCTGGTTCAAGCCACATTCATTGCTCAGACCCTCTAGAAAGGTTACATGAGGCAACTCATAGTCAGAGAGAGCAAAAGACACTCTACAAAGGCAAAGAATCTCATCTAATTCATCTATACACTTCAAGGGTAGTGCCAGGAACCCTATTAAAACATTATGTTTGTAAATGTCTGTGCAGTTTGCAGTTTTGACTCATTCAAAGAAAGACTTGAAGATAATGATACATCATTATTCAGCAGCCTCAGTAAACTTTGTCTTAACGATTAGCATTTCAAAGAATAAGGTTATGAGCTAACCAGCATCAAATAAACAGTGGAATTATGTTGATACAAATATAAAGATAATAATCATAAACACACAGTGACAAAAATTCACCTTTCTTTGAGTTCTCATGAAAACACAGGAAAGGAATGAAAATATTATGCTGAGTGTACAGAAGGGTGGCAATTCACACTGCAGTCTGCAGAACTGAGTCAAAGTAACATTGTTTTGGTCTGTGTGTGGTGACAACGTTGCTGAGTGTTGATTAATATTGCATTGCCCTGCTTCCTATGCTCTGCCAAAGTGATGAGACACAGAACTGTAAGCCATAATATGCTAGTCAGAGTGAGAGCTCTCCAAGTATGTCATCTCACTGAAGTAGTTCCATTTAATGTCCACCTTCTGATTCAGAGTGAGGAAAATACAGAGAGCTGACAGGGGATCTGCTCAGGCAAAGTTATGGAAGCTCCCAGGGATAGATGACCCAATGGTCTAAGCACTGCCTGAGGTACACAGCCCAGCGTGTTTCACAGGATCAGGTTTCAGCAATGTGTGCATGAGTTGGATGTTATTTGATTGAGAGCAGCATCTGTGTGGGTGCATAACAGAGGGAGTATTTTCTTAATTTTTCTTTTTTCCCTTTTGGGATCAAGAAAAATCAGAAAACCAGCCAAACAGCTAAAGCAAAGCATAGTGTAGGAGTGCAGATCTGAAAACTCTCAAAGAAAATGAGCTCAAAGGCATTCAGAACTGTGAGCAGACAAAACATTTCTTGCGGTTTCAGTCATATCCATTAAAGGAATCAGGCCTTTATATATATATATATATATATATATATATATATATATATATTTTGTACATGAACAACACCACGACAGAGACAAGCCTAATTCCATCAGCTGTTTCTCCTTCTGAGCATAGAAGCTTTGTTATTTCACTCTTCCACTCAAGAAGGGTGATGGTAACTAATATATATTACAAAGTAGCAAAGTACAAAGCGTGCATTTGTTATAGTCAAGCATGTTCAGAGATTACACTAATAAAAGAATGAATGCTTACCTTCCTGTGTGGATGAAAATTTTATATGAAGGAAATGTCCCTGTAGGAACACTGCATACAGGCTATAAAGTGAGAAAAGGAAATATTTAAGTACTATCAAAAGACCTCATGGGCTTGGTAGTAGAGCATAATCATGGCTGTTAATCACGTCAAGTGCTGACACTCAAAATTGAACTGCAGCTGTCAAAACCTGTTGTCTTTGTGGTGTTCTGCAAAAGAAAACACTATTTGCTGCAGCATTAAATAATATAAGGATTATCTTCCTTTAAGACAGATTCTCATCTCAGCTATCTAGCAGGTGTCTCCTCACCCTGTTAAACAAAAAGGGACCACATATTCAGCTGTTTCATTTTCAGTTGTATTAGTTTTCATAAGAGTTGGGGTTTTTTCTCCCTGGGTAGCCCTTAGTACTCCTTTTTACCTCTTGCTATTTGACATGTATGGACACCGTTACTACAATACTTATAAATATTTTCTTTAAAACACACAGAATGGACAAAAGCTATTTAAAAAGGGTCTCATTGAAGGGAAACATGGGCTAAAAAGAATAAAATTATGCTCTGGAAGAAAAATAATACTATAACAATAGACTGTAGAAACGACAGGTCATTTAACAAGGAAGGAATAAAAGTAGTGTTGGTAGAAACATATGGCACCAGGGTTGCATACAAATTTGGGTTCAGTTTATGATGTCATTTTAAATATTATGAACATATGATAATCAGATGTTCCCCAAAAAATGTTAACAGTATATCTATATGGCTAATGACATTTACATTTTTGATTAAGAATAGGTAATTATGATGTATAAGATAAAGTGGGAGGCAGGGATAGAATTAAGTCAGGCTGGGCAGGTTTCTAGCAACAGAGATCAGCTATATCAGAAACAAGAAACACACCAAAAAAACCCCCCAAAAAACTCATCCCTCTTCAGACTCTAAGTCTAGGTAGTAATTAAATCCTTATCTGCAAGACAGGAGAATTAAAGAAAAATAGTCAAAAGTTGATGGAAGTCTCACACTCACAGGCACTCAAGTGTGGCCAAACCTACTGTTGTTCTAATTTGGGTCTATGTATCATTAAGCAGGGAAAGTAATAGTTCAACATGCTGGCAAGGGTGAGACAGGATACCAAGAAATGAGCACAAAAAATAAGGAAAAGTTATCCCAGAATCTGCTAAAACGATGGACTTTCCATGACATACAGGTAAAATGAATGTGTTTCCCAACTGATTCAAAAATTAGAGCTTGCAGGCTGCTATCGACCAGCTAAAGTTTAATTAGCAACTGCCAGTGTAATTATAAATATTAAATCTCTGTTTCATGGCAGTGAAAAACCTCATCCCATAGATGAAGTCTCCATGTAGTGAAGGCTTCATATAACAAATAACAGTTGAAAGTACAGTAAGATGGGATTTACTGGCAGAAGTTTGTATATTTGTTAGGAGATACCTACATATCTTTACCTTTCACAAACACAAACTACTTCATGGTACAGCATATAATCAGGAAAGTGGTTTACTCCCAAAAGTGATATAAGGTAGATTCATCTCAAATATGACACAAGTTAATCTCATTGTCATAAGAAATGGTTGACCTCTGGAAAAATATAAATTATTCTATTTATGTTGTTACTAATGCAATTTTAATTTGAATAAAATATATAGTAAAGACCTGAATTTCCCTTGGCTTCCAGTGTAATGCTATTAATTATTTCTCATCTTTTGCACTATTACATTTCCATTTTAGTATTCATGTGACAATTTATGCTAATTGCTCAGAGCACTTACTACCACAGGTAGCTTCTACATTTATTTGTTGAAAATCTTTGTTTAAAGCAAATGTGAAGGTTATTATTGTCATCTTTATCAGTCAATATATTTGACTAAAATATTGAAAAATCCTCTTGAAATTGGTATAAATCAAGCCCAGGTAGAGAGTGACTGCAAAGGGACTGTTTTTGGATACCAAGGCTTTCTCAAAAATGTAAGTGATTGGAAATTCATGATCTTCAGCAGTTTTAGATCAAATATAGTTTCATGCTCTATTTACATTTTGGTAAACCACTCCATCATTAACAGTGATAAGTTAGTAAAGTATTAACAGAGAGCAATTACGGAATATATTTTGTTAGTCTATGGAAAATCCATGTAGACCAGTGAAGAATAGACACTGGTTGAGATTTTGGGTTTATTTTCAGTTTGTAATCTAATTGCACTAAATTAACTAAAGCAGATAAGGAATTTTAACGTAGAAAAATACAGCTTTAGGACCTTTTTCAATCCGGGAAACAGCCGGGAAAAAAGAACAGTGTATGATTATGGAACCAAAGGTAGCCTAGAGGAATCTTCTAAATAATGGATTAGAAACTGAGCCAGCAGTGTGTCCCTGTGGCCAGGAGAGCCAAGGGGATCCTGGGGTGCATTAGGAAGAGCATTGCCAGCAGGTTGAGGGAGGTGATCCTGCCCCTCTACTCAGCCCTGGTGAGGCCCCAGCTGGAGCGTTATATCCAGTTCTGGGCTCCTCAGTACAAGAGAGACCTGGAGCTACTGGAGAGGCTCCAGCAGAGGCCATAAAGATGAATAAGGGACTGGAGCATCTCTTGTATGAGGAGAGACTGAGGGAGCTGGGGCTGTTTAATCTAGAGAAGGCTGAGAGGAGATCTCATCAATACATATAGGTATCTCAAAGCTGGGTGTCAAGGGGATGATGCAAGACTCTTCTCAGTGGTGCCAAGCAATAGGATGAGGAGCAATGACCATAAATTAAACAACAAGATGTTTCAACTCAGCATGAGGAAGAACTATATAGTGAGGGTGGCAGAGCACTGGAACAGGCTGCCCAGGGAGGGTGTGGATTCTCCCTCTCTGGAGACATTAAAAACCCACCTGGGCACATTCCTGTGTCACCTACTCTGGGTGACCCAGCCTTGGCAGGGGTTTGGATGAGATGATCTCAGGAGGTCCATTCCAACACTAACATTTCTGGGATTCTGTGAAATCATATTGGACGAAGTTTGGTCAAAGTAATCTTGGTTACTGAAGACAATATCTAGTGTTGGATGCCATGAAAAAAGAAATGAGGCAGAAGGGAGAAATCACACAGGACAAAGGCAGGATTTTACTTTAACTGTCAGGTTTCAGTAGTACAAACCCAAATAGAATGCAAGCTCCTGACCATTACATAAATTCCTGTAAAGCACCACAACACCTTTGGTATCATACAGGTTGCACATCAAACAGAACAAGGAAAGATTTCTCTCTGCATTGGAAAATAAATGTCTGAGATCTACGTAATTTGGAGCAATATCAATTCCTAAAAATTGATTTCCCAGCCTCCCCCTTAAAAACACCCGCTTTCACAGAAACCTGAATTTTTCATCAACATTCTGGTGAAAAGTTCCACGATGAATCTGTTGACCAGTATGTTTCACACAGTGGCATCTGTCTGTCTGGAAGTAACAGTCTGATGCATACTCCATAATGAGTATAATGTCATCATTTCAGGGAACACACAAAAAAGCACACTAGAAAGTGTTTTGTACTTTATTGGATTTTCTCTTTCTTGTGCAGTTCACATCTCAGCTTCCCTGTTGTTTTTTTTTTTCCTTTTCTTTTTTTTCCTGAAGGGTAAATATGGGTTTTTCTCTGGTAATAAACAAAGTAAAATGCAGTTTGTGGGAATGATCTTTAACTGGCAAGATTATTTTACCTACTGGCTTTGTGGGAAGCTTTTCATGGTTCCTTTTTTGAATATATGCTATCTACTCTCAGCTGGAAACGTTGTCTACTTCACATCTCCTGAGGTCTTTAGAGTCCTGAGAAATGAAGCTGAAACAGAGTGTTGTTAGTTACCACACTATGATTTGGAAGGTTGGACAATTTATATAATATTGGTACACAAGTCACTTTACTCATATACAGTAAATTGCAGCATAAAAAGCACAAAAAGCAATTAAGTGATTTGTGAACCAGGCTCTTGATATAGTCAAAAATTACTAAGGTGAATTACTTCTTGGATTGTAAGATAATTATAGCACCAGTCTTCTAGTCATCAACAATGTAGTCCTCATACAGGCACAATTGCACTGGAGTGCTGGATTTTTATATGTGGCCCACACTCTAATTAGCACATTCTAATTTCAAGCTTAAAAGAAAACCACAAGAAACATATGGCTTATAGCATTTTATTATTAACAACTAAGCTGTGTGTCTCACTGTGAGACAAAAAGCCAATCTTTCTTTTCTTTGATTCAGCCGTACTCCCTGCTTTTTTATTTCTATCAGATAATTAAATAACCCAAACAAGATGAAATTAGTTACTTAATTTCTTCAGGAATTAGAGGTAATTTAGATTTTCGAAACTATTTTTTGTGGAGTATTTGAATGTTTTGTTTATAACAGCTTAGTTCAGCCTGTTTGTTCACTCATTTCTTTTCATCTGCAAGATCTAAAACCAATCAGTGATGTCCTGAATTCTGGCTATATTTAATGAGAGAAAGTGCTTGGTTTATTTTGCTGTTAAATACTCCATACTTTTCAAATCTCTCTCCGTTCCACACATCCCTCCTTTTTTTTTTTTTTTTTAAGCAGCATGTTAATAGCATTAGACTCCTAAGCTGAGGATATTGCTAATAGCAGAATCACAGAGCATGCTAATTACTTGCAGAGAGGTCACAAAGGTTGGTGAGAGACAGATCCTGATGAGGTGGGGAAATTCCAATATTCTTGACTTCCCTTTTTTTTTTGCTCCCCTAACTTTTTTTCCTCTGAAATGATCACAAGTCTGTGTCCGTACCTCCAGTGAAGGATAAGATGTCTTCATTTTAACAGATCTTTCTCGGTGGATTTTTGTGGTGTAAAGCAGATGGCAGTGCTCCTACTGTCCCTTCAGAAGAGAATATATTAAGGGTGGTGCCCCACTGGCTCTTTGATGAGACAGGTCTGAAATCATCAAAGGCTGGCCCTCTTCTTTCCATCAAAAAGTACAGGCAGGGCCTATAGAGACCACTGTCTATGGAAGATGATAGCAGTAATTAGCCTTTATGATAGATAAATCTTCATCTCTGATGATCAAAGACAGCTAAAATTACCAAATTATATGTGGTAGTTTTGTAATATGAATAAAATGAAGAAACTTTACAAGCTTTTATAATCTTTTTACATAGAGCGTTAACTCTGTTTTAAGTGCATGTATTTGTTAGGAATATTTTTTTTTTATTTAACAATTTATTTGTGATGCAATAAAATGATTAGATAAAAAGCAGGAAAAAAAGGATCAGCATAAAGTGAACGGGAAAATTTTATTTTTCTGGATTTCCCCTTTTCTGTTTTCTTCCCTTTCTTTTTATGTGCAGTTTTTTCCATCTTTTCCAACCTTGCATTCCCATAATGATCTTGCTAGGAACAGCATTTCCTGGGTTTCAAGGAGGAGCTGGAATTTTTGTCACAGAAGATAGGAACCTCGTTCCTGTGCTAAGAGTAAAACCTCCTCTTCAGTGAAGCAAAGAACTGAGGGTCTGAGGGCCTAGAAGAATATTGCAATTTAGGACTCTTGTGAGGGCTTTTTGTCCCTAAGAAGTGAAGGTCCTTTTTACTATGATCTGTGTAGATAATATTTTTTTTTTAATCTCTCCAAATTAAAATCTTCATCTTTTAAGCAGAGAGATCTTGGCACTGGTGACACATTTCTGGGCACTCTTAAGACAGTTTTTTTCCACCCAAAACTCGGTGCATTGCAGAGGGTGGGTAATGCTTTCTTTTCAGAGCTCATGTGTGCATTCATTGCAGTCTGTTGGGAACATAAGGGCTGAGTGACTTTAAACATGGTGATACTGAGTTGTTGAGATGTCTAACGTCAGGCAGCTCATTTCTAGAGTTTCCAAATCCTGTTGGAAACATATTGCATGCATCCTGGCAGGAATCTCCAAAGAGGATGCTGTGTAGCCAGGGTACTGTATTTGGAGCCAAAAGGCAACCTGCTCAGCAGGAAAGCCTTTTCAGACAGATTTTTGGGGAACCACAACTTCAAGCGTAATTTAAAATGGTCTTTTTCACTAGCACTGAACTGCAGTGCCCACATGGTCAGTTCATAGGTTTCAGCTGCAAAGCAGCAACTAAGAACTGAAGGGTGAGATGGCAACAAACAGCTAAAAAGACAGTCACTCCCTAAGCCACCACAGCTACTGTCCAAGCAAAGCTCTGATTGTGTTCCAGGTTCATTCATGGCCCACTTCCATGTGCAGAGCAATGAGAGAGAGGTGAGATCTTTCCTCTGGAAAGGCTGAAGCATGGGGGAAGGTCGTCAGTGTTGAGGAAGGGGTGAGCCTGCAGGCAAATGTGAGTGTAGGGTGGGGGTGTGAGCCAAAGGGACGGGACCCCAAAGGGGCAGCAGCTCCCGTGGTTGCACTGGGAGAGGGTCACTGGTTGATTTTAAAGAGACACACACCAAGGGTAGCTGGATACTGATTAGTTTCAGCATTTAAAAAATTGTATATGGGGACCAACTCCTGACTTGAGGAATAAAGCCCTGGTAGCCCTTAGTAACTTCAAACTGAGGAGAGATGAGTGGGATGTGAGATTGCAGTTCTGGATTTAAGCACCTAAATGCCACTTACATCTGGTGTTAGGCATTTATTTCCTGTTTGGAAATCTAAGTTTATATTTAAATATCTTTAGGAACTTTCTAAATAAAGGAAAATAACAATAATAATAACAATAGTAATATAGCCATCTTTGAAAGTTATCATCCAGTCCTGATAATGACTCGAAAACTTCAGGAACAAAGACACTACTTCATTTGCTGCTTTCAAATGACAATAGCTATGAATTATTGTTGTATAAAAAATATGAAAATACAGTATGTTCTGTAAGGGAATAACTCTTGTTGCCATGGTGACTGAGTAGAATACATCCCCGATATATAAGTAATTTTCAAAAAGAGAATGCTAAGACAGTTGGAGAAGAGAGGTAGAAGAATGGTGGAGTACTAGGAGGTATATAACAATTTATTTCAATTTCATCATCCAACTCAGAGAGTTCTTGTTTCAGTCAAATGTAGACTAATTTGAAGCTCAAAATTACTATTATTTTTTCGTGATCACAATTTAGTTTGCTTCAGATCATGTTTAATTTTGTCTACCGGAATCAAAAGCTTTGCTGCCTGTTACCTGTTTAAGATATGTTTGTGACTGAATAATTTGAAGAAAAGGGATATTTTTGTAGCATAATTTGACATTCAAAAGAAATAAAAAAGATAGGTCTGTAGGAGTGTACAACAAATATTTTTGCAATATAATTTGAGTACTGACCTAATCTATACAGTCTTATTTTGAGCCAACAGCCCTAAGCATATTTCTGTCTCTTGGTTGCATACAGTAATTAGTTTGCTGAACAAAGGAAACATCAAAATCAGCTCAAGGGAAGCATCATTGAAGGTCTGAATTAGGATGAGCTTATGATTTGGTACTCCTAGCAGAATCCCTTGCCTTTCTGCCAAAGAACGACAAGTTTGCCATCAAGGAAGGACTTGGGCTCCTGCTTTCTCAAGCCTAGCTTCCCAATGTGAGTGTACAATGCAGCACTTGATGGGCTTCATGTTTTCCACATTATTGGGATAATAATGGATAAAGAAATGCATAAAAAAGCTCATGACTGTCAAAAGTACATTTGCCCAAAGAGATGTGAAGGCTTTCATTCAACTTAGTCCTTCATTCCTGATGGTTCCTAGGGAAAAAGTTATTGAAATTTATAGCTATGCTTGCATGGTAAGACATGTTAAGACATTAGTGGATAACAGGTATCCATATTTTAATGTGGATGGGATATACCTGCTTTTTATGCTGTGTATAAACTGGGAAATGTGAGTATTTCAAGATATATGTTTGTGGAGATTTCATGATCCACTTAGTGGAATTATTAATGAGTTGAAACATTCAGAAGGCACTTGTTTAACCTAAGAATTAACTGGACTGCCTGTTGGAACTGTTTCTTTGTGGTTGTTTAAAAGGAGTAATTGAATGGAGTATGCTGTGCCTTTTTTATCAATGGCAGAGTGACACATTAATAAAAGCTTATTAGTCCAGAAGTAAACCTTGCTGTTAACTGCTCCATTACTGTCTGTTTGGGTAAACTACCACACTTCTGAAGTTCTTTTAATTCTGGGATTTTATCCTTTCAAAGCCTAGTCTTAAACTCTGGTTTCAGTCAATATGAAAACAAGCATGAGTTTGTGCTTTGTTGTTTGTTTTTTTTTTTTGCTTCAGAAAGTGGATTATAAAATACCTGCCCATGGAAGCACAGTAGATATTTTGATAGAAGGAAATACAGAAAGCTATCTCAAATCAAAAAGTTTCAGATAAATTGAGTCTTAGCACAAGTTTATGGATGTTCCAGTCAATGTGTTAATGAGTCAAGAACTGCAAATGCTTTAGATAAAGAGAGAAAAGTGTTGCATCAATTTTGCCTATAGAAACAAATTAAATTTACAGCTGCAGCTATGTTTTGTAAAGAAGCACATACACTAAGCAATACCAGGTGGCAGGCATATTTTTGGAATCCTGTTACTCTGCTTGTTTTCTTGAGTATCAGATTGCTCGCTCTTTAATAAAGCTAATTAATTTTACTATCTGATACTAAAATAAACAGATGAAAAATGCCTTCAAGAGATTTCTTTATAGCAGGAAACCAGCACTGCAAAACTCTAATGCCAAATACAGCCATCATTTGCACACAAGCTGCCTAATCTGTGGAAATATGTGGAGATGGGGCAAAAGCAAGCTCAGTTACTCCTCATCAATGCACAAGATGTGCAGAGGCAGCACAAACTGGAAAGCATTTTTCCCTGAAGGGCTGAAAGAAAATAGACCCTTCTACCTGTCTGTCCCAGCCCAGACATGGCACCAGGCTTGAGCTTCAAATGTAGCTTTGCAGCAGGTACGTATTTTAACAATGACATTGGACACAATCATCCCCAGAGTACATTTCTTTTTGTGTTTTTCCCAGGCAAAGAGTTTCAGATGTTTCATATTCTAGCATTCATAAACCAGGTCAATGTGCAAACAGTGGTATTCAAGAGAGAGACATCCTCTGCTGTTCCTTAATCCCACTCCTGGTACCATCTGGGAACGAGGAAAGAGTTAGGGTGAGTTTTATTCCTTCATGTTACAATTCAAATATGTCCAGGGAGAGAGGAAATTGTGATCTTGTCTTCAACATGCCTCTTGCATAATTAAAGTTGCAAACTAACTCTTACTAAATCTTATACAAACAAAACAAATAACCTCTTATGGAGAACTGAGGTAAGGAAGCTGAAAGAGTACAGAGAAAAATCTGAAGATTGTTCCTGTCCTAGATGATGTTAACCTTAATTCTACTTTATAAATAAAAGCTGTGCAAATCAAATGCAGTATACCAACAAGAAGAGACCAGACATTTCAGTCTGAAATGGGCTTTTTTTTTCCTATAGAAAAAGAATTCTCTAGCCTGAAAAGAAGGTGATGCTCGGATTGAAGTATTTAATAGGAATCTACATGTGTTCTTCTGAATTGCTAAACACTTTGTGATGTTAACCCTGTTATGTGCCCTTCCTCACCTTGTGTGATTTTAGCTGTTTGACTTTCCCTCTTTTCCTTCCTTTTCTTTCCCATCTCTTTTTTCTTGTTATTAAAAAGGACTTTTTGTTCTTTTTTTTTTAATCTTTTTTTACTCTTATTTCCCCCCTAAAAATTCTTAAAATAAAACAGGTGTTAAACCAATGACAAAATTCTACTTGACATCAGTGGGACAAAAATCATAGTCTAAGTATCTAGACCTATTAGGCACAGCTTCAGATAGTTATTCTTTGCAGTTGTGATTCCTTCTTTTCTTTGTGTTCCTCCATGACTAACCTTTCATACACACATGTCCCCTGAGGCCTTTAAAAACAGTTATTAACTCACGTAGTTAACTCCTGTCTGGAGACAGTGGGGAAGAAAAAAAAAAAAGAAGGTAAAACAAAAATGAAAAAGATAAAAAAATCCTGCTAGACTGTGCTTCTCAGTGGAACAAGGAAAGACACTACAGGTCAATGAAACACAGTCTCCATGAGACCCAGGAATCAGCTAATGATAAAAGACCCTCTCCAGAGGAATTTGTCCTACATAGATCTGCACTAAAGTGCTCAGCGTGCAACAGAGCCAGTACTGATCTTCACAGGTTAGCTCCTATTCCATATTGTCTGCAATTTGACTGCATGTTTCGTGTGGATGTATGTGGTAGATACATCCATGGGGGTAAACAGGCTTTCTTTTCAATTTTATTAGCAAGGAATTAAATTGATTAGGTAAAAATTAAAAAATTATCTCTCCAGAGGGATTTCACATTCTGTGGGTGTGTTACCAGATATGTGTCCTTCCTCTGCTTGTTTTATTATTGCTAGAAATTTTCTCAAGATATTTCCAGCTGTCAATTTTATCCTTAGAGAGCAAACTGGCATTTCTGACTGCTAGATTTAAAAAAAAAAAAAAAAAGAAAAAAAAGGAAAAAAAGTCTTCTTTCTTTTCTCCTTATAAAATTTGACCCTGTTACTGTGTTATAAGGACTCCCCAGTGCCTACTGACTAATTTGAACCCGTGCCTAGTTACTGGCACATTTCTCTCCAGAAGTACCATGTTCTGACCTCCTTCATGTTGCCTTTTGATTTCCAGCAAGTGAGTAGGGGCAAGAAAATGAAGACCCATCTTCTAATGAAGCTCCTTTTTGTCCTGCATTTGCTGTCCATTGCTAACTGACATTGTCATGCCAGTATTACCTTACTATTTTTATCCTATGTAAAATTCTATTGAATGATACAATCTCTGAGAGATGCAAGTGGTTATTTTTCTATTTTATTTATTATCTTTTTATTTTTTGTCAAAAATATCCGTATTAATATTTTTCTTGTTTTTCTGACCCATAATATATTCAATTCTTTACATATTATTTTCCCTCCAGATAAGTTAAGCAATTGTGTAACTGGCATGCTAATGTTAATTGCTACAAAGCTGAAATAAAGACCTAATAAGTTATGATTTTCTGATTTATACTGTCTTTTCTTTCATGGTGTATTACTGATTTAAGACTTTTTGACCTGAAAGGCATAGTACCATGGTTTTTACCTATCTTGATCTGATCAGGTGAGCTGCAGAGTTGAAGAGTAGAGTTGTTATATCTCAGAATATAACTGGCACCAAATCTCAGTCTGATTAACTCACATAGCTGGTGAATGTGTCAGCATCGGCAAGTTTTCCCTGTTCCACACATAAAAGCATTCCTATTAGTTCTTACAGGTACTGAATTAAACCTTCATTTTAGGTACTTAATGAAGAAAGAAAGCTATTCTCAGTATGAAGTTTGAATGCTTTCTTGGCATCCCAGGAACACAAGATAATCATAATTACCAACTAAAAAAAATAAATAAATTTGGTTTTATTTAGTGAGAGAATTCATGCACGTGCTTCAAGTCCAGATGAAACAGGGTTCCCATATTCTTTGTGACTTTTCAGGTCTGTTTCCCATTATCCTCTATTTGTTAGTAGGAGGAAGCTGTGTTTGTTTTGATAATACCCAGTTTCCAGTGAAGTCAGCTTGATTTTTTCATAAATAAAAGGATTTACCCTGTTCCCATAAGACAGATATGTGAAGACATTTTATAGGCATGTAATTATGAATGAGTTCTGATGAAATCACAGTATGACCTCAAATACATGGAGGGAAACCAACCCAGTGTTTTCTTGCCTGTTCTTTACCAGTAGCAGAATGGCTCAGGCAGAGATCTGGCTGAGAAGGGTAACTGGGCTTTGCAGGTGCTTAAGAATTCAATTCATTTAGCTCGAGGTTGAGTTAGTAACGTGCTGTGGAAATCTTACTATTCTGAATTGTCTGTTCTTTGCAAAAAATGTTGCTTGCTTGGGTGAGGTTTTCTTCTTTGCTCAGGGAAAGGTCCCATGCAGGGCTAGGAATTGGACTCCATGATCCTTGTGGGTGCCTTCCAACACGGCATATTCTGTGATTACAGCATGAAAGGTAGCACAAAAAAAAAAAAAGACATATACAGTTTTCTCTGTCATTTATGTAATATGTCATTTAAGTAAAGACGCAGGAGAGAAACAAAATTGTCAACCAGTGGAAGAGAAAGGAATGGCATCAGAGGGCACAAAAGTTGCTGCAGAAATGTACTGCAATAAACCACTGAAATAGTTATGTTATTTCTAAGTGTTCGGTGCAAGGTGAAAGCATTTGCATGCCTCAAGGAAAACAATGATTGCTCTGGCTCTGAGAGAAAACTCTCTGCTTTGCTGCATCATCATTTTGATTGTTGACTTTTTATTCTTTTCTTTCTTTTTTCTTTCAGTGTCTTTTCCCCTTGTCAACATGAGAAATTACTGTGTTGTAACAGATGTGAAATGTATATGTTCACCTACACACCAGGGCTGATGTGTCTAAGGCCACAGACACGCTTCTAAATGTAAGAAGGCTGGGATGAAGGTCACTGCCTTGGTTGTCATCACTACTAACCTGCCAGTCAGCTCCCTGGCTCTGTATTGGAGAGCCTCAACCAGCCTTTTCTGAAACAAAACTCAAGTGTACTTCTGGGAATAGCTCCTTCTGGGAAGAGTTCTCCTGATGAGAACTGTTCCCCCAAACAGTGTGAGTAAAGCTGCACCGGGTTTAGTCCTTCCTCCCCCACGGTCCTCCACTGCTCACCCAGAGGTCCTGGCCCTCAAATAATGTTCACATAACCTGATGATATAAAAACACTTTCTCAGTGGGTCCAGCAGGCCTTGTGTTATTTCCTACATGAATGGAAACCAAACAAAACTGATTGTTACTTTTTTGGCACATCACCCATGTAGAACCAAGGCCAAATGCTGCACAGTGTAGATGTGGCCAATATGCCCTAAAAGATACGATCTGTGTTCTTTGTGAATATAAGGTAGGCTTGCTATGGATTGCTCATCCTTGGATTACAGATTTATCCCTGAAGCCCTTTCATTTAGAAGGATAAAGAAACCAATATTTTCTAAAAGAATACAATCGATCTTCTAGTAAGATGCCCCTTGTTTTTCTAGCTTCATATTCTATTGCTGAGAAAAGCTCATTGAAAACTTTTATTTGAATGAAAAATTCATTTTTGTATTCTAACAACACATGTATGTATGTAATATAAAATTGAAACTTACTGAACTGCCAGATCTAAATTGTTTTTGGTTTTGCCAGGTGAAAATCTAAGGAATGTCTCAGGTGCAGTTTGTGAAGTTCTGCTTTTGGTTGCTATTACAACGTGATGTATTATGACAAGTGCTTGGTGAAGTTGTGGGAGAGGAGTTTGGACACCACCACAAAGTTTGCACCCTCCATCAGTATTAGTGTTGGAACTCATTCTTCCACGTTACTTATTACAGTTGCATTCTCAAACAGAAAATAGAGGAAGGGCAAAATGCAGTTCAAAAACTAGTACTAGAGCATCAGCAACAAACGTGGAAAAATAAAAAACCACAAGCACACAAAACCCACGCCAAATCCAGATCCAAACCCTTCAGGCTGCAGTCCTTTAGTAACCCCTTAAGCCTAGCTGGTAATTTAGAGCCAGAAATTCTTTTCTACTTTCTCCCAGCCCTGAGAAATATGTTGTAATAAAAGTCCGAGTATACAGTGTCCATTTTCAGATCAGTTTGGCTGATGAACATATGGGAAGCAAAAGGCAATGCAATGCCTATTAAAATGCTTATGAAAAATAGATAAAGCCTTTCGAACTTTAATACCATGCTATTTGATTTTGTCAGCAGATAACATTATGCACCAAGTATTGCATAGCCAGGTTTAAGAGCTTGAAAGTCATCAGTCTAAGAAGGATTCCAGGAGATGCAGTGCAGGATAGCACATATTGACAACCTGCCAGTTTTGAGGGCATGAGGAGGACACAAGCACCATAGTTTTACTTGATTATGTGAAAAGGAGATGGACAGCCTCATAAGGAATGAACAGACAGCACAGACATCAACTGCACCAACAGAAAAAATTTCTGTACAGGTAAGATCTAGTAAGTGAGGAATTAGTAAATATATTTGTTCGTGGCCTTCCCGAGATTTTCTGGAGATATCTTTATGCCACAAGCTTCTAAAGATTCATCCAAAAAATAGCCAAATATACAAAAAAAAAAAGAAAAAAAAGAAAAAAATGAATACCACCAAGACTCCTAGAGCTGTGTTGTTCACTTCTACTCAGGCTGTTTGAGGTGGTGAGCACCTGCTTGCAGGAGAGGAAATCTCAGAAATACCTTGGGGAAAAATACTCGTTCAGTCAGGTCACGGACAGAAACACGTGAACTGTGACATTCACCAGGATCTCTTTTTTCTGACATGGTTGGGGAAAAAAAAAGTCACAGCTTCTCTTTACATCCCTTTTTCTTGTTTTCCTTGGATTTGTCCTTAATGTTTGTGAAAGGAATAATTCCCTTTCGCTCTCTGTGCCGTTCCAGGAATGCTTATGGAAGAACCACTGATTACATGGTTAGATATTTCTGTATGATGTGGCTGTAAATTTGGTGTGGTTCATGCCCACTCAGCACCACAGTGTTGCTCTTGTCCTCTGCCCACCCTGCACTGATCCTGGGATGGCTGGTAGGATACTGGTAAGGTGATCTCTCACTCTGTTATCTTCCAACAAGCCAGCAAGCAGACATTATAACTTCTCTTATTTATTCTTATTCATTGTTTTGACCTCAATCCCGCTTGCAGAGCTTAATATGATTTATTTATTCATAAGATGCTAAACTCACAGTATCGAGTTTGGTTTGGACTGCCCATGAGGCACCAAAAAGAAGTGCTGACATGTTATTGCTAAGGGCAATGGGCAGATTATTCTGCATTACATTCACATGCTGCATTTGTTCACCTATAAGCATTTTTATAGCGACTGTAATTGTAACACCTGGGCGATATATATGCACTATAAAAATGTTGAGGAGTGTCCATTAGGACAATTAATCCTCCGTCCAGCTTCTGGTTTAATTGAGGTATTGTGCTTTTGACTGTGTTATTGGTTTTAATTTAAGGCATGCAGTAGGGAAAAGCTAACTTCCACAGCTGTGGAAATGTGTGGGTAAGTACTTGGATGCTGGAGGCTGAGTTGAAGCAGGAGAGCGATAGAGACTATTACAGCAGAAGCACTTACAGCACAGTTTTAAAGATCACATTGTTTTCTTTGTTGCAATGACACTGGGCCAATTTTATTCCATGACTAGTAATTAGGATAGAAAATAGAGCTTAAAGGGGCCTGAAACTAATCAAGGTTGAATTTGGCTAATAGTTCTGGTCAGAACAAAAGCAGGGAGAAATTTAAAAAATGTCAAAACATATCATTTTGACCTTTCTGAAATGAAATGTTTTATTTCAGAAATGCCAAACCATTTCATTTTGACATTTGTAAAATGAAACTTTGACTTTTTGATTCAAAATGTCATTTTTTTTCCTTTAGAACTGACCTACATTGATCAAACGGTATGAAACCAAGGTAAAATTAAGGTAAAATAATTCCAGAACACTTTGAGCTGAATAAAAAATTAAATTTTTCAAAAAGAGCTAAATGGATTCCACTTTTCTTGCAGTCGCTTTCCTTACTTGTTTTTGTCTGTCATTGTTGCAATTATATTATTATTATTATTGTTATGTGGTTTCATATTGAAATTTTCCCCCTTCCTTCTGTTTTGTACTAAATTGAAAAATCTGTGCTTGGTGCATTGTACTTTGGCTCCAGATTTTTCTGGAGGAAAAATCTGTTCTTGGGAACTGTTTTTCCCTGCAGTTGTTTTTCTTTTAACTTATTGGGGATTTTTGATTACCAGCAGAAGACTGATGCTCTAACCTTAAGACAGTGTTCTTCAAAAGTATTGGATGCATGGTCTAGTCAAGGAATACATGTCACCACACACACATTACATCAAAAGAAACTACTGAAAAACATCCTTGAGCTGCTAAATCTTAGGTCCTCCAATGTGCTTTTTAAATTTCAAATTGATTCTTTGGAATTTCCCAATCAATTAAAAGACCACAACAGGCACAAAGTAAAGAAGAGTGATTAATACTTCTGTCGGTAACAGACGTTTGCCAATAGTCATCTTTACTACAGTCTAGGAAAAGGCTCTAAAGGATCAGATTTCTTCATATGATTTTAAAATAGACCCAGAATATAGAACTCAAATAGACCCAAATATAGAAATGCTTGATGTGCTGGCAGGCAGTGAATGAGCCTGGATTGAAATTGGTTCCTAACCTAAAACTGCACAGGCACAGAGTTTAGCTCAGTAAATTCACCAGGCATGAAGAGCAATATTGGGTTTGATGTGAGGCCTTTTGCATTTTCCAGCACTCACTTTTATGAGAATAGTGCTCTGACAGCCTGTTTAGGTTTGATACTGTGTGGTGCAAAGCATATGGTCAGTAAAGCACTGTCTTCGGAAGGGACAATCTACTGCCTAAGCAGCAAAGATAGGCAGGAAAATGGGTGTACAGGTATGACCAAATTTCTCTAGGTAATACAGTAGGACAGAAGTGTATTGGAAAATTAAAATGTACAAGTAATGGTAATGAGACAGACTTGGAAAAGCTTTGATAAAATGGAAGCAAGTGAATGACTTTTTTGCTTATGTGAGGTTTAAGGACAAGCCTGATGTAAGTGTAGAAACAACATTGAAAGCCACTGATTAAAGCTGAAGTAAAAAAAAAACACAAACATTTTAATACAGACCTCAGAGGTTTTTGTTCATAAGAAATAAGAAACAAACTGACCCCAAACTGAATTCTTTGTGGATTCATTTGTGACATGATATGTTCTAGAGCAGAGACATATCTGGTCTGTCCTCCAGAAGACTGTTTATAATAATCTCTTGTTGAATATGAGACAAAACAATCTTCAAAGTCTAAGGAAATTGTAGATCACGTTCCACTTCTGTTGTGCTACCTTGTAAACACTTAATGAGAAACCAGAGCTAGCCAGTTACATGGAGATTATTGAAAACTGGGAGAATTTTGTTCCAGACCACACTCCCAGTCTAGGTAACCCAATGACAGCAAGAACTGTGTCCAAATGCACGTATTCAAGAGTTCCCTTTTAGGAAAATGGCAGGTAGTGATAACAATCTTCAGATATACTCTTCATAAATAGTATATCTTTATAGATATTCAGGCAGATTCATAGAGAGTCATGCTGAACCCAAGTGGATGGGAAGAGATTATTATAGCTATTCATATAGCTGATGAGCCATGGTGTTTTATCACACTCCAGAATAGAGATGTGATGTCTTTCTTGCAATGGTTTGCATGGTACCTTTGCTTATGGTGCTGTCTTGTGACAGTTGGCATTTCACTTTGGAACTTCAGCTGCCATCAAATATGATTATATTGCTGGAAGTTTTTTGAGATTCTCTGATTTTGAAGAAAAACTGAATAAAATAGATGGAGCTTAACCAATGGACTCACAATCCCAAAAGCAAGTAAAACTAAGCATGTTTGACCAGAAAAAATATTTTGTGGGCTGACTCTCAAAAGTTATGGGCTGTTAGATGCTGTAAGTGTCCAGAACAAGACAAGAATCACCATGTAAAGCACTTGCCTTGTAAACAGTGACAAATGGAGTTTGTCTTTTCTGTGGTCTTCTGGATGATGATGTAAATTCCAGGAATATTTGTTTCCAACTCCTCCTCCACTGGAGAAAGCAGTGAGACAAAAGTAAGAGTTTCTGCACCACTCTGAAAATCATAAAAAAAACCCCAAAATGTGTCTGTTCTGATCTACAGTAACACAATTCCTGTGTTATGCTAGGAACATATCAGAGGCTTTTGGTTTCGTCCATGGCAGTAATATTGTTGAAGCTAAGTTTCTTCACAAGAGCTTGTGATGCAAACTCAAAAAGGATCAAAAGTTACATCTCAGGGAGTTTCCAGCAAAATGAATTTCACCTGGATGTGCCTAATTTAAAACCAGTAATCCAAAGCCTGATGCAACTGAATGAGAAGAAAAAGCTTTGTTCATTGAAGAGCTGAATTAATGAAGTGTAATTTTCTCGCCATTGTGTCTCATAGCGGAAGTCTTTAGGTCTAGTCTTTTAACATACTTAAAGAATTTACACTGTCTCTGAAACAGTGTTACCATAGACATATTCAAGTATCTCATAATGTTTGAGTTGATGTTGCATTCTTTTTCAAAGCGATGAAACTAATTCAGTGTTTACTTATTTTCCCAGAAATTTTTAAATAATTAAATGCATTTAATTTTCTTTCAAGTGTTGTTGTAATTTTCTAACAGTTATTCAAAATTCAATAAAGAAGAGAATTCATAGGATACACGATTAACAATATTGGATGTTGCTAACTTTTCACTGGAAATGAATGTGTCCTGTAGTCCAAATAGAGCATTTTAAAACATATTCAATAGAGGAAGGAATATATGCAAATTAATATTGTTACTTAAGATAAATGTCCATGTAATAGTCAGGAGTTGGACTTGATGACCCCTGTAGGTCTCTTCCAGCTTAGGATACTCTATGATTCAAATCATGGCATTTGAGAAATACTGAAAGAACTTCGAATTTTTTTCTACAAACAGCTCATCTCCTAGGACGTGATAAATCCAGTGGAATTTAAATAGAAAAGTCTTTTAGTACTTATGATAAGAAGACAACTAAAAATATAGGAGTGTAACTTTGGTATCCATAACATATGGATACTCAAAAAGCAGGAGGGTAGAGGGTAGCCATTTTTCCTCCTTAAGATTACCTAGAAAGTGCATTAACAATAATAATAAACAAAAATAAATAAACCCAGTATCACTAATCAGACTATGGAGAATGCTGTTTTGTGGGCTATGAAGCTCCTTTAAGTATATGGCTATCAATATTTTCACATTTTTAAGGTTGCTAGTAAATTTAATTGTTAAAATAACGGGCATATATTTTGGTTTGTTTATTTTTCATGTTAATCTTGCCCAGCCTTTAAGACCTGAAACTGAGAACAGCAGGAGTTTGCTTTAAAACTATTAGAGAATAAAAATCACTAGGAAATTTAATATAGAAAGTACAAATGACAGAGAAAGAAGAAAGAGGAAATAGGAGGATTGGTAGTTAATTAAAAATTAAAACAACAAATAACCACAGTGGCTGATGAGTGGTGTAATAATGATACACCCAGCCAAGCTTTAGTTTCTGAGCTTTCTAAGGGAAATGCTATGGCAGCACTGACAAATACAGCCTTTTTTCATATTTATAATAGTTGTAGTTGTTGCAGTGCTCAGTGACATGCTTTTTATATTCTCACCTTTCATGTACTTAACCAGTATTTAAGAAAAGCAAACCTACTCATATGCTTTGCAATTACAAGTGAGCAACAGTCCCTCTTTACAGTTATTGGCATATGTTTCCTCTCAACATCCCCTGAGACTCTACTTACGAAAGCAGTTAACACATTTATCTGTTTTACTTGTAGGTTAGCCTGAAATAGATGGGAAGTTCACCCTTCTCTCTGAATTGCTCAAGTTCTTCCTTATGGTTGATTATATATGTGTATATATATATATATACACATATATGTGTATATATATATATATATATATACATATACATAGAGAGGTTTATGATTTATTTTGGTTGCTTGTGAGGTTTTTACTTTATATATTTTTCTTATATATATATATACACTTGTATGTATTTATACATATATATATATATATGCATTTTTTTATGTGCATGTGTGTCTTTCTGTTCTAGATAACGTGTAGGTGACTGCTTATTCCAACATTGATCATGTGAAGTATACCATTAACTTAGAATGATACCTAAGACTGCTTGACAGTAACTAGATAAATTAAAACATCCAGTGTCTTTTATGTAAATATTTAATCACCAGGTATTTCATTCTGAGAGCACCAAGCTCCAAAGGCAATTTTCCCTTTGATAACCTTCACACACTGTTATCTCAGAATGGGAAGATCCAAATATTCTTCAACAGGGAACTGTCTAGTCCATACTGAAAATTATTGGGGAAAATCACACCACTTAGTCACCTAACATTGTGGATGTCCTGGGATATCTTCCTGCCTTCCACTTCAGAATGATGAGTTTCTCTGGTCTTCTGTAGGCACGTCCCAAGGACACCTCTTTGAGACAAAATAGGTTATGTAAAAATAATATTAGACATCTATGCCCAAACAACCGACCTGCACTTGTTAGAGGTGCCTCAGAGCAAGAAATTTCCAATCACTGCTAATTTGTTGCTGCTAAGTTCCCAATTTTCTTAAGACCCAGATTGTAGGCAGATTTAGGAAGCTACTGAAATAGTTCTGTTTGACTACTGAAGAGCCAGTAATATTATATTTTGATTCATATTTATTTGATATCTAGTGGGAGAAAGAAATCATTATATGTGCATTACTCAAAATTACAGGATATTCTAATCAATTTTGATTTTCTCCGATTTTGTGGATTCTATTTCCTGGCAGCTGAGTTTAAAATGTCCACATCTGTGTCCAGATCAGCAGCATAACAGGCCAAGCTGAGTCTTCATGTATTATGAGTTTTTGTAATTGCTTGAGTTACATTGGGGTTACAACATGCCTTCTACTCTGAGCTGTGTAAGCAGATGTGTGTTCTCTCTTTTATGAAATAGCTTCCTCTCTGTTTCATTTAAGGGTAAATTTACTCAAGTAATCTTGCCTATGAATCCATGCTGCTAGCACAGTTTCCACAGACAACTGACACCTGTTACCTTTTAACCTACAGTATCTTTTACAGGTCCCAAAGTTCTGTGACATTAGTACAGATGCACGAAAACTGATGACTTGCAGTTCTTAATTATTTTGTTGTTGTTCTCTGTGTGGATTAATATGTTTAAGTTCAAGAGGCAAACTTTGAAAAAGTAATTTTATGGATCTGTGGAAGAAAAGCATTTCTTGCCCAATGCAACATTGAAAGACAGATCCATATTTTCTCATTAACTCAAGTATAGATAGAAATATTTTGCTCTTTGCTGCTGCAAATAATGCAGAATTATTGTTGTTTTGGTCAGCATTTGTTGTATGGCTTGACTTTCACTGCAAAAGTACACAAATGCACAAGTTCTTTGGATCACATTTAAGCTGTGAAGTTCAGTATGAAAAAGTTAAGAAAGACAGTACTCAGGTTGCCAATACATATTTGTCAGTCAGAAGACTGACTCTAGGTGACACCATGGTAGTTTTTTCTAGCAAATTCCTGTGTAATTCAGTGTATGGAATGGATGGCACTTTTTTTGCCCAATTGGTCACCAACCACATTTTTTTTCCTTTGTCTGTAGTCATATCTATTTACTGTAAACCACAGACTGTTAACAAAACCTTCATTAATTTTGTCATGTTCTTCAACACAGTAGTATCTGAAAGTCTTGCAAAGACTGTGGCTTTTACTTTCATAACATTGTGGTGGTCAAAAGTAACTCTGTTTTGGTTTCCCACTAAGACAACCAATTTGTCTTTTCAGGCTGTTTTTAGGTTAGTTGACTGTAGAGACTGTCTTGATGGCAGATGACACTGTGAATACTCAGTAGTAAATTAGATAATGAGGAAAACAAATTGGTTTAGTGAGTTACCTGCCTCACATCACATTTTTCACTTGCAACCTTCTCCCTGTTGGCTGAAATATGATATGTACGTGCATTCTTTTTGACTAACAGAGGGATGGTAAGGAAGTTCAGGATTGTTCCTCCTTTGGCCTCCCATCGAGATGGGAAACATGGGGCTCGAAAGTAAAATGGGAAGAGGGAGCAAAAGCAGAAGCTGCCGGTAGAGTTCACAACAGGAACAGGTACTTCCCTCCAGTGTCCTCACCACTCCTGCTCTTTCACATACTGCCCAGACCCTCATCTTGCTGTTGGCAGGTGGCAAGGAGAGACTTATCCCAAGGACACTGGCACATCTCTTGAAATTAAACACCAGGAGTAAGAATATGCTGTCAGGAGATAAAGTGAAGTTTTATTTTAGGAGACAGGCCGTATTTCTGACAGATGGACCATACTCCTGCACCATATAGCCTCCAGTCCCATCCTGCCAGTGAGGAACACGTCAGCCTGAAAGATTAAAGTTCAGCGAAATTATAAGCCACCAAAATTGGGGCTTTATAATGGGAACTGTCATCTAACTTGAATAATAGTCCCATTCATAATACTTACACTGGATCTTAATCTCACTTAAAGTGAAATTACTCCAGGGACTTAAAATAGGAGTATTTGCAATTTATATGTCTTCTGAGACTCTTTACACCCTTGGATGTAGTGTACAAAATGTGCTATGTGTGCTCTCTACAAACATGTTTGCATGTGTGTACAGGTGTCTGTAAATCAACATATATTTTTCTTTTTTTTGTTGTTGTTTAGATAAACAGATAATAGTATACAGATAATAATGAAAGCAAGGGGCATAATGATGATTTCCCTTTTTAATTATTGCTAATAAATTTTTTTAAACATCTGGCAAAACATTATTTCCTGTTCCCCTTTCCAATGGCAAATATAAAATAGAGTGGAGAGTAAATAGGAAAGACAAAAAAGAATGGCAGAAGAAGAAATGCAGGAAATAAAAAGAAAAATTTTCTTATGATCAGTTGTAGAGAAAAAAATAAACAAACCTTAGGTAAAAAAATATTTCTCAATTGAAATGTATTCTATTGAAAGGACTATGAAGCATCCATACACTCATCTTTCTTTATAACCAGAACTACCAAATACTTTCCATGCTCAGGAACAAGCACTAGAAACACCAAAATAAATTTTCTCAAGGCTTCAACTGCTTAATATTTTTAGCATACATTTATAGCATTACTCATAAATTTGCTGTTGGAGACAAGCTCTCAGTGAAATCTCAGCGGGATGGAGAATTTCATGCTACTTATCCAGTGCTGGCCATAGCTTCTCCTCTTCAGCAAAAGCTCATCAGTTTCTGCAAATTATCGTTGCTCTTGCAGGTAGAACTTTATTATAGATGATGCACATATGCCAGACTCATCTAGTATTATAGCAGTTTCTGTCACCTTCATCCAAACAACATCTGGCAGCAGTTCCCAGAGTGACATTTCAGACGTGGAAGCAGAACTAATAGGAAGAAAAATATGGTGGCAGTGACAATACAAGTAGACAACAACTTCCTCCTCAATTAAGTCAATGTGCTGCTATCCTTCAGTGTCTCAGAGTCCCTACTCGTCCCTAGTAGTCTATTTTCTGTTTTGTAGTTTGCAACAGGCCAGTTTTCCATAGTGTTCTAGGACAACTCTTCTCCATGAGAGAGGATGGCAAATGTTGAATACAGCTCTTTGAACCCGACATCCATGACTCAGGTGAAGATATGCACCTTTGACTTCGTAAAGTATTGTATACAAGCATGTTCTTTCCCTGTGGTGAACGTGCCGTGGATCAAATTCACTGCAACATCAGCAAGCACTTCAAAGTGCCCTAAAGAAAAAAGACTATTTTCACCCACTACAGTGACAGCTCTGTATTGTTGCATGTCATTACTTATGCAGTTTCTTCAACACATTCCAATAAAATTCACCAAAGACCTAAAAGGTGGGGGAAAAAATTATCCTGCTAGAGGCTTGAACCAAGTTTTATTGGTGTTAAAATGTCACCCTGAACTAATGGACTTTATTTTTGAATATAACTGGAAAATGTAAGGAATTCTGACAAAGTCGTAGTCTACGGTTTTCAGAGATAGGAAATTTTAAATATTTTAAATTTAAAATATTAGCAAACACATATAATGCACAACTATGTGTCTTGCTGTTGCTTATTTGCTTCGTTAAAGGCAAATGTAGAATTTCTGAGACAAATAGATCACCTGTTGTAGACTTTACCTCATCACTGTTTACCCACAGAACACAAGAGGAAACATTCTTAAAAAGCTTCAAAGTATTACACAGACAGACTTCCCACAGTAAGACATCACTAGCTGGATTATAGATCTGTATCACAATTACTGGTCATGCAGTACCAGTCCCTTCATGGGTGAAGTCACTCACTCTTAAAGGGTAACGTAATTCTTACCAGATGCCATTAGTACCTTTTTGTCTGTGCAGCATTTGTGACTTCTGCTACAGATCAAGGTTGCTCACCCTAATCTAGAGGATTTAGAAATGGAACCCAGACAATGAGAGAACATAGAGTAACATCTGTTTGCCATATCTGCCATTTTTATGGGCATTTTTTATGTTTAGGTTGTAGGGTTTTTTGAGCTTTGATATAGCAAATTTATCTCAGAATTCATTCTTCTTTTTTTTGTTTGTTTGTTCATTTTGTTGGTTTTTTTTTTTTTCTTTTCCCTTGTCTCTTGCTCCACTGTGGGTTTCTGAGGTTTTTATGTTTCTGGTTTGCTCTTTAAATGCTTCTTCCTTAATCACTACAGCTCCTCTTTTCCTAGCAAGCCCCTTTCATGTATCTTCTATAACTTGCCATATAAAACATAGAGACAAAACCAAAACAGAAACATTAGAACATGTCTGAAAGAATAAGAAATATCTCAAAATCCACAAGTAAGTCCTATTCAGCTGTGCCACAAAACAAAGTAATGCTACTAGTTACAAGCTTCTGCTGTTACTGTTGATTGAAGTTAAATGTCAGGAGAACATTCTTTACTGTGAGGTGAAGCACTGGAACAGGTTACCCAGAGAAGTGTTGCCCCATCCCTGGAAGTGTTCAAGGCCAGGCTGAACAGGGCTTTGAACAACCTGGTCTAGTGGAAGGTGTCCCTGTCCATGGCAGGGAGTTGGAATGAGATGATCTTTAAGATCCCTTCCCACCCAAATCATTTCATGATTCCATGGTTGTCAGAGGCCACCTTGAGAAACTCACCTTATACACTGAACAGATTTTAATTACTTACCCTACTGCAAACATTGGAATTCACAGTGTCTTTTCCTTGTTTACCATTCTATCCCCAAGGGACCAAGGAAAGGGGAATATAAAATCAATTTCCATCCCTAGAGCTCTCAGAGCAATCCCTTATATCCATTTGGAAGAAAAAGAAATGCAGCATATTAAATACTTTGGGGATCCAAATCAAGTTGTTATCTTGTACTTAAGAATCAAAGCCTGACAAATGGAAGAAACCTCTTAGACTTAATTGTGTGGCAACCACCTTTTTAAATGGAGCAAATCCTTCTCCAAGGGAAGCTGTAAAAGAAGGCAACAGCAACTGGAACTGCATCATTACTTTTCCAGGGACTTATAGTGGAGGTTGGGTAACTTTATGCTGACTTCAGTGGCACCCTGGAAATGTGAGTCTTCATGGCTTTGTTTGATTGCCACAGTCTTCTGGTGCTGTAGCCATGAGAGATCCTGCCTGGGTGATACTGCCTGGGCTTGCTGGGACCTGTGCTTCAGCCAGGGTCTCTCCCTCTTCCTGTGCCTCTTTCCCACCTGGGGAATATCCTGCAATATGCTGAACTTATTGGACAAGCAGAACATTTCAGCACATCTGAGAGCTTTCCATCAGGTTTCTGGTAAGAAAAAGAAAGACAGACCTTTCTTGTTGTCTGCAAAGAGCAGAATGATCTCTTTGAACATTGTTCTCAATATACTAGCAAGTTCCCAAAGACTGGGAGAGAGGGCCAGGAGGAAATGCAGAGGACACTACAGTTACTACAGCTGAGGAAGACAAGAATTTACTTCCTCCTAACACATCTGTTGTCCACACAGCTCTCTGACCAGCTTCATTCCCCCATGTCCTCCTGTCAGTGCTGTGCAATGGGTGTGAATTACCAAGTAACTGCTCTGCTGAACATGCAATCCAAGCAGGATTTTGCTGATGCCTTCAGAGATATATAATATTTTTCATGACTAAGGAAAAAGAAGTTGTGAATTCTAGTAGCTAAAATAACTGCTTTTATTCATGAAAGCACTCAAAAATAATTCAAAATTTGTCTCTCGTTTACCTAGCTACAAAATTGTAGGGTAGAGGTTGCCTAGAGGTAATCAAGTACCAAGGATAACATAAACTCTTGGGGTTTTTTTCTGGCTTGTTTTATACTTTATCACTCTTACTGGGGGGTGTGCTTGCATCTCTATTCCATAAATGCTGCCTGTGCTAGGAGAAGAGCCTGGGCACACAGGTATTATAGGTTTCTGCAGCATGGACATGATTGCTTGCTGGAACCTTGACAGCATTATCTCCTGTTCTACATCTGCACAGTAGTATGAAGCATTCAGATTGTACAGAGAAAACAACCTGAATAGCCTTCTTTCTCTCATTTTTTTTATTTTTTGTAAATTTTAATAGCACTGACGGTCTTCCTTACTTTTTCTTCCTTTACTCACTAAAATTATTTCAGATCACTTAGATAAAAGTACTATCTCATTCACCTAGGACAAGAATGATCCAGCATTTTTAAGACTTTGGAAGCATAAGATTATTTTACTGTTTATTTTACCAACAATATTTTTTTTTCATTCTTAGGGCAAAAAAAATTAACACAAATTAAGGTTTGTCTTCAGATGAGTGAGAGTTGGCTCAGAAAGGTAAACATGTTAATTTAATAACCTTCTGCAGGCCTCCACCTTGCATAACTTCAGCTTTAGGTATATAACTTTGCCACAGAGCTTATGTTTTGGTATTAGCCAAACAAGTTTGATGTGCTGACTGCTGAGCAAATTATTTTGTATAGGTTTTTTACTTTGACATCACCCTGTGTAGCTAAGGGTGCTAACCTGTTCAGAGTGTCAGTCCTGTAAATAGAAGATTAAGTCATTCTATAGATCTTATTGAAGCATTTTGATTGATGTGGGCCCTGGAAAGTAAAGATGCCTCTGACATGAAAATCAGTCTGAAGATCAAAGAGTGCCGAGTCAGCAACTTTGAGCAGTTTAGGTTTGGCATCAACTGAACAAGCCAGAAGTGACAATTAAGAGATCTTATCAAGGTTTTTACTTTGGTTTTGATACTCTTGTAATTGAGCATCTTTCTCTTTTGTCACCCATCTGCCTTCAAGATATTTTTTGTGTTTTCTACTTCAAGTTAGAGCTATGAGGAACCTTTCTAGCCATGGGAGAAAAAAATCAAAACTTTCCCCTTAGAGAGCTAGAGCTAAGTTGAAAAACTAAGAGAATGACAATCTAGTAGTATCTTGATTAGTTTTAGGTTTTGGTAAGATTCTGCTGTGCTGCTTTGCTTTTTATGTGCCTTTTTTCATTTACAATTAAAAATGTCTTGCAAGTTATATATGTATTGGTCAAGTTGTTTGTGTTTGTTTTGGTTCATTTATTTTCTTTTTTTTGGGGGGGGGCAGGGAGTTTAACTAGAAGAAAGTCAGGTCAAATATTCTGGACTGTGTAAGACTGTAATGTTTTTCCTTCTTTTTTTTTTTATTTTATTTTTTCTAGTGCTTGAAACAGGAATTTCCTCTGGGTTGTGGATAGAATATAGGTAGATTTCTGTATGCATTTTTGTTTGTAGCCTAGAAGAGAAGAAAAATAGTAAAAAGGATGTTAGTGATCCTTTGGAATTTTAAACTGGAAAATGTACTCCAAAACTTTGATTTTTCCATTAGAAAAATTCAGCTATTTATTCTAAAGGCTGTTATCAAACCTCTTTTCTCCCCACATTCACAATCTTTTCTGCTGTTACAAAATTTAAGGAACTTGAAGAAGGAATGAAGACTGAAAACCTGCAGTACTAATGCTTGCTCCTTTGAAATAGGAAAGGGTCTTATCAAACATAGACAATGCAGAGGTTTAGGGTTTCTTTGGTCTCCTGGTACAGTGGTTTTAAATTTTTTCTTTAAATCTCCACAGGTGAATGCAGGGGAGGAGGGGGAGAACCCACTAGTACTTAACTAAAATCACAGGAGAATTATATATGCAGCAGAGTTTTTTTTTCATGAGGTGATAATGGGATCTCTTCACCCCATTAACCAGGAGGGAAATAATTAGTGAAAAGAAGGAAATCCTCCAGAATAGCTTCACAAGTTCTGAAAATAAAATTCTGTATCAAGAGACAAGCAGATATGACGGTAGTTATTTCACCTCAAAACATGACCAAAAAAAGACAGATTTGGAATTATGTCGGAGAGGCCAATAATAATGCAATCCCCTTTGGGATGGTATTATCTGCAATGGAAAATTTGAAAACCTCTGAAGATTATGGAGTGAGAAAAACAATAGATACCTGCTGCTATTCAGGAGAAATGAAAACGCCATAACAATGCACATTGTGCTGTCTCTGAATGGGACACATTCCTCTTTTGGTGAAATCACTTTAACCACTGATTCTTAATGCTGCATGAAAGGACCTTATTTGCTGCTTCTAAAGAAAAACACACCTTTTCTTCTTGTATCACCAATTCTTGCATTGGCAGACAAAAATACCAGCTTTTTCCTTCCGCCTTTTGTCTTCCTCTGCCTGACCTGGGGAAAAAAAATCTACACTGAATTTTGTTTGGTTCACTATTATTAGTTCAATCCCAGTGTCAGTAGTCATATAATGAACCCCCATGACCAAATACTGTCTATGAAAATGAGACAGTTGTATTTTTATGGCCAGCACGACTCCAAGTGCTTGAAGTAGTGCTAAAGTCTGCCTCTGTCTTGCTTTATTTCCCTCAGATGCAGTATTCAAAGAGTATTGCCCCTACAATGTTAGAGGAGTGCTGTTTACCCTTTCTATATCCCTCTGAACATAAAAGCATTTATCAAAGCAGAGATGTCCCCTTTGCTTGGTGTTCAGCTAAGGCTTCATTTTCCTTAATGCTTCATGGTAAGGATGTCTCTCTGAGCTCATTGAGATCAAGAGGAGTTGATCCAGGCCTTTCTAAAGCCTAGGACAACACGCTGTGGCTCCCTGTGACAGAGGGGCTGTGTGAAAGAGGTCCATGAGGACTTTGACGTGGCAGCAGGCAAAGAAGATAGAGCAGCTGCAGACAACTGCACCGTTTTATCAGCACACCCCACACAGGCCTGACAGATTTTTGTATCTGAAATAAGTTCAGCTAACTTCCTGCTCAAATAAGTGGTTGTTATCTTAGCAAGCCAGAGGCTCTGATCTGCTGCCTTCACAGGGTATGATCTCAGATGAGAGGAGGATAAGGTTAGTGATCTAATAACTGGGAAAAGACTAAACCCTGGCATTGACCCCACAAAGTGACCAGCTGGACCAGTAACCTTACCAAAGCCCCTACCTTGATATTTGCCTCATAAGTCAAGACTTGCAGTATCTATAAAGCCCCTAATTTGAAATCGAGGCACCTTTGAATTTCGCCTCGTAAGTAGATCCCAAAAGCGTGTTTTATGTATTATCCTGTAAATGTGAAATGACCCTTAGCTCCACAGGCTGCTTGCCTGGGGCTTTCCAGAGTGTCTGCTTGTTATGTTTGTGATAACTGCAACGAATTTGCTGCTGCTATTAGAGCTGCTGAGTGACATCTGAGTTAAAATGTAAAATTTCCGGTGCCCTGAAGCAGGGGGAACAGGTGTTTGTCAATTCACATTTCCTGCCGGTAATTTTGGGGGGGACCTGCTGTATGTATCAGGTGAGTACCATGTAGCAGTGTCAGAGCAGCACAAAAAGGTGTTGCACTGATTCTTTTGGTAATGTAGATTTTCATGTTTCCTTGGATCTTCTTCTGCATCCATGCCAGCAGCAGCAGATTTGGGACATTTCACAGAAGTGAAACACTGTCCTTCCATGATTGAACTCAGGACTTAGTGGAAGTGGTCTTTCAGGTCACTTGGTATCGTAAATACGAAGAGGGTCAAAGAAGTGCCTTAGGAAGTTTCCCAATGATCTCCATCAAGCAGGTTTACTGTTCTGAGAGTTGCACACTCTCCCTGGCAGTGAGACATTCCGGCTTTGTGGCTAAAGCCAGCACAAGTAGTTCGCGTGTTCTTCCTCTGGTCATTATTTTCTGTCCTTGTGGTTCAGGTTTTTTCCACACACCTATCTCCTCAGCTGCACAAAATCTGTGCTGTGGTGGGCTGAGCAGGAAACTGCATCACTGAACTCAGCTAATTAAAACTGCTCTTTTAAAGAGAAAAAAATAAGACCGCAATGTGCCAAAATCAGTTGTGACAGATGGCATCTGTTTTCCCTGCCCTTGCTTTTGTGTGCCTTTAGGAAGCCTCAGCAAGGTGAAGCCTTCAGAAAGAGGGGGAAATTGCTCCTTTTATTAGGGAACTGTTGCTGCTCAAAGAGGGGTGGCTTGGAGGACTGCAGAGTGTGGCCAGACCCACCTACTTTTGACTCCTTGAGATTGAAGTGAGGAGCAGACAGATGCCAAAGGCTGTGCAGAGTAGTTCTGCTAAGGAAGTCATCAACTAATTAAAGCCCAGAAATCAAACAAGGGGGAGATTTTTATTTGTAGTGTATAAATCTACTTGGTTGGAATTTCCCACTTTTAAAAATCAAGTGTTGTCATTATTTTTTGTTCTAGAAGTCCTGGGGCATTCTAGTTCTTTTTTAGAGAGCTTGCTATGAGAAGAGAGACTAAGCGGGTGCATATCAGCCATAGCCAGATCTGTTATATTGAAACTACAGCCTTATTATTAGCCTGTGCACTGTAATCATAGCCAAAGTCTATTGGACATATAAGTTGTGCTCATCAAGTCTTCCGTGACAACTTTTTACCTTTGTATAAAAGTGTTTCTCTCTCCTAAAAGCTACACTTGCTTGTTGGCATTCCTCTTGTTCCTTCTGCTTGGCATTTGACCAGATACAAGCATTTATATTTTAGGTGTCTCTTTTTTCTGATGTGAAAACACTTGTTTAAAATGGGCTTCTAAAAGGGGTTGGTACTGTTAAAAGATATACTCTCAATACAGGAAAATCCCCAAACAGTATTTCTAAAACAGACAGAAGAATTTCTGCCTAATATTGATAACTGAATTTTCAGCAAAGCCACAGCATGGCTAGTTTTGTTATAAACCCACTTCAGAAGAAGGTCAGTTAGAAGATGAAGAGTGGAAGGGTCTAATGTTTGCCTGTAATTCTGGAAATTTTTTTAGGGTTTCCAGGGTAAGGCCCAATTGCTGTTGGAAATCAGCTGAAGGAACTCAAATGTAAGTAGCTATTACATACAGGTCTGAAGATAGATTAAAAGTATACCCATTAAACAGTATAAACTACAGTCAGGCATTGATGCTGGTGATAATGAGTCCTGACCTTAAGGGGTGTTAGCACTGAACAAACTTCTGCTAGAAGATACTGTATCTAATAGATCCTCTATTGTATTTAGTTTAGTACCTTTAGTTTAGGTATCTTTAGCCCTAAACATGCTTTAAGTGTATCAACTCATATCTTGAAGTGGATTAAAAATTGCATGGGAGGTCAAAAGAAAGTTATGTATTCGTTGCTGAGGAGAAGTACCGACATAAACTGGAATTTTTTGATGATTAAAAGACTGATACTTCATGGGTACCTACACTACAGGAGAGATGATGAAATCATACATAACAAAGTCAGGCAATCATTTATCAGGAGACAACACAGTCTGCTAGCAAAGTAAGGATGATACAAAAATGTAGTCTTTTCCTCCTTTATTTTGCAGGGGATGTGTGCAATTCTCTGTCTCTTTTCCTTCCTTCCCCATTTGATTTTGCAAGGAGAGGGATAAGGGATAACCTACCACTACCAGAGGTGCTACTACCTATAGATCAAACTGATCAGTTAAAACAATCTGCAAGTTGGTTAAAAAAAAATCTTCTAAGTTCCCTCCTGTGAATTCCCCTTCCAGAGGAATCTGTATTTTCTGCTTGTCCAGTCATGGGCTGATTTCTGGCAAGCGATGCTGACACTAAACTGGTTTCCTGTAGTAAAAGAGAGGTGTCTGATGGTACTCAGTGTGCATCAACAGTTCTCACCAGGGTCAGAAAGCTACAATATCCCAGTTTCTTCATAGCAATCTTACCTCCTTTGCGTAGGGATTTTTTTTAATAAGAGCTTTGGGATATGTGCTATTTGTACTCTGTATTTCCTCCTAATACAGTGTGACAAGACTTATCAGAAGTTCCAGGCAGCACCCTGCTAGAAATAATTAATAATTTTACTTCACACTAGGCAGTTCCTGCTTGAAGATTTCACAAAGCATTTTAAAAAGAAGTAAAAATGTTAATATCCACATGTTACCGAGAGAGAAGCGAAGAAAAAGAGGTTCATTATGCAGTCATAAAGTGTGTCAAGGAAAGCAAGGGGCGGGATCAACATCACCTGGATGACTCTCTCCTGACCACTCTTGTTGGTTACGATGCTGGTGGCATGTGACATCTGCAGAACCCCTCCTTTCCTTCTCCTGTGCTGTGGTTATGGCTCAGTGCATTTCCAAATGTTCGATGGGAAGGGGGAAGGATTTGAAGTCTCTGCTTGCACTTTGCTGTTTCCATTTCCTCTCGTAATAACTCAGAGACGATTCAAGCTACATCACGGGTGATGTAGAATATGTGGCAAGCGACTGCTGTAAGACCCTGACCAGGAAATTGATATGATGTCACTCGCTGGGATGCAATTTCCAACAGTCATAAATCTTCTGTTTGCTTTCCTCTCGGTGATTTACTGTGTAACAACTCCCCACCATACATCTGTGGGCACTCCTCTGCTCACCTTGGTTTCTGCTTTTCAGGGTACTGCACTGCATGATGATAAGCTTCAGAGAAATGACTGGAAATGTCGATAAACCCAGCCATCCATGCTCCACATTGCATTCCCTAAATCCCAGGGGAGTGTCTACCTGCAGGTGAATGCTGATGGCAGAATCCATTTAGAGAAATGGCTGGTGTTTGTCTGTTTATTTGCATATAGAAGTATCTGTAAAGTATTCAGTTATTCCATTGCCTTGCTCTTTTCCTGACAACCATTCTCTTAGGAGAGAACTATAAAAACAAGCCTTAAAAAGCTTCTGAAGTACCTTAAGAACTTTGGGTTTTCTTAAAAAAAAAAAGTTTCATGTTTTTACTATGTAAATAGTAATAAGTGAGAAGGTGAGGGAGACTAGAACTGAACCCAGGAAAAGAGATCGTTTAACTTTTCAAAGCATTTCAATATTTTGCTTGTGGCATTCTTTCTTTTTTTGGTATAAAAATATTTCATTTTCATTCTCTGTGAAAGAAAATTGAAATATGGACTCTGGGAGCCCTCTGTCACTAGCTGAGAAGTAGTCCACACGATGTTTTTTCCCAGAGCCTTAAAATACTGAAGCCTCAGGAACAGCCCCTCTGTCTTCTCAGGAGCCATTTGCTTAAATTTTCAGGGAATTGGTTGCTGTCCAGCAAACTCCCTTAGCACAGTGGCAGAGTTGAAATATCATCTCTGCATCTCATTTAAAGTTCAGGAAAACAGTAAATTCTGGTTAAAAAAAAAAAATTATAATTTTTCAGACTTGCTACAAAAAGATATGACCTTGTATATTTAGTTATGCGTTAAAACCAAAGTAGTGCTGCTTTACACCAGACTGTATAAACAGGTATTAATGGGGTCAAAAACTGCTTTTAGAGAAACAGTCTTAGAGTGTATGACTGCTCTGGCTACAAAAAAAAATGTCATGTCTAAGACCTCTGGACCAGTTCACATCAGTTCAAAGGAGATATCAGGATGAGAGTGGGTAATAGGAAGGAGGAAATGGGTTGGATCTGTGGAATGCAGTTATTTCTACTTTCTAGCACCTGAATTCCTACAGGAAAATGGAAAAATACTACGAGGTTGCTTTTGTTCCTCACTGCTTGGAGAAGAAGGAAAGACTTGAGAGGTATGGACTTCATTTCTAGCAAATACATAATTATTATTTTTAGGGAGATGAGGGAAGAAGCTTTCAAGTCCTTCAGGGTATTCAGGAAGAATACCTAGCTGATACCAAAGCCTGCCTACCCATATGCCTCTAATTTCTAATGTGCATAGAGGCAGGAAGATTATAATTTCAATAAAAGCTGCAGGCCCTTTTCTTCACTTTATCTCATCTATTTTAGATGTTTCGCACTTGCATGAGATTCAATTAATTAATGTCATGCAATGAGGTAAGTTAACCCTTGCTTTCCAGGCTGAGTTCTGAGCTTTATTTCCAGTTTCTTGTTGCTGAGGGCTTTAAGAGACGCTGTGTTGTTGATGCCTGTTATTTGCAAGAGGTGCTTGAGAAATAAACTTCTTTTCCCAGCAGCCTATGTTCTTTTTAGTGGGTCCCCTTATTCACTGCTATTAAGCACACAGATATATTTCTAACAGAACTCACCATTTTAGTTTAAAAGTCTTGGTGTTTTTTTATTTCCACCGATGTCACTGTAGCTCTGGGGAGAATGTTTGCTACGTGCCCCACATGCCCCAGAAAAATATACTCGACAACAACAACAACAACTATATTGACCTTTACTGTGTAAATATGGCTCTTTATTGTTTAGCAAATGGAATACTGGCTTTGAAAAAAGCTTTGGACTAGAGAGCAATTTACTCTGCACACTAAACATTGCGAGGTAAGTCAAAGCAGGCATGAAGTAGAATTCGAATATAAGCTACAGCCCTTTTCCTGGATACCTTTTTCACTGAACTCAGTAAGACTGTGAATGCAAGACATTTTGCAAGGCACTGGAGGATTGCACACAGTTCATGACAAAGTAGGGTTGCTCATCACAGCTGGCAGGCATAGATATTCCAGTCTGGAGATGTTTTGCCTCATTTGAAGGTCATTTGGTTCTCTCTTGGCAGGGAAAAAAAAAAAATACTTTTGGAATATTTTTGTGTTTGTGAGAGAACCAAGCTGTAGAGGCTGCAGTTTCCAGGTCAAAAGTCCTGCAAGCACTCGGACAGGGCTTTGACCCTAATAAGTTGGAATTTTCAGCCAGTTTTTTAGCCCTAGTGGAGAGTTGCTGAGACACCTAGATGGTGAAATTGCAGCAAAGACTTGCAGTATAAAATTGCATTTCAGGCTAAAAAAAAAAAGAAACCAAACCAAAACACATAAAAAAAATAGTAACTATGAATATCAGTTCATATCCTATATTCACATTATAGGATTTACTGCTTTGTCATTTTGTCAGCAGTCTTAATTTCCTCAGGTTTCTGTGCTATTCTTAGCCAGGAGTAGCTTGTGAGAAGCATTACCTGTTGGCAGCATCTGCTATCAGTACCCAGCACTGTGTTTGTTAACCATGTAACAGAATCACACCTGGTAAGGAACAGATGAGCTGACCAGCGAGATTTGCTGGGGATTGAATTAATGTTTATTCATTTTATTTTCATATTTACTCAACCAGCTGTACAACCACATCCATTTAGTTAATAAGTGAGATGACTTTTAACTTTTGGTCACTAAACATATATTGTAGCCCAGATTATACCACTAATCAAATTAGTCGTTGCTTGCTCTTCTTAATGTGCTTATGATTATTATCAGTCTGAAGCATGCTACAAGTCATGCAGAATGTAAATATAAAGAAAGGGAACTATATCCTGAAAGTTAGTCAAAGTTTGAGAGTGAGAACATACAACTCACTTCCTCACTCAGCATCTAAGCGTGTAATGATTTTGTCCTGTGGCAGGAGTGTGGGGAATCACTTTTATAGGGTTTGCAAGTATACTTGTGAAATACTTCTTGTTTTCTGAGTAAGAAATGTATATATAGGGATTATACTGCAATCTGCAGGAGATACAAAACTTTGCTGGCCAAACATAAGCCAAACCTGGGAGGATCTGTTGATCCAGAGGCTCGATCTGAAGGAGGTTGGTTTTCAGCCAGCAGTAGGAATGTTTGGTAAGGTGCTTCTAGCTGGGAGCTAATTAGAGGCTGCTGAGCCTGTAAGGGTCTCTGTGTGGCAAATACAACACATCTCGTGTCACCATCACACTTCAGTACTCCTGTCACGCGTTCGTGCACCTCGGAGGGGTCTCTCACATCTGGTTGAGCTGTGGGAAGGCTGAAGGCATTTTCCTTCAGCTGTTCTTTTCAGTCTCAAGTATCAGATGTGGGCCCTGCTACACTGTTCTCTGTTGCCTCTTTTATTGCTTCCCCTGCTGGGTTATGATGGCAAAGAAAGGGCCGCTTGGTGGGAGAAGATGACATTGCTACAGGGAGTTTGTATGTGTGGGCATGCAAGCTTTGCAAGTAACTCCCATGAGAGGAGCAATATCTGACATATCTTACTGTGCCTGTGTTGGATCCTGAGCCACCAGCAAGCTCAAACATGGTTTATACTCGGTGTTCACACTGCCAGCTCTGAGACATCAGTGGTCACTTCTCCCATAAGTTCATTGCAGTTTGTGACTTCAAGGCATCCTGGAAGGAGCGTGGGCTGAAGTCTCTGCCAAACACTGGGAATACTGGAATTGCTTCATGGCAGTGAGAGGCATCACAACACACCTAGACCCTGGGCCATGATGACTTTCAGGGTGTGCTTGGGATAGCAGTGCCCCAGTACTTTTTCTTTCTACCTCAGCTGAAGCCAGAAACTGTGTCTTGCCTGCGTCTGAGCAGCCCAGATGGTAAGGCAATTTGAGCACGGGTTCAAAATGCAGTTTATTGCTTTGAAAGAGGAGAGTGAAGAAGACACAGCTAAATAGAAGCTGTGCAAAAAAAAAAAAAAAATATTTGCAAGACATGTGAACTGCACTGTGTGTTTTTGGTTTAAAAGTTAATATGGGACAGACAAAGTGAGAACTCCAGCTAAGTCACATTCACTTTGCAGACAGTTCTTGCTTAGTCACAGTTTGGAGTTTCAGTAGACACTAATGCTGCTAAGGATTTCTGAAAATAAGGCTGTTTTAGAGCCTAACTGCGATATTTAGAAGTCTGACCTAACTTTGAAAATGCAGCTCCCTACAGCAGGTTGTATCACACACACCAGTAACATCTGCAAACATTTCCAGTAAGAGGTTTGAAAGGGTTTTATTCGTTACTCGAACAGCTCTGACAACAGTCAAATGGTATTCATCAGGTAAATTATTCAAGATATTCCTCGTCAAACTTCTTTTGTGTCCTCCGTGCAATTTTTCAATTGTTGATTTGCCAGCTCCAGCCAGTTTGGTGGCCCAGCTTTTCATAAGCATTGAGAGAGAGCTGCTTTGTGCAAACACCAGTGGCCATCGTAACCATTGGGTTTACAGCCAGTCAGCGCCTGTGAAAACGGCAGATTAAAGACAATCTGTTCTTGCATATCTGGAACAGCAGGAATTGACTCGATAGGTGGTTGAACAGCTCTGAGCAACACTAAACTGTAATGAGTTTGTTTTGCTGGAAAGAGATGAAGGCTCAGGGCTACATCCACACAGAACATCCATGGAGCAGAAACTTATAGGGACAACACGAACTACACAGAGACAGAGTGGGATTTGTGTGCATGTGTGTGTTTCCTTCTTTAGCACTGTCTCTTTATCACACAAAACCAGTTATTATTTGGGCTGTTTTGGGAATACGCTGAATGCATTTTCTTTAAGTATTTTCTGTGGATTGGCTTTTGCCAAGTCCAGCTGTATTTTTTCTTACTAAACCCTTTTGAATATGAAATGCTTTACAAGTGTCTTCCTTTTTCTTGCCTTGCACATCCATTGACTTTAAATTTTGGGCTTTTCCTGGTGAGGGTATTAAATTTTACAGAATTTTTGCAGGATAATTTGCTCAACAGGCCGTATGAAAGGAAATAGCACTGCAGTTTTCAAATGAGATACGTTTGAAATTTGTGTGCACATTATGTTCAACTTAATATTTTCTTTAATGATATTCAATATAAGTAATATTTAAACCATAATATTATTTAATCTTAATTTTGTTTTATTTTTTCTATTCCTATTTTCGTGAGGTTTAATTGGTTAGGCAAGTGTATCTTCAGCTCTACAAAACTGAGTTGAAAAAGAAGAAAAGCACCTCCCTTTGGAAAAAAGAGAGGACTGACTACCCCTCCTGCAAAGGTTGGGGCAACAGTAGAGAAAATCTGGGCCCTCGTGTCTTAGAGCCATGGTGGCCTCATCAGCAGGGAAGGTTGGAGGCAACAGCTCTTTCCACAGCTCTTTGCACACAGAGCAGTGGGAAAAGAGGCTCCCAAAACCCAGTGGTGTACCCCACATTTCAGGTGAAAAGAAGCAAATTCTCCCCCTAAAGGGATCCCACTGGCTAAAAAAAAAAAAAAGTTTGGATGTATTTTGAAGAACTTCTTCACAGTTAAAATTAAAATGAACAGGATGAGGGTTTGTCTTACTATGTGATTCCTGGCACCCTTATAACAAGCCTCTTAGAAACTGTACATGAAAAAGACCTAGACAGTCTAGAAGTTAATTAAACTTTGCTCTAGATTCTAGCTTAACAGAGAAATAAGCTGCTAGATTTTTTTCTAATTAAACATAATTTTTACATTTTACTTATGCAAACCACATTATCATATGTAAGCATCTGAGACTCTTTCCTTAACTCAAAATATTAAAATTTCAATTATAGCAATGTTTTAACTTAGTAGCACTAAATCCCAAACCAGTCACAGATTTATGTTAATAATTAAGAAATTCTAGGCATTTAACTTTATTAGGAGTGCGATGTGCAAAAGCTTTAGTATTTTAAGAATATTTAGAAGACAAGCGAGTATGTTGCTCTTTCATAAATATTTTAACATCACATCATGGTTTTTTCTTAATATTAAAATTTCCTGCACGAAAGAAAATAATTTGTGAGTTTCTATATGAATGCACATGATGTTATTTTTACCAACCTGATTCAACTTTTGTGACATTTGTGTTGTTTTATAACTATGGCCACAAGAAAATCTAACTAGCGTTTTTTTCTGTTGGGTTTTGTTTTGCTTAATTATTTTGTACTTCAATGCAGAGTAAAAGAAAGGTGTCTCCACATTGCAAATAGATTACGAGGCAGTAATGCAAAATTCTTCACAGTCAGGTTTCATTCAGTGCTGGTCAAACAGAGATTGTGTGGAAGGAGTTGTTTTTTTAATTCCCTATATCTAGTGGATCTCATTGCTCTCTGACTTTGGTGTCTATGGCAAGTTGTTGACTTTTTCCTATTGGAATAAACACGTGCAAATGAACAGAGGTAAATTAGCTGCCTGTAAAACCAGTATTTTGAAGAGAAGAAACACAATATGTGTAGTAGATAAGTGAGAGACTTCACAGTTCTTCATTAAGCAGCTTCCACTAATCATCACCCTTTTTAAAACCCTGAGCAGAAGTTCAGCAAAAACGGGATATTAATGCCTTTACTGGGCTGCTTTATTTTTGCACTTGTGACACCACCACAGAGAAGAAATTGGAGGACGAACAGAAAAGCAGTAGGAAACTCTGGTCCACAATGAATGCCTGAAAGTTTTTCCCTTAAAACTGTGGCATCAGTGCCACACACACATATATATATACACATATATAGATATATATATGTATATATATATACGTATGTGCACACACACATATATATACATATATATACACATATACTGACTTTCAGCAGAATAATCCCACTCTGCTCTCATCAAAGTGGGATAACAATTCCAGAGCCTGTGCCTTGAACCCTGCCATCCATGGGCAGTGCCTGAGGGGAGCTGAGCAGGAAGACAGTGTGTTCCCTGCCACCCGTGTTGCTAAGCAGATGGGTTGCTTTATTTCCTACCAGTTGGTACAAAGAGCACTGGCAGCTCAGGTGAGGTAGCATCACTTCCAAGCTCAGCAATGCTTACAACATCTCCCCGCTTCCAGAGGAGGAAAGTAGGAGCCAGAATCAGCAACATCTGAGATAGGTGAACATAGCAACCAACCCTCATCTTAAACGTGTCAAAATGAACAATTAAATCAACTTAAGTCTGCTAGATAGGTGTGCTGTATCTGGAGGTATAGTGGGCTATAGTAATTCAGGTAGATGGTGAACCATGGAGTTTCTCAGTCCATTTCCAAACATGGTAGATGATTACTTCATTTCCAACCTTTGTTTGGACGGCCACTGAGGGAATCGATAGCGAGTGTAGCCCCCAGGTGAAGCGTGTTCACCTTTAAAATGCATTTTAAGTGTAGCTGCTGCAAAGGGCTTCAGTGCACAATAACATTTTCACTGGGTGTCACAATCAAGTGACTGAAAAGCAGGATGGGCATTGTGAAGGACAAAGGTGACATTATATTACTTACGTTTTTTGGCATGTTACCATTATTTCATTTACAGCTTTAAGGGGAGTAGAGCTATGTCTTCTGCATATTTAAATGCAGAACACGTTAAAATGCAGGCTAAAGAGAGCTACTCTATGCTTATTAAATATAACTGGGTTTTTGAAACACTTATTGTGAAATGTGAGACACTATTATTAAAAATATCCATTTGTATGCCATGGGTAATTAACAATAATTATTTTCTTAGTGGTCAGTTAAAATCTAGCTGACATAAAGAAGAAATTTTATATACATTTAAATTGAAAGTGTATTAAAACATATTTTTAAAATTACTCAATTTGACATATAGCTATATCTGTAAATAGTTATTAGGGTTTTGCCTAAATTATCTAAGCTTAAGGAGATACTATCTGTTCAATAAATGCTTGGTTTAATAATAATAATTTAAAAAAAGGAAAAAAAGCTCTGGTGTCATACTAGAAAAATACAGTTCTACTGACCAGAAAAAGCAGCTGGGAGACCTTCATGATACAACCCAATTTTATTCTATTTGAGAAGAGGACTCATCTGTATAAAAAGCCCAGTCATAGAGCAAAACAAACTACATGACTCGGGAAACTTCCTAAGAGCTTAATTCTCACTGTTTCACAAAAACTCCGTCTCCTGTCATGTCTGGACAAGTGTTCCCGATATCAACAGTGGAGAGAAGCAGTTTTGTCCCTCTGTTAGTTCTTTCTGATCCATGTTTTCAGCATCCAAGTAAATTGTTTAATTAGAGTAACCTCGGGACTTTTGACACTTCATCCTCTTGTGGCCTGGGATTTGTCAGGTCACTGAGATCTCCCGCTCCCGTGTCTGCTCCGAGCGTGCCTGTTGCCCCAGGAGCCAGGAAGATGGTGATACAGGAATTGATTTGGTGACTGCCTTAGCCTTTACCCAGGGAAATTAATAAAGTGGTTGTTTTGACTCTGATGGTTTTGCTCATGGGAAAATTGCTCAAAGTCTACTGAATCTGAATTAGAGTTGTCGGACTCTTTCCTGGTGAATGAAACTTTACATAAGTTGGTATTTTCTTTTACATTTTAGTACCATATAAGTCATGATAGCTCTGTAATAATATGTAGAAATGTTGAATTCTAAAAGATCTAAAGCAAAAACTGATTTACTGAACTATCCATTTTCCCAGCTCTGATTAAGGGAACACATCCAATTACATAAGTATATTATTAATGTTCATCTGTAGTGTAGTAGAATTAAAATTGCAATGCCTCCCAATCACAGCCTAAACCGTGCAGTAATCAAGCATGAATTTAGCAAGTTCATTTTTCCATTATGCTGTTTTCAACACAAAGTTACCATATTAGCATATGGTACCATAACATTGCAGTTCAAGCTACAAGGAAGAAATTCTTTGCCACGGGGGTCGGTGAGACGCCGACACAAGGTTGCCCAGAGAGTTGGCAGTTGTCCCAACTCTGGAAACATTCAAGGTCAGGCTGGTCAGGGCTTTGAGCAGCCTGATCTGGTTGAAGATGCCCTTGAATGTGAGACTGTGGATGAGCTTTAAAAGGTTCCTTTCAAAGCAGGCTGTTGGATGGTTCTGTGACGGGCGAAGGAAAGGTAATTTGCGTGGTGTACAAATGGAGGTCACCTTTAAGATGCCGTGATTCATGCTCGGGACTGCACTTATCTCTAATCAGTTTTAAAATGGAAGATAACAGGATGTGACTGAAAATCCCTAAACGGTAGCAGTTACTGAAATGAAGAGTAGAAACAGCCTATTTAAAAAGCTCACTATTTTAAGTTTCTAATGTTTCTAATGCTGTCTCTCTCTCTACTCTTGCCCTAGTAGACCATGGCAAAACTAATATTATATCACTGTACTGAGTTCAAATCTACAGTACAGTGTCCAGGAGCCTAGCTCTGTCAAATTCAAGCTATTCTTTTAAGTATGTGCTGCAGTATTTAAATATCAAATTAGAGAGGAGGGGAAAAAGTGAGAGTTTTTTTGTTTTCCTCTCTTTTTCCGTGGGGCAAAGAAAAAAATCAATATAAAGTGATGAATTGTGAGTAGCAAAAAGGCTTAAAAGGTTTATCTTTGCAGAAAAAAATAGCGTCCTTTGCAGTGTGCCAAGGTTTAAAAGCAATTATTTATCGTTATATAACTTTCTTTTTTCCCCCTTTTGTTCCTAACTTGATTCATCTTTTTTTTTTTTTCACTTCACTCATTTAGATAAAAATAGGCAAAACTGTGAAAATAATCCATCCTCTATCTGTCATTCATGCTTTTATGATATTCATTGCATTGGTAATTTTACCTACTGTGAAATTTTTGGTTTTAGCTAAGATTAACTAGGCTTCAAAGTACTTTCAATGCTAATAATACAGACTGTCCTTATATAAGCAATCTACTCCTTTGTGAGGATTTTTCCTTTACAATTTTGTGATAATATAGGTCTGTTTTTCTCTGACTCACTGGTCTGCTCTCACATTATGCCATCTCTGAAGAATTTTTTACATAGTGGCAACCATGCACAAAAGAGAGTGATGGTCACAATTCACACCTGAGTGATATGGTCACACCTGTATGAGAGGCAAGAAGCATTACCCTCATATAGAATCTTTGGCTAAAAGCCAGCACAAAGCTAAGCCTGCAATGCTTTATTTAATAATAAAAAAAAATAAAATAAAAAGAGAAAACAACAAAAATTTAAAGAATGACGAGTTTTGTAATTAATGGACTAAATTTCACTCTATTGGGAAAAAAAAAAAAAATCTGGTTTTACTTCTACATTGTGCTTCTAGACCATGACTGTTCCCTTGGAGTTTATTCTCCATGTCACTTGCTAAAGTTGGCTTAAAAAAAACCCAAACACAGGCAGGTGTTAAACCATTAAATACCAAGTGAAGACATGCCAGATTGCATAACTAATGGCACTGTAAATTGAAAATAATAACTTAGGGAATGTGAGTTTATATTTTAGGCCTTTGCAAAAGCAGACTTTGACTTACTAAACATTAATGAGTACTTATGGGCTCATATATTGTTGAGTATTTTTGCAATTATGAATATGCCTCATGAACTACATAGAAGACCTTGTGGGCATTTTATTGGAAAATAGTAGCTGGATGTGAAAAATTTGCTATCTGAAAAGAAATACTTTTTTTTTAATTTTTCCTTATAATTAAACCAACAACAGTGTCCCCACGGTTTCGTGAGAACAAGGTGAAACACTTCAGGCAAAACAAAAACTGTGCAGGGTTTTTTCATATCATTTTCTGAAATTAACATTTTAAGGTCTTAAAGTTGCTGTTTGGGTTGGTTTCTTTGTTTCCAGAGGAAGCAGGTAGTAGTGTCCTTCTGCTCCTGAGATGTAATGGCAATTGTTCCCCGCTCTGACTGAGAGTCTGAACCATCTTTCCTGTGGTAGTGGGATTCCCTCCCACTCTTGGGTCACTGGAGCAGCTGCTGCTCTAGAACTTGTAGCTCTTTTTATCCTACACTAGCTGCTACTAGGAATTAAACTGTAGAGGGAAAAAGATGGGGGAATGTAGTGTAAATGGGTGCTCCTCATTCCCTCCATCAGTAACCACGAATTCTTTCAGGAGCATTTATCCCAGGAGCACGTGGAGTTTAGCAGATGGAAAGAGGCAGCTGTATGAGTGACAGTGAAAAGTAGGGTGTGATGGTTGTCATTGGTTCTTAGTGTGAGGGTGGGACAGCAGATTTAGGCAGCCATCAGTATCACTCTGTTTCGGAGAGGTTAAACAATTATGAGTTATGAAGGTCTTATGCCAACATAAAAGTTATTTCATCAAAACACATCCATGGAATCTTTAATGGAAGTTTTGACAAATAGGAAAAGTCCAGAAAACCTAAGATTTTAGAGATTTTTTTTTTTACATCTTCCAAGAAGAGCCCAAAAATTTCATTAGATGCTGGAATTTTCTCCAAAATATTTGTTTGCTTGAAATTAATTTTACTCTGCTGAGACAAGTTACAGACAGAGTAATTTTTAATAAGTTTTTATGAACTCAGTGTAACACTGAGAAACTTGTTGTGGCTCAGCTCCTCAGCAGGTCTGAAAAACACTCCTCTGACTTCAAGTAATAGGATCCAGCACAATTTATATCAGTGAAAATAGGCTGATTTATGGCATTCAAAAAACCCTGTGATCCTGAAATAGAGATCAAATAGGAGCATGGCATGTAACTGATACCTGGAGCTAAGTAAAATCCGGAGCACTGGCTGTAGATTGTTTTAGCTTTCTTACTAAACTGTTGTGGTTTTTTTTAAGGATACTATCAGCATTTCTAAGTGGTTCCTGAAGAAACAAATGATGAACACAATTAATGTGTGGGTTTTGACCCACTATGGCAGGGACTATAAAAAAAAGGCTTGTGTCTAGATTCAGCCATGATTAATGACTCAAAAAATGATAAAGGAGGTAGTGAGATCAGTCACAACAAAGACTGCTGTTAAGGTATTGTCTCAAATTCAAAGGCCTGAATACCTGAATAAGAATTTATAATTCAGGCAAGAGAGCCTATCAATTACTTCTTAATTTATTTTGGTACATGATTTTGCACACGTTGTCACAGTTTCCTAGCATTATCTGGACATGTTGTGGTGAGTTTTCAAACTCTGCTTAACAATGGTGCTTTTTATTAATCATTCCAGAAAGCAAGAACCCCAAGCCCTGAGCGCAGGAAGTAGTTGGGGAATGAGAATTATTAAATTCTTTGCTCCTATGTTTGTGTCTTCCATTATAGGATTACTATTTGTCTGGTATACATAAAGAAAATTGTATAAAAGTTGAATTTGTAGATGCTTGTAAAAGTTTGCATTGGCTTTATGGGGATACCAAAACCTTAATTCACACATTTCTTCAGTCCTGATGGTTACTAACAAAACCTGACTCATCAGACTGAAATAGTACTGCAGGAACATACATATTTATCCACCAGAGTGTGTACTGGGTACTTTTGCTGCTAAAAGTCTCTTTGTCCCACGGGATTACACTAATAGGGATGTAATAATCTTTCTTCCTTGAACGTGAAAACCGTAAAACTTGTTGCCAGAACAGATTAATAAGATGATTTCCTGAAGAATTCATTGCAGAATAGATGGAGAAATATATACGTGTTCCAACCACAAGTATGGAAGCTGTTTTTCAGCAAGATAAACTATGGGTTCTCCTGTGATGTGGGATCTGTATAGGATCCACATGTTAAGTTTGATAAAACCTGACTAGTGAGGAAGGTAGGTTGTTTGGTGTGTTGAAATGGCCTATAGAGGTTATTTACTGTGCTGAATACAAGCCTTATGAAAAATAAGATTACAATTGGGGGAAAAAAGTGAGTTTTAAATATTTACATTCGATTTTTTTTGGTTGATTTTTTTTCCCCCTCAAAATTGGTAGTCTGCAAATTGTTGCTAAAATGTGGCATAGGAGAAGAATATATGTGTTTAAAGGTCATGGAAAGCCTTAAGATAGTTCAGGTAAGTAGTCAAACAGCTAGGAGACATAAGCCTGTAGGAATCAGGTGCTCAAGTGCTCAAAAAGCTGTTTATTATCCACTTTTCATTGTTTAAGCCCAAGAACAGGCTTCTCAAGCAGATGCTGTGTTGTTCCAGGGTTTCACGAGGTCTATGACAATGTCAAGCACATTTTAATGTCCTGTTAGGTTAACTGTTCTGCTCATGCAGCCCTCCTGGTGAGCAGTCCTTGTTCAGGCATGCTTCTAAAATTATGGTACGTTTTCAGCTTTAAAGAAAACTCACAGGTCTCATAGGATCCCACTGTGGATTTGGTAACATTAAATTATTATATTTTCTCATGTTATGGACAGGCTTCATCCTGACGATAATTCTAATTTGGTTTTTAAAAATAATTACTGCGTTTCTCTTTTTTTTTAATTTATTTTCTGTAAGAGTCAGGGACTTGCATGTATGCAAGTAGATAATTTTGCTTGACACAGGTTTCTATAAATGAAAATCAAAATAATTTTTTTTTTTTTTGTCCATAAAGAAAGATATTTAGGGATAAATTTTGGACATTTCTGGGATAAAACCAAGTTAGTAGCTATCAATCTTTTCCCTTCTCGCTCCTCTTGCACAGGCTCTGCAAGAATCTGACTGATAATCTCACTGATATCTATATCTGGCCTGTTCTTTCATGGGTGATAATTACAGAAGCAATGGAAAAGACATAGTAGGAACAGATGAACAGGCATCAACTTGGATGGCACTGCTGGCAAAGCAGCAAGGCAATTTTCAGGATATGAAGAGGAAAGTGTACTACTTAATGAGGGCCAGAACTATGCAGAGCTAAGTAAAGCTGAGCACAAAAGGAGTTAAAAGTGAATTTACTGATATTTAGTCCATGTTTTGGGGCTTGTTCCTTACTTTTTTTTTCCAAGTACATCCTTCCACAGCCCTTGGCAAGTCTAAGTGCCAACCACAGCCAACCACAGAGACCTGTAGGGAATAACTTGTTGCAGAATGGTTCGTGACCCCCTTATACTTAAAATGGGACTTAGAGAGGAATGTGCTTTTTCCACAAATGGCAATGCTCTGCAGAGATACTATTAAATTTAACTTTGCTAAATGTTATGCAAATTCAGTGCATTTTAACTTTCGCAGTCTGGAATAAAACAGCTATGCTTTACTTTAAACACACATTTTGCATAACAATATCGAGTTCCATATATTATCCTAAAATGCAAAACGTATAAATCTACGTGGCTTCAAGAGCATAAGCAGAAGATATTACTCTGTTAAAATGAAAGCATAGTCCCAGCAGCATACAGCATCTGTATATTAATCAAGCCCACTGATAGCTTTGTTTCAGGAAAAAGAAGTTAACTTCAACTTTTTTTTTGCTTTAATTTATGAAGTATGAGGCTATATTAAGCTATAATGCACTCCAGAAGACAGCATTTAATACACGAAGAGGTTCACATTTTTATCCTACTAGGCTAAAAGAAAAGCCATAAAATTTTCAAATTTATAATACTGCAGCAGAGATAAACTCCTAAAAATCATAATTTAGCTGTTTCTCTGTCATTTAAAAAAAAAGCAGTTAAAGTTCAGTAATCAGATTCTAGTTCTTAATTTTTCCCCCTTAAAAAATGAAAATTTTAAAGTTTTCTTTAGTGAGCAGACAAATTTCCATTAGTGCGAGGAAAAACACAGAGGATAAACATATTGACTATTCACCAGCTCCTTCTCATGGCTCTATCCAACGTGGAATCAGGCAGTGGCAGGGCCAAAGGATGCTCCTAAGCGGTACTGAGAAAAGCAAGAAAGCAGTTATTTAATTAAAGGAAGAAAAATTATTACTTACATCCCTCCCCCCCCCACCCCGCCTCCAAAGGCAACAGGATTTGGCAATGAAGGCAGTGGCTACTGTCATAAACGTGGGAGTGAAGAGAGTTGGGTTTGTTCAGCCTAGAAAAAGCTCCAGGGAGACCTTTTAGCAGCCTTCTAGTACCTAAGGGGGGGCCTACAAAAGTGCTGAAGAGGGACTTTTGACAAGGGCATGTAGTGATGGAACAAGATGTAATGGCTTTAAACTGAAAGAGGGTAGGTTTAGATTATATGTTAGCAAGAAATTCTTTACTGTGGGGGTGGTGACACTGGAACAGGTTGCCCAGAGAAGCTGTGGATACCCTGTCCCTGGAAGTGTTCAAGGCCAAGCTGGATGGGCCTTTGACCAACCTGGTCTAGTGGAAGGTGTCCCTGCCCATGGTAGGGGGTCTGCAACTAGGAGATCTTTAAGGTCCCATCCAACCCAAACCATTCCATGAATATATTTGGCATGTCCATAGTTCAAGAGCTGTATTTGCAAAGATCTTTAAGCTTTTATTCACAAAAATTTTTCTGGGTAGTGTTTCCTGCATCATCTGTTGAAACCCATGGCACTTACTTTACTGCTGTTCCAATAAATGTAGACAATTCACCTACGTGCTTAACTCCATGTTTGGGTGCCTAAACACTTCTGGGAACATAATCTTAAATTACTTGTCTGCAATAACAGAAGATCTTATGACAGACTGCCATTATTTACCTGCACTCACAAACATAATCTATGTGCTACCCACCAGAACATCCTTTAAAAATCTACTGAATAAATCACCTATGCGTAAATAATTACATGTTCGGGTTGTAAGCCATTAAGGTTCATTGATTTATTACAAACCTTTAGAATATGATGCTCTGGTTTTGTAAACATTCCCAGGCACGTCAAGAAGCAATGCTTCTGGCGGAGAAACAAGGTGGAGAAATGGTATTTCCATGGTTTTATCTTTTTCACCAGGTTCTGCAAAGTATATGTCCACATGAATAATGATGTCCTGTTCCCCACAAAATGTTTAGGCATGTTGTTTTCCCTAACTGAAGGAAGCATAAAAAGACAAAATTCTTTATACTGGTACTTCGATAATAGCAGCGGGAAAAGCTGAAGTGATTGTGTTCTGCTCTCTTATGTAAAGTCACATGGTGCCATAAATACTTAAAAGTTTCTCAAACCAAATGGCAAAAGCTTGTGATAAAAGCTCATGGATTTTCCAGTTCACTGTACAGATTCTTCTCACAGAAAAAATTACTTAGTCCCCACTGGCTTTTTAAAGCTGTTATCACTGCCATAAATGGTTTGACTATATTTAAAGTTAATATATGTCTCTCATGTGTGAATATTATCTTTTCAGAAGAAGGAAAATGGGGAAATAAAAAACATGATTGTTTAAAATGCCATATTAATTAACTCGAAGTTTTAGATTCTATAGCACATTGGTAATATGATATAATTTAATGTTAGTGTGTTCTGTCACCTATTGACCACTAATTTTGAATTGAATTTTTGGCAAGTATTTGTAGGAAATCAGGAGGTTTTTTAACTTGTTGTTTTGCAATGTGCATGAAACATTTTTTTGGACACGGTTTCTTAATTGTTCTTTGTGTGATGCAGTGCTTGTTGCATGGCTGCACATCAGACTGAACAGACCTGCCTAGTTACTGTTTTCATGTGATAAGAAGTGTGTTGTAAGCCTTGCAAAAGGGGAAAGGAGAACTTCTGTCTTCTCTATGATCACTCAGAAAAGTAATTTCTGGCAAGATTGACTGAAAGGACTGTTTGATAGGAGGGTGTTCCTCCCACACTACATCTGTTCTGGGGATCAGTGTGTATATCAGTATCCAGACCAACACTTTGGAAGCCCTAGTTTAAGTTTGATTTCTGATACTCCAAACTATTCTGGACTTGTAATCTCAAACCTAGACCAGTAAACTCCAACTTAAATGTCTGGTAATTCAAAGCTATATTCCCCTGTTTCCTGAGGATGACACAGTGAGTTAGAATTTCAACTAAAGCTCCTTTGGCTTTCTTTGTTTATGATACATAGGCCAGTAGAATTGTTTAGGTTTTTTTATTTGTTTCTTGGTTGCTCACTGTGATGAGTTAACCTTGACAAGCAGGCAATTGCCTGTCCAGCTGCTCTCTTGCTTCCCCTCCTTTGTGGTGCAGAGAAGATAGGATGAGAGTGCAGAGGAGATGGAAGGGTATGGTCAGTACATAGGGGTTTCTCCTTCCCTCTCACACTTCTTCCCCTCATCCATCATGGGTTCCTCATGACTGCAGTTCTTTTGGGATGTCTGTCTCCTCCATCATGGGCTTCCCAGGGGCTGCAAGGATGCTTCCTCCACACTTGGAGCATATCCTTCTCGTTCTCTCACCTTGGTGCTTGCAGGGCTGTTTTTCACGCGTTTTTCTTTCCTCTACTGTGCACTGCTTTGTATTTTCTTATATATACTTACCCCAAGCCTGCTCTGCAGCCTCTGACCAGCAGCCCCTGGGTACCTTCACCCAGTATGTGCACTCAGACACCAGCACTGAGATCTAGGGGTATTTCTTTAGTATGCTAACCAACTCAGAAAAATTTATAGATGTATAATCCCAATGAATTCCATGTAACTTGCTCAGGACCTGGTACAAGTTGCAATGCACACCGACCACCTACTACTCTGCAGCATCCACCTCTCTTAAAACATTTCCTAAAACTTCAAACTAAGTTTTCTACAGAGGCTTAGGAACAGTTAGAGTCTGAAGAGGTGATCTCAGACGTAATTTTCACCTGTAGCATTTAATCTTTAATCCCCTGAGCCCTGAGTATTTAGGGAGGGTAGGTGTGGGCAAGAAATCTAAAAACTACAAACAGTGGGCCTCTGGAACAGAAATATGTGGGGGATTTGTTTCTGTTTTGTTGTTCCTGAATATGGAGAAATAAGGGAGACTGTAGGACAGGATAGAGAGTAATTTTCTCCTACACTTTAGACATAACTGTGTGTTTAACAAGTATCAGTTTGGGCAACATAATAAAGAATTAGAACACTTTCCTTGGACTGTCTGGCAGAGGAATGTGTTTAACTTGTGTTGTCAAGGTAACACCAGCAGCACTTGCAGGCCCCTCGAGTGCTTTATTTTCCACTCTTTAATATTTGCCTGATTTGGTGAGCAGAGTTGCACACCCATCAGAGTGTTTCCAAGGGCCAGTGGGTCATTGCTGAAATCTACCCATTAAACCCCTCTACTGCTTTGAGGTGATCTCGTAGCTACTGGAGAAAACATTCTTTCAATTTTTTTTTTTTTTTTTCCCCAAGCATGACAGGTTTGAAAAGCCCCGTCTAAAATAATTTTCACAAATTTTTCTTGATGCTTGCAATGCACTTCGAGGGGTGGGGAAGAAAGAACCCATTTGCTTCCTACCACGAGCAGAATGCTCTGGGGCTGGACACCACACAGAACACATGATTAGACTCAGGTTTTGAAACACTCCTTTGTAACGCAAGGGCCTCTGCATACACCAAAGTTTTGCTGATGGAGCTGTAGAAATAAATTCATAAATATTCTGTTTATCCACTATAGTGCACTAATTCCCTCTCTGGCTCTTTACTGCATGTTAAACAATATGTGCTCATCAATTAGTTGCAAAAATACATCGGCAAATTTATTATCTTTCTGGACCAGTGTCTTTGCATTTTTCATCAGAGCAGTTGCAGTCCCTGCATTGGATTTCACAGTATGGTGACTGTAGCTGCAGGAACACTGCAGGGCTCTATTTGTGAGAAGTCTCTTGAATTGAATCCCATGGTTCTGTCCACAGGGGGTGACTAGCAATGAACCAGCCCCTGTATATTAAAATAAACTGAAGTACATTTTCAAGGGCAACTGCCAAATGGTTTTCCTTTTCCCCAATTAACAGCTAACTTCTCCTGCTCCCCTCAAAGGCTCAAGCCTCTCATTTAACTCCATCACTTAGCTTTGATTATTTCAACAGGTTCAGTAGTATGAGTGTGCTCTCTTCTCAGCTTTCTTTCCTCCTGAATCTTTTAGAGAGGTTTCTTCTCATCGATTTTGGGTGAATATCCATTCTCTCTTTTTGCTAAGGTATAGAGCCTGGAATGTCAGTAATTACATCTTGTGAGTAGGATCGACGGTCGTAGTTAACACACTTTCTTAAGTACCAAAAGGAACACACAGAATGTGTCTTCACTGGTATTTTAATTCCAATCAGAAATGTGCTTTAGCTGTGAATCTCTCAAGGTAATTTCCCACGCTATGGTGTTAGTTGTCAGTTGGGTGTTGAACCACAACAAGCAGATGGACTGGATTTCTGTTGGGGGAAAATAAACTGGAAGATGTACTCCAGGAGTGTTCATAACCCTCTCTGACCTCCTGCAGTCATTCAGTCGACAGCGAATCTGAGGTGAAAAAAAATTAAACAGATATGGTCTAAATCTCAAATGCTTGAGCAACAATAGTTTTGTTCAATAAATTTGCATCAGATGGACTGAGCCAATACTAAGTCTCATCGAAATCAATAACACTTGTATCATTTCCCCAGATGCTGGGAGAAATGACTTCATCATTTCCTGAAACAACCAATAATTTGCATCTCTAAGAGGACGTAATGATTTCAAACTCTGTTGGAATAGGTTTTTTCTTTTCACCATAAATTTCTAATTAACTTGGTGTAATTTCTCACTCTGAAATCACAGGGTCTCTTGCAAAATTCAAATATTTCTGGTTTGAATAAAAAAAAATCAACAACAACAACTATTGTACTATTTAGACACATTTACTTGAACTTTAAGGGAGAAATTAAACTTGAAAACCTGATAATGGTTCTGCAAATTCATACAAACTGTTTTGTCTCAGCTGGAATTATAGACAGTGTTACAGGTCTTCTCTTAATTAATTTTTTTTTGTGTTGTTGTTGTCGTCTTCCAAAGCAAAATTCTGACTGAGAGATACCCTGGATAAAGAGTAGTGTGCTCCAAATTGCAAGGAAAGTACATTACTTAGCTGACAGCTGACCTGCCTTTTATAATTAATATCGGAACAGCAGTAACCCAAAATGACTACTTTTCCACTTGATATAACTTGTCTTCTGTCTTGTCCTCTTTAAACTTCTTTCAACACACTATATCTATTGGCATATCCTTCTAAAATCCCTTTCAGTGCTGTGTTTTGATCTCTTTAGATAGCTGATCCCATTTCCTCACAGTGTAATTTTGTTTAATTGAACAATGTTCTCTTAATTAAGAAATAATTAAAGCGGAATTTCACTGAAAATATCCAGGTCTTACCTTATTTCCTGTTTTGTCTAGGAAGACAATCTGTTGGAGCAGCTGTGTGAACAATAAAACACACCTCGTATTAAGAGGCTAATCTGCTTTAACCATAATAAAAGTTATCTTAGTACTGCAGATATCCAGAAGGATCTTTTCACTCTCTTCCTTATCTCTTTTAAATCTCTCAGAGAAATGAGAAATCTCTTCTTATATCCTCCTGGATCTAATTTACATACTGTCAGCACTCTTGACTGGTCCCACAAATTGACACATGCAAGAGAATTGAAAGAGAAATAATAAGTTGAACTATTAAAGAAAGTGAGAAGGGAAAGAAATGAATATTTGTGAAGAACATGCACAGAGCCTATGGTAAAATAGAATATGTGACAGTTAAGGATGATGCATTTCTTCCTTCAATATAAGTAAATAATTATGACTATTATGTCTGAAATCCAATTAGATACTTGGGAAGAAAATTCTGTCAAAGACTTTTCATCCTATTATCTTTATTCAATGCATAATATCAGTGAACAGAAAATAGTTCAGCACAGAGTCTGAGTGTCCATGGCTGTCTCATAAATATATGCACAAAAAATATTAAATATAGATATATACCTTTATATATATGGTATATTATGTATAGGTATAAGAGTCTTTGGTACACCAAGTCAAATCCTATTAGTAACAGCAGCAGACTGATGTTAATTTAAACTTTCATTAGTTTCCTGCTAGTATCTCTTCACCTTCATCATTCCCTGACAAGCACAAAGGGAAATGATGTGCCACTTTTCATTTTCCAAATATGATACATTTAATAATGAAAGCAATGTTTTTAAACTTTACAATTTGAATGGGAGCTATTAAAATAGAACATTCTTAATAAGAGTGAGGTGCAAGGATCGACCTCATGACCGAGCTGAGCACTCAGAAGTTAGGGTGAGGAAAATGAAAGATGTAAGAATTAATGATTGTTTCAGAGAAAAATAACCAGACATAGGTGTGTATATATATATATACATATATATATATGTATATAAATCATATACATTCTGGTCATATTTCCACTGTGTACTCTTGAAAAGCAGTAAATGTTCAGAAATAATTTGCTTTTTGAGGGAAAAAAACCCCAGTTTTTGAATTATGTATTTCAACTATCTCTGGCAATGGCTAGTCCTGCTGGTAATTATTGAAGACTAAAAAACTGTTGTTATGTGCACGTGTGATAGAATCCCCAGAGACAGCACGGCAAATATTAAACCTGCTGTACGGGCTTGATCTGAACCATAAAAAGAAAGTGTTTAATCAAATAAAACAGGCCTATAAAGTGCACTCACACTTCAAAGCTCGTTATTCAAGTATCTTTGTTGGATTCAGTGTTTATTGGGCTTCAGTGATTTCTAGAGCAAATGTGCTAATTTTACTCAAGGCTTGATATGTCCCTTTCCAGGAACCAAGAGGACCTTGTTGTGTTCCCCTCTGTGTGGAGCAAGGAGATATTCCAAGGCTACAACCACACTTAATGTTGTCACAATGCAGGGGAGTGTCTGAATCACACAGCATTAGCCAGGTGATGGTAGCTGTTTGACTGACCACTCTTTTTCAGTCTCACAGTCACAACTTTTGCTGTTTATACTGATTTTGACAGGAATAGAGTTAATTTTCTTCACTGTGGTTGGCATGGGGCTGTGTTTTGGATTTGTGCTGGAAGCAGTGTTGATAACACAAGGGTGTTTTAACTGATGCTGAGCAGTGCTTGCACAAAGCCAAGGTCTTTCTTGCTCCTCACCCTGCCCGGCCAGAGAGTGGGCTATGGGGGGTCACAAGAATTTGGGAGAGGACACAGCTGGGACAGCTGACCCCAACTGACCACAGGGATATTCCATATCAGATGGCTGGTTGGCCAGGGCTGCCATTGCTTGAGGGACCAGCTGGGCATCACCACAACCATTGGTTGGTGGTGAGCAATTTATTTTGGTTTTTATCACTTGTTTTTCTTGGTTTTAGTCTTTTTGACCTCTTTGATGTTTTATTTTGTCTTTTTTTTTTTTAATTATTAAACTGTCTTTATCTCAACCCGCAATGTTTGGGGTTTGTTTGCATTTTTTTCTCTGAGAGTTCACTAAGTGGAGAATTAAACCGTGATGCTGTTGTATGTATATGAGTGTGAAGTAGCTGAGATGTTATAAATCCATATATGTTCTTGCTTTGATATGGTTTGTGTTGCCTTCCTTTAGATATACACAACCAGTTCCTTGTGACGCCAGATGCTGGAAAGTAAATTCTATTGACAATTCCATTAAAAATGTCATAAATATTCTATTAAAATATGTTGCAAAGAAGAGATATTAATATATTCTTCAATTATCCACTACATTTCCCTTTAGGGTTTACAGCAGTCAATCTACATGTGGTCCCTTTTGCTGTAGATAGCACATCCCTGTACAGGAACACAAACAATGAATTTAATGTTTGGAACTACCTGCATTCGAAAAAGGAGAAAATATTTAGTCCCGTAAGCCACAAAGAACAGCAGAAAAAAATTTACAGTTATGGAGAAAGGCTGATGAAGGGCTGGGTGCACTGCCAGATTTCTGAATTACATGAGATTATTTCAAAGAGCTGGGATTCTTGAGTGCAGTCACAGAGCAAGAGGAATCTTTACATAGCTTGTAATGCCTATAAAACAGTCCGTGAAAAATTTAACAGTAAAAAAGTCAGAAGAAAAGAATAAACACAGATTTTGAAATAATCTTGAATGTAGGCTGTATTGTTGCATCAGTATCTTTCACTGGTTTTGACAGTAATTTTCTTCTGTTAAAAAAAAAAATCAGTGGAATAAATTACTAATGTATTCGATATAGGGTAAGTATATGGTATAAGTAACAGAAATGTTCACACTTTAAATGCACAAACACCATTTCAAATTGGCATATTTTTATTGCATTTTGACTGGTTTTTTAACAGTTCTGTGAAGCACTTATTTATGTAACCAATACTAAAAGGATGTAATTTCACTTTTTTTATGTCCTTGCATAAACTTTTGGAAATGTAAAACAGCATCTTTGATTCTGTGGTTCTTCCTCGTGCACAATAATTTCAACCCTCCCCCCAAAACCAGGTGTTAAGTGCTGCTGCCTGAATATCCTATTATGGGAAATTCTCTGTCTGCTTTGCACAGATCTAAATTATTACCTAAATTATTATACAGAGAAAATCATCTCATCAGGCAAACAGGTTAAAGGGTAAAAAAAAGAAAAAAAGAAAAAAGAAAGCAGCATACGCTTCCAAAAATGTTAGTTCTTTTGTAATCTTCTTTTTTTCACAGCTATTTATCCTCAACTACCGTTTCACTTTAATTCCTAATCCTTAAACACTGGGGAAAAAAAAAAAAAAAGACATTGATTTAATTGGAATGAGAGTATATCCTTTTTTTGAGGTGTTCTGAGTTCAAGTAGTTCTGGGTCAGAATTAAGATTATTGGCCGGATCAGTGTGTTTATTTCTTAAATCCAGTGAGGTCTGCCTGTATTATGTACTGCTTCATTCTTATCTTCAATACTTCCTTGAAGTGCTGCTAGGTTTAAGTGAAAGAAAATGGGTTTGAAGAGTAGATTATAATGTCATCTACATTAAAACAAACAAACTCAATGCAAAAAATGGTTGGTTAAGGAAATAATTATTTTTCCCCTCCAGTTTCACAAAAATAATTAAACTGTATTATACGTTCCACTTAATAATTTTCCTTAATGCTACAAAATGTATTTAATTTTGTACTAAAGGATAAATGGCCAATGACTCACATATATTAATTCAGGAACATCTGCCTGCTTACAGATAAGAGTTGGGAGGAAGGTAACTGTGTTCAAGTTCTTGCTTGAAAAATAATGTTTTCCCATTGTGAGAAAAAAAATATACTGAAGTAGTGGTTGATTAGTGGATTGACATTGTTTCTCAGATGTTATTATGTGGAGAAATGCTCAGGTGCTTAAAATCCTTCCTGTGTCAGTCCCCAGCCTTGAAGCATTTTGGAACTGTTGATCTTTCAGACTGCTGATGGTCTAAACTGAAGAAGTATATGAATTAGTCTCGTGGTGAAATGAAAATGACCTCCATATTGTGTTTGATTTTTGGTCTGTTTTGTGGGGATTTATTTTTATTTTTTTTATGGTTTTACAAAACCAACTTATTTATGCTGAGTTCTTGTAACGTAAGAAGGAAAAAAAAAACAACCAAAAAAAGGAACGAATAGAAATGTTATGTAATCCTAGAATGTTCTATATTGTGAGCTCAAGAAAAAAAAAATTGTGGTTGTTTGGCTCAGATTTTTTTTTGTTTAAACATAAACTACAACCCATTTTTGGCCTCTTTTAAGGGACTGTTAAACGCTGGTGTGTGTTGGGGGGGAATGTAATTATTGTACACTGAGGCTAAGTCAGTCTCACCCAAAGTGATTTACTTAGCACAAATGGTAATGCACAATGAATGTATGTTGAATGTATAATGCTTTTCCTTGTAGTACTTGTTATCAGAAGTAGTCAATGCCAAAATTTTATTTTCATATACAATGTATTTTATTCTAATTACATTAAATTAATCTGACCAGAAAAAGAGAGATAACGGTGCAGGGAGAATGTGAATGATAGTCTGCAAACATGCAGGGAGACAAAATGGAATTAGTTTAGAATTTTTTTTAATGATTGTCCTTTTTAATAGCTGGGTGGGGTGGTGACTGAGACTGTATTTTCAATTCCTCTTCAGGTCATTAATGTTGATTACATTCTTCTCCTAACCATAAGTCTTTATTTAATGAAAATGTATGCCACCCACTAAGCAGGCCTGTAGTTAGGGAACAATGCAGCAGGATTTGATTGCCCTATTAACAATAATCATCGTGAGACTTTGGGAGTAATAATTTAATGACTTCTTGCACTCTTGTGCTACTTTTCAGTAGTGTTCATTTAGCATGTACTACAGTGATATCTCTAATGAAACTTAAACTTGCCAGCAAGCATTATTAGCTAGAGATAGGCAGGTATTGAGATATCAGACCTAACAGGGCTCCAGAAACTGCCATTAAAATATCTGTGAACGAGATATTTGAATAAAGCAGGGGGGCCTCTCAGAAAGAAATGATTAAATAAATAATTTGCAGTGACTGACAGGGCTCATGTGGAGGATGTTGTGGAGGGGAGGAGGGGAGTACAAGGGGAGGGAAGTGTTAGTTTGGCTTTCTCCTCCTCACCATTGCCAGCCCTGTGGACAAAATGCAAGGCTGGTGGCACAGAGCTGGAACTGACCCAATTACAGAAAACGGTGGGACAGCTGAAAGGTTCCATTTTCTGGGGCTCAGTCTGGCTCACAAGCAGGTCAGCTGTTAAACCCTCACCTGGTGGGTCCAGCTCTGGTCACGCACTGTTCCCTAAAGAATTCCCTTTTCTGCACTCTGAATTGGCCAGTGGAAATTGTTTTGCTGAGGCAAAAAATAAACTGTTACAGAAGACATTTTGCTCAGTCTTATATGAAGAACTACAGTTAGGGAAGGGAGCTGCTGTTGTTGGTTGTGCCATCAACACTTCTTTGAGCCAGAACAGAGAACTCTGTGTTTCAATTATCTGGCTGCATCTTTGCACTTATTTTCTCCTCACTCAACTGATTCTCTGTGCTTTGTTATACATATTCAAGCTAAAGAGTGTACTTAGTAAGGTTGCACTAAGCAAAGACCTACTGCTGAAAAATGTCACCCACAGAAACACGGTGAAAACTCTGGGCAGCCAACACGGGCACTCATTACCTGAGTAGTGGTGAGTGAGATCAGCTGCCTGCCTGCCCATGAAACCCAGTGTAACTCCTTTTCAGAACTTTTGTCAGCATAAATCACACTTCAGCCAGATGTTGCTTGATATTGCAAGTGTTTCATTACATGAGTCAAACAACTCCGTCAGTGAGTGGGTGAGTGCTCCTACTCCATTCCAGTGTGAAGTTAAACTTTACTGTGGTTTGCTGAAATTAATCTGTATAACACCTGGCTGAAGCTCTCAGGGGCATTTCACAAGGTCAATAACCACATCTTGGCTCGGAGGCAGGAGCTAATAGATGAAAGGCTGTGAAGAGGTAGCTTCCTAGAACTTCACTGGCATAACTACTGATCACTAAATCCAGTGCATCTCAGCTGAGAGTAAAGTATAAGTCACTGGCAGAACTGGCTGAAGGCAAACATTCCCACTTAAGAGTCGAAGGATGGTTTAACAAGCTGTTCTTTATTAGACTCCACCAGTTGCTAACTGAGTCAGAGCCTGAGGTTCATACCTGGTTTGTTGTCACGCCATCAGCAGGTGATATCGCAGGACAGAAGCGATGTAAACTTTCCAGAAGGGCTTATTTACACTCAAATAAAATAATCAAGATTTAACCTTGTGGTGTTAAACAAAATAATTTCCATCTCACATGTAATTATGGGCAAACCTAATAATGTATACATAACACAAAAGTAAAACAGAAGACTTCTGATATCCAAAACAGTCCACAAGGAATACCCAAATTCCCAGTCAAAAGGGAATTTAGGCTACCACAGGAGGTTGAAGTAAAATGCTTGTGATTGTCCTTTATCTCACTTGTGTTAAGCTGATTGTGCATTTATGCTTTGCTTTCTACTGGTGACAAAACCTCACATTACGTACGTGCTGCTGTAATCTCACAACTAGTGCAGTGCAGCAGCTTCCTTCACTGTTAGAGTTTCTTATACTGCTTTCACTCTTAACTAATGTCCTCCAGACTGTCTGATGTAGTTGGTAAAAGTTAAGTTTCTTGGCTTGCATCTGGTAATAAACCTGTGAATTATGTAGGTTTTGGAATGACTCGGTGTTTTATTACACACGCAGCACACATTTAACATATTTTCCTATTTTTGTATCTGTAAATATTTAAAGAGAATATAACAGAAATATAACATACGACTATTATATCAAATTAAGAGAATATAAGAGAGTACAAGAGATATTGTGCTTACACTTCAGAGAACTTTTTGTGTCATCTCTTTGCTGTGGATAGCAATACTTTCAGAGTGAGAACAGCGAGAAGACTGCAGGTAGTTAAAAAGCAGTCATGTTCTAGGAGATGGTAAGAATGTATATATATTCTTGTTATAGCTTTACAATATATGCCAACTGTCTCATTCCCTACACATGTAGGGAGTATCCAATATAAATCCAATATAAATACAGAATTCTGTGTTTAATGTAAATATAGAAACAAAAGTAGATATTTATACGATTAACAATGTTATATCCAGCTCTGCACTGGGGCTTGCCTTAAAATTTCTTCAGGAGGTAAAAGTGATCACAATCCTCACCCCCCAGCCAGGCCTCCTGTGCTGTGCAGCACTTGCAGGACAAATGCTTTCAGTAACCATGAAGCTAATGGAATATAAACTGTACCAGTGTCCCAGGAAAGAGTCAGGAGCCAGTGGGTGCTACTGGAACTACTTCTGGTACCAGGGTACTTTTTCCAGACTGGTTTGTTATCCTGAATGTAACTGGATGGGCACCTGCCCACTGGTAGCAGAGAGCAACAGTCCCTGAGTCATAAAACAACAATCCCAGACAAAAATCCTGCTTCGATGAAAGGGAAAAAAACTTTTTCTGGGAAAAAGCTTTTGGGAACTCTCCAAGCCTCAAGTGATTAGAAAGGCAGGCTTGGTACCTGTTCAAGTAACTCGTTTGTCACAAATGGGTCTTCTTAACTGAGGTGGAGGTAAGACCCACTGATTTTGACAGAAACTGGAATCTAGTCCTTCAGCAACGAAGGTTAAAGTTTGAGCTTAAATATCATGCTTATCTTTTTAGATTGTTTAATTGTTGCTGTTCTCCGGTAATGCTCGTTTCAGGACACCTTATCTCCTTATTAGTCTAAAGATCTCTCCACAAGAATAAAACCGACCCAAGCAGTTGTCAACTGATTGCTGTCTGGGCAAGTAGTAGGAAAAAAGTTTCATTGTTTATGGGCTTTTTTTGTCATACCACAGGAAATTTGAGGACAAAATGTAGTTCTAAGCAGAAACACTGGAGAGCAGAAGGAAGTATCAAACTGTACAGAGCTTTCTTACAACACACACTGCAAAATTTCCACGTAATTCTCTCACAACCTGTTACTCTTAAAAATGAATAAAAGTGAATGTCAAAAACTAGCTGCTTTACATGCTTATAGCTATACAAGAAGGAAAATTCAACCTGTTAAGTCTTATTACTGCAGGGCAAGTGTTGAAACAAGATTAGATGAGACCTAAGAAGTGCAAAGAAAAAAAAACAATCCCATCTAGATGCTATGTCTTGTAAGGCAGTACAAACTATATCAGCATTGGAAGGCAGAGTAACAGAAAGTGTTATGAATATCAATCACAGAAAGTGTTTCTTTATATCCCATAAATTCACACAGTACAGTTTGACTGCCACACAATGTCAAAGTCAACTTTAATAGACACAGTATTTCACCCTTGATGCTCAAACCAAACCTGATGTTTTCTTCCATTTGCAAAATGCCATACCTTCAGGTCAAAGGGAAAGGGTGTTACTTTACAGTATTTGTCATGTTCAGGCAGCACACTGATGACTTGGAGTGACTGTGGTCACACAGTAGCAGCTACAATGCTGCAGTTCTGTCTGGTAAGCCAGGCATTCAGTCACTTCAGTAAAATTCTGGTTTATTGACTAAGTGGGAGAAAATGTGTCCCTTACTATGTAAAACAAATGCAGGAATTTCTATAAGAACTTGTTGGCTTTTTCTTTCTTTTTATTTTTTTTTTTAAATTTTTAAGTGTGGTTCTACAAGACTTATTCCTAAGCTCAAGACATTTTTGCATGATTTACTTATCTATGTAAATCTTCTTTACTTACACTCAGAACCACATAAGACATCTCCTGTACCTTACATATATTTTATCTTTATTTGTATCTGCTGAAGAGATGTCAAGAGTTGTTTAATCCACTCAAGTGTGGTATCAGATGTCTGTTATACAAAGTGTATCTGTCGTATTTCAGGAGTCTTTGTCTTGCTTGTTCATATGGTTGGTCTTTATTTTCTCCCTCTTCAAGGAGTTCTATGCATTAATCTAAACTTTTATAGGGAAATATGTGTCTAGGCATTTTTCATGTACTGCCACACAGAACACACACAGTTTAAGAGGGTACCTTTCCATCTGGCCCTGACAATCTTTCCTAGCTCTTCACTTCAGTGGTTCTTTGTCTTCCATCTTTCATATTAGGCAGACACATCTTTGTCAAGAGCCAGGAAATGACCTGTATGATTTCTTTTAGATTCCTGCCTTGATTATCCTATCTGTTGGCAACCTATGTTGCTTACTAAGAGTATTTTTGGAATATCTAAGGCAGATATCAAATAGCTGTATTTAAATCTTTTCCACAGAAGAACTCTGACATTAAGAAAATTAAAAATCTTTTCTTGTCATGCAACATTAAAATTGTTGTTTGTCATTTAAAGGATTGTTTGGTACAGATCTTGCACTGGATTTAGGTTGGGTTGCTTTTGGAATAGTATTTGAAAGGGAAATAAAATCTTCAAGAGAGTCTTAGAAGCTGCCTCAGAAAGTTAAAAGCAAAAAAGAAGTTTGTCTGATAATTATTCACTGTAAAGGCTTTGATTTTAATTCTTGATATTTGCCAGAACTTCTAAAGCATAAAAAGAAAATGAAAAGGGTTTGGTTATTTGGGGGTTTAGGGTTATAATAACATCGATGGTAATATGATTAAAAATTAGGAGGCTTGGTAGATTCAGTGATTTTGTGTTAGAATTGAAGACAAAGCTGAGAAAGTGTGATATTTCTTGGACTTCAATTCTATGGAATGAACATGCTGATTCAGTTTACTAATCTTACTTCAAAACTCTCCAGACTCCAGTGGGAGAAAAGAAGAAAACCACCACCAATAAAAAAATAAAAAAACATGGAAAAGGCAACACAGAGGTTTTATATGATTAAGAAGCAAACAGTGTGCAGGTGATTTTAGGGTGTTTTCCTTTCATGTTTTGCTTTCATACATCCTACATTGTTCCTTAATTCTTTGGCACAAAGTCGTGACTACTGCTGTCTTACAGAAATATGTAACTACTCTATATTCTTAAACTTTGTAGCTTCTCTAACTTATTCTATTTTGGTTGTATTTCTAACATCTCCAGAGGTTTAAACCCCTTTGCATTCCAGTTTATGTATCACATATTTGGCATATAAACATGGGAATACCTTTCTTGGGGTTTTTTTGGGGGGTTTTTTTGGGTGCTTTTTTTGTTTTGATTTGGTGTTTTTGTTGCGGTTTTTTGTTTGTTGGTTTGGTTTTGTTTAGTTGTTTGTTTTTTTTTTTAATCTGAGGGAATAGGCAAGGACTGTGTGAACCTCCCAGTAGCATCATTTGCTAGAATTTTTTTGCATACCAAGTATATCAATGTAGTACCATCTACATTAAAATCATACCAGTGGTGGTAAAAAGCATGTACAGCTAATTGTTCTCCCTGAATAGCAGCAGTCTCCCCACATTTTTATGCTGTCAAGTTAGGTAGTTTCCTACAACTACCCACACAGATGTGTGATAGTAATAACCATAAAAAAAAATCAAATTAAAACCTTCAGTACAAGACGATGGTTTAGAAAAATTGTTTCAATAAATGTCAGTTTTTAGCAGAGCAGCGGGACCCAAAACTGGCTATTTTCAATGAATTTGTCCATTTCAATATTTTATCAATGAAAACTTTAATTTCCATGTCAGTGTAATTTTTTTCCTGTGTAAAATCCAATGTGGTTTTCATTATGAATATTTTACAGGCTTACAATAATAATAATAAAAAAAATCAGAATACTTGAACCAAAATATTGCTTAGGCTCCAGCTTTTAGAACTTGCAATGTTGAGATACTTGAGAATTTATCAATATGACAAAGCTTTCATAAGACAGAACAGATTTTTTTTTTTTAACAAAATTTTCATATAAATACTCTATTGACAGAAAAAAAAAAAAAAAGAGTTAAATCCATCATAATGCCACTCCAGCTAGTCAACCAGGGAACCAAGTACTGGTGAATCAGGATCATAAATGGTTTCTTATGGTCTTGTTCCCCCTGTACCCAATCCCTATGATATCTATTGAGGGTAATGTGTTTCTTAAACTTTATCCAACTGCCTCTTTCTATGGGCTTTTTTTGCCTTTTTTGTTGTTTTGGTTTGGTTTGGTTTGGTTTTGTACAGGTGTTTATATTTTCAAATGTCTTCATTTACACCTGAAAATAGAGCTGTGGAAAGCATTCCATTTTCTAAGCACTAGGCTGTTGGGGTTTTTTTCTGTTGAATTTACGCTTATGTAGTTTATTGGATATAGGTTATCCCACTGAGATACACAGGAATGGATGCTGATAAATTCCAAAGGAACCAAAGAGCATTGTGTTTGTTTCCTTAAAGTATATACAAGTCTTCATCAAGATGGCTTGAAATTTTCACTTTAATATAGAGCTACAAAGGTTTTGGATGCTTTGCTAAGAGCACTAGAAAACCATTTTGTACACACTACCTGTCCACGGACAAGATAGTCTTTGCTCTCTGAAATTATCACTGTTGCCTTTAACAGCATTAACATTAGATGGGGTTAAATCAAGACTTCCAGGATTGGGAGTACACCTGGATCTACTGTATGTCTTATTCCTGTCCTATATTTCACAGTGTCCTGGTCCATATTTCACAGAGTCACAGAATATTCTGAGTTGGAAGTGACCCAGAAAGATCATCGAGTCCAACATCTGGGTTATTATTATATTATTATATATTATTATTATATATTCTGTTATATTATATTATTATATTATATATTATTATATTATATATTATTATATATTCTGTTATATCCTAATTGTCCTCCAAGCTCAAGTTTCCAGTGGAAGTGTAGTTGAAATTTTTCCTGTGTGTCAGCATGTTTCTTACTCCATTAAAATGGGACACCACACTCATGACTGGTACCTGTTCTGAAGTTTGGATGCATCCAGTGACATTTTGCAGTAGTTCACCACTGAGATGATTCTGAAATATTCTGTTGTACTTAGTAGAAATCTTTTTTTTCCTTCTCTAGAGCTGAGGTGCCGTTTTGTATTAAATATCTTTAAAGAAATCTATCTGAAGGTATATGATCAGTGAGACAGTGACAAAAGTGTGTTCAAAAATTAAATAAAAAAAAAAAGGCTTTTGAATTCTAGAAAAGTCTGATTTGACCACAAACTTTCTATACATAAGCATAAAACCCAACATTAAAAATAAATAAATCTACAAAGGCTGAACTTTCCAAAGGGAGAACCCAAGGTGAGATGAAACAGAAATAAATAAGTTTACAAATACATTTTCTCCCTACCTGCTGTGCCCTGGCAGCAGACATTCTTCTTAAGGTTTCTTCTCAGCCCGGGAATAAGGTATTTATGAGAATGGCAGCAAAGTCCATTCAGCACTCTTCCTTTCTGTTTTCCAGCCTGAGATCCAGCTGGGTGTTTCTTCCCAGCAGGGGTAGCACAAGCTGCAAGATCCACACTCCCCTGGTGTTCACATTCCCACAGGCACCCAGGGAAGTGTGTGCATTCACTCAGCAGCCCCACCTCTCAACCCCACTGTGTATTCAAAGAACTTTTCCCAACTGAGGATATACTTCTGTGTTAAGGAAGGTTTATCCTGCTGCTTCTGCTAGAAATTCCACGGGGCCTAAGGGGCAAAAGCTGAAACAAGGTAAATGGCCCTTACAAAAGCCTCGAGAGGAATATTGCACAGCGAGGTATAAACAAATGAACAGAATGGATTCCAAAATGTAATGCACTTTCTGGTTTTGCATGAAGCTAGCTAGCCCATTCCCACCTGGAAAACGAAATGAAATGCAAGAAGAATCATGTGACCAGAAGCATCCACATTGCAATGGGGTTTTTTGGATGTTTTTTGGCCTTAGAGAGTGTGAATGGTCTTTGCATTCAATGTAAAGGGTAACCCTTTCCTGATTGCTGCCAACTTTGGTGCTACATATTGTGTAATCTAAGGCTGGCTGGAATTTCAGATCATAAAAAGTAGTGTTTTGCTGGAGCCACTAAAGGATGTAGCCCAGCAATTTTTCTAATTTTCGGGGGGGGGGGGGATTTGATGACACTTTTGTCCCAAGCCAAGAAATTTCAGAATCGGTAAGTTTGTCACTTCTCCTGTTTTCTATTTTCTTAACATGCTGACTTTATTATTTCTTCTAAAGTCCTTAAGCTATTTAGCATTCTGCTGTCCTGTAGCTCAGAGGTGAGTGTGATACCATGTTGCTGTCAAAATAGTGATGACATTACAGAGATGAGTAAATACTTTCTCTCCTAGCTAAGAACTGGAGCTAGAAGAAAGAGAATAATGTGTGTATAACCCTTAGGGAATCTCTCTGGTCACTCCTCTCCTTCTATTTTTTCAATATCATTGACATTTCTGAAAATGGAGCCTTGTTAAAGACTTTGGCTTTAACAGTGGGCTAGCAAAATAAGGTTTCCCTGAGGGATAAGGCATATGGAGAAAAGGGTTTATGTGAAACACTGTAATAATATTGTTGTGATGGTATCTTGCAAGATGAGGCAGACTGGAGTAAGGTACTACAGAAGTTATTTAAGAGTGGGAGTCTAATACCTTTACTCACTTTGTCTTCAAAAGAACTTGCTCATAAAGTAAAGTGCTACTCAGTAAGTAAATCAATTGCCACCTAAGAAAGAAAGGACGGCTTCGTAGCTAGGATGGTCAAGGAACTTCAACTCTGTTCTTAATTTAGCCACTTTCTTCTTGTGAAACCTTGGAAAAATGATTTGACCAGCCCCACAGATGGAAATGTCACATTGTAGTGTCTCAAACTTTTTAGTGTGATTATGCTAAAAACAGGTGAATGCTTGTTAGATGTCATCTGTGCTTATGCTTTCATCACTGAAATCCCCAAGTTTTTCTTATGCTTTAGCTCTTGGACTGCCCTCTTCTGGGGACCTTAAATATGTCACAGATGCAACAAAACCTTAAACTGACCTACTTGTTGCAACCTGTCAAGTTACCAACAGACACCAGTCTGTTCTTTTCAACTCTATAGAGTGTAAAAAGTTGTCAATCTGTATGCAAAGGCAGCATCTTTGGGGCCAGTCTGCAGCTCCCTACCTTCACTTTCTCCACAGGCAAGATACAGAATCTGATTTATAAATATTGTCAGAGGTTGCTGTGTGGTAGGATCTCAATAATCCACAGCTGGTTGGATAAAATTTGTTATTAACTCAAAGGTCCTACAACACCCCTCTGTAGAAGCATAAATGGTTTAAAAAAGTCCATACCCAAATTCAAGACTTTGCTGCAAATCAGTGCAATAGCCACCCACTGCAAGAGTAGCTCTATGAAATAACTATAATGACAATCAAATCTAATCACAGAAAAGGTGACCTGTGTGTGAGTCTTTAATTCTAATTCTCTTTTTTTCAGTGGTAATGTATTTATTTATTGTCAGACATGCTAAGGGTATAGTGAAACAAAATGAAATCTATTTCTAATACTTCTTTAGATTACCAATAGGGTAAGTTTTGAACCACAAAATAGAGTAAAAAAAAACAATATATAAAAAGGTATGCTTTGTTTTCCCCCCTGTGTATGGGTTTTACAGTAAGAAAGAAAATGTTAGTTTGTTATAAGAAGTGACCAACCCTCCACTGGATATCACCTTTTCAGCTGAAGGGGAAATAGCATTCTTTTTCACTTCTTTTATTTGTGTTAAACATATGCATTCACTCAGTAGATTCTCTGCAGCAGATCATAAATTAAAAATGAAATAATATTAAAAACTCCATGCACAGTACACACAGAACATAAAAAAAAACTTCGTGCAATTACTGCTGAGCTTTTGTATTCACTGTAATATCAACTCAGATGACACCAAAAATCCTCACTGTGTTTATTGTTCAAAAATAAATAGGGTGTGATTTGGAGGGGTTTGCTCATGGTTAGGTGTGGCTTTTTCCCCTCGTTTTTTCATTCCTCAGTAGAGAAACTGGCTTTGTTTTTCTAAAATGCGGTTTATTATTGCAACTTACCAATAAGGCAATTAAAAGTTTAAGGCAGGAAGCTTCATCCAGTTCTTCGGAACAGAACCAGAGGATCAGGTGACCCGAATTATGTTCTTGATTTGACCAGTCATATGCCACTATTCTTTGTCCTCATAATTTTTGTCTGATTTGTCCTGTAAAACTTTCTAGGCTCCCACTGGCTCTCTGCTTTTTGGTGTATGCCATTCCCTGCAGTGGAGGTGGCAGTCTCCTGGAGATCTTATTCACCATGTCACAACGAAAAATGGTGGTAAGCCCTAGTCCTCAAATGTAATAAATCCATAGAAAGGAGCTGATTTTAAATGAGTCTGGCAAAAGTTTCTGCTTATTTTAGCATAGGAAAAGGCAAAGACCATATAATCCAAGATCAGCATGATTTCATTCACAATCTTAGAGCTGCTTTACTGCAGTTACTGGTAATGCAGAGCACCCAGCGTGGCATAGAGTTTCCTTTTTCCTTATTCTGTAGCTGCAGGCTTCTGGCTTCATCAAAACTTTCCCCCAGAAATGTGGTAGAACCCATCATGCTCTAAGTCTGTCTTCTGTTAGACTGCCTTCAGCTTTGTCTACTGAACTGCACTTTTTCTAAGTTTTGCTAACAAAAGAAATGCAAAGATAGTAAAGGTTGTGTGACAAAGCTATGGGGGCAGACACATCTCTCCCAGGCAAGGAAGCTCCATTAACAGCTAGTCATATGCTACAACAGAGGTGACAGCATTTTAAAGGAAGAGCAATAAGATATTTCTCTTAAAACTCAAATACTCCAGTTCATCTGCTCACTCCAAAACGTGTTTTCCATTAACAGGGTTGTTTTTACATTTGCAGCCTCATCAGTGTGCACCATTCTGTGTAACACAGATGAACTTGATGGAATGCTCCTTTTTGTGTGGCTATGGCTGCAGAACTGGCATGTCCCAACTTTTGTTTCATGAACATTTAGGGTGGATATCATTAATGAAAAAAAATATAATGAAATAAAGATGGTGTTAGCAAAAAAAAGGTCTTAACTAGCTTACTAGCTAGTCTCAACCATTTTAAATTCTGGCTATTAATACAAATGTTTTACACATGAATCTTCCAAAACTTGTAAATGTTATCAAACTTCATAATAAATATTTGGGAAGGAGTGACAGAGTTTGATGAATATTTTAGTGGTAGGCATTGAAGTCTGTCTCTCTCCTGGAGAAAAATCTGTTTCTTTCAACAGTTCATTGTGCAGTAACTAATGAAGTAGAAATGGTCACTGTTGAGCAATATTTTCTTAAAGTAATTCTTTCCTTCCCTGGGCCATGCCAAGTTATTACCAGCATCAGTAAAACTATCTACAGGGATTTTATACACTTAGAAGACTTGGTGGTATTCATTAAAAATCTGCTACTGTCTTTTCTTACATCTCTCTTTTAGTTGATTCACATTTGTCATTAACTATTTCAAACAGAAGATTCCAATGACAGTAATAGGTTTAGGGGTAGGGAAAAAAATGTGTCAACATGTGCAATGTAAACAAAAGATATCAGAGAAATTCATTCAGGTGCCAAGCAGAGGAATGAGTATTTCCAAAGACTAGAAGTCTGACTATGCTAAAGCTAAAGTTGTATTAGGTTAGTAATCCTTTATTGTTTGTTCCTTCTCCAGATCAGGGTTCTTTTGTGATGGTATAGCCTTCAGACTGTGACTCACATTGAATGTGAACAGTGTGGGGTTGCAGGAAAAAAAATAACTATACGATGAATTGAAAATGAATGTTGTATTCCTTTTAGGCATATGTTGATCAATCATTGATTGTGATAGTTTATAGTCATCATGAGATTTGGCTTTATATTAGGAGTTTTCAGCAGAGGCTCACATGCTGAGAACTCTTAGTTGAATAGCACATATTGTAAATGCTAAATAATACTAAGAGATTAGCTGATGGAGTAAGCCTATTTAAATTTAGGACTATTTAGTTATTTAGTTATTCCTCTGCTTAGTTGTGCTTTTCACTCCACTGTTGCAGTGCTTCGATTGTGACTGTTTTCGTGTGTTAGTGAACTCTGAGTATGAAAATAAGGAAGAAGAGAAGCAGACCAGTCACATTATTGTGTCGTATCTATGAGCTTCAGAAAGAATATAACATGAATCACATACATAAACAGTGTGGAGTTTATTATTTACAAAGCTATTCCAGCTCCAAATTACCATTGGTAGCTACAAGCTTGAGATCAACTAGAGATCAACTGTTTTCTCTCTGCCTTAAATTATTCATACTGCAACCTCTGTTGTTCACTCAAAGTTTTCTCGGTTGGAATAAGTATTTTAAAACTTTGGAAGCAGAAACATATATATACATATATATAAAGACTAAGATATACCTGAATCTCAGCGAAGTCCAGAGACTCCAGCAACAGAGTAAATGACTGTCATCAGAAATGGATGACAGGAATTAATGTCCTTTGTTCCTTTTTCTAGGCTGTGACCGAGAGATGGGTGAGCAGAGTAAAAAACCCAGTAACAGTGGCAGATTTCACAGGAACTGATGGTCCTGAGGAACTCTAGAAATCAGATCTTGAGTCTAGACTTGAAAAAAATTGCAACACCTGCGTGTGGCAAATTGTTATTTTGTCTGACCATATCGTTGAAGATGTTTCTGCACGTGAAGTAAAAACAACAGAAATCTTTAAGTTTGATCTGCCTTTTTAATAGTACATCAAAAGAAACCATTTGCAGTGCATATGAAAAGGTGAATCAGTTTTATGAAGCTCAGGGGTGAAACTATGTGTTCACAAGCACCATCCAGTGGCATTTTATCTCTCAGACAGCTCTACTTGTAGAGATCTGGAGCACTACTGTAACAACTGTTATCGGAACTAGTTTGGGAACATCAATGGATGTGTTTGGAATTTGAAATGGTTTGCATATGCACAGATACAGACCATGGGAAATGCTGTCAGGGAGCCGGGGTGTCTCTATATTAGCTGTGATGCCCACCACTCACTCTGCAAGGGAGACCTCCCGTCAAGAAAGCATCCAGTCAAGAAAGTCTCTGACCCCTGGTCTTGATAATAAAAGCTCTGGTGAAGTAACCTCATTCAGTGGTTCCAGCCACAGATATGGCTTTCTTCTTTGAGGTCTAGCTTATTCTTAGCTCAGTTGTTACAGGTGATAGCATTGCAAGGTCAGTAGATGACTGTCCTGGAGATGATTTCCAGTGAGTATTCCTCTGTTTCAGGCACTGGTCAATCACAGTTTTGGCTACTCTGTTCCCTGTCTCTTTTCCTGAGAAGCTTCTAGAGAGCAGTTGTGGCAGAATTTCCTCTCATCTCCCTCCCAACTGAGGTGTCCCAACCTCCATCCACAGTGCCACTGGGTGCTGAGCTCCTGAGGAACCAATACCTGATCTGGTACAATTGGAAGGGAGCACCAAAATTAGGGTGCTCCCTGATTAGGGACTCACTGGCCTTAGTATTTCCCAGCCTATGAAATGAGCCAGAAATGATTCTCCAACCCTCAGGCTGAGTAGCACAACAGCTGCTCTGTCCAAAATGGTAAATTCTCTGTTCTTCAAAACAGAAGGGCCCCTTCGGAGCTGCTGAGAGAGAAGTCACTGCTCCACACTAGCACCTGACCTGTGTTGGTCAGCAGACACAGCCTCCCTTCCTTGAGGTGCTCACGGGATAGGCCTGGCTTTAAAACCTCCGTGTGTGAATTATGGCTCCTTGCTGTGCACTGTAAGACTGCACAAAACCCACTGTAAAAGTTTAGCTCTCTGCTGATACTAGAACAGAAGAATCATGTGCCCAAACCTTCTCTACAAGATGCTGAAGCTGAGACTGGGTTCTCCTCTACTGCTCGTGCCCTCTTACCTTCCTGCCGTGTTTTGGTGCAGGTTGAGCACAACAGAGCGGAGTTGTGCCACCCCTCACACACAACCCTCCCTCCTCTCCAAGTCCTCCGTACTAACCTGGCTGCTGAAGCAGGCTCTAGCTCTTCTGGCTTTATGCTAACAGGCAGGATTTTTTTTCCCTGTGCTGGGTAATTAAATAATGCCTGGGGCTGGAGAATAACATGGTATCTGGGTTTTTTTGAGTACCCTCAATTCTTCACAGCAAGTGTTTGTGAAATAATGGGAAGTATTATGGAGCAATTTGATTTCATGAATTGTTCATACTGGTGGCAAAGCATTCCCTAATTATATAATAAACATCTGTTCTGCTTGATTAAGTACCCTCAGAACAGAACCATTTCAGAGAGTCTTCTTTCACTTGCTTAACCAATACAAACATCTTAATTTTACTTTTTTAAGTGGGCACTGTAATGTTTGCCGACCTTCATTCAACAAAACTAAAATGACAGCAGGGAATATAAATTACTGAAATGAAAAGGTGGTTTGTAAACTCTTTAAATTGTCCATTGAGCTGAAGCACAATACCTTAGTACGAAGATTTAGAGGCTACCCTGTAGTCTTATAGAAAATTCTTATGCTCCTGGAAAACTCAGATTTGATTTGTGTACTTCCCTGAGATCAGTAACCATAGCTAAAATGGTAGCAAGTTTCTAGCTCTAAATGCTCCCAAAAGAGAAGGGGTCAATTCTTTGAGTTTTGAGCTTTCTTCTTTCAAAGACTGGAGCCATGAGGGGAAGAAAAAAAAAAGTACAGGAGTTGTTTACAACATTGAAATGCGTCACACACTGTTAGATCAATGGACTGCAAAGGTAGGAATCTTTTATATGGAAGCCTGTAACAGCCCTGCTAGGACAAGTTACTGATGCAGCAGGGTTGGAGCAATTATTCTTTCATGTGCTTCCCCAGTAAATTCCTAAGTGTCCTGAAAGCAAAGGGCAATCAATAACTCATCAGACATAATGTAAAATGAAACTAATGTTCAATCAATTAGGTACCATAGCCATTCCATGAAAGCACCAATCAGAAATAAAAATAGTTTAAGTAATTAAGCAGCCTTTTGAAAGCACTTGAGGATGGGAACTGTTCTGTTTTCACAAGTGGCATATTCTAACGAGAATCTCTTGTCAGTAGCTGCCAGAGATGCAAGGCTTCAGATGCTAAACTGGGTTATTTCCTACAAATAGTACCTCTAGCATATTGAGTTCCTTTAGATACCACGGTGAAAAGATTTGTCATCTTCATTTAAATACATTTCTGGTATTCCTGAAGGTGTTGTTTTGCATGCCTACGTGTATGAGAAACACAATTAAGGTAGGAGGTAGAGTAGGGTCTATTTCAAAAAAACAAAAATTCTCCGTTTCTGCCTCAGGTTCAATTTCCTGTTTGCTTCCCCTGGGTAATACTGTGAGAATCAGTTAAAGTTCTTGTAGCACAGTTGAAAGAGGCATCGGTCCTATTTATTATTATTAATTTATTTATTACATCACAGCTGAGGGGTTTTCAATTTAGTATTCCAACTCATTTTTGTTGCTTTTCTTTCACCTTTTTCTTTTAAAGAAAAATCTCCCAGAATCTCTAAGGAACAAAAGCTAGAATTTAACCACCTTGATTATGTTGTCTCTTGGCTAATTTGTGGCCTATGACATAAGTGTGGGTTAATCCGAAATATTTTATTGCTTCAGTGTAATAAGAAAAAATTCTTTATCAAAAGAATAGTATCTGTGAATGAAATGTATCATTTACTTCAAGGTTATTACAGCTGGTTGAAAATATTCTGCCTAAAAGTGTTGTGGAAAAATGAGTATTTTCAAAATCAGGGGTTTTTGGACTTTGTTTTGTTTTTCTCACATTAACTCTCTGTGGATATTTTGATTTTTTTTTTTAATCAAAAAAGCACAATGATAAATCTGAATATTTTTCTTTTACATAAAAGTGGTCTCATTTGGTTGAGCTACCATAAAGACATAGGACAGTTGTGACATGGTTGCCTTGTCCCCCTTATGTCTGATGACATGAATCACGTATTGAACTTCAAATGTTAGGGGGGAAAAAAAATCCTCCATGTCTTAGAAATATCAGCTACTGTCCTCTGGTGTGAGTACAAATGCTGGTTGGACTAGTGTAATAAGCAGATCATGTGATCATGTGAATTCCAAATCCTCTGAGACAGGAAACTTTGCTGTTTAAAATGGCAAATCATATGATGAAGGACAGCTCCCTTGGTAGTGTTGCAAACAGCAAGAACTGGACTCATCTGCTTAGGCCAGCCAAGTCCATCCTGAATGGAAGGGTTCTATTCATTAAAAATGGAAATTGCAAGATAACATTAAAGCTCAGATTTTACTCCAGTTGTACTAACATTATGTTTCCATGTGCAGGAACTATGATAAATATCCTGAAAAGGCTGAGGGAATACATCCAGTTCCTGTTAGAAAGCATTATTTGAATTCCGCAATGTTGCTAAAGCATTGCGGGCAGTGTCTCTGTCACAGAAAGAAAGAATTAGAATTAAAGTCCAGTTTAGTGATTCATAAGCTCAAAGATTTGTATAGGAAAGGGGGAGAACTGGGTCCCAATGTGTAGGGGGTTAGGGTTATCAGAGAGGAAATGTAAGGGTAGTAATAATCACTTTTGATTTTCCCTTTCTGACTGTATACCAGTGGCGGTCTGAAAAATAAAAGCTAGACATGATCCCAGTATGGGGGAACTGGAATAGTTTACTGAACACGAGAACACTATTTTAAAGGCATCTGAGGTTGGACGTGTTAATGAAGGGGACGAGCTATGCTAATTAGGGAATTACACAAGTTTTTACTGCAATTTCCAAATAGCTAATTTTTCTTCTAGTAGGATTACATGGGGGATAGAGGGATTACAGGGGTTTAGACATGGCTTGATACAATCATCTCAAAAGTCTTTTCTGATTTCTGCTGGACCCAGGCTTGATCCATAGGGTAGAACTTTAACAGGTCTTGTGAGAAGGGTCCAGCTCCTTCAGATCACGAGGTTTTTGTCAGCCCTTGTTTTCCTTTGCTGAAAGCTGGGTTTGGGCTCCCACATATACCCATCTTGTCCACGTGGAAGAAAACCCAGAGCAGACTGGGAGTGTCCTGCATTTTGGAATAGTCAGCTGCTAAGAGCCCATTGCTGGGAGGTGAGAGATAGGAGTCAGTATCCTGAAGGCAATCAGGGTATCAGGCTGTGATCTTCAGCTTGGGAGGTGAATACTTTACTAGAGAAGGTGCCCAGACAAACTTTGGTCCCTGTTGACACATGTGTGGGTGCCTCATATCTCCCTTTCTGAGGTGTTCAATTTTCCTGATGGACTGCATAAGAATCCTGTATTCTATAACATTAAAATGCTTGGCTAGCTTCCTAAAAGGTCTGCTGTTTCTCAGCCAGAAATACATTTTTTTGTGTGCTATGCAATAAGGAAGATTAAATAACTGCAATGAACTTAAAAGAGACTGAAAATCTTGTACTGAAGAGGGTGAAGGTTTTCTCAGAGGGGGTTATCAAAATAGAAGCTTCCTTAGATGTATTTATTACTGCAGAGAAAATGAGGTGTCAAATAGCCAGAGAGTTCTGATAGCTGTGTTTTATTTTTGGAAAGCATCAGTACTATTATTTCTATCTTTTTTTTTTTTTTATTATTATTTTCCCCCTAGGCTTAAAATTTGTTGCCCAGTGAACTGTCCCTTCACGAGGTATCTTTTCTGAAGCACTGCATATCCCAGAACGTAGATTTGGATTAAAAAAGGGGCAAGGTGTGAGGTGTGGGCATATGGCTACTGTTCCATATTTAGAATATTACCCTCAGCAGTGTTAACATTCCAGCTGCAGAGATCACTCATGCATATGCATAGTCCTCCAGGAACAGAAAAGGTAGGATTATTGCGTGTGTCTGAAAGTCTTAATTAACAGATTTCAGCAAGGTGAATGGTAGGTAAAAACTTTTTACAAGCATCACTTTAGCAGCATATCTGTGAAAAGGTAGGATATGCAGGAGGTGGACTGTACAATTATTCTGGTCTAAAAACCTATGAAAAATCCTATCTGGCTTTTATTGGGTAGAGATATACGACATGTATTTTTTGAGCAAAATGAATACCAACTGCACTGGACCTCCAACTTGGTTGGAAGCAGAATTTGGATTTTCTTTTTTTCTTCTGATCCACTTGAATGAATGGAGTCAACAGCAGAAAATACAAGCTTTTTTTAACAGATGAAGTGCAGGAAGGCATTTAATTAAATTAAAGCTCAGAAAATGTTAAACCTATGAAAGGTAATACTTTTTCTAGGCTCCATGTAATTTCTTTTCTTTGCTTCTTGAATGCATTTCAGACATAGGTGTATGACCAAGCTATTGTACCAAACTAACCAACAGGCAGATTTGTCATCTGTTTTGCAGTTACTGCAGTAACTGCTCAAGTATTTGCAATGTCCTCTCTGGAAAATTACCTTGCCAAACTTGTCAGATTCCTACAGATTTGTATCACAGAAACTGACCCTTGGTAAGTCCATTCCAGCTATTATCGTGGAGGTCTCTGACACTGCTCCATTCCTTTTGGCCGTCAGTCATAATGGGCATCCTCCCTTCCAACTGGAAGAAGAGAAAGATGAGCAGAGTCTGTGCCACTAGTTGTGATTTACTGCCAGGCAGGGCAAACCTGGCTGCCAGATGGGGTATTGGAAGGACAAAAAGAACTCACATCTCAGCTACCACGGGTTGTCAGCCAAAAAGAGCCCATTGTTGTGTCCTGAAGTTTTCTGTCTCACTGCTGACAAGACCAGTGCTGTAGTCTTATCTATTTGTTGCGCTTTAGGGCAGATCATATGCCCATGCTGATAGGAATCCCACAGCTGTGTGGGCATGCTGGATGTTTCTTTGCATTTTTCTTCCTATGGAATGCTTAAATTAGGGCTCCTAACTCTCCTCTTTGACTTTTTGGTAGCTACTGATTTTTCCTTCCCTTACCTCTCTTCTCTACCCAACAATCAAAAGTGTGATTTCGTAAGGAAGCTCCTGTCAAGAAACCTCTCCAAACATGTTGTTCTGGAGACAGGAGCACTTCCCTGGTACAGTTCTTACTCATTGTTCACATGTATCATTTGGCCCCATGTCAGTGCTATGTACAGATCATCAAGGGTGTAGGAATTTGACATGAGGGTAAGATAGTGTATGTGGGACAGTCCATTCCCAAAGATCACTGTGGGATATATATTTATAGATTCAGGGTGGTCAAAGGTTGTGGTGGTGGTTTTTTTTGAGCAACTTTAAAACACTCATTCACGACAAATGTGTTCTGCTATACGCTGGAAGATTTTCCCACCAGTTAAAAGTTTTCCACTTTTAAGGTTGGACTGGAAGTTTTTCTGGCTGCAATCCATCTATATCTCCCATTGGACAGATATTTCTCCCAGTGCAGGTTTCCATGGAACTGTCCTGAGAAGCACTGCAATAAAATATGCTTCTGTGTGCACAGCTTACGTGTCTTTCATCAGGTATTTTTGCACCTGATTGTATAATGGAATTCAGCTTTTTAGTGAACGGGCCTGAAATGTTTCTCACATTTTAAACATTTTTCCTGTTCTTTCTCTGGTATGTCATTAAAAACCTCTACTCAGTAGTGTGCTTTTTGTTGTCTTGTCTTGTTTAAATGAAATCGTATTCCATATATGGTACTACAGAGTTGATTACTACATTTATCTAGGCTTCAGCTTTTGAATGGCCTGTAGATGCACCCAGGAGTTCCAAGTATCATGTATGTTTGAAAGCATTAGGTCAAGACAAATTGTTTTGAAATGCTATACAAATAATGATCGCGAAAACTATATTTCACTGGGTTTATCTGTGTGTGTGACAGCTGTGCTAAAATAATCTGAGAGTGCTCCTCCGAGTGAAGTTACTGCTCTCAATACTCCTGACAAACAAAACAATTTCTTTCTTTAGCAGCACATACCCCTGCTTTATTGTGTCTCGTTCTTGGAAGCAGGAATGGGTTTTGAGGGCATGACACCGCAATGAGATCCTGTGGCGCATGTGACATTATGACAAATGGCTACATTGCAGCTTAGAATATGATAGAGGCTGTGGCACTGTTCCATGGCCAATGTTGCTTAAACAAACAGCAAAAAAACAAAACCGAAGAAAAAAAAAAGCCCAAACAAAAAACCCTTTTCAGTGGAAACAAACAGTAGTATAGTCTCCAGAGAGAAACCTAGAAATCTTCCAGGGGGCTCTCAATGCTTGAAAGTCATAAGAAACCCTTTTCACACCACCCTTTTTCTTCCCACCCCAAGAGAAAATCTCGTTCTCTGCAGGAAAGGTACTTCTCTGTGGTGGTACACTTGATTTTAGGTTACACATTATAAATGTAATGAAGAGGGGCATTACTGATGAAGTTAGGAAACAAGAGCCTATGCTGACATTTGTGGAACATCATTGCCAATAGGCATATGTAAAGATTTACTGTTTATGGTAGTGGTAAGCTATGATGCTGTGCCTCTGACTCATGGGAGCTATATATTTTGTTCTTTAATGCTCATTAGTGTTGTAGGAGGCTCAGATTTTAAAAGGGTTTGCCTAGGTAGGTTGTCAGTTGGTGATGAACATAATTGGTGCAGTGAATCTTTCTGACAGCTCACAATCATAATTATTTTCAGAATATCAGCAGAAGAGCTGTAATGCATGGTTTATAGCATTTAGCTGGTGGTTTGTGCAATGGTGGGCTTTGTTTCGCAGATACATCTATCACACCAAAGCAATTTTCTATTCTCTCACCTTCTGTGGCATTTTCCATCTAAAATCTGTTCATATTACACACTGCCAAAGCCATGGGATTCACTAAGATTGCATGGGTGTAGTTGAAATCTGCAATTTGGTGGTTACGTTTTTAATTATAGATTTCATAGCTATAGCATCTCTCTATAGAAACCAAAAGTTTAATTACAGGAAAGTAATGCTAATTAGAGAGGGAAATACTACAGCATTACAGTAAATAAATGCAACAGGGAAAATTTATTCAGTTTGCTGAATAATAGGCTACTCCTAAAATGCTCATGAAGATTTCCATTTTCCCTCAGTGATTCGTGATGGGACGCACTCCCTGCTCTCAGAACCACTGCTCTGCATGGGCTTGTGCCCCAGCAGCCAGAGCCCCACTCTGCACTCATGGTACTTGTCCCTTGTGCTTTTTCCCTGGGCAATGAGGTCACTGTCTGAGTTCATCTGTGAGCCTTCACAAACGCAGTGCACGAGGATCCCTGGATGGGGTCTGGTTGTCAGGAGGTCCATCACATGCACCTTCAAGACATGGGTGGAGAAGTCTGTGCTGACCAGTCTACACTGCAGAGCTGCAGATATTTGAGGTGGAAGCTTTTGTGCCCAGAACATGTGGCCAAGTGCCTGAAGAACTGCATTCCTAGCTCAGCACGGTTCTCTGGACACATTATGCCGTTGGTAATTTTGGCTTCTACCTGCTTGGTGGCCAGTTCCAGATCAAAGGAATGCTCTACATTATATATCAATTACATATTACTATATATTACATATTAGACATGAAGTCTTAACTTGATAGAACAGAGAAAATCCCTAACAAATGCTACAAATATGCAATCTTTCCACCATACTCGAGTACAAGAACATTGTAACGCTGCTCAAGGAATTTCTAGGTAGGCTGCTTTCTCAAATTTCTTGAAACATTAAAACACTTAGAAAGTGGCTGCTTAACATTCAGAAAAGAACAGGTAATTTCTGGTTTTCTGTAAAATGTAGTATGGAATGAACATTATTAGTCTACATCAAGTTTTCCCCTCTGTCTTCAACCCACCCATTCATTTGCCTTTTGCTTTTAATTTTTCAACATTTTCTACTGTTTAAAAAACCCTCACAAATGTGACACGTTGCTCTTATTGGATTGATATTTTTTCCTATCTGGAAAAAAACACGTAAAATTACAATTTTTTGTGTTAACCACAAAAAGAAACAAACAAAATCAAAACCAAAACAAAAAACCAAAACAAAACAAAAAAAAACACACACTCAAAAATCCCCCAAAGAACAAATATTGTTTTCTTTCATTCAGCAGTGATAAAGTCCAAATCTATGCTGGGACACATGAAGATTTCTTTGTATGGAACTCCAATGAAAGCAGAGGCTTCAGCCCTAGGTTAGCTGAAATCCCTGAGAACTCACCCTCTGTTCTACCTTTCTAGTTTTTATCAGTCCCAGCACCTTGTGATGCGCCTGCATGTCCTGGATTCATGAACATGCTGTGAACCAGCAATGACTATTCAGCAAGCAAAATCTCTTCTTCAGGAATTGTAACCAGCTTATGAATACAATGACCCAGAGCAGCCTATTCGAAACCAAACTGCCCTATTTCCAGAGTGACAAGAAAAAAGCACGACAAAAAAAAAAAAGAAGGTGCATTGTCATATAAAAGAAAAAAAAAAAAATCACCCTCCAACTCTCAATAGATGTACTTTAAAGCAAAAGAGGCCCCATAGAAAACACAAGACTCTATGCAAAAAGCTGGATATATAAAAGACACAAAATGTTATAGACAGTTTGTGAACCCACAACAATAATTTCATCAATTCTAGTCTGCTGGGTTTTGTGTTGGCAGATGACTTTTAGGACTCAATATGCATGGTATTGGGGGATAACAGTGCACACTGCTGACTTGACTGGTGTGTCAGCAGGGATAGCAGATACCTGAGAGCAGATTTTGAGGTGCTATAATTTCTGCTGGCTCTAATGCATTTTAGCTCTGCTGATTTACATCTGCTGAGAATTGTATCTATGGGAATTCCTTGATGCTCAGTGCTATTATCCTGACATCTGCCAAAATGTCGATGGAGAATGGACCATAAAAATATGACTCCTTGATAGAAATGAGTGTAACTTTAAGATCAGTCATTTTTGTTAGCCAGATTTTGTTCTCATCTTAATAGAACTTTTAAATATCTGTTTAACTGCCAGGACAAATGGCTGAGCATTAACTACTGCAAATGAATGCAGAACTATAAAACTTCAGTATAATCTTCTAATTTATTTCTTAATTTTCCATTAGTATAGAACCAATCTTCTATTGAAGAGCATTGTGATGTCAATTGGGTGCTATATATTTGACATGTAGAAGTAAAATCTGTATTCTTGAGAATGCAGACCTACGATGATTTTTATCATCATTTTAAAAATACTTCACAAAGAGAAATAATTCATTATTATCTTTATGGCTCAAGGATAGGATGTTTAGAAAGGTGAAGTGACTTTTTTGAGAAATTCAGTGAGGGGAAATAAAATATTGTTAACATGAAAATGGTATTTTATAATAAATGTCATTTTATAAAATGACAAAATTCTCTTACCTTCAGGGAGGCCAAATTTCCTTTGGAGTCTTAGATATAACCCATATGTCTAGTTCATAACCTTATTTGCCAGGAAAGATATTCTCAATCTTTTGCCTAGCATGGAGCACACCTATTAATAATAATCTCATCACTTCCCTGGGACTACAACCAGTGATTTAATTAAAAAACAGGGTTTGAATTTGGGTTCATCTTTTTAGCTGTAAAAATAGAAGCTTTATAGACCACATAACCTTAGGGCTCCACAATCAGCCACTGGTTCATGTACAGTTGTTTGAGAGAGACCATGCTGAAATCTGCTACTTTGTAGTAGCATAATAAGCTGTGGTTCAGGGATCCTTAAGGATTCCTAAGCAGTTCTTGACCTTTAATCACAATTTTTTTTTTCCTGGTGAAGTGGTTGTTGACTGTGCCACACAGATCATTTCTGTGTACGCTCTAACCTGTAAAGCACCGACAGTCATACAAGAAGGAAGAAGTTCTTCACTGAAGGGGTTGTCAAGCATTGGAATGGACTGCCCAGGGAGGTGGTGGAGTCACAATCAAGGAATGACTTGATGATCTTGGAGATCTTTTCCAACCTTAACGATTTCTGTGATTATGCAATAAGGATGTACAAACATGGAGCTGTAAAGAGTTCCAAACTCTGGCAACTATACAAGGTGACACGTGGAAACAGTGAGATATTACAGTCATCATGACTGACAATGAATACCACGTTCTACCATCAATACCTGCAAACTCTTCAGAGAATGAGGAAGGGTTTAATGGAAAGTAATGGATATAAACTTTGAAGGTATGTATTTTTAAGGACTTCTCCAAGGCACTTCAGCTCAAGAGGGAAAGCAAATGTAACTAGTGGAACATGGCAAATGATTCTTGGAAGCTGCTTGTTGTGGCAATGGTTCTAAATAGTTCTTCACTCCAGTACTTGTAAAACAACATTAGCTTACTTGCACGTTGATTATTTCTTACAGTATGCTTTTACTTCTCTGAAAAACATCTGGCTCTTTGAACAGCTCCAATGGCTTCCAACATATGTCTATTCAGGGTATCTGAGCCTGGAGTTTCACAGCTCTATGGGCTTTTTTTCCCCTCAGTAGAATTGTCAATGAGAAGGTCTCAATCCATTTTTATTTAAAGTTCACTTCTGAAACTGACTTTCCAACAAAAATAAGGATGAAAGAGATATAAGAAAAACGTGTCATAACCAGTCACTTTGTTAATAAACAGCACAGTATTATTTTTACAGTAGAATGACACAATAAGGGAGGAAAGTCACACATTGAGCCATAATAAGGTGGAGCGCATTGGTTGTGCAGTGATTCCCACTGACTATGGGTTATTCCATAGCCATATTTTTTTTTAATTTATTTTTTTGAGAAAGGTGGAAATGCACTATTTGGGCCCTCTTTGGACCTACCTACTCACCCTTCCTATCCCTGCCACTCCTTTTTTCTTTTCATTACTTCTACAGCTTCCCTTTTATTCCTTTCTTTGTGGGTTTGTCTGTCAGGTTTAGCCCTATGCAGCTAAAACCAAAGGAATAAACTCAGCAGGGATTAGCCGAGTAAACCTGGAGTAACTCTGTTTGAACTTCCCTTGGCTTCTGCATTTCAGAAGTGCTAGAACCATTAGTCTGGTTTGCAGCAAACCCGAATGTGAGCATGGAGGTGGGGAGAAGGTAACAACCAAACCCCCCTGCCCCCCTCAAAAGAAACCCAAACAAACAAAGAATTGGATTAAATATTTCTGCAGCTTATAGATGTGAGTCTCTATGAGGTATGGGGATCACATCCACACACATATAAACCTGTATAGCTCTTTTGCTGATCCGTACAGAATTTTGTTCAGTAATGGTTACAAACTCATTTGCTGTTTCTGCTCCCTGTATTTAGAGTTTCTAGAGTTCTTGCTGTTTATGGAGTGCCCAGGTTGGCCCACCAACTGCACCAGAAACCACGAGGGTAAGGGCTAATCGACCCAGTGCCTTCAAGTCCTTTTTAATTAGCTTTCTTCATTAATGTCATCACTGCCAGCCTGGACCAGCAGCAGTGGATAATAATCAGAGGGCCAGATTAGCTTGGGGAGTCTCCTACTAATATCCCTCAACCGGGCCCTGGGAAGGCAGCAGATCTCCCTGTGGGATGGGTCCAATTGGCATTTAGGGCCCTCAGTTCCCCTCAGAAGGGAGTCACCAACTACAACTACCATTTCTTTTTTTCTTTATAGCTGTGGTTGTAATCAATCTAGTAAACAGGATGCAACCAGGAGACCCTCCAGACAGATCCTCTTCTTGACTGCCCTCTACCTGACTTTCTCAGTTCAGAGCCTCATATCTCTTCTTGAAGGGCACCTGGAGACATGATGGAGGTCAGGAGGGGATTCCTTTACCTCTTGCATCAGGGACCCGTTTCCATTCCCCCCAGTCTACTTGGTTTGCTCCAACTGCCTGATGGCAGGAGGGGCAAGGCTTCATTGTCTCCTGCTGGACTTCTTTTGGGGTTGAAAGGGTATGACTTGACCCTTTCGCTCTCCCTAATGCTTCTTCACCTCTCCACTTCTTCCTTAAGCTCTGCCACCAGGCACAGCAAATCATTCACCTGCTCGCATCGTACGCAGATGCCACTCACCCTGTCCTCTGGTACTGATGCCAGACTCAGACACTCTGGGCAGCCAGAAATCTGAGCAGCTGCATCCTTCCTGGGGGGTTCTGCCTGGGTTAGCACACTCCCCATGAGAGCAACAAAAACGGCTTTCACTCCTTTGGAAAACATTGCTGAGTCAAGTTGAGTTGCAGGGAAAAAAAAAAAAAATACAGACATCACAAACCTACCTTGAAGACCACCACAGAGAGCTGGAAGGCTGGCTGACTTCTTCCTGCTCACCCTGCCTGTGTGACATACCATGCAAAATGCCCTACCACACCCCCTCTTCCCAGCTGCTGTTCCACACACTCCCAGTTGCTAGCACGCCCTGGACCAATTTAAATCACCCAGAAACAATCTCAGCTCCACCCTCTAGTCAGCTGATTAGGCCCCACAAGGTGGCTGGGTTGGGCTGGCCTGGGCTCAGCTGAGAGCACTTTGTTCTGCAGTTTAAATATCCCACCAACGACCTCAGCTCCAACCACCAGTCATCTAATTAAGGCTCACTGGGCTGGGCTGACTGTGGAGGAGCTTCTCCATGCAGTATAAATCTCCCCTGGTCAACTCATTAAGTCTCACAGAAAAGCTGGGCTGAGCTGACCTACTGAGGTGTCAAGACAGAGAGCTTTTTATTACCCATGGAGTGCCCAGGCTGGCACACCAACTGCACCAGGACCCCAAAAGTTACAGACTCTCTTTCCTGAAAGAAAGAGGCTGTTGTTCATTTTCTGATCCCTGCAATGAAACTGCCAGTCTGACTCCCAAAATTGAAAACCAACAAAGATTACTTTCAGACAAAAAGAGCCACCCGAGAAAGCTCCTGTTGCCCATGGAGTGCCCAGACTGGTGAATCAACTGCACCAGAAACCATGAAGGTAAGGGCTTTCTTTTAGGGGGAAAAGGGTTGTTGTCCACTTACAGGAATTCTTGAGCACATATAGGCAGTACAACTCAGAAAATTCCATACAGCCAAAGATTCCTCCCACAAAAAAGGTGCCACCCCAGAAAGATTTTGCTACCCATGGAGTGCCCAGGCTGGTGCAACAAGTGAAACTCAACCCCAAACAGTATCATTACTGACAGAAAGGAATGATACTAATTTTCAGAAATCCTGCTCCAAAACTGCCAGACCAACAAACACTATTGAAAAGAGATGAAGATTGCTCCCAGAGCAAAGGTGCCAGGACAGAAAGCTCTTGCTGCCTGTGGACTGCCCAGGCTGGCCCACCAAGTGTACCAGAGAGCCAAAGGTTGCAGGCTTGCTTGGCTGGGGAGAAGGGCTCTTGGCTTTTGGCATCTCCAAGTGCCAGTCCCACTGCCCAAATTGCATACAGAAAAAGATTCCTCCCAGAGCAAAGGGGCCAGGACAGAAAGCTCTTGTTGCCCGTGGAGTGCCCAGGCTGGCCCACCAAATACACCAGAGAGCCAAAGGTTGCAGGCTTGCTTGGCTGGGGAGAAAGGCTCTTGGATTTTTGTAGCTCTAATGCCAGTCCCACTGCCCAAATGGCGTCCGGACAAAGATTCCTCCCAGAGCAAAGGGGCCAGGACAGAAAGCTCACATGGGGCTCCAGAAGCAAAAGGTGACCCCAACACAAGTTGTGCCTCCCCAACATGGCACAGTACCTGAGCAAGGTGGGCAGAGCCAGGTGCTGACAGAACCAGAGAGTCAGGGCCAGGGCTGAGCCAAGAGGGGATGTGGACAAGCAGGGCAGAGGCAAAGCAAGACCAGGGCCCGGCCTTGGCTTGAATGTGCCCGTGGGTAGAATGTGGGTGGTGGTCCCAGGTGAGGCTTGTCATGGCCACTAAAGCCTAGTGAGGTACTCAGGTCCTTGACCCTTATGCTTTGCAATTAGCTGGGAAATTTGGTCATAGTAACAATTTAACAATTTTATAACAATATTTGATTTTCTTTATTATCTATAATAGAAAGTATTTTGTCTCACTTTCTCCCTTCTTCCTTCTTGCTTTTCTCCCTTCTTCCTTTGCAAGTGGTAAAGGTACCACTGGCTATTTCCATTCTCTCAAACTTTCCCACTTTCATAGGTATATATCCCTTATTTCTGTTTTGCTATTCCCTCACGTTTCAAATAATTATTTCATGCCTCCCTTTAAAACTAAGTTGCCAGAATACTTACTGATCTTTAATCCATTACATTTTTTACATTTTTCTGTCCATTTGAATTTGAGAAACTGGTTACAAACACACAGATGCATCTCTATAACTGAAAAATGTGTGTTTTGTACTTTAACAAAGGGATACACACAGCACTTGGCAAGCACTGTGTTCTGTGCATGCTACAATTCTCAGTAAGGACGATAGTTATTCACCACCAGCTGTTTATGGTGCACTGATGATTGTGGACCAACTGACCAGGGACTGCTTCCTCCCTACTCTAAGGTGAAGTGTTTACATATTCTATGAATATTGCTGATGAGGAGTCCTAAGGGAGAAGGCTGGAATTATGCTGTAATCAGATGGTTCCAAAGTTTTTTTGAATGTCTGTGATTCTGGTTTTTAATTCTGACTTACATATTGTACTACTCTAAATCATTGAAAAAAATAGGCATCACATGGTATTACCTATGTATCTAAAAGAGAAGAAACTAGAATAAAAGTAAATCTATATATAAATCTCAAACAAGTGCAAAGGAAATATCAAATAAAATTGGTCCTAATGTCCTCCCTCTTGTAAGAGGTATTGGAATACGTCTTCTGGTAACAACAGAATTGTGTTTTCTTAGCTATGGCATGGTGAAATCTACCCTTCCTTTTAATGTAATAACCCACAGACCTTAATGTAATTATTTTTAATTTACATCATAGCCATTGAGAGAATTTATCCATTCATCCATAGAAAATTAGGAAAACCATTCCAGCCCCTCCAAAAATACCAAAATACCTGGAAAACAATTTATTAATAAGAACATTTCCAACCATTAGTAATAAAAAGACATCAAGAAGATTAATTAAAACAAAACAAACTTGATCACAAGCAAATCAAACACAGAAATTAATATTATGAGAATGTAATAAACATACTATCAAGTCACTAAAAGATGAAGATTAATTTCAACTCTATGGAGGTGGTCTATGAAAACACCCCATATGATCTATGAAAACACCCTATATACAGTATATGATGTATTGTATGCAATCTAACTTACTAGAAAATACCTTTACAGAGTAACAAAATCTATAAGATGTCTGAAGTTACCAAAATCCACTGTGATTAGGAAGAGGTTTTTATATCCCCTTTCTCATGACTAAGTCTGCAATGTAACAGAGCATTGTTAAAGAATGAAAAAACAACTATTAAGAGTGCAAGTATAATGTAAACTATTGCATGTATAAAAAGCAAGTAATTTAAGAAGCATGTCTAATTGCTCTGGTATCAGTTTTACTCAATTAATAGAAAGAAATATAATTATAACTTTCTAAAGAACCTGACATATCTTTACACACGTAAAATTTTACACAAGTAAAATTTACCTCCAATGAAGTTTTTCCATGTGGGTCTCTCTTATTCCTGCTGTGAAACACCTTACTTACGAAGGCTGAAGTCATACAGGGACAGAAGAGCCTAAAAAACTTCTGTGTTATCTGACAGAAAGCTCTTGCTGCTTGTGGAGTGCCCAGGGTGGCCCACCAACTGCACCTGAGACCACCAGGGTAAGGGCTTTCTTCCCTGGGGAAAAGGGATGTTGTCCCAGGAATCCTGGGCCGAAATTGCCAGTCCGACTCCCAAAATTGTCTTGTGAAGAGAAATAGGAATTCCTCAAGCAGGTATGTGTGCAATTATATGTATATTTTTATCCCTTTCTGTGAAGTGATAAGAAGTTAGGAAGAAATCGGTATTTCTCTTTTTCTGTAATTACAGTAAATTTAATAGGTTACTTTTCTTAGTTGTATGTGGTCCTTATAAGACTCAAGTGACAATGTTCCTGTTTATTTCTTTCCAGCAGTAAAATAAGCTCCAAATATGCCTTTCTAGTTAAATTTAATTTTCCTAGGAGGGGGCCAGAAAAAAAAAGCATTGCTTCTTATGTGTGAGACTAAAATTTTTTGTGACAAAATCCAGGAGAATTAAACACCAATTAATTGAGATAAGTAATAAGTCCTACCACTTTGAAGAGTTTTTTATTGGCAGGGATTCCTCAACCATTCTAGGTGACTGGTTATTATGCTCACATGTGTGAAAGCCTGTCTTTCTATCGGTCTGTGTTTTCTTCGAGGCAAAGCTCATTACTCTTTGACCAAACCTCCCTGAATCTGAAGGAAACACTGTTCACACTCTCAGTAGGAAACATTTTACTCACTAGAACAGTGCTATCATTAATCATCTCTTCCCTCCCCTTTCCCTTCTTACATTCCTCAAAGACAGTATGGTATTCAAGAGGAGAAACATCTATTTTTTAACCTTTTCTAATGCATCATCTTTTAAATCTTGTGTTTCCATTTCCTTTTTCTGTGCTCCCTTCCATTTGGCTACATTTTTAAAGTAGGATCCCCAAAACATAGACAAGCTGAAGTGTCCTGGGAAATAAAGAGTAGAATAACAAGCTCCTGTTCTTACACAAGGGGGAACCCTTAACAGGTCACAGAATGAGATTTGGTCGCTTGGTTTCGAAAGTTCACGCTGCACAAATGGCATAATGTGTACATCTGAAGTAGTAACAAATGTGGATAAAGCCTTCCCAAATCTTCGTTCGCGAAGCTCAGCCATGGACATCTGAAGTGTTTGCCCTCTGTGTGGGGCTAAGTGTTATTAGAATCCATTGACAGGGACTGAACCCAGAGCAGATCTCTGGAGAACCTTGTTTGATGTCAGAGTGGGAAGACTTACCAAAGGATTGCCTGTGCATGTTTTTTGGCCTTTTTTCCCTTTTGTAGCTGAGGACACAGCATGTAATAATTTCATCTTCACCATATTTTCCCAATTTTGTTGAAAATGTCATGTAGAACAGTTTGACTTCTTCCCCCTTGTTCGCTTAGACTGTCAAAGAGGGAAATTCCATCAACTTAACGCAGTTTGTTTCTTGTCACTTTGTTATTCTTTCAAGGCTTTGTAAATGGATTATTTAATTTGCTCCAGTATCTTTCTGGATGCTGAAATGAGGCTGACATGTCTATGATTTTCTTGTTCCTTTTTTTTTTTTTTCCCTCTGTTAAAATTTAAAAGAGTAAGTTTTGTCTTCTACTGACCTGTGATGCATCATCTACACTCCAAGTCATGGGAAGTAATCACTAATGACTTGGAAATTGCTTTTGTGACTACTTCAAATTCTTGAGGAGGCTCTGGTAATTTAGATACTTCCATCTTTTTTTCAAATATTGCCTAATCTCTCCATAAATAGATGACTGCTGACTATAAATAACCATTTAAATTCTATTTTCAGTACTATGAATGACAGGGATATATTATTGAGGAAGCAGAGACTGAGTATTAAAAAGGTGTAGGGAGGAAATAATTTAGACTTTTAGGAGTTACTAGCTCAATTAAATCCTAAGTCATAAAAGAGTTATAAGCTAAGGTCATATGCAAGAAGTTCTCTTTACTTAAGAAATAAATCAGGGTCATTGGTCTGAGTCTTTTTTTAAAGTTGTACATTGTCCCTTTAGTTCTTTTATAGTTATTCTAAGTTCAGAGAGAGATTTAGCTTTGCCTGCTTAACTTGCCCTTGTCTGTGTAGAATCAAGAGCTGGATTGTTACTCAAGAATTACATAAACTGTGGATTTTTAGTATCACTTTGCACAATTCAGGCTTGAAAAAAACCAGAACATTGTACCTAATTAACTGAAAATTAAATAACGTCTTGCAATTTGTGTATAATTTCTCTACTGAATTAATTTCTGCAGGCTTTTTCCTACTTTCATAATGATTTTAAACTTAAAAGGATAAAATGCTTAATTTGAAATTCCAGCTAATTAAAGGAATTCTGTATTTTATTGATTTCTTGCCAGAAGAGAACAATTTAAAAGCATAAAAGATTACACTTGGGGAAGCAATAGCCTTTAGCATATTTGATAGTGTATTTCAGCATTTGAGTTGGAGAGTTTTATATGATTTTACCTGATGCATTTTATTCTTATGGTTTTATCTAAGGCCTAATTGCTACGTAAATTTTAAGGTAAAAGAAACAAAACTTGATTTGCAAACACAAAGGAAAACCTTGTACAGAGTAGAAACCAGAATAAATAAATTAGATGTCCTGTTCAATCTGATATATATTTTAAACACGTACTCATGACGATATTCTTAAAGGTCACAGATGATCTCAAACTGCAAGTTACCTTTTAGCTAAAAATGTTGATTATAATGAAAGTGATTGTAAGTGTGGTTTAAATTGTTCTTTTCTTTGAGAAGTGTCTCTTGCTCTCTCCTCTTTCCTGTTAATTACTGTGTGGTAGCAGAAGAGAAGCCTCTGCTACAGCTGTGTAATGGGTGACATACAGTAATACACTGTATTGAACTGTAGTGAAACTGCCTTTATCATATATAGATGTATACTTTGAAAATATGCCTCACTTGGGCAAATGCAGAGTTGGCCCCTTGTTCTTACACTGCAGCTGTTACAGGCCAGACAAAGGTCATCTGTCAGTGGAACCTTTCAAGGATATTTCTGAGAGGACATTAATTTAAGCATCTGAAAAAACAGGAACATAAGAAGAAATGATACACTGACTGCATTTGCTGTAATTGCAGCTGGGAAGCATATGTCCTACAAAATACATCAAAGCTTTGGCAAAGTAAACTAAGTATAGGATATGGAAGTCGTGGATTATATACCCTAGATCTATTATTATGGAATTCTTAACATTTTTGTGCTTTTCGTATCAATGATTAGTCGTGAGCCCCACTCTCCACTGTAAAAGCAAAGGTATTAATTATTACAAATGAGTGTTCTCAAAGTTACTTAACGTAAGGCTGAGACTAGAATTAAAGATTTATAATTTAACAAAGCCTAGCTTTAATTTTTTTTCCAGCACAGAAAGACCAAGAAGCATTTGGATCCAAACATTGATTAGTCTTTTGTAAATGCTTTTTTTTTAACAAAAAAAAGAAAAAAAAAAAGAAAAAGAAAAAAAAGCAAGCTCCAGTCTGAGATAAACTTTCCAATCTTCAATTGAAATTTAGTATCCTAATTAGAAACCTAGCTGTTTTGAACCAGATTCTTGATGTAATACTGGACTATTTCCTATTTTGAGAGGGGGTTTTTATGGGATATTTGAAATTGTTCTAGGAAAATAACTTTTAGAAAGAAACAAAAAAATCTTTTGATTCCCAGATAATCTCTAGAGCATTTCATTTATCAATATTATCAAAATAATCTTTCACCACAATAAGAGATTAATGAAAATAGGCCTTCTATGCAAACTGACCATACTTACATGATCTTTTCATATGGCATTTTGTACAAAGCTTCCAAGTTTTCATACCTGAATATACGGTAAGCTGGGAATTTTAAGGTATTTGTACTGATGCTCTTGTATTGCATAACTCAAAATGCTTCAGGTACACAAACTTGTTTGTCTGTATTTGCTAATCATTTAGAAGAAAGAGAGGGGAGAATAGGTACCTTCCTTAAAAAAAAAAAAAAGGTAAAATAAAAAGTGCTTTCGAGTGCCCTGTGGTAGTACTGTTTGAGCAGCAAAGTTCCACACCAGGACCTTCTTGTTGCACCCAAGTGTGCTGGTTTCTTGCTGTACACAGAGCTACATCCCAGCTACAGAAAAGGGATGATGTGCAGTGCATCTCACGGGCCTGCTGTACCAGAGGCACCCCCATTTGGGAAATAAATGAAATAATTGATAGTTCCTGCTCTACCTTAACATATGGGATGATTCTTGGAAGGCAGCCTGAAGCCTGAAGCAGTGGGGGTGCGTACAGGTTGTATTGCAAGCCTTGAGAAGACATTTAGGATTTGCTGGTCTTGAACAAACCCTGTCTGCTCTTTCGGGCCCTGTACTCAGGCCTTGAGAATCCTTTATATTGGCAAGACTGAGCACTGTAAGTGAATATTTTGGAGTGACCCATGCTGGTAGCTACCAAATTACTTGAAACTAAAGGTGTTATCTCACCTAAATAGCCAGGTCCTGTTTCTATTTGAACGGCAAAGTGGTCGTAAATACATTTAGGTTTCGAGTTTAATTTCACTCCTTAGCAGAAATGCACAGGAAAATCTGACAGCTAGAACTAATTTAAGATGCCAAGTTTTTGTTTCTGTTTCTACATTATTTTACTTTTTTTTTTTTTTGAATTAAGAAATCAATGAAGGATACAGCCAATATGGTGTTTCTGTAGAAACAAAAATCTCATCTGTACAATAATGAGAATATAGATAGATGTTCCAGATGGTACACATGCAAAAAGAAGGCTAGCTGTATACCAGATGGTGTTATGACCATACATAAAGCAACTGGATAATCATTGTAATATTGTGACATGTCATATTATATGAATAAATATTATGTTTTCCTGAGGAAAAAAAAGGTAAAACCACCAGTAAATTAAACCACACAAGGCAGATGTGGCACTTATCCAGGAGTTACAGTTCTAAAGGAACAGCAATATTGGAGTAGGAACTTAGAGGCTTTATTTCTTTAATTCATTCCCCTTATGAAAAAGACATAATTCTAAGTAAGAGTAAAATGTGCTTTACACAATTAATGTTAGCTTAGGCAACTCTAGAGTATTTAGAATACTCTGTTTCTAAAATAGAACCAATTCTTTTGCTCCCTCCAAGAATATTCAACTATTATAAACACTTATATTCCTACGATATTCCTCTTTAAATGCAATAGACATTTAGAAAAAAAATGTGAGGTTGTAACATGAAAAATTTTCATATCAGGATGATGCTGCAATGAATGGAAACAGTCATTGGCAAGATAGAAAAAGTGAAGTGGCCTGCAGTGTTATAAGGAAAACTGTGCCAGTTTTTGTGTAACTTCTGTGCAAGAGATGGGATAGTTTGACTTACAGAAGTGCAGTGAGTGTCAGCATGTGAGATGTATATTAGGAACATGTTGCTAGGGTAGTATGAGGACATAATTCTAACTGTAAAATGCTACCAGTATAAACATAGAGTCAGCTACAGCTGAAGACTTTCTCCTGAGTGAAAAGACACATCACTTGTTTCTTGCTTGAATTAGGTCATTCTGTTATTTGGGACTTTTTTAGTAAAAAATGGACCTCTTTAGTTTTGGGACATAAGAATGAACTGTAAAAGGAAAAACTTAGTGCACCAAATGCAGTGTTGTTTGTTCTTGAATGACAGCTACTGTAGGAAAACATTTCCATGCTTATTTGACATACCACGGTATCTAATTTATTAATAACCCTGCAAGGAAGTAGGCTATATGATTTGCAGGAGAGCTCTGGGATGAAGGCTCCTTCAGTCATTGAATCTTAGCCATACACATGGGAGCTATCACCAAAAAAATTGCAAACAAATGAACAAACAAAAACCCCAAACAAACCAACTCCTGCCCCCTCCCCAAACTCTGAAAATAGATAATGTCAGATAGTCAGGCTAGAAGGAACAGCTACATCATCCAGTCTGATGTCCATATATTGCTCATAATGTTGATTAGAACAGTGCTATTGATAAAATCAATTTGTCTGGATAAAACCTGTGCTCCAAAAGGATGTGCACTTGTGAACTGAAGGCCTTTGGAATCACGAGAATGCTCTGTTATCTTAAGCAACTTATTCTGGTAACATGTTTACTACAGATCTAGTTTAAAAAAAAAAAAATCAAATTTCTCAGTTGAATTGTCTGTTTTCAAGAACTTCTTTCTATACCTTTCCTCACTGTATTTGCTTTCTGTACTGACTTCTAAGGATAACTGTGTGCGGTACACAAGTCACCTACCTCGTTTATGAAGCTGAAAAGAAGCTCAGTCTCTTATATTGCCCATTGTTAAGAATTGTCTCCTGACCTCAAAACCTTATTTCTAGACTCTGGATCTTTGTTTAAAATTGAAATTGGTTAACAAATTGGTCCATCTCACTTTCCATGACTTTTTCTATCCTCAGTTATCTTTCTCCTCATTTCTCCCATCCACTGATGTTTTCAGGAATTAGTCTTCATCCTGACTCGATGAGTAATGTGGTCTAATATTGATCTGTGTGGAACACTTTTAAACTACATATAACCCCAGTATCAGGGAAATGGCTTTTGATTCAGAGTGTTTTTCTCCAGCGTCGGATCTGTTGCCTTTATGGCTACATCTGTTGTGCTTTTTAGCAGTTGAAACAGCTAAAAAGTTGTACAGACAGCATAACTTCAGCAGTAGTTATGGTGGGTTTGTACTGTGTCAGTGCATGGTGTTAAAAGATGTCTCACATAAAAAGTGGAAGTAGTTCACTGTAGGTTTTAACCTCTGAAAACCACTTCTGAGCATACCATGTGCCTTGGACATAACACATCTGAATGTAAAAGCAGCAAAATCTATGTTTTCAAAGGAAAACACAAATAACAGAATGTATAAATAGCTCCATTGATAAAACTACTGTTAATTCTAGTATTTCCCTCATAAAAAAAGATAATAACTTTTGCATTTTTCCCTGCAACTAATTATTGCTAGTAACTTTCACATATTTACAAGCTGGAATGATACATTAGTTAAGATAATCAAAATTAAATATATCTACCTGTTATAATTTTTGGGGAACTTGGGCTAATGACTTGCCTGCAGAAATGCTTGTAATGTTGTAACAGTTTGTAACCTGAGGATTCATTAACTGGCAGCTCAGAATTGATGCAGAGTTGACCTAAACAGGCAGGTAAATTTCTATTGAACACTACTAATGTTTTGAATCTGGAAACTTGGACCTGAGGGAGAAAATTTTGTCAACTATGAGAATGAAGCTAAAATATAATAGGAGAATTTTGGTCTATGATAGGGACAGTACCCATCAATGAACTGAGGGAGGGGTATAGGAATTATATCAACCACCAGGGAATAACTATGTTTCTTTTCTTACCATATTTCTACCACTCTCTAGCACAAAGATAATTTGCTTTGGGCACATGATAACATTCTTGATATCTACAGAAAGATGTATCTGTATATGAATTGTACCTCAAGGACTTGTGCCTCAGCTTTACTGGGCTCCATGATGTAAATATCTATATTCTGTAGCCCAAAAAACATAACACTGAAGAAATATTTCTTTAGTGTGAACATGTTGTTTTAAGGTAGAGAAAGAATAAATAAAATGTAATTAGTGAATACTAATGGAGAATAGATCATTATTTTGAAAGAACAGCAAGGAAAAAAGTTGACCAAATACTTGTCTATTAATATTAGAAAAATAGATGTACTTATCCATCACCTACAGATAATGGCATCTCAGTGCTTTGTGAGCTCAGGGAAAATGCCATGTTCCTGTATACTGGTACTTGCTCCTTCTGTACTTTCACTGATATATATCAGAGCAAACAACTTTGTTTTGCATAAGACCACAGGCAAAAAAAATTACCTGAGCATCAAAAGCATAGTCCCACCTTGCTGGGAGTTTTTTTCTTGGCTTCTTCCTGCTTCCCTTTGATTACAAGCATTGACATGACATAATTTTTCATCTTGGCTCCCTTTACTTCTAGGGGCCTAGAAAACAGTAGAAAAATCTATATCTAACTATCTACAGAAAGATTTATTTAAAGATTCTTTAGAAACACGTTTAATATTGAACTACCATGTAGAGAATGACTCACAAACTGAAGTCTGGTATTGTTATATATATATAAAAAACCCAATCTGAATATTAGCCAGAACCAGTTATCTCTGAAGCTGTAGGTCAGTTCTTTATCACAGAGAAAAAGGTACTGGAAATTTTGCAGAGGGTATTCAAGCTGTAATGAGCATTACACAGCAGAGTTTGTTGGGGTTTTTTTTGGTTGGTTGCTTGCTTGGTTTTGGTCTGGGTTTTTATTTTTTACAAAGATACTGTGATAAACATCCATCCCGTGTTTTGGCTGCCCTTGTGATCTCCAACAGTGCCACACTGGATGATTTATCCCACTTTAAATGAATATATAGCACACATTAGAGACGATAACCAGGAGATACCTTTACACTACAAAGGTATCATTACCCCCATTCCCCCATACCTTGTAAGCACTGTTTTCCCTTTATGAGAGCAGAGCAGTGCTTAGCTGTGCCCAGGCCAACACAGTCGGGCTTTGCAGGCCCTGGAGGGAAAGTTGCCGATTTCCAAGCTGAGCAGCTGCACATCATTCTTAAGAATAATTTAGCAGTTTTCTCCTCATTTCAATTGAGCAGGCTCCAGAGTTTACTGAGACACTCAAACTGGGGACAGAAGTAATTTCAGTGTGTATGAACACATATCAGGCAATTTAGGACTCCCTTCATACCTAACCTGACAGTGAACTGCCAGTACCAGTTCAAGAACAGTGAGTGCAATGTGCTGTTAGCATGGAATAATCAGTCAGGCACTTACTGTAATAAGTGAAGTGTGATCTCAATGAATAGTATGATGGGAGCTGTGTTATACAACTCTATTGTCGGGAGGACAATAGACTGTGAGCCAATGGAAATTTTATTTTTAAAAACTATTTCTGTGGAAGTTTGACTTCAACGTTTTCCTTTCAGTCAAATATTAGTAAGTATTGGTAAAGCAAAATATTTTAGTTCTTCCTAAATAAATAACTTGAAATGTTAGAGCAGGCATATTTCACTTAAACTAGGGAATAGTTAGGCTTCAGGTCTTGCAAAAAGGGAACAAAATTACTTTTTTATAATAAGTTTGGCATTTAAGAAACTTCTTGTAAATGGTTGTGAATGGATAGACTTTTTAAGGTGACTTTTTTTTTTCTTCTGAACAGATTATTCTTCTGAACTAGTGTGTTTTCTAATCAAACCAAAGGTTTTATTCCTTATCAAGATTTTATGACCCTTAAATACAGGTTCAAGAACCATACTTGTTTTCTCAGATATAAACTGATGACATAGGCATTTAGGAAGATTCCATGTCTGGGATCTTCTACAGACTCTGCCACTATTGCACCAGACTTGTCTAGAGTCAAACATAAGTACACTAAAGTTACTTGTCCTGCTATTTGAAAAGAGGAAAATTTTGGTGCTTACTAAAAATTACTAAAAAAAAAGAATTTTTTTTTGCAATATTTACTAAGCCTCATTAACTAAATAAGATAAGGCATGAAGCTGTTCCAGTTTTCTTTGTAGACATCAAGTGAGGAGGCAGTTTAACTAGGAGATGGACGAAAAAAAAGCTCAGCTGAAACTCAATTTCTTTTTTTTTTTTTAAACAGTGGTTTAACTATTTTTAAAATGTAGTAATAGAAAGCATTTAGCTATATTTTCCTATCAGTTCCCTTTAAATTCATTGACTTACAATCATTATAGGTTGCCTAATGGGTTTGTTCTTACCTCCCTAAAGAAAACTAATATGTTGACAATATAAAATAAATTAAATGTATAGTTACCCGAAGGCAATCATTAGAAATCTAGACTTATTTTCATTTTTTTTAAATCAACACTTTCACTTTGAGGTCGCTTAGAGAATACTATCATAATGATAATTTTAACTTCTGCAACATCTGAGTTCTTGACCATTTTTCTAAGCAGTGAATTTTGAGGTATCTTTAATATTGTTGAAAACCTTACAGCAGAAAAGCCATTTTCTGAAGCAGATGAGCAGTTAACCTCTATAAAAACATCCCATCCAGCTTTATTTGGTTCTGAATGATTTTTAAACTTCTGAAATAATCTCCTGTTTCAGTTAAAGATTCTGCATAAGATACTTTTTTTGATAGAAACCCCATTATTTGTAAGATGAACATGAAAACTGTGTTCCAAGAAGAAAGTACTTTTATTCCAGAGACCACATGCATTTATCAAATAATGTAGCAGTAGACTGTCCTTCCAGAAATTAAATCAATGACACAAAACATTGACTTTTGTACTCAGTCAAATAAGTTGTGGACTTTAGAAAGTCTGTTAGCAGGAAGAGGTATATTAGGCTAAAGTGTGTTTGATTTTTTTTTTTCCTTATTTTTCAATAAGTCAAATGGGAAAGTAGGAAAAAAAAATAAGAAAACAAGGCATAGTTCTTGGCACTGTAAGTGCTTTAGGAGAATCACAATGCGATTTGGTAATCCTTCAACCTGTGCACCTGCCAGATTTGAGAGCAAGCTCCTTCTTTCCTTTTGAAGCTGTTCAGACTTTTCTTTGTGAAGGAACACAGGAAACCTGTCACTTTTTTTTTTTTATCGTGTATTTCTCTACATAAGTGATGTTGGTGAGTTCTACGAGTTATTGTTTTGACATGAATAGCTTAAACCCATCAAGAACTCTATGGCTTGAGGGCCTTGGAAAAAAAGATGTAATTACTTGGTTTAAAGATGTAGGCTAATTATTACAGATTTCTTAGTAACTGTTATATTCATAGTTATAAACACTTGTATGTATCCTCAGGGAATATTAATTTTCCCTCTTTTGCTCCAGAATGAAATGCTTCAACAGCAATGGTGGAAGGCAATGAACACTTGGTAAATTTAATCATCCAATATGTGTGTTCATGGGAAAAAGTACATGCACAAGCATTTAATGTTGAATATGCATTTGCCAGTTGTTGCCCTACAAAACAAAATCCTAAGGATTTCATCTGAAAGTCCAGGTAAGGAATAATTTTCAGTTTCTTTAACAAAACGAAACGCTTCTTGTTCTTTCTCTGCAGCTTTTAGTTCGGCGAGAGTTCAACTGAAAGCTTCTGAAAAGGTTCTCAGATGGGTGAATCATAAGGATATAATCTCTTTAAAGCCTCTGGAAGAACTGTGAAGGAATATTGAAGCAGCATGACCCTAAGAAAAAAATTCCACAGGTATTTGTAACAGAAGCATGTTTAATGTTATATATATATATCACACATATGAGCTTTGTTAAGCCAATGGGCTTTAACTTTCTGGGAGCTGGAAAAATAAAAAGTGATTTTTGTGTGTGGGGGATGAGAGAGGAATGGGAAGCAAGGAAAGAAACCGTGTGGTTTGGGAGCTTTTGCATTTTTTTTATTTACAAGTAAATATTTCCCTGAACATTTGAAATATCTCCTAGTGACTTACTGGGGTTTTGCTATCCCATTTTGGGTTACAGTCTCTTTTTGAGCTATCCTTACTTTGTGTGAAGGGAGAGAGGAGGAAAAAATTTGAAAAACAATGACATAGAGAAGAATAATATTTTTTTTCGTTTCAAATACATTAAAAAAAAAAAAAGGTTTTCTGGGTACTTTTCCCCTTTATTTTGGCCCTGTAATGTTGAGATTTCCTTTTTTTCTATTGGATGTCTTTGAATGAAAAATAGCAGTGAGGTGGAATTCCACGAGATTTTCCTAAGTGGACCATGAGTGTAAAGAAGTAGTAAGTGTTTTTAAAGAAGTTTGTTTCACCTAACTGTATTCCAACAGCCACATATAACAAACTGATTTCACTAAGAATTTGTTCTCAGGATGTAGAATTCTTTAACAACTTCAGTGTAGAGAGTAACAGAACAGTCACCAACATCTTTGCCTGATAGTTTTGACAAGGAAAAAAATATGAAGTGATTCATTCCAGTTAGGGTAACATTGCTTCTTTCCAGCTCCATCCTTTATGCTGGGAGCTGCATTTCCTGTTCTTGTGAGGGAAGCTCTTCCATTGGTGCTTGATTTCCACGGAGAAGAGGAGCAATACCTCTTGTAGTAACTCTGTGGCTGACTCTTAGGCAAATTATTTTAATATTCTTTTAGCAGCACACCCCTGCATAATAGTAACTAAGCTTTCTGATGAAATATTTATAAAGTCTGAAGAAACAGACTGCTATGTGTGCTTACATTTTCTTGATCATTCTTTTGATGGCTGTCTCTTAGTATTCAAAATCTGTTTTTATTTGCACTCTGATGTGAATTCAGAGTGACTTTTCTGAGATGTATCAGTCATATAGCGCTGAAACCCATGGCATGGTTTGTCTAAAAGATTGAAATAACAACAAAAAGCTGTAAATATTTGGCTAGTTGGACTGTTTCAGCTGATTCTTTCTCTTCTTTGGAGTGCATGTGGTGCATAATGAGGTGCAGAGGGAAGACATGGCAACTATTCTCAAGGGATTCATGTAAATAAGAAGTATTGGCACTTTCCTCAGCAATATTAAGTTTCTGAGCAAAATGTTAAATTAAAAAAAAAAGTTAAGGAAATGGTGCATAAAATGTGTGTGAATCAGGTCCTAGCTCAGTAATCTAACTCTTGGGGAACAATTAAGACATAACAAAATCTCAAGGCATTTATCTGTCATTTTTACCGGGACAAGGGGAATTAAGAAAAAAAAAACCCTAATGGAAATCTTAATTATACATACCTAATTACGAAAATTTCACAGAATAGGAATGCAGAAAAGGAAAGCTTTCTAACGTTAATAATGCTGCTTCGAAAATACCATAAACAAGGCTAAGAGCTTGGAAGGATCCCTGATGAAATCCTTCTCTAATCTTTTATAGGAAAAAGAGTCGTAAGGAAAATGAAAACAAACCATCACAATTGTGCAACCATGATTTTAGTAAAAGGTAAATGTCTTTACCTGTAATGAAATCAAACACAATTTACCTTTCTTTAATTGCAGATACTTAGAAGTGTTTGTATATGAGGTACTCATATTTGCAAGGAACGAAGAAGTAGCAAATTATACTATTTCCACTAGTGTAAGATCCCGCCTCTGCTGTAATCATAATCTTAAGAACTCAGAAAGGTTTTGATTTAAAACTGTCTGTACAATCCAAAATGTCTTGGGTTTGAAACTGCGGGATGCTGAGTGGGAATGCCCATCCTGGGGTCTAGAAATACCGAAAAAGAGAGAGAGAGTATCGAAAATACTCACTGGTGGATAGAAAATGAATTAAGCCATGAGGGATTATGTGAGGAGAACGTGGGGGAGGAGAATTAAAAGAATTATTTTCAAGTGAGGAAGGGCCTTGGCTCTGTGATTCTTTACCCATCAAGAGTGGACTGTCTCACTGGCTGCCTGGGGCAGGCACAGCCTTTGGATGTGTTTTAGGGGAAGATGTGTCTGGCTTCTGGTTTGTTTGTTCTTTCTGGGGAAGCTGGGTTGATACAGGAGACTGCTGAGCTCAGCCATGGAGGAGCTAAAAAGCATGGCTTTAAACAGCTGAGAAGAGTAAGGTGAAATCTTGGTCTTGGTATAATATTTCCAATTTTTGTAGAATAAAAGTTAGATTAAAAAATATAAATTGGTATGTACCCTGGCAGTCCTCTATTCATGTAACTAATACAGTTTCACTGTAGGCTACATTTCTTACTTCATGAGTGGTCAGAATTCCTGGCAGGAATAACTAGCATGTATGGGACATATGTTTTACTGTTGTAAAGTCTTCTAGCTCCTGCTGGTTTCAGGGCTGGGACTGTGGAAGAAACTTTTTATTAGGACTAAGTCTCCATTTTTTCCAGTTAATCCTGTCAAGATACTGAGTAAGGCAGGGGGTTTTTAGCTCATATGTTGAATTTAAAGAAAGATTCATGAGACTGTACTTTTTTTTCTTTTTTCCTTTTTGAGTTAGAAGGGGTAGGTGCCACAGTGATTTACTACTCCTTTAGGCATAAAGACTGTGGGAGCATATGGTTCTGAATGTCTTTAAGGTAATTCACTGTGTCACCTAACCACCATCACTCCTATTGGGAAAAAGCTATCAAGCCCTTACCTGGCAGAATTTAAATGTGAAACACGTAAAGGACATTTCAGAAAACACATAAAATACTTCTGTAGATGAACTTTAAGTCTAGTAAGATCTATTTAATAGTGTATGTAACAAAGAACGGAAGACTTCTGATAAAGGACTGGTTTAAGGACCAAAATGAATACTTTTCCTAAAAGAGTTGGATTAGCAGTTATCCTTACTGAGTAAATCTATGGTATGAAACCTTTATCACATCAAACAATAACGAAGGGTGACATTTAGATCCTCAGCCTTTCTAAACAGTGATTGTGCAAATGAAGTATTAGCGATGTCTTTGACAAGAAAAATATATGAAGGAGAAAGAGATGTAGCACAGAGACAAGCTATTTATTTTTACTGACCTCAGTCAATCTTGTCCTTATTTTTTTAAAATATTTTAGCAGTCAACGTGCTACAAAATGTGCCAGTCATTAGATCTGTCAGAGGTAGCAGTTTGGGTGAATAGATGTGAAGGATTAACAGAACTCTATGAAAGGCAGAAATAGTGATAATCTTGCAGAAAAACAATACACAAATATCTAAATATTGCCTTTTTCCAGTGTACCAGAGATGTAACAAACTCCAGTGGATGTGACAAGTATGCTGTGAAGTTAAAAAAAAAAAGGAGGATTGGCAGAGCTTCTTTAATATTTCACATTTTAAGTAGGAAGTTAGAAAAAAAAAAAACAACGAAAATACAAAACCCAATTAAGGTAGTATATATGTGGGGTAATAATATATACCAGATCAAATTAAATTAAGTTTTAATTTTTTTAAAGAAACTGCTTGTACAGACAAGTGTCATTGCAAAGGTGTTAGATGAGAAGGGTCTTGTGTCAGTTTGATATTGATGACCATAAAATCATTAAAATTCCTAAGTGTTTACCTTACAGATGAATCAAATATAAGTTCTCTGTTCACCTAGTACAGAACAGCACTTAGAAACACAGAATCATAGAATTAACCAGGTTGGAAAAGACCTCTGAGATCATCAAGCCCAACCCTTGATCCAACACTGCCTTGGTTCCTAGACCATGGCACTGATACCACATCCAGTCTCACCTTCAACACCTCCAGGGATGGTGAATCCACTACCTCCCTGGGCAGCCCATTCCAATGGCTGATCACTCTCTCTGTAAAGAATTTCTTCCTAATATCCAACCTAAATCTCCCCTGGCACAGCTTAAGATCCTGCCCTCTTGTCCTACTGCTGTTTGCCTGGGAGAAGAGACCAACCCCCACCTGGCTACACCCTCCTGTCAGGGAGTTGTAGAGAGTGAGGAGGTCTCCCCTGAGCCTCCTCTTCTCCAGGCTGAACAACCCAGCTCCCTCAGCCTCTCCTCACAGCACTTGTGCTCTGGTCCCTTCCCCAGCCTCATTGCTCTTCTCTGGACCTGCTCCAGCACCTCAATGTCCTTCCTGAGCTGAGGGGCCCAGAGAAAGTAAGAAATCTTGAGAAATTAAGACACTGTATTCTGCAAACAAGCTGAAACTATAACTATAAAGTTATTCTGAAATAAATGTGGATATGTTTATTTTAAGGTATTTTAAAGCCTTTCGGGGTTTTCCTAGGGTTTATTTTCTATTCTGTCTGCTTTTGAAGTCTGAACATTATTTGTTTATTAAATTTACCATGTTCTACATGTAGGATATGATACACAAATTCTTTATTGTGAACATATATGGGTGTTCCGGTAAGGAAAGCTCAACAGTAGTGTTTAAGTACATTTAAATATAATTCTTCAAATATGACATCTATTCCTATCTCTCGGTGCTCATGGAAAAAAGGCAATATCAACAATTTCCTGGATAGCTGAACCACACATTAAGTTCACTTAAATGTTTGGTCTAGTTAAAAAATGAGTGGTACTGAGGAAACCTGGCAGTAGAAGTGAAATTTTAAATCCCCTAATGAAAGTCCCCTATATCAGAAATCATGTTTCAGTTCTCCATATAGGAACAAAAAAGGGGATATGCTGTACTTCAGAGCAACACTTGAAAGGTGCTGCAGAAGGTGTGTGGCTGTTCACCTCCACAGACGAGGAGATGCATTCTCTAAATCCCATGGGCAGGAAATGTCCAGCTGTTAGGAAGCAGAGCCTCGGGACATGCAGTGGTTCCTTTGGAAGACAATTGGCTCATTAATTAAACTTATTCCTTCCCCCCCTCCCCTGCCTTTTATTACTGAGCATGGTGTTGTACGGTGTGGAATAACCCTGTGGTCAGTGGAAATCAGCTGCCCCAGCTGTGTCCCCTCTCAGACCCTCGCTCACCCTTTCAGCCTTCTGGCCTTTGTGGTGGGGGGATGCTGAGGTGGTTATAGGGAATAACTCGATGCTGTGCAAGCACTGCTCAGCAATAGCAGAAGCTTTGGCTCCTTATCAACACCATTTTAGCCACAAAAGCAACACAGGACACTGTGTGGGGTGCTATGGGGAAAGCTGACTCCATCCCAACCCAGTACAGCCGTCACCCAAAGCAACTCTAGTTTCTCTGCCAAGCACAGCAGCGCAATAAAGATGTTTTATTATTTGCTTTTATTGTTAGTGTCTTTAAAAGGCCATTAAAAATAACAGTCCAAATGTTTCTGTGGTTTGTGGGATCTATATGTGTCAGTATTAAAGTGAGTCATACCATCACAGTCATGATAGGTTATTGGCATTTTACTCTGAAAGTAAAAGCATGGCTTGCTTGAAATATTTTTGTCTTTCTGCTTTAGTAACATCTCCTTCTTATGAGCTGTTATAAATGTTTACATAAGAAAACTTTCACAAAGCAGAATTCTAACCTTTATCAAGCACTATATTTCATTACAAAATTGGGTTTACTGTGAATTCTAGAAAAATATGTTCAAAGTATTACACTGTGCAAACATGTTCTTGGTAATTGCATAACACATTGATCTTGGTGAGTCAAATATCAAACCATTTCCTGAAGACATTCATTTGAACCACATATATCTGAAACCACACAGGCAATTCCAATATTTAATAATGTCTGTGGGTTTACTTCACAGTCAAAATTAAAGATAATTGTTTTCATGGGATGTCAGCAGTGTACTGGGATATGATTGCCTCCTCTCCTGGAGAGGAGGGGCAGCTGGAACCTCCTTTAAAGCTTCCAAGACTAACAGGATAAGTTAAGTGCTGTCATTGCCTGGGTTAGCAGCCGTCCACCTTATCACCATTCATTTTTTTACTTGTACATCTTGCTAATGCTTTCTACATCCATATCCCAAAAACTGCAGTGCTGACAGGGATAGTCCAGCCTCGATACTAACTCAGGTCTCTGGACTGAAACTTTGTCTAGACTTGTCTTGATCTGCCTAAATCTCTCTTTATTTTTATTTAGGTGATAGTAACAAGTGAATTTCTTTCTGCATAGAATAAGCATCAATGATCTGTGCATAATGAAGTATTATAGAGAGGAGCACGAACATAGTGTAGCAACAGAGGCTTGAAAGTAGGGACCTGGAGCAGTGCAGAGGAATATGGGTGTGACATGGTAAGAAAAATGACACATGGTGACACGGGAGACCCCAGGAAGCAAATCACTTCTGACTATTTACTGATAAAGGAAAAAAGATGTGGGAGCTGGACAATACAGATTTTAGGGTATCAAAGAACAAGTATCCATTATATGTAAGATGCTCCATATGTAGTACATTTAACTGTAAAATGAAATTGCAGAGCAATGAAGAAAAGGCAAGTTGTAAAAAGGGATAAGGTATAAAGATAGAAAAATATCTCCAAATGGAACCCAGAAACAGGAAGAAGAAATTATCCCTCTGCCAGGAAAGAGGAGAAAGAAACCCCTGCCATCAACATCATGTCTTTCTCTCTGAAATACTTGCTGTCAAACTCCTCAGGCTCTCAAAATTTAGCCAATAAGGCTAGCCAATAGGACCTAGAAGGTTGTGGAAGGGTAAACTATAACAATGGGGAATGCCATACTCTAGGAATTGTCTGTATGAAGTTCTAACTTGAGATCTTTTTCTCTAATGATAATCTTTTTTTTCTTTTTTTTTTCTTTCTTCTTTTGTCTGTAATGACTAGATGTGGAATTACTTGATTAGATGGTGAGAATTTCAATTACAGAAGCAATAATTCTTGACTTTGCTCAATAGGATTGTTTTCTTTTGCACAAACAGGTTTGAGTCTATCAATACCTCCCCAAATCCTATACTGCTATTATAGTTCATCATTATAGAAGAATATATTCAATACTCATTGTACCAAGTAAAAAAATCTCATATTATTGTTTGCATGTAATTACATTGTCGAGAAAGAGGTGAAATAACATTTCTCTGTCTTTTCAATAATATCTGCAGTATTGACTTCTAAACAAAATTTTAACTATATGAATTCCAGGTTACGTTGATTGCTTGCAAGTCTCTCATCATGTGAACAAAATAAAAACAAAACAAAACAAAGCAAGAACTTGTAACTAAGAAATTTGTGTTCAAAGGTTTTTCTGGGAACTTATTATACCAGAGCTACATCTTGAGGGACATAGGGCCACAGTCAGCATTTAATGAATTAGTGGGTACAGGAAGTAAAATGTGGCTGTGTTACACAGGGGTAACAAAGCTGAACATATCCTTTTCATTAATTTACTGCAAGCTGCAGATATCTCTGGTAGGCAATAATAAATTGAACTCCAGACCTAGCTTTTTCTTACTGTAGGGGGTAAAGATACCTCTCAAACTCTGAAGCACAGTTTAGGAAGGATTACAGCAAAGGAAGAGAAACAATTCCACTGACTGGAAACATTGCTATTTAAGCCTATGTAGACAAACAGTGTTTATTCTGTGTCACAAACCACTCAGTAGAGCTTTGGTGAGTAACCTAATTAGAAAGGCAACTCAGCCTTCATTGAAAATGAAATTCTGAACCTCATTCTCATTAGTCCAGCCTAAAACTGGCCCTTAGGTATTTTTTCATTATTAAAATCTTGCAGTGAAATATGTATGTGATAGTGACTTATGTGATATTTTAGCATGACAATGATTTTTGTATTTATTTTTATGGTATAAAACTATTGACTGATATAATAATAGTGAGCATGATTAAAACCACAAGTTGCTCTTGAGTCACTCTGATTTCATCACTAACTGCAATGCACGTATACAATATAACTTACTTCTTTAGTTTTGTTTCTTTTTTTTTCTCCTGAATTATTACTGAATCAGTATTTAATACCTGTAATAGAAGGTAATTATTAAACTCTAATATGAACCTGTGTCTCAGCCAAGCTCAGTGTGCTTGTGTTAGCCCTAGGCTGTGTTGCAACTGGGAAAGCTAGCTACAAAATCACAGGTAAAGAAGACTTAATGAATTAAGGTCCATGCAACTACTAAGACAGGTTAGGATAGCATGAATTTGATTTGTAGAGCTACGCCCAATGGGGAAACAGATTCAGGCTGTGGGATTTTATATTGAAGACTATTGCACAGATAAAATAATTTTTCAAATAATGTCATTTAATCTTACTTTGATTCCCTTCCCCCTCCCCAATTTTAAAACTTCCTACCAAACCCCCCCTTTTTTTTTTTTTTTTTCCCCTCTTAAGAAATGTTACAAAACAAACAGTTTGGAGTCCCAGGCTTATCTTCGTAGGCCAATTATATCTCTTTGGTCGTGTAACTTCAGAGTTGCTGAGGAGCTCCTGTTGCTCTGGGGAGCAGGGAAGATGCACAGACTCCGTGTGATGGTCTAAGGGAGGCTGTCATTTCACTCCCTGACTGTTCAGGAGTCTTGTTCACTAACAGGCCACATGTGTAGCTGTTGCACACAAACTGTTGGCTCTCTGCTGTGCTCTTGGCAGACTCTGGGGAGGCACTGCAGAATCCAGAGCACTAAATCCTAGGCAGTTATTATGTGGCATGCTGCTACAGGCCCTTCTGATGTACCACATGGTAATTTGTGTTAATGAATGTCAGAATTGTAGATGCTCTGCTGCTGGGCGTTTTAGACCCCACGTAGAGAATTCCAGCGAGTGGCTTGTCCCTTGTCAACAAACAGTGTTATGTTCTAACCTGTACCTCATCCTTTTTGTCTTCTGTCTCGCTCCTGCACAGGTGTGAACCAACATGTTGCATTTAATCAGAAATACAGCTAATGGAGAGCATCGAATCTGGTCTATGTACCATTCCATAACACGACTGACTTAATCAGTTAACTAAGAATTTGATAATTTCTGGGATAAAGTAAGCGTCCTTTGCCCCTCTGACAAGGGCAGACTGGGTGAAATTCAAACAGTGTCTTGTAATGACAAATCTAATAATTAGTAAATAACAGAAATAGTCGATATTGTTCAGACACCTTGTCTACAGGGTAATTGCAGATCAGTAACTGTCTTTCTAACATTTCTCTGGTGTGCCACTGGCAGGTTTGCTCTGTATAAAGAGATCCTTCAGGATAGAGGAATTTGTTAGCTTCTGAGTGCGTCAAGGTGTTTTTCCTTACAGATTTCAGTCAAAATTTAATTCATTCTTCTCTGCAAAAACTTTCACTCTGCAATCTTCAAGTGTCCATGGAGTAGCTCTCATGGGTACATGAAAAGCAATTTAAAATAAAAAAGCCTGTGTGTATGAGGCTTGGATTTGCAACACAGAATCTGTACCATCACTGATTATTTTAATTTGCAGACCTTAAAAAAAAAAAAAAAAAGTTAAAAAACTAGCTTACTGCAGAGGTGTGGAGATAAGAGCTTTTCCCCTGTCCAAAAGTCCAAGGAATGGAGGAGATAATGAATTATATAGTTAGTCAGTTAAGAATTCCAAATTATGAAGAGGTTACCAATCAGCAACTTGAGAAATATAATCTCAGTATATAAGAAGTGCAGTACCCAATACTAAAAGAAGAAATTAGTTCTTTATTTTGGTTTATAGTCAAATATATTCTGTAGGACTGACAAAGAAATTATTTCCAACAAGTTCTCCGTAAACATATTCTACAAGATATTTTCCACTCTTAACCACTTAGTATGTGTTCATGCTGCTTTTTCCAATTTGCTCTACACAGTCTACTAACATCTGCATATTGCAGGAGTAAGGTCTAATTTTAGAATGAATGAAAGTTGGAAAACATTGTGTCAGTTTTACAGAAGGACACTAGACAGAGGATGATTAAGTGTCTTGCCAGAAATTCACACCACAGAGCAGAGCAGCAAACTGAGTTGCAATGGCAAGTTCTTTGAATGGTAACTTTATAAAACATACTCTAAGTGTCCATCATCAAGTGCACCTGAAAAGCCTGAGCATTCATGATGATTGATTGCATTAAACTCTGCCTGCTGTGGTCACAGTGGGCTCCTCTGATTTGTATCACTTTAGGATCTGCCCTGTGTTCTAGTAAGTGTTGAGTAGAAACATCAGCTTATAAACTTCTTCACTCTTCTGCAGAAAAGCATTGTAAAAGTCCTTTACAGACCTGTTTTTCTGTTTCTGAATAGTGGAGGGAGGTTATTTTTTTCCTTCATATTTGCAGGAAAATGCCAGAAATTGAAAGGCTATGAAAAGGAAAATTCTGTGATTTCTGAACTTCTTTCATTATTATTCTTTGGAAACGTAATACTAATTCAATTCAAATGTTTCATTTCAATAAATCTGATATTATTATTTTTTTAATTTATAACTTCTGCAAAATATATGCTCTTGTATACTAAAACAAAAGTCTTAATGCTTCATATTGATACCAAAAGATGTATTTTTTTTTTGGTGAATTAAATTTGCCAGAACCAGTACATTCTTGCAGAATGGTTTAGTTTTGGTGAAAATGCCTTCTGACAAGAAAATATTTCATTGTAAAGCTTTAGACCAGCTCAGATTCTTTCTGAGTGTACCTACTGTGAAGCCAAAACACTGAGGAGTACTTTCTGACTTTTCTTAGCATTTGACATAACCAATATATGAGAGAAGTTATTAAATGCTAAGGCAGAGCTAAGGCTTGTGCTGTAGAGACATTGCCCAATTAATATAATTATTGTGTTTTCAGTGCTGCTAGTTTTGATAGCTTCTGAGACTGCAAATCAGCCTCTGCTCTTTCTGTCATGCATATCACCAGCAGATGCAGCATTAGTGCCATAGACACAGGCCAGATAATCCTGAATTTGGAAAGCAAAGAATGTCATGCAATTATTTTGCAGCCTAAACACAATGTGGTCTGTTTGGGAAGCCAAAAATACCCAACACATCTTTTCTGTTGATGTTTTACAATAAAGTTGACAGCCAGATAGCAGTGGGGTGAGGGAGGCAGAATGTGTGTGTGCTCTAGTGACAGCCCACAGCACAACCTACAGACACAGCACAAAAGAGCATTAACAGCTCTTCAAAGTAGACTTGTTAAGAAGATGGTATTACTGAACACTGGAACATTCTGTTGTCACACAAAAATGAACAATACCATTATCCATCCTCCCAGTCTTTCGGCAGCATAAAGGCGTTAAAGAATTCCTTGAAGAGAAAGAGTGGAAGAGTCTTCTTCCCCCTTGAGGAATTCCAAGCTGGTATCAGTGGACCTGAATTAAAAAAAAAAAAAAAAAAGGGAGTATGACTCCAAGTGCCAAACTATATATTTTCAGGCTGAGTTTATTGTCTCATGGAGCCTTACCACCCCCCTTTAGTCTTTATCAGCACATTTTTATCCTTTGTCTTCCATGTATCACACAATACAATAAATATAATTAGATTCCTCTTTCTCAGCCTTCTCTCCCGTTCCCCTTCTTATGTTCCAGTTTTCTCTCACAAGGCCGGTCTCACCACCCCACTGCTCACCTGATGTGTTTTTTGCTTCACATTTAAAAGACTTTTTTTCTGAGAAGATTAATACATCAACCAAAATATCTGTGACTGACCTATACTAAATTGCTCTATTTCTTGTGTGTTACTGATTCATATATAGTTGATTCAGGAATTCTTAAAAGGCTGCTTTCAAGTCAAGACCATATTTAAACTGGTGCAATAGTTTTATAGCCACATCTTAACTCATGGTTTCTTCCATACTGTTTCTCTGGATCCTCTCTTGGCATCAGGGGTAAATCTAATTGCCCACATTTTAGGGAATGTTTTTGGTTTTTTGTACTGTCAATCACAGTTTTGATTCCTGAGTTGAATAAAATTGGGTATCACTTACGAGATGGAGAGATTGCAGTTGAATGATTGACACCATGACTCTATATCTTACCTGTTTTCTTCATTTAAATTAAAAGAAACTTAAAATCTGTTGTGCACTAGATGATGACAATGCTGACCATGATAATGACTAGCAGGAACCTTACTAGTTTTCTCAGGGATATTTTACAATGCTCTCAGAAAAATTCTTTCGTGAAATAATTTTGCTGTCATTCCCTCCAATTGATGTTATCTGAGCTCTGAAAAACATGAAAATTTTCTCAGTTGCATGTATGGGTCAGATATAACCTTTCTTCTTTTAAACTCTGGAATTTCCATCTCACTATCAGTAGCACAAGATGACTAAGGATTAGCAGGCTTGTACCAGAGCCCAGAATAGAGATTTCTTTTGAAACTAAATAGCATGAAGAATAAGACAATATCAGGCCAATAAAAATTATAAAAGAGAAACTAAAAATCAATAGTATAAAATAACAATTCTCCATCTTAATGAGATAAAGTCAATGTATGTATATTGGCACAAAGTAACTTGCTATTCCGCTGCTATCAAATTTTATTTGAGGTCTATGGTTGAGGAAAGAAAAGGTTTTACAACTTTTTTTTTTTTTTGACATTCAAAACTTCTCTAAAAGAAACTAGTTTCTTCTTACCTGTATGAATCATTACAGTGAAATAAATTGTAGATTACACATCATAAATTGATAGTAGAGTTCAGATGTTATTAGACAACCCTTGAGCTAGGCTCCTTTGGTTAATATTGTCATCTGGATTCCACAATGATTAAGAACATAGTAATACATTCCTCCTCATTCATTACCTTGCAGATAATAACCACATATTTGATTACATTTGATTACATTATAAAGCAATATGCTCAAACCTACCATGTACACAAAAAAAAAAAAACATAGAAAAGCTTTTTGCGTGTAATTAGGTGTAAAACAAAGTCCTGTTAAAAAAATATGTATTTTATTCATAAGTTCTAGTATTGTCTGTCAAAAAATAGAAAGGAAAATTACTCTTCTGCCAACTAAATTAAAAAGAGAGGCAGGGGGAAGTGGGCTCAATATCTAATAGAAGAAAAAAATACAGAAACAGATGTCTTTCTTTACCACTTATAATACTGTATTTTTCATCTTAGGGCAGGACAGAAAGATATTGCACTCTCTGGAAAATCATCTGTTAATTCATGGTAAATAGCAGACCTGCTGTTTCACAAGTACTGTTTTGACTTTCTCTCCCAGTGTTTTTCTCAAATGTGTCCAGATAGTTGTAGTCCTTCATATCTGATTTTCTCTACTTGTTATGCACATTATTAACAGATCTCCCACAACAGAGGAGGGAGAAAGTCTTGAGATCTACACAGGGCCATAGCCTCTTGGTAAACAATTCCCTTGGTATTTACACATTCAAGACACCTGTCTCACTTTGTCTACAATTTTCAAAGAGGCAATATCATGGTGTGGTGTCAAGGGAAAAATAAAAACAAAACGTGAGACTTGAAACAACAGAAAAGAAAAAAACCAGCTGGAAAAGTGCTGGGAAATAGTTGAAACTCCTTGGTTGGTGTTAATATTTAAAAGGGTGTTCAGTTTTCCTCTAGAGTCTTTCTACTCTTTTGTGTCCACAAGCAACAGTAAGAATGTTTTCACCGTCTGGTCTCTGTGTTTGTCACTCTCCATCGTATTATCTAAACTACAAACTGCTAGAGTATACAAGAATCTAAAAAGGTTTCCTTGAAAAGAGTCTCTGAAATGGGATGGTGTTGTATTAGCTGGTGTTTCTGGTAGCTGGGCAGGTAGTGAGAAATTACCATTGATGGGGGATCTAAAGACTGAAGGTTTCTGTGGGACAGATGAGAAACAAGACTGAGAAGATCTACGATGTTAGAATGACAATATTCTGATAATTCAAGACCTTTCTGGTATTGCTTTTAAAAGAGTGATTTGACAAGGACACTGGCTATAGTGATATTTTAACTGGAAAGGATTGCTATAACATGCCTTTCATAGAAAATACACACCAAACTCTGGCATTTGTCATTTGTGTATGGAGTATTTATATTGCATGTGTCATTATAGTATCTAAGAACTGCTCAGGGATTGAAAATACAAGTTATTTCCAAACCAGGAGCATTTTGCAACACAGAGTACCTGTTTACCATCTCAAAAAACTGGATGAAAAAGGAAAGAGAAATCCATGCATTATAACCTAAATCCTTAAAATGGATTTGACAGGAATCTGTGTAGCGCTAAAAGTCTGATATAATGTACTTGTTCACTGCCTCTTCTAAAGTGAAAATAGTCAGGATTTCAAAATGGTGATGTTTTGTGGCTTAAAAATGCTTTCAGCTAACAAATATACAGCTAAGTAACACATAACCTGTGAATTTTAAAGGTTGTTTATAGTTATAGGGAAATGTAGTATATTTCAAACCTACCAATAACAATTATTTCATGTATTTTTTTGGTTTTACTTAAGAGATATCTGGAGTTGTATGTCAACAGCACATAATTTCTGGTGAGCTCTCAGGCAGAGAGAGTTCTTAGTAATAGAATACAGTTGCTGTGAGATGCCTGCTCTTTATTAAGAGGATTGAGTGAAGAGCCTAATTTTCAGAGGAAGGCTTGCCAGCACTTCAAAATAAAAAGTGCTATATCATGTATTTCTCCTGTTTTTCCTGGATTTCACAACAGATCTCTCAGGTTTCATCCAACCCCCTCTCTCTGATAGAGTCACTGATATACTCAGTGACAGCTCTGCTGCAAACCACATTCCATTTTCAAAACTTTACATAAGTATGCCTGAAGTAAGAGTTGTGATAGCACTGAACCCCAAAAAGTGGCGGTCTGAGAAATGAAAACTAGACACTATTCCAGTATGGGGGAACTGGAATGGTTTATTGAACACGAGAACACTATTTTAAAGGCCTCTGGGGCTGGACATGTTAATGAAGGGGACAACCTATGTTAATTGGGGAGTTACACAAGTTTTTACTGCAGTTTCCAAATAGTTAATTTTTCTTCTAGTAGGATTACATGGGGGATAGAGGGATTACAGGGCTTTAGACATGGTTTTAACAATCATCTCAAAAAGTCCTTTCTTAATTCTTCTTGGAGCCACGTTTCTATCTCCAGGTTACACATTAATAGGTCTTAGGACAAGGGTCCAAACTTCTTGAATCACGAGATGTTTGTCAGCCTTGTTTTCCTTTGCTGAAAGCTGGGTTTGGGCTCCCACACTGAAAGGTCTTGTTTGTCATTGGGCTGACATGCTTAGGGTGCAAATGTTTCCTAGCATTAATTTTGGGACTGTTTCAAAAGGAGTGATGGATGGCAATCTCAGTGTTAGCCAGAACACATTCTGTATGCCACATTCAGCACTATCCTACATGGATGTCTGGGTTTTTTGCTCCAAGGTCACACTGGTAGCCAGACTGCTTCAGCTGATGAGCAGAGTTGAGCTAACAAACCATAACAGTATTAGACTCAATGTCTGAAGCCATCCTGGGGAGGACAAAGAATTCCTCTATAAACTACATATTGTCGTTAAGAGGCCAATATTATCATCCAAAGAATCCAAACAATTAAAAGGTTCTGAAGTTGTTTGACGGCAGGATAATCTTTTGCACTTCTTAAAAATGTGAATATAACTATGTGAGCATTTGAGCTTGAATTTTTTGAAACAAATCTCCTGTCTACTGCAAAAAGGTCGTGTCATGGAACATTCTGCAAGGATATGAGAACACCAATTGGATCATTTTCAGCTGAAGTCATGGGAGCAGGTGCCCTGCAGGGGTGTGCCTAGTGTGATCTAGCTGCTAATAGCAGGCAGTTCACAAAACTAGAACAGAATCTCTGCAAAAAAAACCAAACCAAAACAAAATCTTCTTGAAGAGCAAGTAATTTTTGTCTCGTTGTCATCACAGTTTTGCTCCTCAGACCTGCTTCATTTGGGCAGCACTGCTGCAATATAACCATAACCAGTGGCTGTTTCTACATTCAGGATAGTAGGCAGTTTACTTCCATTTATGTACACTACTTGTATGTTTAATAGGTGGCAGAGCTAGTTGCTACAGGCAATTAAAAATCTAACAGAACTGCTTGTATGGACACTACAATAATCTTTGCCAAGGACTTTCAGAACTTTTTAGTAGCTGGACTGATAGAGGGTCTTGTAAGTGACACAAGAAGTTCTCAGGAGTTCAGTGGTCCGATTGTGACAAGCACAGAGACTGCCAATGGCTTTGCATCTTTTTCTTAGAGAGCTCTTTTTCTTCCAACTTCACTTCTGGTTGACAGCGTTCCCTGAACAGCTCTCTGGGTTGTAAGAAAGTCACAGAATTCTTAAGAAAATCTTTTACTTGCCAACATACGAGACTTGACTACGGGCTGGCTCTCAGAAAACTCCTCATCTTTAAATTAATTCACAACACGTACATGCTAACAACTAGTTCTCGCCGTGCCCGTGCCGAAGTGCAACTAAGAGACTCAGATAGTAGAGATATAACAGTTGTCACAGCAGCTTCCAGGCTTCTTCTTCAGGGAATTTCTTCCATATGTTTCTTCCGCAGGGATCATCTTTCTTGGGGAAACTTCTGGCAGCTTGCTGCTGCAGGTGAGGGGTGGCTTCTGGAGGCTTTTGGTTCTATCAGCTCTGACAGTCAGCTCGTGTTGGCAGTTCCTTGAAGTGCCTACACATCCTGTTTCCAGCTGTCTGCTGCTACAGATTCTTTTGCAAAGGGGCCTAGAAGCTCTGCTGAAAAGTCCTCGAGCCTGCCCGCCTGTGGTGTCGGTTTGCCACAGTCTCAAACCCCAGTTGTTTTGGGACATCTGAGGCCTCGACCCAGAGGGAACTCTGGGGGGAGTATTCAGCCTTCAGCTGCAGGTACTGCCTGGTGCCTCTCCCAAGGGTTGTGCTGAGGGTGTCATTACCTCTGGGAGGTGAGCTGTCATTGGGACACCAAATCGCCAGGTGAAGGAGCTGTGAGAGGAGATAGGCAGACTGCATATTACCAGGGTGGATGAACAGAATGTTGGTGGGGTTTTTAGAGAGACTTTGCAGAAACAAGAGCCTAAGCCTCACTGTGGGTGGAAAGAAGGACTTCTAGTAACTGTGCACAGAGATGGAGTGGATGGTCAACCATGATGAGTAAATGTGTGGCTTCTGGAAGCAGGAAGAAGGTTTATTCTGTGCCTGCAGAGCTGAGTTACAGAACAGGCCATATTGGATGGGACTTTGAACAACCTGGTGTGTAGTGGGAGGTGTCCCTGTCCATGGCAGGGAAGTTGGAAATAAATGATCTTTCAGGTCCCTTCCAACCAAACTATTCTACAATTTTCTTAGCCTTCTTTTTGCTGCCAGAACCACTCGTGTTGGTCTTCATGTCTCTCTCTTCCAACTCCTCTTGATCTCTGGTTTTCCTAACCCTCTCCATTTACACTCAAACAACGTGTCTGTGATTCTCCTTGGTAGCCTGTCCCCTCTTTGCCATCTGTGTACCTCCCATCATCCATGGAGGCCTGCTGCCCACTTCTCTGAGCGACCTGTTCCAGTGCCTCACCACCTTCATCGTGAAGAATTTCTTCCTAACATCTAAACTAAACCTACCCTCTTCCAGTTCAAAGCCTTTACTCATTGTCCTGTCACTACATGCTCTTGTAAAAACTCCCTCTTTGGCTTTCTTTTAGGCCCCCTCCTGGCACTGGGAGGCTGCTAGAAGTTCTCCCAGGTGCCTTCTCTCCAGGCTGATGAGGCAGCTGATCAATTCTCAGGGCCTGCAGGCACCAATAAAGCCTCAGTTGCTCTGCCCAGCCCCATCCATGACACCTGCCCACATGTTTTGCTCACAGGTGTGGGAGTTTAACCCCACCCTGGGCTGTGCCCTCAACCTGTGTCTGTCTTCAGTCCTGTTCCTGTTACCTTGACTTTTTACTTGCAGGGATCCTAGACCTACACTGTGAGTAGTCTTTTCTTAAATCTTGGTCCTGTCTCCTGGATGGCTCATGGATGTATTACAGGCCACTCTGGTCTTGTTTCCTACTGTTCCTGAGCTGTTGTTCTGGACACTACTTGGATATGGCTTGTCACCTTGATTTTTTCTGTCTGTTGGAAGAATTTACCACTATCACCATCTTGCCATACTCAGGTACATTGAGAATATGTGGATTTACCCCGGGAAAATGGTGACTACTCAATGTATTTACATTGTTTGATTAGATCATGGGATGTGTAGGCAGCAGGAGAGCAATAGATGCTAGTTTACCTTGACATCAACTTTTTAAATATTGTTTTTACTTACAGACATTTTCTGTTACTGAAGTTTTCATTTCACCTGCTGGTTTTTTGGGGGGGGGGGGGGGGGGGTTGGAGGTGTTTTTGTGGTTTGTTTGTTTGTTTGTTTGTTTCTTTGTGGCTATGCACAGTGTAGACAAGCAGATAGAGATGAAAAATGATTGGTTAATTTTAATTCTTGTAGTTATGTCTGTTAATTAGAAATAGCATAATCGGATTACAGTAGATGAACCTGAGTGTTGACTGATGGTAGATAAATGCAACAGTATGCCTTCCCTGTCTAAAGGAAATTTTTCTAACAAAAATTTTTGTGGACTGGTTTATTTTGTTCCCCTTTGTTTGCTGGGGAAGGGGAGTTTTGTACTGATGGTGTGAGAGGATAAGGAGGACTGTAGTAAAAAATTCTGAGGTTATTAGCAATATTCTTGACTATTTTTTCTCTGCACTCTGAAGGAAGACCTTGAGGTATTGTCAGGGACAACAATGCAACAAATAATATGATGGCCAGGCTCATCTGCACTGTAATTTCTGACGTATTTTATGCAGCTGCATTATGGTAAATTAAAAATGTGAGCAGTACATTTTGCATTTTTCATTACTGGAGTTTGAATCAGCGTGATTCTCTGGAGACAATAAACAACCTTAACTTTTTTGTCTTTGTTTAGAGTTGAGATTTAGCTCACAAACACCTATGGAACACTGTTTCTGCTGTGAGGATAGAAGGAAATTTTGTAAAGAGGTGCTGATAGGAAGCTCCACATAATTGTTGAGAGGATGTTTTTATGTATGACTGGGTTTTATTTACGTGATCCTTAACTTCAGATAATTTCCTTATTCCTGTGGCAGTTTATCTGTAGGGCCATGTTTACCTGGACGTTTAAGACAACTGAATTCTTTCTTTGTTGGACTTTCCAGCAGAATGTGTCTTCCATCTATGTACTTTCTGACTGTGCACACAAGTGGGAACTCACAAGGCTGAGTGGCACCAGCTGCTAATTTGTTATTCACTGTCCAGATCTTGGCAGATGCAGAACAAAAACAGCAACAGAAAAAGTCAGTGACTTCAGGTGTTCTGCTTGGGTAGCTTGTATTTTCTGTCTTAAGTATTTCAAGTAGAAAGTTTGGTTTTTCCCTGTGATTTCCTTACTGTTCTTCCAGAGTTCTCCCTTTAATTTCAAAAGATCAAACTTCTAAATGGATTTCTTTCAGAAACAGGGGGTAAGGGAGAAAAGAAAGATAATTTGCTACTTAAGACCTCTGCAAGAGAAAGGCAATGTTCTCTTTTCCAATGCCTTATCCTATGACATCTTACCAAAATAATTTTGGGTGCTATTCTGTGGGAATAGAAAGCCTGTGTTGACTCCTCAGGACTGGGTTACTTTGACTGCAATGTAGATGGAATAGAAAGGTCCTTCAAAGAAAATAAAAATTAAAAACAAACAAACAAAAACAAACAACAAAAACCCCATAAACAAGCAAAAAGGCACAAAAAGCCCTCAATTAGTTACACTTGGTGGACCATAGTGTTTCAATGAAGGAGTTCTGTGATGTGATGCTCATCATAACGAGGGGTTGGACTTGTAGACCCGAAACATCACTTTGCTCTGAACTTTAAAAATGACCTCACACACTGTCTTCATGAAATGATCATGAAACTATCATTTAGAAAAAATATTTCTTGTGGAAAGAAATAGTTATTTTGAAAGTGTGTGGAATAAATCAGGTTTCAGCCCATGCATATAACCTGCTACAGGTTTACCTCCAGCATAGATTTAATTCATAATTAGGTTTGTATAATCCTAAATTCACCTGAGAAAGGTTCCCATTTCAAAGTTAATTCACTTTGGTTCAGTCATTACTGGCCACTTCACAAACAAATACGAATTGGGATGGATCTGCTATAGAGTTAGCAACATAACTGAAGCTGAATCATAGTAGAAAATGTCTTGAAAGGGAATTGGAATAATGGGGGTTATTCTGTTCCAGAAGATGGAGCTTTTATTCAGTTCTCTGCTATTACATTTTTACCAGTGCCTGCTTTCCTTTCCTCATGGCAGAGTACTCTTAGCTTGTGGCTTATAGAAAACACTGGAGAATACAGTATTTTATCAGCTAGTTTATTTATTGACTTGGTCTGATGCTAGGCTGGGAGTTGTGGACATAATTCACTAAAACTCTCTGTCTGAATTGTAACAGTGGAAGGTTTAATCTCGCTGGATACTGGAGATCCATGTTTTCCAGTCCACTAGCTTTGGTGTTGTACCCCTCTCTCTCTCTCCTCATGTCTAATAGCTGATACATCATGATGCATAAAAAAAGGAATTATTAGTTGCATTAAAACTTGCAGTATAAATAGCAGAATATAAAATTAAGATAACCCTCCAGAGAGATTCATATCCCCAAGCTTCCTAATTACTCTAACTATGAAGATATCTCCTTCAGCAGCTTCCATTGGCTCAAAGAGGTCATGGGGGAATTAGCTAGTGCTATTTTTAAAAGTCAGCAATTACAACCTCCATCTACATAATCATGAATTACATCATCTGCATTCTGCCCACTGCCTGCACAAGAGCATTTTCCAACCCAAGTGATACAATAGCTGTAGTGAAAGAGACTTCAAATCAAAAAGGGTCAGAGGAGCTTAAAGCTATGGCTACTTATAACACATTAAAATCTCTGACTGTATTGGAGGCTTCCTGCACCTGGCATTCCAATTTGATTTTTTTTTTTTTAATTTTAATTTTCAACTTTAATTTTGGATAACTTAGTGCCAGATGAAAAAAACCTCTACAGAAGATGTCACCACTTATAGTTTCTGGAGTTGATACTATCATTTCAAGGATTTCTAGTGAAAGTTGTGGGGCTTTTCTCTCCTAAGTTCTTCTCTTGAATATATATGCTTTATAATTGTGTTTGGCATTTTATTGCCAAGCATTCTTTCTTCTACTATTGGTGATTTGACAATCTCTTATGATTTGTTTGTTCAAACGATGAACTATAAAACTACCTGTAAGTTATCCCACTGTAATGTAGAATAATAATATGAACAACAGATATCTTACAGTGTCTGAGATTTACTTCTTTTTCCTATTAAGAATTTCATCATGTCTTATATTTTCCCTAGTCTGATTTTTAAAAAATAGTTTATTTGGAGAAAACAAACAAACAAGCCCTCATATTGCATTCAAAGCCATTGTGCTGTTTTGTCTGGCTTTCTTTTCAGTATTTTGAATCTTTATTCATAATGTACTTAAGATGCACAGTCTGTTTAATATTTACATTGCTTACACTTCACTAAACAGAAAATAAGCTTGTAAGATTTTTCTTCTTTTGACATCTTCACAGGGTTCAGTTGCTTATAAGCATAGCTTGAAGTGAACAGTAAAAGTTAGTCCATTATCCCTATTTAACAAATTCTAATAGTGATATAAATCTACAATGCAAATATATGGGCTGACTATTAAACACAAGATAAAACCATGAACTACTTAGGTCTACTTAGAAAATTTGTAGGGTAGTGGGTTTTTTTTTAACTTCCCTTTCTCTCCCCAGTAAAGTGATACTTTCTTAAGAAGAAAGTCTACCCTGACCTCATACAGCATATATTTGTTTTAATACAGGTCTTTATGTCTTAAAAACCCCAAAGCAAACAAACAAACTGAACCCAAAAAACCTACCCCTGCCCTCCCATCACCACCATTTGTTTCAGTGCCTAAAAAAACTATGTCTCTCTATATATTCTGAATCAAGCTATGAAAGGTAAAATCAATAGTACAATTTTTACTTTTCTTCTTTTCCCTAACATGAAACCGGTGCTGTGACTTAGGCTGAAGTTTGTTAATAAGTGTTGGCTAATGTATCATTCAGAATCATTCTAGGCTTTGTCTTGTGGGAAGATACATATCACTGAACACACCCAAAAAAGCAGGAAGCAAAAATATATATAAATGTTTTCAGTTTTTATTGACTTTTTTTATCAACTGTAACTTTAACTGATGGTCAACATCAATTTTGTACATAAAATGAAAGAAACTGGCTGTCTGTGATAATTAAGAAACAGCTAAATGAAGATTTTATTTTTTTATTATGATTTGGCTTGGGCCTAAATTCTATTAAAAGTATTTTTTAGGTACTGAAAGTTAGATCTACTTTTAAATAGAATCACATTTATTACATTAAAAGCAAAAATATAATTTCTAGCTAGAGCTGACAAATCATTCCTTTGGTGACTGTTATTCATGTACACCCCTCTTTATTTTGGAATAGGTTGGGGGGGGAGGGTATTTCTTTTTTTTTTTTTAATAAATATGTTTACCCTGAGTAATTTCTCAATTTTTTTTTTGAATATATTTCAATTTCCCAATTCTATGAGTAATTCATAATTGGAGCTTTGTAATTTGCTTTGCATGTGCTATCAATGAGCATATAACACCTGACTGTCTACAATCTGGTTGCATTATATATTCTAAAATCAGTTCTCCAATAAATATATTTATAATGTGACATTTGAAATGTAGTTGTAGATTTCTCTTTTCTCAACATTTTGACAAACTTTGTGTTTTAGGATATATCTGTGATTTTTGTATTTTACTTGCTAGAATATTAATGAAAATACATGTGCACACATTAATATATCAACATTCTTGTCATGGTTAAAGAGGCTTGACAAGAGATAATAGAGAAAACTGTAAGAAAATGACCTGAAACTTCTTAATTAATAGATTTCTGGTTTATCAAGATCATTCTTCATGCTTTTTTGTTTCCTGTGGCTTTCTTCTGCTGATTGAACTAGGAGCATTCAAGCAAGTTAATATCCCATGTAACTTGAAGGACATATCATTATTAATAAATGGTAAACCAAGATCCTTATTTTTATGGAACAGACACAGAAGATTTTAGAAATTCAGCTGCAACTGCCTGGATAACTTTATCAACTATTTGTCAGTTTAGCACAGATAATCCTACTGAAGCCCACTAAAATGGGAAATGGCATAGATGATGCACCCCTAATACTACAGGAATGATCAGACCAACTTTCCCTGTGAATGGAGAAAAAAATTCATCATTTTTTCATCTTTACATTATGAAGAGAAACAGCTTCTTTAGATTGTACTCTAGATGTGTAGTAGAAAGAAACAGGGCTTTATTAAGGCAGGATGTAATAGAAAGAGTCAAGTTTCCTTGATTTTATTTCCTTTTTTGGTGGATGATCATCAGTGTAATTCGAGGGGGACCAGGAGTAGCTCATTCCTACTGCAGGAGAAAGAAATTGTAGGAACTTTTTAGTTGAAGCTCAGCAGATCGCAATGCTTGAGGCGATAAAGATTTCTGAAACAAGATTATGAGAGTTAGCTGCCACATACAGCTGGACCATGTGCCTACTTGTGCCAGATCCTGAACTTTTATTGTCTCTGGAATGCACTCAATTGAATGTTATCCAAGAACTGGGGCAGGTCATCTGTGAGTGCCTGTTGCTCATGCTTTGTCAGTCGTGCAATAAATAGCATACTTTCTGAAACTCTTATTTTGTGCTAATTGTAGAGAGCTGACCTCAAAAGGTTGGGGGGGGGGAAGTTTTTGTTCTAGAAAAAAAGAAAGGAGGAGAGGCAGAGGAAGCAGGAGGTGTGAACAGATGGTTCTCAGTCAGTAGGTAAATCAACAGCATTTGTCTGTCTAAAGAGGAATGTGGGATTTGTGGTTGGAACAATGTGAAGGTTTGCTAATATTCTTTGCTGAAATACCCTTTTTTTTAATCTCTATTGCTCAGATGTTATAGACACTTACAACTATGTTGTTTCAACCAAGGATTTACTGGAGGATGGGTTAGTTTGAATTTGAATTTCTGAAATTCTGGTAACTGTAATTGTGAGTGAGATTCTACTTTTTGATTTGGTATTGCAGAATAGTTCTTACTAATAAAGGGTGTAAAATAAGAGGTATTTGATGTCCTAGATGATGTGCAAATTACTTCTGAACCTCAGGAATCATAATTAGTCCCAAAAAGTTATATTTTTTCGTCTGGAAAATTTCCATGCAGTATGTATTTCATCCCAGAATGCACATTAGTAAACCGCCTGCTGTATTCCTTCCAACATAATGATAATCAAAACTGTAGTAAAGCTGTTGCTTTTCCTTCATTGTCTTGTTTCAAAATATTAATGTAGTAAATATACTGAAAGTACTTTAAAGAAATTAAGCATAACTAATTATGAATTTTCCCTGGTGTAAGGGATTAATTTGTCTCCTTTTTTTTTTCTCCTACTTGCTTTTGTGCACGTGTGTGTGTGTTTTTATGTGGCTTTTTTTGGTTTTGTTTTGTCTTTTTTTTGTTTGGGGTTTTATGGTTTTTCTTTTTTTTTTTTTTTGTTTCTTTTGTTTTGGGGTTTTGTTTTTTTTTTTTTGGCTTGAATGGTTGGTTGGTTGAGTTTTGGGGGTTTCTTTGGGGAGTTTTGGAGTCTTTTTGGGGAGGGAGTGGGGGTATTGTTGTTTGATTTTTTGTTTGCTTGTTTTCTTAAACTTTACTCCTCCTTCGTGTAACTTATATATCGATCTTTTTTCTACAGCTGACCAGGCAAACATGTTTCTCCTAATCCCCTATTTAAGCACATTACAGTTTTGAGACATGGACTAAAAATAGGCTACAGCTTCTGCTGTAACCTGCTGTGCTTTAAGATCTTTGTAAAAATCTTGTATGTGTCTGAGTAGGTGGAGTTCAAGTGTGACTTCTTATATTCCCTCTACAGTTGAGCCACAGCAGAGCTGGTTGCAGTGGGCAACAAAGTTTAACATGCTGCTTTGTCAGAGGCTTGTCATGGGAAATAACTTAAAGTAATTCATTTAATAAGATTTCCATGATAGCAAATAAGACTTCAACAGGAAGGTTGCTCTGTGGACTAATTAAAACTAAAGCTTTCGAGACCTTTGTGCTCTTCTCCCCCCATCCCCCCCTCTCCCAATGTGCCTTCAAAGAATGAGACATGAAGGGTCTTTCTGAGGTTGTTTACTAAAGGTAATTTGATAGAGTTTTGAGCTCTACTAATGAGCTCTTGTGTCTTGCATATTAAAAATTATGGCAGAATAACTCTGGGAATACCGAGTCCTTGGTTGTTGGACCACATAAAGAACTGATCTTATAAAGGTCCCAATGCTCTGTCTATGCTTTGTGACTTAGAATGTATATATCCCTGCTCTTTTTTTCCTGTTTATATTATTGATCTCTATGGACATGGCAGCAAAGTTTTTTTAAAAGTTTTTTTATGTGTTCTATTTAATAAGTGGATTTTACTGCACGTTTATTACAGGAAAATTTGTCTTAAAGTTTAATCATGGACTTGGTTTCGTTTTCTACTTGTATTATGAGCAACAAAAAGTTTAAAGGGAAAAAAATTGGAAAGTACTTTGAATTATATCTAAGCTTAAAATTGAGGTGTTTGCTGCTACACTCATCAACACTTTGCAGGCCAAAAGGCACTGTTCCAAATTGCTCTTACCGTAGGTTTCTCTCAGTGGACTGAAAAAAACCACATTCTGATCTTGTCCAATCCTACGTACTCCAAATACCTTATCCCCATCAGATTCTGATGGCATAAACTTCTCATATCAACAATTGTTTCTTACTCTAGCTCACGTAATTCTTCCTCTTTTAAATGTGGGAAGAGGGAGTAGGAGGAAGAGAATATAATTATTGAGTTTTACCTGTCATTATTGGTATAACATTCCAACTGAAATAACTAAAAGACCCTAAACTCTTGCTTAGTAACACAGTATCTTTCCAATCAACAGTCATTTACGTATTTTCTGCCAAAGAAATAATACTAAAAAGTTGTTCTGAAGTTCTGTCTTCTTTTGTATGAGTGCCTGAAAAGGAGGAATATCTGTAATATAATATGTAAATAATGCAATGTTTACATTCTGTATTGTTTTTCTTCTTTATACATAAATGCATTCCACAGCTAGTTAATGTTCAATAATTTGAAGATTGAATCTGTCAGGTTATATATGTATATATATAAAGAATCTAATATGAACTATTTAATTGAGCACTAACTGTTTCATTGAAATCTTGCTGAAGTAATTCTGGTAGCATTCTATTTAGAACAGAACTCCAGCATTAAAGGCACTGTATGTGCATTAAAAATGCCTCCAATTCAAACATTTTATTGTCTACTGGAAAGTCAGCCAGACACAACTAATTTTTCCCATTTTTAAAGTTAAATTAGGTGGAAAAAAAAAAGAAGAAAAAAACTATCTTGCCTCCAAAATGAAAGATGTCCCATTTGTTCTTTCTTCAAAATATATCTTGTGAACACAAATTTTAAGGGATACTATTCCTCTTCAAACTGAAATAAGCTTCTTTTTTTCCTTCCTAATATATTAGGCACCTGAAGTTCGTAAGAAATTTCTTTCTTGTCAAATATTATAAATAGAGTGACAGATTTTTCAAGAAATTTCTTATCTCCAACTTTTCCCGGACTTTTGTGTTTGAATTCCAAGCTCTTTTTCATAAACAGGAAAGGAAGAGGTGAAAAGCAAGAGCTGTCATTGGCCAAAATGAGGACATGAAATAATTCTTCTGAGCCTCTCTTTTGCTATTTGGAAAACTATCAGCCTTTCATCTTGACCACAAAACCATCTAGGCTATGAAGTAATTTGGAATGTCAAGAAATCATTCTTGGTTGAATTTTTCAAGGAATTAATGTTGATAGTGGGTGATGACTTGGAGACTTTGAGTAGCAGCTAAGACACTATTTCTCTACATCTATTCAAACAGTCTTACTTTGTAAGGGTCAGAATCTTTTTATCAAGCTAGATAAACTTCTAATTACCACTTCTTCTTCAGAAGCAGTATAATGTCACCAGCATGTGACAATCCTGTTTGTTTTTTTTTCATTTGGTTGTTTGGGTTTTGGTTTTGTGGTGGTTTGTTGGGTTTTCTTGTAAAAAGAGTATTTCAAATACACAAACCAAGAGGTTTACAGTATCCCAAGTGTGGTGTGAATATAAACATATCATGTATTCCTAGATCTTTGAGAGTCTATACTCAATTTTTCTTGAAGAAACCACATTTTGGGGGCAGAGAAAAAAAACAAACAGCAGATCAAAAGTGATTGCAACATACAGGATATTTATTTTGGAAATTTGATTGGCAATCAATTGGTGACTTCATATAGCAAAACACTTCAGAATCTAGTGCTGCCAAAGGATGGGAGGAGGGATAAACAAGCTAACTAAAATATTGCTGCTAATTCCTTCTTTTATATCTTCCATGTTCTTCAAGTAAATAATCATATTAAGAGAGAAATCTTACAGTGCTGCAGATGACAAGCTTTGTTAGATGATAATGTTTTATGCAGCGAGCTTCTATCCTAGACAATATATTGGAAATGTTTGGTAAAAGAAACACTTTTCAGTCAAATCCATCAAAAGTCTAGCACGTGCAGGTTTTGGTAGGCAACAGAATAGGGTTGAACAAAGACAAGCCCACTGAAACCCTGATTCTTTTCGGATTCAGCTCTAAAATATGTTTTTAGTAGATCAAAGGCTCACAGTTGGATTAAACCTTTAACTCCTTCACTGCAATTCTCCTTAGATCTTAGTTGATTACAAAACAACACTGCAGTTCTTCTAACTGTGACCTCTATCTGAAACCACAACCCTTCAGAATCTAAAAGTTACCTTAATATTGCTGCATTTAAAAATATATCATGGATTTTGGCAAAGGTCTACTGAGTTTTGTTAACTTGATGCTATTCAGCCTTTTGTTAGACAGGCAGATGCAGATGCATATACAGACTTTTAATATTATTGCACTGATATTTTTTTCCAGTAAGCTTGGCATACTGTCTTAAGCTACAAGGTAGGCTCTTAACTTTAAACAAGGCTTATGGCTCTTAAGACTCTCCATAGGTACTGCTGTGCTGTCAACTGCTTGAGGGGATCCAAGCTCCTACTCTGCAGCATGTTGCTGCTGTTGGGAGAATACTGATGACTCCTGCCTGTGTAGTGAGACGTTTATGACTTCCTCTTTAAGCCTCTCCATACTAAACATATGTAAATACACACAATATATCCCATAACTTGATTGGTGCTTCTGTCTTCCTTGTTTCACTTCATTAATCTGTCTGTGTGTGTATTGATGAGGAGGAGAAGCAAAGCTCTTCTATAGATAAATAATAGTTTTTTAACTGCTCGAACTGATGTGATGAATGGCACGTATTTAGTAATTAACTGGTTTGTAAGAACATTGGATTGCTGTATTCGGGATTCCTTGCCACTCTGGCCAGCAAGTTTTCAATGACTTGATTATCAGCTAATTTTGGGTTTTTCTGCTTATTCTAAGAGTCACTCTTTTGGTGAAAGAGCACCTGGGAAAATACTTTGCTTTATGGTGAACTGAAATAATCCTTTCTTCCTCCCTCTGCCCTTAATCCAGCCCTTCCTGACTTTCCTCCCCAGCAGCTCAGAGATTCAGTATGATGGTGGGAAGTCAGGTCCTATCTGTGACATGTGAATGAGTATTAGAAGTGCCCTAAGGGAGTGAGGAACAAAGCTGGAGCTTTGAGGAGACAATTCCTTTAACCTTCCACAGGTTGGGTGCCCACAACAGGTTGTGAACCATCTGTGAAGGGCTAGATGCTGAGGAGAGCCCTTTATTAGGTAAAACAATTAAAGAATGACAATTTACACTGAATAAGTTATTGCTAGTATTTCTCACATGGGTTAAGTTAATAGAGTAACAGCCTAATTAAAACATTTCCTGCTTCTTGCCTTTATTCTTACATGTTTGGGACAGGTCTTCTGGGAACAGCATGTGGGAAACTTGCTTGGAAACACTTCCTCCTGTGATTATGCAGTGATTTGATTGTAATGACGTTGTTAAAACACGAGCTAATGAAAAGGCTGAATTCTGACTTGAAGACCTTCCAGTTCTGCACTTCCTTTTTTTTTTTTTCATTTTATAAACCCCCTACTTTTTCTGCTTTAAGATGACTTATTCTTTTCCTAAACATCCTTCTATTTGTGTAGAATTTCTAAATTATAGTTATTGAGTCATTTCTCATAGAATCTATAAATGAGAGGAGTCTTTTTATTAATGGTGAAGTAACAGAAGCTGGAAGAAAGAACTTGCAGGTCTAGAGTGGTCTCATCTCTTTGGCTATTAGCACATCTCCACATGTAAAAGTAACATTCATTTGCTCTGAAACACTCACATTTAGTTGCTAAGTCAGTAAGACAACATATCCTTAGAATATGTTCAAAAGTGATGTGATCTGGGAAATAATTGTCTTTTTGTTCTTATCCTTACTCATCAATTTTGAAATACTCTAAGTAAGGCTCTTACTTTCACTTTTCTATATAAATGTAGACTTTTAAAATAGCGTGGATCTACTCCTTTCTCATTCTTCTGAAATATTTTTCATGTAAATGGATGTAAAGCACTGGAACAGACTACCCAGGAAAGTGATTAGAGTCACAATCTCTGGCAGTGTTAAAAAAAAAAAAAAGAGTACATATAGCACTTGAGGACATGACTTAATGATGAACATGGTAGTGGTGCTGGGTTGATGGTTGGGCTTGATCCTAAAGGTCTTTTACAGCCTTAAAAATTCGATGATTCTATATAGTAAATTCTTCTGCTTTCTTCTGGTACTGTAAGTGGGGAAACAGGAAGTTAGGAAACCAGACCGAATGGACGTTTTCTTGGTAATTTTTTTGTGCAATTCCACACTGATATTTTTCTGTCATTTTCTAGTGCTTGGGATTTTCTATGTAGATTGATAACTTCAAGAACAAGATACAGATTTTTAAGGGGGGGGTGGGGGTGGGGAGATAAGTACAGGCACATGGACACACAGACAGTGTGTAATTATCTGTTCATTGCCAGTATTCTCTGAAGAACTTCGGGTTGCAGGTGGTTGGTAGCTGAAACATCTTCAGTTGCTACTCTTTCCATATCAACATTCTCTTGGGGAAGAAAAGACAAAAACAAAGTATTTTTCAGTTAAACTTGTGCTAGCAAAAAATATCAGTTGTATGCAATGTAGGGCATCTCTGTTCCCCTCCCTTGTTACTTCCACTTTCATTTGTTTTCAGTAAATGAGAACAAGCTCTATCAAAGATGTCTTACATTTTGAAGGTAATCCCTTTGGAAATGAAAGAATGAGACATGCTTTCATGGGAGACAAAGTTTTAAAAGCCTTTCTTCTGTCCTATTTTCAAACACAGTACCTTTTAAAGAATAAGATCACCATTTTATCTTTCATTGTTCGGCAAATGCTGAGCTTCATCTTTTGTCCTCTGATTTCTGACAGGTCTCAGGGTGAGTAACTCAGGTTTTCTTGTTTGTGCCCACCCAGATATAACGATGTTTTCTATACAGTTCTTAGAACAAAAGTCTGTCCCTTTTTCCTGGAAGGGGAGTTGCAAAATTCCTCAGGTTGAAGCCATATCTTGACTGCAGAATGACAAGCCACACCTTTGCTGTCTCTAGCTACTCGTTGTAGATAACAGCTTTAGCAGTTTGCTAGACACCTCTGTGCAAAACTCGAGCAGTCCTGTCCCATCTATAACTGGTGTTCCTGTGTATGAGTGTGTCTCCTTATTCTCCAGTTGTGTTGGTGAAGATGGAGACAATTTCAGGCAGGAAACAAAAATTCCACAGCAACCCCAGCTCAAAGAAGTGATACGTTTTTCACAAAACCAGCTTTCTAGAGAAATCTCTCCTTTCCGACGTTCTCTCCAAAATACAAAATGCTTCAAAAGAGAGATGTTGCAATTCAGAGGGGCACTCTGATAATTCACATAGGTTCTAATCTGGGAACCTGTGTGTCGTGTTCTGTCTTCAGTCTCTCTTCTTTAAGGCACTGAAATGTGCTGTCCTGTCTCTTCTGTGGTCTTTTAGCTTGGAATCATCACTGTAAATATCTTGCTATATAATTTGCTTCCTGTAACAGAAAGAATACAGAAAAATTGTATAAGAACCATGTTCTGAAAATGAATTGTTGATTTTAGACTGTTGTTTACTGATGATGTAAGGCTGTTGGAAGCTTACAAACCTCTCTAAACTCAGGAAAAATATATTAAAACTTACTTTATTGATGAGAAAAAAAAAGAATCCCCCCAAAAAACCCCAACAACAACAAAGAACAAACAACAAACAAAACCCAAAGCAAAACACATTTCTCCCTCATATTTCTAGATCCCAGTACAACCTTTTATGTGTAATGGAATGAGATTCCCCTTTTCTTGCACACTCTTCCCCTTTCTTGCACCACTGCAAAAACAGTGGGAAAAGGAATAATGTAAAAGAACATGAAGCAAAGTATAAGTTCAGTGTTTGTTGTTGAATTAAGCCTTTCGGTTTTGAATGAAAGAATTAATCAATTTACTTTTTTTAGCAATCACAGAATGGGTCAGGTTGAAAGGGACCACAGAGGGTCATCTGGTCCAACCTCCCTGCTCCACCAGGGTCATCCCAGAGAACATGGCACAGGACTGTGTCCAGACAGTTCCTGAATATCTCTAATGAAGGAGACTCCACACCCTCTCTGGACAGTCTGTTCCAGTGCTCAGTCTCTTGCACAGTAAAGAAGTTCTTGCCCATGTTCAGGTGGAACCTCCTGTGCATCAGTTTCTCTCTGTTGCCTCGTCCTATTGCTTGGCACCACTGAGCAGTGAGCAGAGCCATCCTCTGACCACCCTCCCTTTAGATACTGATGGGCATTGATGAGGTCCCTTTTCAGTCATCTCTTCTCAAGACTGAACAGGCCCAGCTCCCTCAGCCTTTCCTTGTGAGAGAGATGCTCCAGTCCCTTAATCGTCTTTGTTGCCCTTCACTGGACCTGCTCCAGGAGCTCCACATCTCTCTTGTACTGAGAAGCCCAGAACTGGACACAACACTCCAGGCAAAGCCTCACTAGGGCTGAATAGAGGGGCAGGATCACCTCACTTGACCTGTTGGCTTTTTATCAGGTCAGCCCCCAGCCTGTACTGATACCCAGGATTATTTTTCCCCAGGTACAGGACCCCACATTTGCTTTTGCTGAATTTCAGACAGTTCTTTTCTGCCCGTCTTTCCAGCCTGTCAAGGTCCTTCTGAAGGGCTGCACAGCACTCTGGGGTATAAATCCTTCTCTCTTTGGTTGGCACTTTCTGCTCTGCTCAGCAATCAAACACTTTTTGGTCTGACGTGCTTGATATATTCAAAAAAATTCCCACAATCAGAAGCAGAAAAGAACCAGTTCATAACTTTCAGCAGCAGAATTTATATATGTTTCAATTAAGGGTCCATGATATGATGCATTTCAAAGATGTGTGCAACAAGGACTCTACATTTAAAAAATGCAGATATATATGCTTCTGAAACTTTTTTGTGATTTGGCAGCTCTGGTTTTAGCTTCTTATCATAGGAAATGTACTCAGAAAGTTTATTATGTTGTTTTAATCAAAAATCTGGCAGCTGGATTACAAAATGATTGATTTGTTCAAGATATGGGCAAGTAACTCCTTTGAAGTTATGAATTGCTCATTCATCCTCCATTAAAATAAGAAGCTCAGATCTGGTATTCACACTCCAATCCAGTACTATGGAAATGCAGCAAATTTTCCTGTGTTCTTTTGAACATGGCTACAAAGGTCTTCTACACAGTGTGAAGTGATGCCACAAGTGAGCCTGTTTTTAATAAATGTAGCTTTATTTCTCAGGGGTAAGATGCCTGAAGCTTTCAGCATGCAGTCTTGAATGCCTTGCTACATGGCTTCTTCCTTTTAGTGTTTTCAGGAACCTTAATACAGCTAGCATGCATAGCAACTTCATTTCCTTGACCAATTTCTTAAAAATGAACCATTAAGCAGCAGTTCCAGTTTGTCCCTAAGGTAATCAGCAGTGAATTTATTAAATGACTTGTGATTTGTCAAGTAATGATATTTGATGTTTTAGTGTTTCATAACAGCAGTAACTTTTGTACAAATCAGGCAAAATGCTTTCTTACCTTCTTGGTATATTAGGTAAATATAATTCTATTTGTTCAGGAATTTTTTCATCGTTTCTAGTTGCTTTTAAGTGCATATTCCATACATCAACTTGAATAACAGCTCTGGTACAACAACAGTTACTGAATTCTGCAAAAGCAGGTGGAGATTTTTTTCTACTTGTTGCCTTTTTCTGTGGAAGTGATCTGGAGAAAGCTTTACTTAAGTGCTCCCAGCTCTAAATTGCACAACACTATGAACTTAAAACCTTTAGTAAACTTGCAGACAGGAAGCATAAAAGTGATAGGTAAATGTAAATGTTTATAGACCTAACTTGTAAACTGGCCAAGCTGGCATTTTTTTCAGAGCAGACATTCACAAAATGGTCTAAAGACCAGCTTCATGTGACACCTTTTTGTCCAAGTGACTCTGAAAATTAATGAGTTCCCAAGCCTCGCAGTTCCTATTTCTTTTCCCTTCTTCCCTTGTGCCAGGGAGAGACTTTGCAGCTAGATGGGTACCTCCACTAAGAGGAAGAAGAGCATAGTGGTGGTTTGGTCTGTGAAAAGTTTAAAAACTCTCTCCTAGGTCTTAGTGAGAGTAGAAGGCTACTGCATAGGCACAACCTGTGGCCAGATGTGTCATCATTGTTTTCTCTCTGCCTTGTGATGACAGAACTTGCCTTTCTCGATGCTTTAACTGACTGGTTCATGCAGGAATTTTTCCTTCTGGTACAGAATGGTATTTGAGGAAGCTTTCATGTGCTCTTCACAGTGGAGCAGCAGGTTGGTGCAGAGGGAAGGTGGGCACCACTGTGAAGTACCTGTTCCTACAATGTTAAATACAATTCCTACAGTGGGAAATAAAGGGCCCATAAAAGGCTTATGCAAGAGGAAAACCACTGTTGGCAGAGGTGCTCTAAGTATGTGGCTGGGCTGTCATTCTGGTGTTCATGTTGTGTTAAAACAATACATAACACTTTGTCAGAAATGTCTGCCTTTCATCAGCAAAGGATTTATTCCTGTATTTCTTTTGGTAGTGCCTGTCTCTCTCTTTCAGCTAAATTTGCTTGTGGGTTTTAGTAGTAGCTGGAAAGAAATACTGACCAATCTGTTGCCCACCTTCTCTTATTTGGCCTAAGGGAAAGGGAGTTTGTCTTCCAGAGCAACAATTATGTGTACTGAAGCCTGGGAAGAGGCTGGAAATCACTTGCTGATGGGAAGTAGAGAAACAAATATTTTGTCACCTTTTCCCTTTGTGTGAGGCCTTTGCTTTTGCTTTAATAAATTGTCTATATTTTGACCACAAGGGTTTTGTTTTTTTTCCCCCCATCTTTTCCCATCCTCCCCTCTGCTGAGGAGGGGAGTGATGGAGCAGCTTGCTGGGCAAGTGACATGCAGCCAAGGTCAACCTATGACCACGGATGATAGAATAAGAAGCTCAGAGTAGCAGAAAACCCATAACAGTCATTGTTGCTATAGTGAAAAAAAATCAAGCAAAATAATTAAAATCCTTCTTTTTCTCAATAGGGAAAGATTGCCCCCATAGCTTCCCTTTTTCTTAGCGAGGCTTGGAGATGTCCCATGATTTTACACATTATCTTTCTGTGAGTAGGACACCTGTTCTTGAGTTGTTAAGGTGATGGATGTCACAGAAGGGACTGCATGCTCAGTAAAGCCTGGCATTTTAGGTTGTTTACATGTCTGGTTTAGGGACCAGCTAAATAAATGCTAATTGACTTCCTTGTTCTTTCAGTTGGAAGATTGGTTTTAGGTAAGAAGTGAAATGTCCAAAGTGGTAAAGGGTGAGTGGACAGGATCTGCAAAGATTCTCTCACCCTCTACCCTCACAGACACTGCAGGTCTAGGAGTGCTCTGCCAGTGGGGCAGCAAGCAGGAAACACAATGCTTCAAACAAAGTAGCTTCTATATTGCCTTGCTCCTGCTATCTTCTATATTTAAGCGTGCTGACATTAGGTGCTTTCACATGTGAACATGTTTCAATACAGCATGGGAATATGTTGTTAATGGGAGTGGAAGCAAAGGGGTTAACTCTCTCTGCGGAGAGAGTTGCTGACATGTGTCACTGCACTAGGGTCTCCAACGTGTTCAAACATAGTGTCAAAAGCCATTTGGAGTATATGGTTAGAGGGAGATCTGGTGTGAATATTCATGAAACTTCTGCCTTGGATGACAAAAACCAAAATGCTCTGACCCCGATCACAAAATGATCAAATAAATTCCTTTTTGTGGAAAATTTTTGTTAGCTTCGTGGCACTTGCCATCAGTCTCTTGGCAGTATAAGTCTCCATGGCAGCAACCCAAATAATTGTTCTACTTGTATGAGGCCCTTAAACTAGAGTCTGAGACTACCTTTGAGTGACAAGCCTTCAGAGGCCATTAGCTGCATGTTTTTCTTTGAGAGGTCTCAAGTTAGCATGCTATTTCTGCACTCGTAGAGTGAGATTTTTAGGAAAGTGACTGCTGGTCATTCCCAAGTTGTTACTGCTGTCTACACAAGTCAATCCTGCTTTACTGAGTTAAAAGGGAGCAGCGTTGAAATGAAGGCATTCCTGGAAACTGATGGCAAAAGAAGGACTAAGGAAGCTGTGGTCTTACTGGTCAGTGGGGCAGTAGACATCACAAAACATCAAAAAAACTGAGATACTACTGTAATTTCCATAGATTCTTCTGGTAATGCAACATCCATGTTTTCTAAGTCTCTGAGCCTAGCCTGCAGTCCGGTGGGGTACCTTCAAGGGTTCTGAGAAGCTGTCTGATGTCGTTGTGAGGCTGGTCCCTGTAATTTTTGAAAGGTGATGTCAAGGGAGAGGTTCCTTGTTGCTGAAAGTAGGTAAACTTCATATTCCTCTTCAGAAAAGCATCCTATGAGAGACACATCCAGGCAGACAAAGGGCAAGTTGGCTGGGAACAACATAAAATCATAGGATATCATGAGTTCAAAGGGACCCAATAGAGTTCATAGAAGTCCATCTCTTGGCCCTGCACAGGACAGCCCTAAGAATCACACCATGTTACTTGGAATGTTGCCCAAAGACTTCTTGAGCTCTGGCAGGCTTGGTGTTCTGATTACTTCCCTGGGGAGCCTCTTCCAGCACCCAACCACCCTCTGGGTGAAGAATCTTTTCCTAATATCCAACCATAACCTCCCCTGACGCAGTTTTCGTGCCCATTCCCTCAAGTGCTATCACTGGTCACCAGAGAGAAGAGATCAGTGCCTGCTCCTCTGCTTCCTCTCGTGAGGAAGCTGCAGACTCCACAAATTTACCAACAAAGGCAGATTGTAGTTGGCTGTACCAATTGCTTTCTGTGATGAGATGATCTGTTGCATGGGCAAAGGGATATATGCATATTGTTTACCTTAAAGTCATCACACCTATTGACATGCTTTTTCAGCACATCCTTATAGCCAAATTGCTGAGATATGGACTATTTAAGTGGGTGAATGGTGTCTGCAAAACTGGGTGTACCATTGGGCTCAAGGAGTTAACCCCATTTAGCATTTTTATTCATGATCTGGATAATGACACAAAACGCCTGGTCAGAAAGTCTGTGAATAACCCCAAAAAATGAGGGCAGCATTCAATACACTGGAGGACAAGGCTACCTCCTTACATTAGAACCAGGTTTCTGTTTATATCCACCACTGTTATGAGGGAATGACCAGAATACACAGAACCTGGCACCAGGGCAACACGTCCCAATCTGTCTGTCCAGGAAAAAATAAGGCAGCTGCACATTAGACATGTAGATGATTTTCTCTTGTATTTTCATAAGATTCAGAATGAGGACTAGAAGGCTTTCTTGATTTTTGTAAAGACTTCAAACTAGGAATATGTTTTCTCAGTGTGAAATGAAGCTTAGTTGTGATTCTCACAAGGCTCAAAGATAAATTCATGATGTTTCCGAAGTTAACAAGAATGCTTGGGATAATATATTTAGGAGCAGGTTAATCTGGGTAGGTAGGGAAAGATGGAGAGGAACATTGCATATAAGAGCAGAAGTGCATTGTAAACAGGTTTATCCAATAGTTTATTCTGATGCCAGACAATCCTATCTTTACATTGTAATGGTTTTCCTTTCTGCACACTTCTACAAGGCAGGGAAAAGCAAATTTGTTATCCATGCCTTGATTATTTAGGTGAAGGGATAGTCTGCCCTCCTCAGTTCTATGTGAACAGCAACCTTCTGAGGCTACAGCAGAAACATTTCCTTTCCTTTTCTTTTTTTTTTTTCCCCTTCCTCTCTTTAGGAGCATTTTCTAAGATGGAAGTTTTCAGTCTGCCTTGCTACCTGCCACTCTGATTGTCAAGATCTCTTTTATAGCATTGCTGTCAATACGTCGCTAAAAAAGAAAACAATATTTTTGACAGAATCATGGAATATTTTAAGGCAAAGTTTACCTCCTGTTTGGTGCTCCTGGAGAATAACTTGCAGGAATATCATTGAACAAATACATTCTAACTCATTATAATTACTCTGAAAGCAACATGCTTGAGGGGGGCCCTGGGGAAAGCAGAAGGATGTACAGTCCATGGATATGTTGGAAATCACAAGAAAAATGTAGTTCTGCCCACCAATTAATGGAAACTAATTGATTATGCTTTAGTTGACCTTGATTATTCATTAGGGAGTGTCAAAGGGAAAGTCAATATAAATGACAAAATGTGGAAGTGCGTGTACTGTAAATCAGGTACATCAGTGACATCTGTCGAGAGTTCAAAATGCTGCTCTAGGAAAACGCTCAGGATTTTAGTGCTTTTCTCTCTGATAACCCTTCTACACTGTGTGTTAGTCTCATGGTGACAGTGTCCCTGGCAGGGATACAAACTACATCTTAAAAGGTAGTTAGAGTCGATGCATACTTTCCTCTAAGTAATTCTTTTGAACATATGGATGTGCCTTTTTAGAGGGAATGCATCCCCCATAATGTGTAATAGTATTTCGGTGGTATGGGGAAGTTCTGAGCGATGACACTTCACAGTAGCTTAGTGCAGTAAAGAAGTTTTATTGGTCATCTGTGAGTTTTTATATCCACAAGTGGTCTAAGAATCAATGTGCAAAAACAGGAGAATTTGGGGATGTAATAAAGTAAATTCTATGCAGAAATGCAACTTATTACAGGGGTATTTTTTCTCCCAAGTTCACACCTCTGGAAAGGGAGAGGTAGTTGTTGAAGAAGTTGTTAGACTAGAGTATATAAGGTAACACAAATACCAGGAAGAAGGGAGAGTGTTTTCCAGCCAGCTGACAGTCAATCTGCCAGTTCTCACAATCTGGATTTCTTTTGTTCAGGTATTTAGCCAAATTTGTAGTGATTACTCTTGAAACACCTATAGAATCAGTACAGAGGAAAACCAAAAACTTACTATTTGCTTGTCTTACCTTTGGCCAAGCTTTGTGATACTGAAAACAACCCATGGTACAAGGAAGCTGATCATAACAGTATAACTGTGTGGTGCATGTCATGAACAGCCTCTCTGTTTCATATCTGTACAGAGCTGATATTATTTAAATGCATAATTATGTCCACAGAGTAGTTTTTCATAGAAGTTGCCTGATGCTTTAGCTGTCTTTGGGATTTTTGCCCAAAGCTGTATTTCACCCTGAGCAAACTGGGAGCTCAGGTGATAGTGATCTTCTTATATATTAGGATTACATTCGGGCTGTAAAACCTAGATGATTTCATGTTTCTGTAATGGAGTTGCCCAAAACTCTCATTTGTAAAAAGAGGTGACGGAGGAGGAGGGAAATAATAAGAAATAAAAACAATCCTCCATGTCCTGAATATTAAGGTGAACTTTTGCCTTTCTAAAACAAGTTGTTTTCCTTTATTTATATATATATATATATATATATATACACACACATATACCGCATCTATTAATCTTAGAGAAAATATTGCAGCTGTGACTTTGAATTCATAATATCTTCCTTGCATCTAGACTAATGAACTGCAAGTCTGTGCTGCTACTGTGTTCTAAAAGCACTTTCACAACATACTCATTTTGAAATAATATTTGTATTTACAATGACTTGTGTTAAAACAACTCAAGTATTCAGGACTTGTAGTGGTTTAGTAAAGCACAGCATTGAACAGCTGGTCAGTGGCTTTGTGTCTAAAATGTGAAAATAATAAAGTAGTGAGAAATTAGACTATTTTTAAATTATCTCCAAAACATTTGTTTAAACAATTAATTAAATTTATTGATGCTTGCATTATAAGTAGACTCGACATTTTAATATGTTGTTTATATGGAAATGCCACTTCAGTAAATTTTAGCAGTTAAATTCACAGTCAAATAAACCAGCAAGCCTTAAACAGGAAACAAGTATTTACTTTACTAGTACATTTTTTGGTCCATTTTTAAAGCATCATGGATAAGTGATTAAGGTGGATTCCTAGTGACAGTACCTGTTCAAATGTATGATGTACTCTTCCTTCTAGAGTTTTTCCATTTATCAGAAAGGGAAAAGCCTAATTGGGTAGTACTTTAGCAAACTTGTTGAATACCCCATTGTGTTTACTTGACACAAAATAAAAAATGAGCACACAGCACCTACACCTCCCAAACAAACAGACAAAACCCCCAAACCAGGCATGTTATGCTAGTAAATTTAATGTCATTTATTAAAATTTATAAAAAGGACTGAAAAGAGCATTTGTGTTCTAAACTTTAACATTAATTCCTCTTCCATTCTTTAGCTTAATGATAAACACGCTCAAATACCTTCATAATTAGGTAACTTACACCCTCTTAGATGTTTCTTGATTAAATGGCTGATTTTCTTTCAAAATACAGATATTTAATTTTTTTTTTTTTTGGCTAAAAAAATTAATAGAAATGAATATTTGATCCACAAAGAAACTTGTATGATAACTATTTGGTTTGCAAGGATTTATTATGGTACAATTATATTCACATAAATAAAACATAAGAGTTATGTTAAAATATTATCACCATAGCTGCTGCTACTGTTGGTATTAAAAAGACCTATTAAATAGGTTCTTTTTTCGTAGCACCAAATAAAAATAATGCTTATAGCTAAGTTATTCTATTCTGCTTATTCTTGGAATATAAATGTATAGAAAGTAACATTGGACTGGTAAAATAAGAGTGAATGTTTGTCTCTCAGAAAAACTCACTTTGTCCTCAGGAATCAAAGCTAACTACAATCATGTTCTTAGTTCCAAAACAGTTTTGTTCTTTGTCATGTAATGCATGCATTACTTTAAATAGAGTATTAATGTCGAGATAAAAATGTCTTAAGTGTTGCTATGGTTCTGAAAGGGTCTAGCTTCTTTTAAAAAAAAAAAAATCCACTCATACAATGGCAAATACTATGACACATTGTTTTGCAATTGCTACTTCAGTGGGCATTAATACCATCATAGAACCAAGGAAGAGATTTGTGACACAGAATATTATATTGAAACCAACTCTTGCTTCCCTTCGTGTTTAAAAATCTCTTTAGCGTTGAAGTGCTGGCACGCAGGATTTTTCTACCTGCTTTACTTTTGATCTTAGTAAGGAGAACTAATTTTTTATATCTGTGGGTATACATATATGTACACATATACAAAGATATGTGCCCCCATTTACACAAAGATATGCCCACGTGAGTATTTTGTTAACATTTTCCATCTTGAACGCAGTCAAAGTGTAAGACCTCAATACCTTTTAGCTTCTGTGGTTTTGCTCCTTGTAGTACACAGCCACTTAACTTCAAAAAAATTACCACAATTGCTGTTAGTATTCCCTTTTGTGTGACTGCATGTGATCCTGGCTTGGTTCAGAGGAGCTCCTGTGCTATCTTGAGAGATAAGGATAAGCTGATAAGCCTTCCAGCTGTTCTGGTACAAATTATTTGTGCAAAATGCTTTCATTCTGCCCCGTGTAACAAGGACATCCTCTTTCCACTGCAATCCATTTAGCTTATTGTAGAGACAGCTAAGAGATAATTTGATCATCTTCTACAAATACCTGCACAGGAGGGATGTTTTTGATGGCAAAGGACTCTTTACTAAACCCTTTTCTCTGCTAGATCAATCTCCACTACTGATGCCAGACAAATGAACTGGAAAATAAGGTGCAACTTGTACTTTTTCCTTTTCCTTTTTTTTTTTTTTTTTAAGCAATTATGAACAAGGACAATTAATGTTTGGAATCACTTATCAGGTGAGGTCATGCACTCTTCCTATTGTGCAAACTTTACAAGAGAGTTGAATAGCTTCCAAAAGGTGTGCTATAATTTTAACCACAAGGTTACAGGTTTCACACAGACATGTCTGACTGAGGTTCAGTAGAAGGAGGTCAAACTGCTGGTTCTCAGTTGTTGCTGCTAGCTTAAAAAATGTTAATCTTTCTTTAAAATTGCTCTTGACAGATACTGTCATGAGGTTTTCCGTGCGCCAAAAGTCCTGAGGCAAAACTCAAGGAAGACTTTCTGACATCAATGGTCCTTGGATCTAATCCATAGACAGCTAGTTTCTTCTGGGAAACACTGAGTAAAATGTAAGCAAAAAATTTTACACAATTATTAAAGCAGCAACCAAGGTATGTTATAGCAGTGGCATTTTGAGAGAACTGAGGGGACAAAATGAGTATTGGAGGAAATTAATAAAGTCATCTCTAGCCTTTCCTGTAGTCTCTCAAATTCAACATATAAGGTAGTGTTTTTAATATGAAAAGTCATCTCTTCAATATGCTGTAAAGGAACAGATGCATGCTTGTCTCTTGACTACCAGACCTTCACCAGATTAATTGTGGCATGTTGGCTTACCCAGTCATGTTGAACATTTTGAATACGTAGCTGGTGTAATCTTTCTCTGAAAATCAACATAATTGTTATATCCAAATTAGGATTTATTTTACAGGTCTGAAAGAATAAAATATGCTTATGCAGATTTTTTTAGGAAGGATGAATTTCGCTTTGTTTAAGAAAAAAATGAAAAATTTAGTAGTAGTCATGTGAACATCCAGACTGTTTTGAAATGTGTACAGTGGCTGTGAGTGTCAAGAGCACCTTGTAAGCAGATGAGAAGTTTCTGAACATGGTGTTACCAAATATGTTTTTTCTCCTAAGCCAAAAATGAGAATTTTATGTCTCTGCTAAGAATAGTAGTGAATTTAAGTAAGGTTGCTGAAATGCAGGAGATAAATAGTAATTCATGCTTGCTATCACTAGCCTGAGCTCAACTTCTACTAATCACAAGAAACTCTATGAAAGTAAGTGAAAAGAAAAGTCAAAATCCCTGCTGAACACCATGAACTTTGGAATCCCTGAAGGATCATATACATTGCTCTGTCTACGTACTTGAAGCTAAATCATCTCCTTTCCTGCCTGCTCAGCTTCATCAAAAGCTGGGTCAAAATTCTTGTGAGATTTATTTGTCTTTTCTACATTCAAAAGGTAATTTCTCCCTTCTCGCTCATCTTTCCAGCATCTGTCACATTAAACTTTTCACTATTATTGCTATAGGTGCTAATCTTGAAGCTCAGCCTCTCTGTGTCTTTCCTCATGTCTCCTTATATCGACTGATCATTTTTTGAGGATGTAATTTTCTCTCTTAGACTTCTCTTTTACATTTTCTTATGCCACATCTCTGAAAATCCCACTCTGTGTGGGACTCCTCTGATGAATGGGCTTGTCTGGAATGTAGATTCTTATGTGTGAAGAGGGGAAAATATTCACCCCTTCATCAAAGGTTTCATTTTGGATGTTTTTGGTGAGACTGCACTTCTTTTGCTCGTAATGTCTTCTGATTTACTTAAAATAACTTATCAAATTTTTAATTTTAGAGAACTAATCAAGAAAAATAGTCTTTATAGCCTGAGAACAATAATCCATCCTTGATTGACTCCTCCAATAGCAGCTATTTTTACTGCAGCAGCAGGAAATAGTTTAAGTCTCTTTATAAAATAAAATGTCCAGAGAAAATCACTCGTCTTTCCTTTCACAGCAACAACAAAAACATATAGCCAGATGACCCCAGTCCCACTGTGAAATAATTTTAGCTTGTCCACTTGTTATCACTTGAGGTTTTCCACTGATTTCACAGCTGTATTCCTTGTATCTTCTCCCTGCGTGATACCTTAAGGTCTGCTCCAATTTATTTATTTAGATTTTATGCACAGGGATAAGTTACAACTCTTTGATACAAAGCATTTCATTTTCCAGGACACCCCACAGATATTAGCAATTACACTGGAATACAAAAGCTTTTCATCCAAGCAAATAATTTGTTTTCCAGTAAAGAATATAAGATCTCACCTCTGAAAAGGGATTTTTTTGTTTCTGTTTCTCTCATAACTGTGAATGACCTGTGAGACCCATCTGGTCTTTCCACAAATGAGAGGAAGAAAACCCTTCAAGGGTAAAATATTATTTATTCTATGAGAAAACAATTTTAAATTAGAAAAGGAAAATGTCTGACTTTATAACACTGTGTGTGTCTGATTTGAATCACTCGCAGCTTGTACTAATACACCCTCTTAAAATGTTATATTGCATAATATCTATGTGGAAAGTATAAAAACCTTTCTCACCAGTAAGCAATTGCATATGGTCTGAAAATTAATCCCTCACTACCAGAATACATAAATAGAAAGCCAGATTTGTTAGTGGGCTCCAGCTGCTTTGTGCTTCTCAGACAGTGCAAAATAACCATAGACCCAGCTTAAATGTTCAGCTAAAGCGGGTTTACTGCTTCTTTCCATTACCAAAGCAGCAGAAAGCAACTGGAGGGGGCTTGTGAATCTGGCCTATTCTGCAACTTGATGCCACAACCCGGGTTGTACAACAACACTAATAGCCCAGGACGCGTCAGGACTTCGCAATTGCTAACTGCTAGGACACCTTTGTGAGCTGAGAACCTGTGATTACAAAGATGTTAGCTGGAAGAATAAAGAGGAGAGGCTTTGTAGTATTAAGGGTCTAATACATTTACAACTTTGCACACAGGAAAAGTGTGTGTGTCCTCAGGTAATCTGCATGAATCATGCTGTGCAGTTCAGCTAATGGTCAAGTTCTAGCGTGAATATACACAACTATATTGGATTCTGGGAAGTGGGAAGTTTTGTTCCTGCTCTGTCAATGCTGGCTTATTCTGATCTGTTTTATGTGTTTTGAAATTGCTTCAGAATTTACAAGGTCAGTTACTAGCTCACAGCTGACACATGAACATTTCTCCAACGATATATTTAGTTTTCATCTCATACTGTGTATATATCTCTGGTACTTTTAATTCTGTTCCGAGACCATAAAATGCTTTGGGTTTGTAGCCCATATATCCGTAATCCCAAAATTCAGTTACATATGCAAAATAAGGAAAGAAATCCCAGTTGTCCATGTGAACCACCTCTAAAGAATAGTGCAAGAAATCTTGACAGATGGAGCATTGTTTTCCCCTTGCAGGCAGAAATTTGGATTCCTTTCCAAACCATCTGATGTAGAGATTATGTAGAGGTGGAGGATATCACCTACAGCAATGTAAATTTGCATAAGAATTAGGGGTGTTTAAGCTAAAAGGATTCCAAGCTGTGATGCTGATGTACCAGCAGTCAGGAAAGACTCCATGCCAGCTGCCCAGCTAACTTACAGGCAGTCTAGTGGGGATAGTTTGTATCAATGTCTTGAGTTCAATACCTGGATCTGCATCACCTACTCCCTAATCCGGTGGATTAGGCTGCCTGTGGTGAGGATCAACCCTCCTGTGGTGCTGTGAAAAACAACTTTGGTGCCCCAGGCTTCATCACCATGGCCCCTGCCCCCACTGCTCAAGGATGAGGAAGGAGTTGACATTATGAAAAATCTTATGTTGGTTGGACTATCCCCTAAAAGATAAAAGAAGGCAAAAATGAAAAAAAATAGTCAAGATATGGTGGTTGGAACAACCAACACCTCCAGACCTGTTATGAGCATAAGGTCACAGCATCATTATTCTGGTTTTGACAGCCTGTTTGATGTAGCATAGACTGCACAACAATGGCATGTTTTTATTTTACCAAGCTAAAGATCTTGATATGTGGTAGCCTAATACAGTTGACACAAACTTTTTCTATTGGTATTTTGTATATTTTTCCACAATGGCCTGTTATATTTAAATGACCATTTCTGCATGATTTGGTACAGCTTTTGATGAAAGAGGATTAAGCTAAAGTGCAATACCTTGTGCTTGCCTCAGTCCAAGGTGTCATATGCAATTTCCACAGTTCAGCTGATGCAGGGAACTTTGACAATCTGTCATGCCAAGAGATATATCAGAGCCTCTAGGAAACAATGAATTCCAGAGTTACTGATAAAGGTACTTTGTGCCTAATCATCTGTTTACATTCAGAATCCCACTTACATGACAGTCTAAGGCTGCTATGAATATTGTAACACACCCAATCACTTGGAAGAGAGCTTAATTTAAGTGCACAAAAAGAATACATGTAATAAATGCAATCATGTAGTCTTTTTCATGAGTGGTTCATTCCTATGTATTTTATTGTAGATCCTAAGGGGAGAAAGGATTATAATTTTTTTCTCAGGGCAAGCTTGTAAAATACTTCTTTCTAACTCTGTTATATATATAATAAACTATTATATATATGTAATAGGAGATCCTTTATCTGTTATCCTTGTTCAATTTTTTATTCTCAAAATTTAGGTGACCAAAATATACTATTTGATTTTTTTGGTTAGAGAACCTGTAATTCAGGGAATTATTTGTTTGAATTGCTTAAACTGTATTATCCTTTTTCATGTGTTATTTTCTCTGAGTAAGTACATACTAAATTCTTTAGCATAGCCTTAACTGTTACACTTTTTATACGGGAGTAATTGAGTTAATCTTGTGCCCTACAGCATCCAGAATTGTGGTCTCTTTTATTCTTACATATTATAAAATATAAAATTATGTTTTCCGAGAGGAATTAATTTAGCAGTTAGTGAGTTCTAGTAGCCATACAGTGAGGAACCCACTGTAGTAGGGCTGGAACCAGAATAGCCTTGGATATTTTTAGCCTTTTAGCCTTTTCTTTTTTACTTTTTTCCACACCCATGACAATGCTTGCTGATGCTTCCAGTTAAGACACCTTCATCCTCTGTGTATCTTTTGCCCAACTTTTTTGACCTCTGCTTCTAGAGCAGCCTGCCAGGATGGAGAATTCATACCTAAGTCATCATTTTAATCAGGCTAATGCATTGCAAGGAATTAATAACTTCATCATTTCTCTGATACTGTTCAGCTTACTGTTATCAATACTTGAGGTTACTGGAAAAACTACAGAAATCCCCCTTAGGGAAAAATGGTTCTTTTTACTTGTCTCCTTTGAGACAAGACTTGCATATTTTGTAACCCACCAGCTCTTTCAAGGCCTGTTATCTGTTTACCCTGGGGGCTTGATTGTAGAATACATTTACTTTAAACAGAAGTGTGTTCAGCAAAATGATATGTTATTCCACCAGTAAATCAGGTTCCCATAAAAGTCTGAATCAGTCTGTATTTCATACTTAGTCCTCAGGCTTCACATTTCTTTCATTAGCGCTCCCCTCTCCTTTTCTAGAGGGGCCTGCTTTTGATTTAAAGTAGTAACCTTCCGTCCTGCACCGGGTTAGCCTTTGAGCCATTACTTTTTCATTTTTAGCCTTGGGCCAGCTGTTTGTAACCTTTGTGTCTTGCATCAGTGGTATTCAGCCTCTTGTAGTTTACAGCAATCATGTAGCAATGACCTTATAAACTCTCTGTACTTTTCTCCTTCTTGAGTGTTCCAATTCACATCCAGCGTGGCACAGCATTGTTCAGATGCTGCTGGGCTCTCCCTTTTCAGCAAGCACAAGTTCTGCTTCAGCAATCTCTGGCTTCTTTCACTTTGGTTTCCAAAATGTGCTGGGGCCAAAATTACTGAGGTAGCTCCCTCAACAAGGCAGCAATAAATTGGTTCTCTTTTACAACTTTTGCTGCCATTTTGTTAACTTCAGGTTATATCTGGTGCAGGTTTCTCTTTTTTCAGACTCCCTATAAATTGATTTAAATGTCAGAGAAATGCTCAGCACCTGTTGGACTGTCACCATATGCTCCCATCTTACTGATAGATGTTAGAGAAACAGGCTTCTTTGAAGCAAGAGTCAGACAGTTGATTCATAGAAGAAGGCCAGGAAGGTGGGAATGTATTGCATGGCATGCACAGGTGGAAAGACTTGCCCATCTTGTCCAAGAAATCTGTCAGGGATTCATCACACTCCTAGCAGTGTGCTAGGATTGTGATAAACAGCATCTAAGGATTGACAGTGACAAAGGAATGCATGCACCCTCATGGCTTTACCTCTTTCTCAAATCTAGAGATCTGTGATAAAAAAATAATAATAAAAGAAAAATCCTAAGGCAATGAGTTCTTTTAGTGTAGGTGTTGCATAAAGAGTTCATGTTTGAAGATACTTCAAAATTTTATTTTTATCTTTATAAAATGATAGACTGAATTATATTAGATGCTTTATAAAGTTTAAACAGATCCTTGGAGTTCACTTTGGCTCAATAAATTTTCTTTGAAGTTATTTGTTGCTATTCTTAGTTAAGAATTTTACTTATGTTCTGAAACTCTAGACCTATAGAGAAGTTTTTAAACAAATTGTTGTGTCTCACGATTGCAGTTGGGCAGCACAATTCAGGAAGTTGTCTCATCAACGTATCTGTAGTGTAGTAGGCATAAAGGTAACCTACAACTTTAGAAACCTATAATTTCCCTCTGAATGTAAATTTTAAGATTAGTCATCTCAGTTTCTGATTTTAAGAATGCTCTAAGTATAAAAATCCTTAACAGAATACTGTCCAGTGGCTGCAAAATGGCTTGATTGTAATTTTATGTCAATGGATTAAAATAGATACCCTTTTTCCCCCTCCCTGTTTAGTAACATTTTTACTGAAATGCACTTACAGTTAGTAGTCAGAGTGAACATTTGCTCTCATGAGTTCATAACACTTAACATTTCTTTGTTGTAATTTTTTGTGGACTTTTTGCATGCCTTAATGTATACTCTTTTAACTGCTACACAAAACCTACTGATATTTTGCTTCATAGTGGAGGACTTTGTTGTTGTTGTTGCTTTGAATAGTTGATAGTGTGAAATGAAAGACTGGAATTTGCTTTGGTCCTTCTTGTATGACATTCTCATTAGCACTTTTTGTTTATTTTTCCTCATTTTTCATCCTTTGGAAAATGACTTTTTTCATATTTATTGCCTGGTTCTGGCGATTTTTGAGTTATAAAAAAAAAAGCCACATGATTTATACCTAATCACAGTCAAACTGTTGGATTCAAATGATTAATAAATTGAAGTATATTCAGTGTGGAGGACTAAATCAGCAATATCCATAATGTGAATCTCAGGGTGTACAGAAGAAATCAACAGTCTGTGGCAGAAGGTTTGTAGTAGTTCCTGATTAAACTTGCTTTTCAGACTAAGCTTCAAGAGTGGGGGTAGCAACTTGAAACACACTGAAATTTCTGGGGAAAAAAAGAAACACAGCATAAATATGCATCAAATGTGTATATAAATATATAAATAGTGAGTCTGATTAAAAATCTTTGCAAACTCATAAGGTGGCTATTATCAGGCCAACTACAGTGACACACTTTTAACACCTGTAGGAATTTTGGAAATGAACTGGTGTTTTCCATGTACTTACCCAGCCTATGCTCCTTTTGTATCTTAAGATCAGTGTTGCTAGTCAGTCTCCCTCCTAGTGGAGTAGGGGTGTGGTAAATCATCCTGAGTCCTTCACCAGGAGAATTATGATGTTGAAGATGAAAATTACTTACTACTTATTCTAGGATATGCTGGGAGCTATTTTATGTTTGTTTGTTTGGCTGGTTTTTTTTCCAGAATTATATACTTTGCTTTTTCTTCCTTGGTCTGCAATTCCACAAATACATGAAATATTGGTCATAGGGCAAATTTAGTGTATGCTGGATGTATGTTCTTTAATATCTTTAATATCCCTAAAACTGGTTTTGTCCAGCTCCTGAGGCAGCTTTTCTTTGATGAACAATAATTGACCACAGAAGAACTTATCTAGCCAACAATTTCTGGTTTCATCATGTGCTGGTAACTTCAGAGACTTTACAATTATCTAACATTGCACATCTCTGTTCTGCATTTTTGTTCTAGGGTCATAGTTCACTCTGCACAGGAAGGCCACTTATTATTACTATCTGTTAATTACAGATAAGCATCAAAATTACTATAGCAGTAGGCTTTATATAACACAATTGCTCAAAGCTAAGATAAAAATAAAACTAATTAGGTAATATTCACCTGGTCATTAAACAATTTCCATCACAGCTATACAAGTTTAAACAAAAGCCACAGGCAAGTCAAGCCAAATGAAGCCTTACAAATCCTGGGTCTGAGACCTTGCAGAGCTCATGCAGTCCCTGAATCCCATTGTTAGCAGTAACAATGCCATATTTACTGGGCTTGCAGGCTACGAGGATGTGTGAAAAGAAATGGATGAGCTCTTGGTAAAAAGAAAATTCTTACATGCAGTATTGTCTACAACTCTTTGGGTGCAAGGACAGTGCAATACATCATTTAAAGTGATAAAGATTTACACATGCTTTACTGCTCAATATACATTCTTCAGCTTGCAAAAGGGATGCTTTCCTGTCTGGAGAAAATACATAGGATGCCAATAATCTAATAAATATATATAATGGTCAACTAAAATTTTTGTAAACTGATTGGTTTAATCTCTCAAAATCTTTTTTTTTTTTCTTTTAGTCTGTATTTTTGCTATAATTTAGCTTAGAATTATTTACTGTCATTTTAGGAAAGGTCACTTCTATATAGTGATAAGTAATTTTTTTGATAACTGCTCAAAATATTTTTTTGCTGAGTATTCAGAAAATCTTAAAGATTTGGATTGCCACAGAAAGAACATTGATAACATAATAGAGCTGCTATAAAACATTCCCTTCATATTTGGAGTGGGTTTTCTTCTAGTTCAAGTGTGTGTAATAGGAGGCTTCCTACTTTCCTGGGTTTTAAAAATGAAAGTTTCAGTTGTTGATGCAGTAGTTGCTTCCCACAGTCTATAATCATGTGGTATATCACTGATACTTTTATAACATAATTTAACGGATGTGTATTTGATTATTTTCCTACTTGTGGCATAAATATAGTGCTGTCTCAAATTTAAAATTATCAAACATGCTACACCAATGACCGAGGAGTGGCACATCTTTGGAAAACGTTGCAAACAGAATATATGAGATATACAACTGAATAAGTGAGATCCTTTTCTATTCTTTTTGGGACAGTAGTAGAATTCTGAAATCTATATAGATTAGAAATGAATTACTAATCATTTCTAAGTAAGAAGTGTCATCATACTAGAGAAACTTCTGAGATTGCATAAAAATCACTGGCAATACGTAAGAGCTACTGCAGGAGAAATATTCAGTGTTAGTAGAATCAAAATTAACGTTATGGGGTTATCATAACAGTGAAAGTCCTATATCCTGTGGAGGTTTATAAAGTTTGTTATTGAGATCATAAAGTCAGTAGTTTCTCTTACGAATAGTAAGCCATCTGAACAAAACTGTAAGGGAAGATTTAGTGGTCAGGCAGGACAACTGGATCTTATAACTTCTAGGGCCATGTTACCACAGCTTTGGTAAGCGGCACTTGGGGCGAGAGCCCAGAAGGTGACGTGTGGAAGAGCTGTCTGCTGAGCAGACACAGCTGGTGTCATTCCCCCTGGAGAAAAGAGCTGCAGCAGGAAGAAAAATTTGCTGCAGGTTGGTTTCTTCTGCCAGGAAATTAACTACAATTTATCACCTCGCTCTTTGGAAGTAGATTAAGCGACACCCAATCCAGTACCATAATTTTCCTTAGTTGTACCTGGTATGATGTCTGTTCCCCATCACCTGAGAAGAGCCTGATGGTGGTGATGCCTACTGCCTTTGCCTCAAAGGTGCATCCAAGCCCTTAATATTCTCATGAAAAGAAAGCATGGATAGAAAAAGTGAGGGAGTTAGCAAGTGCTTTTTTAGTGAGTTTGGAAATGCAGATCTTTCTCCTCCCAGAGCATTACAGTGCCTATGAATGTTAATTAACCTTGAAAGGGTATTTAGCTAAGGGTGTGATCTTCTACATTAGTTTAGAGAAAAGCCCACTTCGGTCACAGTTAGAATAGTTGAACTTGTTCTAAATTTGAGTCCACAACCAAAGTACCCGTTGGTTTGTTTTCAAAAGATATTTTGCAGACCGGTTTTTAATTAGTAAAATACTGAGGTGGCCATCTTCTAAAACACTTGCAAGACTTATGCTCATGATTTCTTTCTTCCTGATAATACAGCCTTGAATATGCAGTTAGACATGTGCAAGTTTTGTGTCTACTGGATTTAACTCATAGGATACCCAAAGGACAGGTGGCTTAAAAATGTTTTTTTTCATCCTAATAGAGCAGATTTTAACAAGAAAAAATGATTCCTAAATTCATTCACTGCATATGAAACTGCAACAGGAATCAAATATTTACTGATTATCTCCTACACTGCCATTGAATTTCTCAGGTAATCTGGATTTTTAAATCACGTTAAAGCCTAATAGAACTCAGGACACCTTAAAATGAAGGAACTGTATAAGTCTATGCTGACAGGGTGAATCTAGTTAAATCAGACATGTTCTGTGGGCATATTTTATCTTTGTCATTGAAACAATAAAAAGATTATGGTAAAAGAACATTTGAGGAATGAAGACTTTTTCTGCCTTGAGATTAGAGCTTTCATTATGTTGCTCTAGTTGGGAGAAATTTAAATGCAGAACCCATTGCAGTCTTTATCTTTGTGAAGGCTGGGATCAAAGGGAAATTAATCTGTTACATAAGAGTCACCAGAAACTACTTGATCAAAGGATCAGTGCTCAGGCCTCATCTAGTCAAGTTTTGAATATCTCTAAAGGTAACAGCTTCTCAACATCTCTGTGTACCTGTTCCAGCATTGGACCTCCCTCATTATGAAAATCTTTTACAAAACAGCCAACTGGACTTATTCTGGTCGAGAACCTGGTTCGTTACCTCTTATTCCCTATTGTGACACTCCCCTGGGCTCACTCAAATCTGTGTCTGTGCCTGTCATCTTACCAGAGAGCCCAAACTGGTCACAGTACTTCACCTGTGATCTCAAGAGTGTTCAAGGGAAGGGGCAGATCACAGAGCTGGTCTCTACACTTTGGGTAGTGCAGCCCCAGGCACTCTTGTCTGTCCTTGGCTGGGGTTTTATTATCTGTAGTTCAGGACCACTCTAAAATACATTAGATAAACTGAGGAAAAACCTCATGTTTATGTGTGTGTATGTGGTGTGTCAGCTACGTTGTCTTACTCTTTTTTGTGGCTAGTCCTTTCTGATAATATATTCTCTAATAGTTGTCATTCATAACTGCATTCCTACATACCCTAGAGCTGTAATGCTCAAAAAAAAAAAAAGTCAAGTCAGATCTTGCAAACTTCACAAAGATTTCATAAGCTGGAGTGCGGAAGAGAAAGAAGAGCATACAAAGAAAACTTTGTTACAGAAGGAGGTACCAATGGTCACTACAGATCAATATTTATTTTGAGTTTGTATTTAGACACCGCTTTTATTGGGGTAGGAAGCTTCTGAAAGCCTAGTCCTTTAGATAAGGTTAGAAGTCATGCTGCAAATGGTGGTATTCATTGTTACTCTGGGTTCTTTTCCTCAGTAGGGAGGTTATCTTCTATTTACAATCTGCTTACTTAAATCCTTTTTTGGATACATATCATCATGGCTTTTCAGTCTTTACTGTGCTGCTTTGTGTGCCCTGAAGACTTTATCAGAACAGAAGGTTCAGCACTTTCACTAGCTGTGGGTTAGTCTGAATAGTGCTTGGAAAGTATACATGTGATACTCGTTTCACACTGAATATGCTCGCTGAGAAGATTAAATCATAAAAGAATTTTATTTCACTTTATTTGTATTTTGTTACCAGCACAACAAATATGGTAATTATCCTTATTAACCATATGCTGTTCAATGGTTAATTCATTCTTGAAATGAGATGCATTTTAATGAAGGCTAAAATAATTCATGTGCACAGAGGAGTTGGCAAATTTATGTAGCTCTTTGAGAGCAAAAATACTCGATAAACATTTGTGCTGGCTGGGGTAGAGTTAATTTTCTTTACAGTGGCTGGTATGGGGCTGTGTTTTGGATTTGGGCTGGAAACAGTGTTGTCAATGTAGAGAAGTTTTCATTGCTGCTGAGCTGTGCTTACACAAAGCCAAGGTCTTTTCTGCCTCTCACACCACCCCACCAGGGAGCTGCCTGGAGGGCACAAGGATTTGTGAGGGGACACATGCAGGACAGGTGGCCTAAGGGACATGCTATACCATACGTCATCAGACTAAGTGTATAAACCTGGAGGAAGAAGAAGGAAGGGAGGGAAGTTGGAAGGGATGGCGTTTGTCTTCCCAAGTCACCGTCACGTGCGACGGAGCCCTGCTATCCTGGGAATGGCTGAGCACCTGCCTGCTCATGGGAATTGGGGGACGAATTCCTTGTTTTGCGCTGCTTTCATGCCTGCATTTTGCTTCGCTTGATAATTTGTCTTTATATCAGCCCACGAGTTTTCTCACTTTTACTCTCCCAATTCTCTCCCCATCCCACACGGGGCAGAGGGAGCAGCTGCGTGGCGTTTAGTTCCTGGCTGGGCTTAAACCATGACAACGTTCTTGGGTGATTTTTGATGGGAAATATATTCAGTTTATTGAACTGGCTAAATCAATATGGGTGCTTTATTGAGTGACCCTAAGTTATTTTTGTACATTATAAAATTAAGTTTGAGATGAGAGTAATCTGTTTAATTGGAGAACACGGCAACTTAGGTTTTTTCATTGTGGACAGCATAGCATAAATGTTGTTCAATATATTAATGCAATCACCTGCATCTTAAAGAAAAAGGGAGTTTATATGTTTCGCCCTGAGCTGAAATAATAAAACACATCAATTCTAAGGAATGGGATGTAGAAGTCTAAAAATAAGCTTTTCAGTAAACAACTTTTTTTTTTTTTAATCTTTTCTTTGGCAGGTGGGACAGCTTTTATTTAAGAACTTTTCTAAAGTAGGGCATTAGAGACAATTAGTTATCTATGGGGTTATCCCATTTAAGAGGATGGGGCTGTATTAACTTGATAACCCATTAGCACTCTTCTGTGTTTTAATTTGCAGGACAACTTTCTTTTTCCTGTAGAAAAATAATATGCTTTCATTTCTTCAGGGGATCTTCAGTAGAATTTATCATACTTGGTGTCAGATTTCACATGCTGTTCTTGAATCTAATTTAACATGGATTTCAGTTTATGTAAACTCTAAATTTAATGTCTTTTGCTCTTCAGAATTTTCCTATGAGATATTGTCTCCATGTAGGAAACAAGTCAAGTTCAGTTCCTCTTTCAGTACGTTTGAATTTTGTTTGCCTGGAATAAGACACCTTTTGTGTGTGTGTATGTGGCCATCTTACACTCTAAACCATGACATACTGGCTTTTTTTGGCTATTCCTATATCTACAGAATACTAATCTGCTCCTGAAAACATTTACCTGATGTCTGCTTTGCTGACTCAGTCTTCAGAGCAACCATAGCTGAGAATCCAATAAACCCTTTCAGGCTGGAAAAATTACTTTTCTCCTCATATGAGTATTTAACATATGAAAGTTGCTCGAGGCATATCCCAAAGCAGTTGCTCAAATGGAGCTGCTGTGTGTCAGTACTATACTGGCATATCTTCTCTGCTCTCTTCCCACACATTTTCTAGTGTACAAGTAGGGCAGAAATGTGACACTGACCCAAAAAAAGAGAACCTGATCTATTTGTTGAAGATTATTAAATGTCATGCCTAAAGATACGTAGAGCCTGCCTGTCTCATATGCAGATGAGAAAAAACTCAATAGCCTAGCTTTTTTTTCTTCAGTGAGATAATGTTAATTTGCTATTATTGCAGTTTATTCTATTTTAATTTGCCCCCTCATCTTCAGCAGTCTGGAAATATTGGTTTCTCACTGGAATCTCTTACATTTCCCTTTTTAAAGGAAGAACATTAAAAAAGCGAATATGCAACGGTGTCAAATTCACAGGAAGCTCTTCACATTTTCAGCCTGCTATAAACTCTTCTCATAGATTGAAAGTGATCTCCAGGGGATGTGTTAGCATAGCACTGCTCAAATTTAGATCATTTGTTGGACTGTACATCATTCGCTTGTGTCTAGGCATTATTCTTCTATTCCCTTTTGTTTTCTCCTTAAATGCATTACAGCTATTTACTGCATTAGGACCTAGCAAACAAAACAAAAAAAAAAAGGTTTGCAGTGTTTTCACTGGTGGGTGGGGTTTTTTTCTATTTTTATTTTTTAGTACATTATCCTCAAAACTGAATGTTCATGGAAATGTCTTCTTTCTTACTGGCTGCTTCTTTCTTGTCCAGCATGTTCAGGGATTTAAGTCATAAGCAGCCATAATATAAATAATCATATATTCCATTTCTTCCATTTTTCTCCTTCTCATTATTATTGCACTCAGGGAAATTTAATCATGTTTTTAAATAGAAATAAGAAGCACAAATGAAGCAACAAAATATGTGATTTCTTAATCTGCAGAAATATTCAAGTAATGCAAATAACATGACAGTACTTGGACCCAGAAAGCTGTTGCATAACATAGGAGAAGCTATGTTGAGGGTGATGGACCACGGGTCTATATTGAAGATAATGATGTGGAAATTAATTGTTCTGAGCAAAAAGGAAAACAGAAGGAATTTATCCTTCAGACATCATTTTGGTTTTATTGTTGTGGGAGAGCTGAAAGTGATAGTTCTCAAGCCAAATATATAAATTCTCTTTATTCCAGTATTCCAAATAGGTTTTTGAACTGTTTTTGTTTTGGGGTTTTTTTTTGTTTGGTTGGTTTTGTGGTTTTGTTTTTTTTTCCCTAATCTTGCCTTGTCCAACAAACAAAAATAGAAAACATTGGTCTCGTGGCTGAATTAATTTTGTGTAATACTGCCAGTTTGATGCATCTGTAGCCTGCATCTGAAATGTTTTGGGGCAGAGAAAAAGAGGCCAGCACAGTTAAAAATGAGCTTAAAACAGATCAATTGAGCACAACTGTGATGTACCAACAACATTAAGTGGCTGATTACAGTTTACTTGCTTGATAAGTGCAGCAGCTGTGCTAGGATAGAAAGAGGCCATCATGATGTGCTGGCACTATTAAAATGACAGTAAATAAACCAGTTTCTCAATTAAATACTATTCTCAGTTTCTACCTTATTCACTGCCCCATTCAGAGTTTATAGCATTTGTGTTACAATAGTGGCCGAGTGCTGCACAGTTAAAAGGAGGGTGCTTTTTTTTAATGTACAGTATAGGCTACTTTTCAGTATTTTATAGCCAAAATAGATAGAACTGCTAAGAGAGACCAGGGGCACAGAGAACTGAGGTGACTTACACAAGGTCAAACAAAAGATCTTCAGAGAATAAGGAATTCAGCTTAAATCTCTCATCCTTTACCTTTACCATAAATACATTGGCAATTGACTTATCTCTAAAAGGTGGGTAAAGAGGTATTGTCAAGTTTCTAGAATACAAATTCCCATTTGAATTATTCTTTTTCTTCTGTCTATCTGTAACCTCAGTGTAATCCTTTATTAAAAATACTTCATTTTCCCCCAGATCATTACATGAATCGTTATCAGCACAGAAAGGCTCATGAGGTTACTAACAACAACAAAGCAGAACATGTGAGTTATGAAAGAAAACACTCCAGAGCTCAAACAGATTTCTCTTTCAAGCTTCTCAGGAGGCATTAGAAACAATGGGAAAATATTATAAAAGTCTTACTTTTGGAGGTGTTGAACTGCCACATCTGTTGAAGATCAGTGGGAGTTACAGATGCTGTGTGCCTCAGTACACCAAACCACTAATTTTAAATCTACTTCAATCATAGTCATCTTAAGATCACAACAATAAGGTTAATTATATACTCCTTCCACTGACCATTCCATTAACCATCCTATCACTTAGGGTGCAGTATTCAGAGGTGACATTACTTATGGTCAGAGTATCTGTTTAAATGGGAGGAAACTCCCTAAATCCATACTCTCATACAAATTTCAAATGCCAGAAGCTCCGGAGAGAAACTTAAGGCATGTGACAGTATGTATGAGCACGGATGTTTAGAAGAACTTTGATCTTTTAAAGCAACAGCAGCTGAACCTTGGGCTGTCCACCCGAGCAAAGTGTGTTGCCCAGGTGAAACATAAGTAGAAATGATGCCTGACATGTAACAGGTGGAACTGCCTTGGAGCTGCAGCAGATTTTGTGTGAAAAAAATCCTTGAAATGTATTGCTGTGTTCCTTTGGGACGTCTTTACCTTTTGGCAGAACCAAACAATGGATGAATACCTCTTCAAAAATCTCTTTGTTGAAAGGAGGTGATGACTTTTCTACTGCAGCTATTCCGAAGTGGTTCACTTTGAACCACTTTTGTAGTTACTATACAGCATTTGCTTTGCATCACTTTTTGTTTTGCAGGTGCAAACGTCAGCATATTCAAGCATTGAGGGATTTGATGTGTAGAGTTTTGAAAGACAGGGTTTCTCTGTCACCTCTGTCTCCCCTTGCCTAGCAGAGTTAGATGTTTGTGTGCAAGCCCTACAGCTCTGTTGTGGGAGAATATATTCTTACCATTCGTATCAGTTTTCCTTCCTCCTCTTTGCCCTGATACCTGTGTCATTTTTAGAAACCTCAGCAAAGTATTAAATAGCTCACCCATCAACTGACATGCAGAGCAAGTTGTTGAACATATGTACAACACTATATGTACAAAGGTATTTATTCTTTTTTACTTCACATCTGCAACTGATCAGTGAATTTATCCTCCTAAGCAGCTTCATTACAGTTCCTACCGTCATGACCCCGCTCTTTGCATTCTTGCTACCAGTAACTTTTGCAGGGCAACAGCAGTGGAGCAATTTCTTTTATCTAGAAGGACTCTCAAGTTTTCAACAGACTTATTATTTTTGCATTTAATGGAAAGAATACATTGCTCAAATCCATGCGAGAGTAGGGACTTAGAGCATGAAGCAGGAGGCCTGAGGACCCCAGTTGTAAAGGGATCCGAAGAAAAAGGCTGTTGTTTTGCACACCGAGGTTCTGAAAAACTGAATTCTGCAAAAACATGGTTTCCCTGTCCCTCACCTGTCCTTTCTCAGCTGTTCAAGCTTAGTTATTCCCCTTAAATGTCTGAAAAAAAAAGTTGTAAAACATTACTGCGAGTAGAACAGAACGTATTCTGCTCTTGAGTTAAGAATTGTCACCAGCAAAAGGCACTTGTTACAGAATTAGGGTTAAGACCTTAGAAACCCACTCAGTAAGAGGGTTAAAAATTGGATGGCTCCCTGAAGCAGGTACTCTTCTTTAAGAAAGCACTCTAGTCTATGAGTGCCTCTCCAGGTATAGAGAAGGTTTAGCCATTATCTCTAATTAATATTGCCTTCTGGGATGAACGTTTTAGTTGTTAACTTTTTTTTTTTTTGTGGACATGTAAAATAGAGTTTTGATTTTGTTTGTTTAATGTCAAAAATATTTGTTTTGTTATTTGTCAAATGTGCCTACAAGAATCATGGAACTTGACATTGAGAACTGGATCCGTTTTGAGAGTGTGGAAGTTGAGGATTTCAATTCTGTATTTGTGTTTGAGCAAAAAATTCTTACCACAAAAAGTCTTTTAGAAGTCTCATAAGGGAAAGTTGCCATGGAGACAAAAAAAAAAAAGTTCATTTTTATTCATGAGTTATTGTAAGGGAGGGACAGACCTAATTAAAGCTGTTTCAGCCCTATTTATCCACAAATATCTACATAAAAAGATCTTGCCTCAAGTGAAGTTCATTCCTCAAAAGCATAGTGGTTTTCCCATGTACTCCAAAGAAGTAGTCTGTAGTTTTCCACGACTGCAATGAATACTAAATATTCTAAATTAATGAGCCTATCCTTGCTGTATATTTGGGGGGTGGGGGGGAGAATTAATCACTGTTGCCCCTGAAACAGTGTTTCTGAATACACTACTGAGAATATATACCACACAAGAGATAATAAAATAGTTCATATAAATGAAAAGAATGAGACAAAAGTACACTTCCTTTTCATGTAAGTGTACATGTATAAAATATCAGCCTAGGGTCAATGTGACTTGTGTTTCAAATTACTGAATAATTGATGCTGCTGTCTTCTGGATTTATCTAGAGATTGCTCAAAGCTCTGCTGTTTCTACCTGTGTAAAGGACGTTACTTCCAGCTTTTGTTTTGTCTGCTCCGTATTTAACACCTTTTCCCTTTGCCCTTTCCAACACAGCATTGGAGAATGGATATGTCAGCTGGTTTTACACTGGGTAGATAATATTGCTGTGTTTCAGATGCTACATCGCTCTGTCAGACATTTTGTCAGAGATATACATCGTCCTTCTGCTTCCTAAATTTTGCAGTGAGGTTGTTTTCCACTTCAACTTCACATTTTCCTGCCAGATGGGCAGAAGCCCTGTACATGTGGCCTTATTCTGCCATTGGACACGTAGTTAGCTACTTGTATTTTCATTTGTATTCCTCGAATAATTCTACAGCTCAGCTATAACTGAGCCTGAGGAATGGTGCAGAATCTAGTTCCCTTACTCTTGTCTCCCTTTATTGTGTCAAAGTGAGCTTCCATTTCTCATTTATGAATTAGTTTCTTCTGAATGTGTCGTAGTTCACAGTGGGGCTCCAACGGGTTACAAGTGTGGTTTAAGACATAAAATTACATTGGGGCTCAATGGATTGCATTGATTTATTATTTCCATTTACGTAACACGGCATTTTTTTTCCTGCAATGCCATTTGCCACTTCCACTAAACAATAATAGTCTGAGGTTTCCTTCAGATTACACACCTTTTTGAGAACTGAGTCCTATATGGAACAGCCAAGTCAAGAGTCTCCTGGCTTCAGGGAGCTTTAGAGTGAGACTGATAAAACTGGACATGTCAGCAAGGCATTCAGCACCCACTCGTATTTGAGATAAAACACGTTGAAGTTGGTTCTCAGAACTGGACACCGCATTAGAAAATTCTGACTTTTCTTTTTTCCAATTTTTTTTTTTTTTTTAAATCTGTCAGCTTAGTTCCAGACAGAAACAAACAAAAATGATGAAACAATGACTGTTCCTTCCATTATAGTCTGTTTAGAGAGCAAGAAGTTGAAAAATAGAAGATTTATAGGGGGACACAACCCTCTGGGTTAATATACTTTTGTGAGGTCTCTCTTTTTACCTTTGATAGCTGTGTTTAACTTCAGTTTCTAATGTCTCAGCCTGGGAGTTAGACTGTATTTCATATTCTGGTGAGCTGACTTTCAGAATGACCTAATTCCTTAAAAATAAGAAAAGAAGGACAGGTCATTGGGGCTTCTGTTTCTTTGCTCGAAGCATAGCTTCATGTTTCAGACAAAAATAAAGAACCAGAAGTGCAGAGTTAGCCAAAATTACAATAGTTTTCAAGCATAGCTTTTGAGACTGCATGTTCTTTGTAATATACACAGAATGTATTATAATGTTTCGATATTTTACATTTACATAAACCTATTCTAGTACAACTTTCTGCTTCTGCATTACTTCTGCTGAATTGCTGTGATGTTTGGTAAAAAGTACAATGTGCATTTTGACTTTGATTCAAGAATTATTATTATTGTGATTGCTATTGAGCAGAATGTAACTAATCCACAGGTGAATAAATAAGAGGGGAGGAAAAATCAAAATCTCTTTTCATGAACCTGCATAGGTTTTGAAGCATAACTAACAAAACACCCACTAATATTTACAATATCTTGTGTATAATTGTACTTCAATCATATTCTATTATAGGTAGTGCTTGCACATTTCTCTTTGCTTTCCTGTTATTTTGCAGGTTATATAAGCAAGATGTATTCTACTGTTTTTAGCTAGAGTTCAGGCTCTAAAAATATCAAATATCAGCATATAATTCTAGATCTTAACCTGAGTAGGTACATCCAAAATATTTCTGTTTTAAAGGAAATTAAACCGGACACAATAACCAACTTCAGAAAAACAGAATTCCAAGCAATGTTTGATAACAATGTAAAATAACAGGGGAGCTGTATTTCTGGAAGAGCTTCTATGATTTCAGTGTAACTATGTGAAAAGTAAACAATTGTTTTATCTGAGAATTAGTAGCAGTATCTTCCTTCTTCCTGTCTCATCTGCTAACTGGAAAACTATGGGAATCTGACTTCAGTGAGCTTCATAGCAAATCCACAGCAAAGAAAAGCAGAGGAAATCAATTTGCAAGTTGTGGTTTTTTGTTTTGTTTTGTTTTTTTTTTTTTTTTGTTTGTTTGTTTTTTAACTGTTATTGATGAAGCATCAGCAGGTAACTGAGCCTTGAGATAAGCTTCCTATTTGTGATCTGAGGTTAATTTGCAATTGTCCAGCTGCATAAATAAGTTTCGAAGACAAAACAGTAACTTTGTGTGTATGCCAGCTGAAGTTGTGATTAATGCAGTGCTCCCTATCTGTGCAGTACTTCTCAAGGGATAAAAGGAAGTGCACCCTTAATTTTTAAACCCTAGGTAAACACCATCAAACATGTGTATGTGTAGATCTTGATTACTCCAGAAGTAAAACAGCAGAAAAGCACAGCCCTCCTGCTAACCGGACAAAGAGGATTTTATTAAATATCCAAGTCTTTGCTAGTTAGGTCCAGGAAAAATGAATATGTGCATAAGCAATGTATATCTCACCTGGTGTAAACTGACACAACTTGAAATGAACTGTGCTGCACTGTTGGAATCCAGTGTTAATTTAATGTCCTTTTTTGCCCCATGTCATATGAAATATTCATCGACCAAACACATTCTTCAGAAAACAATTACTGTAATTCAATGCCATATAGAAATTCACTATTCCCTCCATTTCATTATCTCCCATCCTTCTCTCCATTGCTTACTCTTAACTATTGCCTCCAGAGCTTGGCCAGTGCCTCAGTTAACAGGTTTCTCCATATTCATACTCAGTTCTTGGCTATTTTCAATAATTTTATCTATTTCTGCACTTCAGGTGAAGTGTTCCACTGTGTAAAGCTTCGTAGGACTGATATGTACTTTCACTTTTCCCAGGAGAGAGCAGTTGGAATCTTATTCCATCTTTTGCAGCACTACAATGTGTTGAGTTGTATTCTCTCCCCACCCATGCACGCCCAAAGAATTTAATGTTACCTTAGACACTTTATAATAAGGTGGTTAATATCTAATGCCAGAGAAATAGTTGAAACCTTGCTTAATTCAAACATTTCACTAAAATTAATAAAAAATAATGAAAGTAACCATAATAATGAAAAACAAAACCAACAAAACAAAAAAACCCACCACTCAGATAAAAACAGTAATTCCCAAAACACTTGCATCTCAGATGATGACGTGTTAGTTATCTACAGTCTGTGCCACAACTACACCTGAGAAGTTGCACCTGCCTGAAGGCTGAGAAGGGCTCAAGTCACTGATAAGGATGACACCATGTTATCCACAGTCCAAATCAGAGTACAGTGTCTAGCTTACCTTATCCTGAGGTCCAGCAATGAGCAAAAGACTCCGGTGCTTCTTCCCAGGAGACCTTAATTTGTCTGCAGAGCAGTTGAAGCTCCTGACAGTTGTTCCTCTGGGATTGTCTGAGGATCTTTCTACTGAATAGCAAGTTCTCTTTTTCAGGTTGGTTTTCTGTCACCAATACCCTGGTTTGAGCAAAATATTATTGTCAATGTTTCAATCCAATCATTATCCCATTCATTTACTGTTGCTGGTTATTTCCTGCTCTTACTTTTGGGCACTAGTCTCCAGGTAGAGTTGTTTACCTCTTTATCTTACTTTTGGGTCTTACTAATCTCAGGCAATTCCCTTCCTTCCACTCATCATGCTCTGGTCAATCTTGGTTCCCATTTCTTACAGTCAGTGGCTATAAAGGTTGCTACATACATATGCCTGACAAGGTCATGGAACCTGACATGACCTGCTTACTGAAGCTAAGACTCTTTAAAATTTTCTTTATTCACTTCACTATCTTTCACATATTAATAGTAAATTGACTTATATCTTCATTCCTGCTTGCTGATGATTGAGTAGCTTTTTTTGCTGTTATGAATCTTTCCTGCAGAGGAAAGAGCACTGAACACAGAATTACCTTCAGAGATTATTTTTATTAATGTAAGGGGGTTTGGTGTATTTTTATTCTTTTTTTTTTTTTCTCAGTTTGTTTTTTTCAGAAGATTTCAAAACTTAGTTGGGCTTACAGAATCAGGCTGACTTCTGAGTACAGCTGCAAGTTCTGGATGTGTTCCTCGGTTCGATATAGCTGATGCTTAAATTGTCAGGCCTGCAATATTAAATGCCAATATTTCTTTGAAATCATTCTTGACTGCTATTATTATTTCATTCCACTCACAGCAATGTTGGGAAGACTTCAATGCTTCTCCCAAGCTACACTTTTCCCATTCAGCATTTAGCAGAGTGGATATATGTGAAGTAAGAGTACAGTTGCATTAACTACCTGAACTTGTACACCCTTCTCTGTCTGAAAGATGTCTTCTTTCCCAGTTCTGAATTCAGATTCCTGCCAGGACACCTTGAAGAAGTTTGGGGGTTTTTTTGTTAAAGGGATTGTCTAATTTCTTTTATTTCAATCTTCCATAAAATTAAAGCTAGCTTTAAATGCCTCAAATTTCTCAAGCCCCATTTCCCTGGGGAAAAAGACCAAACAAACAAAAAGGCGAAGTCCCCAAACAAGCAAAACCAAACCAAAAACCTCAAAGCTCCCAAACAAAGAATAACAAAAACAAGCAACAACAAACCACCAAAACCAAACCAACCAACCAAACATAACCCTCCCTCCCTCCCCCCCCCCCCAAAAAACCCCCCAAAACTCCAACACAAAAAAATCAAAGGATTTGTTTGCTAGGAGTTCTGGGCAGGGAAGGAAGGGAATGTTTCTCCAATTGTTACTCTTGAAAATATTGAATTTAAAAAGGGTAAAGCATGTTATTTTCAGAAGTGTTTTTAAAGATCTAGGATTTTAACGTTATTTTCAAAAGTTGCAAAATCTTCTAACCCTACCTTGCTGAAAACCACTGAGACTTAACTGAATCTGTTGATCCAGTCTGGTTTCTGAGTGAGACAGAAATCATCCAAGACACAGAGGTGGTCAATTTTTATTGCTTTCTCTGCAATTGAAGCATCTAAACATCTTTTGGTGCTTTGGGCATTTCTAAAACCAAAGCAAGAACCAGGTTTCTTTTGTAAAGTACTCCAAATGTACTTCACATTTGGAATAATGTGGAATGGAATAATATAAATTCCATACAAATGGAATCATCTTCTTGTTTCATATTACATCTGTCGTGCCTGCTTCATAAGATCCTAAAAGACTACAAATTTTATCATGTTTAGATGCATGGAGAGGTCCTCATACTTTATACGGTGGTCTGAAAGGAGCTTTCCATTAACTAACATTCAAAAATAATTACTTACTTCATTAGATGCAAGGTTTGGAAGAGCTAATTAGTATATAATTTACAGTTTGTTTGTTGTTTCGTTGGTTGGGTTTTTTTTTCCTTTTGCACATGGTAAAAGGAAGTGTAGTCTGTTAATTTGACTCAATGTACACATGTAGTAAGGGAGAATAGCCTTGAAAACCTTCCCTTTCTTCAGTAGCCTTCTGCATATCTTCTTCCAAACTAGAGTTTGTTTTGTAAAATATAAAACTATTATCAAAGGAGATAAAAAAAAGCAGCACAAAGAAATTTATAGCTTAAACAAAGTCAGGTTTCTTGTGTGATGGTAATCTATTTGAATGCCCAAACCCATTAACAACAGGGAAACAGTTCCTTATTCACTAGTTTCTTTCCTAAAGGAAAAAAAAATATCAGCTTTAACTCTAGCATGTGACAAAACCCACAGAATTTATGTATGCTGTATACTTATAGTATAGTTAGGTATACCATTAAATAGAAATCAGCAGATATGTGGAAGATGCAAAAAGAAGTTTTAAAAACTCACCCTCAAAGCACCTTCTTCTGGTAGGAATGTACAAAGGGCACTGTGATTTCTTTTTATGTTGTGTTTTCATGTTGTGTCAGATGAGAAAGCAAAAAGACAAAAGCGATACTTTACTCAGTGCATTTTTAGTACTAAGCTGTCCTGGTAAGGAGAGTATTCTTTCAAAAAAAGAAACACACGTTTTCAAAAATACATCTGTTAGTTAAAGAACAGTAATACAACAACATGACACATATTCTTTGAATGTAAATCAAATATTTAATAGGAAATGATGTGTCAATGCATTCACAGGTCAGACACAGCATAAAAAGGACCAGAATCTATGAGCCTCTTCTCACCTGGGGGATGGGAGAAAAAATTAGTTTCATTTTATCCAGAATTTTGGGCAAAGAGAGTTTAATCAGAGCAGTAAAGGAATATAATTAGTCAAGAAAAATATGTTTTCAGTTGTAGCTGAAATGAGGAGGTTACTGAATAACATGTGGATCTGAAGCCTCTGTGTCTTGGCTCTATGTTCTGACATAAATCCATCCTTGGACAGAAATCTCACTTTTCTTTGTTTCTTTTTTCCTTCCACTCCTGTCCTCCTGGAATATAAAACCAGCAAAATCATTTGCCTTTTTTGATTTGAAGGTGTCATTTCTAGATTTATTTTTTTTAAATTAAAATCCAGAACTTTTTGTTTGGATGATACTGAAATCAACCATGATGGTGAATCAAATCAAGTCTGACTCAAGTTTTAGTAACGTTGAACCAGTTTTCAGGATATATTTTCTCTTCATGAGTGATTTGATTTTGATCACAGAGTGTTAGGGAAGAGGAAAGAATGGGCTTTCAGGTACCAAATACCAAAAAGGCATTTGGTTCGAAATATTTGAGTTCTGCATTGCAATCTCCTTTTTCAGCAGAGGTTGGCTGCTAAATCATGGGGTAGTAGCACAAACACTGTAGTGATGAATAGGCTCAAATACACCATTTGCACAGTTGCAAAACCAAGTAGAACAGCTAAGACTACAGCTTATGTTGAGACACTGTTGTCAGGCAGGGCGATGCAGGCAACCAAGCTAAAAATAAAGGTATCTGTTTACTTTCATACTGTTCGTTCTTATTTACCATCAGACACTCAAAGGAGAACCTTCATGTTCTTCTAAATTGGACATATCTCAGATATTAATTGTTTTAAAATGCTTGTGTTCCTCTTTGAGGTAGTTTGCAGTTTCTCATGACCATCAATACATTTCCTTTTATTGTTGCTATCTCATTCTGCTTTATCCTTTTTTTAGTAGATATTCACCTATCTTTATGCTCTAGTTGTGATTTGACAGTGCAACAGAAATGAAAACATTCCAAAGAATAATACACATTGCATGTATTACTTCCCATTTTGGAGAGCTATGTATTATTTACAGTATATATCTTCAGATGATGATCCAGCTGCAGTTTTAAGTGATATAAGAACCTACTAGTCTGTTTGTGGTGTAGGATGGAGGGGTTTTTTTTGTCCTCAGATATTCTCCTCCTCTAAATATAAATTTATTGGAGACAGCCACTGTCTCCTCACTAAGACAAATAATTCTATGTTCGGTAAGAAAATTTCTGGACCATTAGATTCTTGACTTGTTCTTTGCAACTGCAACAGTTTCAGTTTGCTATTAAGGATTCTCTCTGAGGAGTGATATTGTTTCTTCCCAGGAGACAGACTGAATCCCCGATGGCCAACTGTAACTTGAGTGTTTGGAGCTCTGCTCCAGCTTGTTTCCCTCATGGCAGTATTTCCTATTCTTGGTAATGCCCAGCAGGGTTTACATCCTCAACTGATTTCCAAAACATCTAACAAGGTTTATATTGACCCCTTGACATTTTACACTCTGAACTTGACAAAGGGGATTCCCAAACATAAAAAAGTTTTTTTTTTTTTCTTACAAAATGAACAAACAAAACCCCATTTTATTTGTTTGCTATTTTTTTCTGACTTTGTGGTAAAATACTGTTGCACGTCTATTTAAAGCTACATACTTATAAGCAAGATGGAAAAAACTGATTAACTTGTCTTATTTCACTGACTCTCTTGTGTTTACTCATGCTGTAGAGACCAAGTTCCACAGCTCACTGAAGAAAGTGGAATCAGTTTAATTTCTCACATGAACGGTACAGCAGAGAAAAAAAGAAAAGGTGGAAGATCGTGGGTAGTTTACACTAATTTACTTAAGAGACAAAATCAATTATTTCTTTCTACACTGAGCAGCCTGTGGGACAGAAAATATAGTGATTATATGCTCCCTGTACTTTTTTTAAAATTATTATTATTATTATTATTATTATTTTATCATCTCTGGGATATTAAATGAACCTCTTTTTTTTCCGAAGTGTCCTGATACATTGCAACTTATCTATGTATGAAATACAATAGAAATCTTTTGAATATGTTAGTTGATAACACTCTGCAACACAGAATTTCTTAATAGTTCTTGGTCTGTTTACAAAGTAGATTACAGAGGTTTGGGGTTTGAAACACTCTCTTAACAAGTTCATTTTTTGTAGGTTGGGTTCTTATCTTTCAACAGGGTGTGCACCATCACTTCTTTTTGGCAAGATGATTTTATCACCATTTTGACTTATCTAAAAAGATTTCACAACCTTCCTCTCTGTTTTGGTTTGTTGCACTTATTCAGTATGCTCCTCGATGCATTGTTTTAGAAGGACCTTCTCTTGCAGTTTCAGTGAATTTTAAAACAAAAAAAACAAACAAACAACAACAACAAAAAAAATCCCCAAACCCCAAAGTATCTTTTCAGTTGGAAGATGCAATATAAACACAAGTAGCCAGTCAAGTTACCTCATACTGAAGGTTTCAAATTAAAAAGAAAGTGTGGATGATGACTTGGACTGTAAATAATGAGAGAATATATCTCTATCTCTGGTCAGGGGAGACCTGAAAATACATAAGCAGAAAATCACTGAGTCATTCCTCAAGAATTTTCTGGGGACTTCTGAGAAAAGGAGGATTGTGGGTTTTGGTTGGTTTGGTTCAGGATTTTTGGCAGGGAAGTATGGTGAAAAATCAAGGTCAGGAAGCAGATGTAGAACTCATCACATGATTAATTTAAATATGAAAAACACTAATTCCCTTTCTGTTTCTTACGAGTAAATACTTTGGCAGCGATCAATGTCCAAGGAATCTACCAGGAAGAAAATAATTGGGAAAACTATTATATACAGTAAAGTTTAAGCCAATAGTAAAATAACAAGGTGTTGATGTTTGCTGTTGTAGGACTATAGCAGTGGTTTCCAAAATTTTTTCTTTATAACCCCATCAGTAAAAAGTTTTTAAATGCGTAGCCCAGAGTGTTAATATATATATGTAGTTATTTATATATTATACACATATGTAATTACAGCAATTATGCACATTATAAAACAAACACAAGAATAACAATTTAAAAGGGATGAGATAAAGATTAACAATATTTTAACAATAATTTTGTTATGAGTCCAAAAAAACTTCTCTCGCCGAAAAAATATTTAATAATAATAAGTGTTGTAAACAGTAGTGTTGATTGTGCTCCATTAATTTTGAATTTTTGTTTCATATCTTGCTATAACAGTTTAAAGGTTTGTTTCTAAATTTTGATACTTGGTTTTAATGACTGTCATAGCTGAAAAAAAGATAGCTTAAAGATACATAGATCCAGATGGAAGAAGCGCATCATTTTCTGCACTTGCTAAATCATGACACTTGTTTTTCAATCCCATCCACCAATTATGCAAGATTTTTATTGAATGTCAGCTGGTGAATTTCCCCAGTGTGAATCAGTAGTTCTTGCAACCTAATTGAAAGGTGCCACATTAATAAATGGCTTCAAAAACCGCTGACAATTATTTTTCTTTTTGTGAGAAATTTTTAACAGGTTAGATAATTCCGTTTCCAGGGGTTTTACGTATACAGATAGAATTTTTCTAGGTGACACATTCTTTTCAGCAATGAAACCCCTTAATGATGGAAACATTTCCCAAACTCACTTTTCAAAATGCTCTCTCAGTAGCACGAGGTTCTTTGGAAAAACAGTAACTTCTTCACTCATTGTTAAGACGCCACCTTTACCTTGAAAGGACACATTAAGTCTGTTTATTTTTTTAAGAGATATCTGCTGCATAGCAATCTGCTGACAACCACTTGTCAAGACAGAAAAGGTCAGCAAGTACAGAACACTTGTCCTTTTGTAGAAGAAAAATGCATTACTTATCTTTAATTTTGACGACTCTTTTAAGCACTTTGATGAGAGATAACCAGGAAACCACCGTGTGGTACAAAAGATTTTCACGGTCGCTCCCCCATTTCAAAACAAAGTATTGTAAATATTATTCTATTTAAATCTCTATAAAATTTATCACATACTGCAGAACTCTGTGCACTTCTGGCTGTTATTTCCTTGCCACAGCAGTTTCTCTGTGAATGATGCAGTGAATGAATTCCACGTGTGGTACTCTCTGCAACTTTACTTCGGAAATCTTTTTTTTTTTTTATTCTAGTAAAAACAGCTATTCCATCAGTGGAAACTTGCACAGTTTCTCCATAAAACATTGTTTCTATTAAAGAAGTCAACGGTGAGAATAGACCTCCTTCAGCACATCTTTCCTTTCGTGGCTCACAAAGCTGTGGTTCTTAATGTATTTCATTATTGAAACAGAATCTAGCAAATAACCGTAAACTGCGACATATTAGAAACACATGCACTTCCAGCCAACTGTATAGGAAACCTATACCGTGTAATTTACTTTTATATGTTTCTTTAAATATTCAGCGATATTTGGTAGCATATTTCAACAAAATCTGCTGAAAAAAAAAAGCATATTCCAACCATTTCTACCCTGGCAGTTTTTTGTCTTTTGCTTTTAAGAAGAAACCTCAGAAGAGGTTTCTGAGCATTTATTATTAACTATAGTGAAGTACAGGGTTAAATATCTCATGACTTTAGACTTTGTTGATTACATCTAAGTAGATTGTCATCACTTTTACCTGACAATATGACTGAGAAGAAGCTTGTCAGCTACTAAGAGTAGGAGAAATGTCCCCTCTCCCATTTTATTGTTTTTTTTGCTTGTGCTCACATTATTAGCATTATTTTCAGTTTGAGCAACGTGTCCATTTTGTGAGAGTTGGCTTAGTTAAAGCTGGAGGATATAATCCACAAATCTGCTTAAACATGAACATCTGAAGTGCAAGATGTCACAATGTGCAAACGACTGAGGGGGCACCACTGTTGCCACGAGTGGAGCCCTCACTCTTTGCCCAGGGCACCTCTGTGGCCATGTAGATGATATGGGACTTTCTGACAAACAGATAGAGTGGGGATTTTTTTGGTGGTGGTGGTAGTTTGGGGGTTTTTTGGTTGGTTGGTTGGTTGTTGTTGTTGTTGGGGTTTTTTACATAAAAAAAATTCAGAACTCTGATTTATATATATTTCTTCCCACAGTCCAAAAGATCGCTGTGAGCTACCTGGGGTGTGCACACCCCATTTTAGAGATCACTGTCCTCTATTATAAAGTTAGATGTACTTCATTCAACATTTTTCCTAGTTTAAGTTTCAAATTAGAAAGCACGTTGGATCATACAGTGATAAAAAAAGGGTGAAGTGTTTTCAGGATTGTCAAGCCCAAATGTTCAAAAGGCACAGATCAACTGCCAGAATAACCAACTTAAAAATAACAGCAAGTTTGAGCTTCAAGACCAGCCTTGATTCATGTAATTCCAAGATTTTTTTTTTCCTGTAACTATGGGGATTAGAAGCATTATATACACATACATGCATATATATATACATGCATATATATGTATGTGTATATATATATACTGAAAGGAATCATTCATGAAAGGCCTGTCTCAGGGACTTCAGGCTTTTAAGAAATCACTGAGACTCATGATGAAATTGTGATAGTTTTCAAGACTGTGGGGTTTTTTTCTTTACACGTGAGAGTACTAAAAGTTTTTCCCTCGTATGGAATCTGAGAAAATCCCTAATGTATCGTGTCTTATGTAGTTATTTATATTCTGAACTTGCTATGAGTCGTGGTTCTGACAGACCCTCCACCTGTGTAGAATCCCACCGGTGGTTTCCCCCTGGAAGAGGAGATGTGAGTGTGGCACTCTGCCTGACACAGCAACCTGCCTTCTGCACGGATAGCCTGTAGGCAACCCTCAGGCAGCATGCATATGGTTTGTCTGGGAGTGCCTCGTGGCATATGAAGCTGCCCTGTGGCACAGAGGTCTGTTGGGTGCACGGGACACCACATGCTCTGCAAAGCGCTCCCCAGTTGTGCCCGAGGTTGCTTTTTGCAGGTGTCAGTGTCTGAAAGACAGTTGGGTCTGGTTTTAAAAGCGACTTCAGAAGGCTAAATAAGCTCTGTCTGTGCACAGAAAGTTGCTTGCTTTCAGTGAGAGGTCAGTACAGAATTTAGGATCTAAAATTCATTGAAAGCTGATTGGAAAAGCACTGTCAAATTAAGGACACCAAATAAAAAGTTCACCAGCAAAGAGCAACTAAGAAAATCATTCAGTGTGCAGTGATATGTCTTCTTTTATTCCTTTGCTGTTTATCTAATAGTATTGAAAGAAATGTTATTAACTGTGAATATCTTTATAAGCTTGTCTATGCAGTTATAAGACTTAGATTTGAATGTTTTAAAATTATTGGTCTATATCTGCATACTTTTTTAGTAGAGGAGGGGAAAAAATAAGTTGGGTTGTTGTCAAATTCCAGAAGTAATGGTTTTAGAGAGACCAATAGCTAGTCTAAGGAAAAGCAGAAAGCTGAGACTCAGTCTGGAGAATACCCAGAGGGATCTTAACAATGTGAATAAATACCTGAGAGGAGTCAAAATAACACAAGGGAAAGGGTCTCTGCTCATGGGCTCCCAGTAACAGAACAAGAGGCAGTGGACACAAATTAAAACATATGAAATGCTATCTGAACACAGGAAAACTGCTACTGTGAGGTTGGTCAAACAGTGGGACAGGTTACCCAGAGAGGTGATGGAGTCTCCATCCATGGAGACATTCAAAACTCAGCTTCATGCCGCCCTCCACAAGCTCACCCGGCTTGAGCAAAGGGTTTTTGTACTGGACGATTTCAAGAGGTCCCTCCCAACCAAAACAATTCTGTAAATTCTTCCCCCCTGCCCCAGGTGACATTTTAGAAGGCTGACAGATATTAAACTGCTAGGTGATGAAACTCCCTAATCTCCCACTAAAAAAAAAAAGCCACAACCAAGGAAAAAAAAAAAAAAAAAAACAAAAAACTTCTATGCTTTAAACACAAGGATTTAAAGGTCAGCTTACCACTCTCCTACACCAAATGAAGGAGAACAAATCCTGAAGAGTCTTTCCCAGAGCATGGTGATCTAGGAAACAGAAACAGTATCTTTGCATTGTTTTAATCTGATGTCTGGAAGATTGACACCTGCTAATTTCTTTAGGGAAAAGGGTATATCAGGAAACAGGGGGATAAATGTTTGTACCAAGATGTAAAAGGGTCCTTGTGCAGACAATATCACCATTTTGCTTTTTGAAATACTTTGCAATCCTTTTTCTCGACATGAATAATACATTGCAGTGATGAATTTCTCCTAGACCTATTCACATTCGAAGAAACATTGTGGTGAGAGCAGATGCTCTAGTCGTGGTGGCACATAGAGAAATTGTCCATCAGATGGCATGGTAACAAACAGCTTTCACAAACAATCCAAAATATATCTACAAAACAAAAACCATCCTACAGCCCACCTGCTCAACAGAAAATTCAGGGAAAAGCTATCAATGCTTTTTTTAGAAATACCCTCCCAGGAAGATGTTGATGAACTGGGGAATGTCTGGAACAGATTGTTTTATGAGGGAAGAAGATAGAAATATTGGTTGTTTCAGCACTCCCAGAAGTGAAATTTTCCCAGCTTGCAGAACAGTTCAGTCTTGATTACTTAGCAGGCTTTGAAAATGTTTTAAATTATGTCTGTCATAGCTACTGATATGGAAAATATTGAGGACCAGACTATATTATCCTGGATCTTTGCACTAATCCAGAAGTTCTCTTAAACTTTCTTATAAGTTTCTATTTTGAAGTGAGCTGATGAAATGTAAGTTCTCTCATTTGTATTATTCAGTGGTCTGAAAGCTAGTGGCTTTTGCTTTGCTGCTGAGTGGTAATAAGGGAGTAAAAATGCTTTGGGGTTGTGGAAGTGTGGATGACAAACAGAGCAAAACCAATAAAAATTGAGATTGGGTGGGAAGTGAGAAGCACTCATACTGAAATAGAAGGAATGGAAGGGAAAGAATAAAAGATACTGCCCTCAAAGTAAACGAGAATGGAAATTCAGGAAAACAAAAGGGGCAACATGCTGAGGCATGAAAGGGCTGTAAAATAAACATCAAGACAGAAGAAAAATTCAGATGAAAGGAAAAAAATTCCAGAGTTGTAAGCTTACCAGAAGATATTTTAACAACGAGAAAGAGCATCAAACACAAGGAGCCAAAAGAGTATGTGCTGTAATGACAGTGGGTCTGAGAGATACATGTGCCTCCCATGACCTGAAGCAACACTCTCTCACCTTCATTGCTTGAAGTCTGCCTCATTGTGTTTGGAATAAAAGTAGTCTGGCTGTAAGCTAGAAAAATAGACGTGCACTGTGAGATTTATTTATTTATGTCGTCAGCAGAAGTTGTTATTACAGCTTGAATAACAACTCTACCTTTCATGTGAGGTAAAGTAACATATTCAGCTGCTGGAACACAGTGCAGAACCATCACAACATCTGAACACTGTCACAGCACTGAAACACCCTGGAAGCTTCCGAGTGGCTCCTGAACCCTATTTTAGAAATCAATATTTCTTGAGGTAATATTTCTTGGGCAAGGCTAAGGGTTTTATTTTAGAACAAAGAGTAACTTCCTTGTGCCCTAAATAAAAGAGCTTTACTGGTATGAGATTTTACTTTAGAGTTCCTCATGAATGCATTTTTTTAATCTAAAGTCAGTACATCAGAATTTACCACATGGACGAACTCATGAGAATCATTTGCAAATATAGATCAGATAGTATTTAATGCATGCCTTCAGAATTCCCTTGCTCTGCCTGTCACTTTATCTCCTCACTTTCCCCTTCTTAAGGGTTTGTTGGGTTTTTTTGGTGTTTTTTGGCTTGTTTTGTTTTTTTTTTTGTTCTACTGCAAGCTTCAGGGATTTATCGTGTTCCAAGTTTCAACTGCAGACAGGTGCCAAAACAAGTAAGTAAGCACCATTTTCCAACTCAGCTCTGCTAGCAGCTTTATAAAAGCTTAGTGAAGCTTTTTGCTTCAGATTGAAAGCACTGAACCCAACCATATATTTCATAAGGGAAAGTACATTTCGAGTTTTATTGGGTCTGGCTATGACAGAGTTAATTTTCACCATTGCAGCGATCATAGTGTCATATTCACCAGAGCAATATTCCATCAAGTATGAGGTCTGCTCAACAATAAAAGCTAAGGAAAAGGAGGGGGAGGGTGTTATTCAATATTATATTTGTCTTCCAGACCAACTGCCATGGTTTCTGAAGCCCTGCTTCCTAGGAAGTGGCTGGACTTCGCCTGTTGGTTGGAAGTAGAGAAAAAAATACCTGTAATTGGGAGGCCTGCAGTTGAACTGGAATCAAATCAGAACTGGACTGCTGAGTCAGGATGGTATTTTTATTTAAACCCAAATAAAAAAGTAGTCACACTTGTATCCTACCTACTGAACCTGAAATGAATAGCGTGGGAAAATGAGGCTTACTGGTGAAGCTAAAGGTTAAGCATGCATTCTTATTTTCAGTGCCTGCATGGATATATATGTGTGTGTGTGTGTGTGTGTGTACACATGCATAATACCTGCATTAAAAAAGCATTTAAAAAAAAGGGGGAAACCCAAAAACCCAGCAACAATGAAGTCTTACTGTAGAAAACTGTAAAGAGAGTGTAGCTGCGTTTAGGAAGTAGGAGAAAACAGTGAAGTTAGTCTTTAAGCATAGGAAAAAAAGAGAAAAAAAAATAAATTAAAATGAAATAAGAAGGTTGCTATAAATAAAAATAACAGTTTCATTCCTTTGATTAACAAGCAGGAATGCTACTATTCTTCCTATAAGCTCGAGTTTTCAGACAAAAAAAAAAAAAAGAAGACATAGAGTTTCTGAAGATACTTGCACAAGAAAATCAGCATTAAAGAAAATAAATAAAAGAGACAGAAACAGAATTTAGAATAATAGAACTCCAGAGAGGATTGTTAAATCATCATTGACTTGAGTGACAACTTCTAGGCCATGGCTTCCCCAAATTGTGTTTCTTTCCCAACAGAAGAAGAATTAAAAGCTATCAGCAAAAATTCCGGGAAACCTGATAGGTGAGAGAAAAGTATAATTAATGGAATATTAATGGCTCTTATATAACATGGAATGGCAACAATACTGATTTGACACATTTTATATTTGGTGAAATTTCATTGAAATTAGTGAGGAGAAAGAAGAAATTAATTTTTGAAAAATTAAACTTCTTCTCCTGCTTATTATGGATTAACCAAAACTGTCAGAACACAAAACAAGATTTAATTTAACCAGAGCTTGGAAAATATTAAGTGTGACAAAAGTATTACTGAATGTATCTGTGGATCAGTGAATGGTTCCTTAAAGCCTGTAAAAAAAGCAAAAGATATCTAGATATAGGAAATCCTCAAAAAGGATTGGCCCAATTCTTGATTTATCAGTGAAGAAGGCACATTTCAATAAGGAAGAAAACATATTAGATTTGAAGAGTGTCATAAAAATGTCATACCAGGACTTATCAATCAAGAAGAAGTATCTGTCAGTCTCAGCGGTGTAAGTACAAGCAAAAAAAGTATTTTCAAGTCTCAACTTTATCATATCAGCAGAGGTCCAACATGAAAGAACAAATATTAGAAGATGTTAGTATGATTTGTTTAAGCAAATAATTCTTAGTAAAATAATACATTTACAGAAAGCTTTCTTGGATTAAAAAATTAAATCAGGAATCATATATGAGATTATTTTGAGATATATATTTTGTTTTACTATTTTTTGATTTACATTTTATTTTAATATATCTGGTTTGACTAAGTCTCAAAGTAGATTCGACTCAGATTTTGTGATTGCAAAAGTGTCCAAACAGTAATTCTTTATTTATCTATTGGGGATTCCACGATAACTGATCTTGGGTATATTGAATTCAACTGAACTGGGAATTGAATTAACCTCTCTTTATGCCTTGGTGTATAACACAGACAGGTTAGCAGTTGTGCCAGGTTTTCTGTATTCCTTAATGTATGATCCTTCCTAGTCCAGAAGTAACTAAATTGCCTGCAAATAAGAGCTGTTAGGAACCATGAGGCTTTAGGAGAGGATCTCTCATGAACACGTTGAAATAGTTGTGTTATGTTGAAGTACACAAGGCTCAGAATCGGTGTGTTAAGAATTGGATTTCAAAAGGAAATATATCCCATTGAAATGTCATTGTACCCTTAAAAAAAAAATAAGCACTTGAAAAAGAGTGGTCTGGAGTTGTTATCAGCTGGTCTGGCTTCCTGTGTGGAAAAGGCTTCCAAATTTCCAACGGTAGAATTTAGTTTTCCTTTATTAGTATGTTGTCTGTGTGGTTTCAAGTCAAGTATAACAGGTTTTTTAATATTTATTTTTAATTTTATAGACCTTCTGATTTGATCTATTTTTTGATTTCTGTTTTGGATGGTTTAACAGCTTCTTTAGCCAAATACATGGATTCCTTCCTGTCCACAGTAGCAGAAGTAAGTTATCCATGGTTTTAAAATATTTATTTTTATATATATGTGTGTCTGTGTTTGAATTTTAATATATTAACTACATATTAAATACATACTGTATATTTATAGTATATATTTGTATTTTTTATTTTTTTTTAAATTAAATTTATGCAAGCTGCATGTGTCTCTCAAGGTTCATATTTTATGAGTCCATGTTATTGGAACACATGAAAACTAAAAATGCAACATTCTCCTCTCCCCAGGACACACTGTCTCATATTATTTGTATGAGGACTTAGTTCCACCCAAGTACGCAGTGGTAGAGAATTCCAGAACTAGCACCAACTAAAGCTAATAGGGATCTTCTTGTTGAGAATGATGAATATTATTAGGGATCAATCAAGTGCCCTATTGGGTATACTCTGTGGATGAAGCAAAATTTTAAGTGGAGGACTTTAGGGCTGACATGGAAAGAATCATCTCAGTTCAGATATTTGTGTTGCCCTCTGTAAAAGTAAAAGTGATGAAAAAAACAATCTCAGAAGAGATTCTCTGATGAGAGAACTGAAATTATTTTGGTAAACATACAACAGTGCAGGCCACAAACCAGTAAATGAAATAAAACCACGAGTGTGAGCTGCACACACAACATTCTGCAGGACAAATTATGTCTTGAATATAGATTAAATCAATCTTATACACAATTTATTAACGTTGTCACAGATGGCCTGCTTCAAGTCAGAGCCTAGATGAGTTGAGTTGTTCACCTAAAGTAGTGTTTTGTAGTCTTTACTGTAGAAATGAATTACTGTAGCAAAAAAAAGGAGATGGTGGGCAGAAAAGGGGGGGAAAAAGGCAAATTGAGAAAGGCATTTGTAGTTGGCAAACTGCTGATTAGCCGTCTGTAGATAAGCAGATCACTACTCGCTTTGAAACACTGATGGCATACATTAGCCACAGGTTGCAAATGTGACTGCTATATCAAGCCTGTCTTCTGAAAGAATTAGCTACTCTATTCAGAAAACCTCCAAGATATGCCATTTGAAATTATTGTTAATTAATTTCTACTACTGAATCTAAATTTGATCCCACACAGAACGAAGTTCAAAAGTATAATACCAATGAAACAGAGGGCATTTTGCTGCTTTGAACCACGAACAAACATGATTTGTCATGTAGCACTGTGATTTTACCACGATGGTACTGATTTTCTAAAGATTACATACAGAACTGGTTTTGAATTTTGTTTATGTCATAGGTGAAGTGAATTTTGTTGGCATCACTCCACTCCCTATGCATAATTGTCCATCGCACAGCCCCTCTCCAGGTCCAGGATTAGATGTGACAGGAAGGCTCACCAATCTAGAGTGTCCCAGTAATGACATAGCATATGTATGGTAGTATGTTAGCACTGAAGCAAAGTTGGCACAGATATTAGGATAAATTTAAAAATAACTGCTATGCTAGTAGTCATATGCTGGAAAAACTATATTAAACTTACTCTCATCTTTTTAAAGTGCTAACAACCGTGGAAAAGTAATAGAAGGCATATACATGAAACCATGAAAGAGTCTTTTGATTTCAGATTCCTAATCTCCTCCTCAATGGCCCAGTACTACTGCAGTTCATCCCCTCCACTCCCAAAGTAGTTTTGTGTGCCAGGGTGTATACATAAAAGACTTCAGTTTCCTAGATTGACTGCACTTTCCTGAGCACTCAAATCTAGCAAGAAAGGGTTTATTCAAGGTAAACAAAAAAAAACCACTTGACCGAAAATATATACTGGAATCTAACTCTTTCTTTACTCTCAATTTGTTCCTTGGGAAGGCAAATGCCTCAGTGTGTTGTGTGGTTGGTTTTTTGTGTATTTTGTTGGTTTTTTTTCCCTCACTGCTGCCCTAGTTTAGTTATTGTATTTCATGATTAGAAGCTATTGAGGCAGCCACCAGGACCTGCCATCATCTGCTGGTATCCCAGGGCCCTCTCAGGCTAGAGCACAATACCGAAGCAAAACTTGTTGCTTTGCTGAATTACTTTCATCTGTCCTTAGACAAGAGAGTCAATCACATCCATACTTCTTCAGATAGACCTCTCTGTTGTGTTTAATGCTATTGACTGCTGTTACATTGATCTTTGCTCTGCCAGGTTTCCTTCCAATCCCGGTGTGGTTTGGCCACATCGTGTTGTGAACTGTGGCCCTGACCAAAGCTGACTGTCAGCTCAGATAATGGCAAATCCTGTTCAGTATGGTTTAAGTCTTGGCTTCTGTTCAGTCTGGACCCATAGGATGAGGGCTCTGACAACAAAACTCTCCTCCAGACAAACCTTACATGGTGCATCCTGTGTGAGGTTGGCCTGGTGAGTTCTGGAGGGCCCAGGGAGGACTCCCTTGCTGACCAGATCATTCCCACAGCCATGAGCCAGCTTAGAGCTTAAGGAAGAAATTAGTCTTTTGGTCCTTCTGAAGTCATAGACTTAAAAGTTTTTTGTTCCCATCACTCATTTGTTGAATATTATTCTTCTCTTCTGCAAATTCCCATTAGCATGAAAAGGATTTTTATGTTCAGATATGAGAATTTGTTCTTTTTCTTTTATTACATGTGCAAGTTGGTTTATTTCTTTAGAATTTACTTGTAAATTACTTTTCATGAGGGCTAACATGCTACTGTAGATTGTGGGGCTGGCTGTTGGAAGGATTGCTTCCTTTGAGTGTAGCCAAACATCGCTTTTCCTAGTGCAAATAACTACTTTTACTTTACAGAAATTATTTGCTGGTTTCTATATTAGGTTAGAATCAGGTATTACTGGACATCCAAAGCAGACTGAGCGAGTTCTAGAAGGAATTAGCTTGTTAAATTACAACTATCCAGAGCCTTCTTATTTGCCTTTGTGAATCTAGGCTTGCTTTTTTAATATGGTAAGGCATTACTGCAGCCAAAGTGAATATTAATTGAAAAATAAAAAGGCCAAACATTGTAATTTATAAGAAATACCATGATCAGAAAACTATGGCAAACAGTAGATAAGCACTATTGTTTTCTATCCGAACTTCTAGGTGAATAAATTGATAATGGGAATTACGACTATAACAACACCTATACTAATCAAAAAAATTGGCATAAAAATTATGCATAAAATTCTACTTTTCTACCACAAAATATTCTTCTTTCTCACCTTTCAGTGAGAATGCAGCACTTTTCAGTCCTTTTTTTTTTTTTTCCTCTTCAAAAATTGACTCTCAGTCAAGGAAAAGAATGAAGGCAGAAAGCATTCCAGTAAACCTCTTTCTTCATCCCTACATTTGTGTAACCTTTCAAGATTCCAACTCCTTATTAATAGTTTCAGTTTCTAAAACTCATCAAATTTTTGTTTGATAGTAGTGGTATTGAGACAGACTGCCAGTGGAGAGCAGCCAGTTTCCTCTGAAAACTCCCCAAATCCAGACAGAGTGTGTGAAAGCCCCCAGCTCTCTGTTTCAAAGCACAGCTAAAGAAAAAAGAAGTCCAGAAAGAAAGACACCCCCCAGCCAAAAAAAAAAACCCAAACAAACAAAAAAACCCCAACACACCAAATACTCAGAGCATCTCCATTACCAAATAAAGTTTCAGTACATTGAAGGGTTTAGAGATTGGAAACAACTAAGAACACAAAATAAGCATTTCACAGTTCGCTTATGGCAACCAATTCTCGTGTCACAGATCCATTTTTTTCTCCAGGTTTTGCAAGCCAGACATAACTGTGTGAAAATGAAGCCCTTGTGCTTTTGCCTTATTTCCAAAGGTAGAGGGTTGGGGTTTTTTTTATATTGATCATAATTTCTTACTTTAACCAAGTAGACAATAGACAGTGTTGACTTTTACCCAGGAAAAAAATTTCATTGAGTAAAGGTCTCAAAATAAAATCAATCTAAAAGCAGCATTCTAGTTATATAATAATTCTTTTATTTCATTGTGGCATGGTACAGAAAGAGAATGTATAAATGCAATTCAGTTAAACCATATGTAAAGATACAGACAGGAACCACTCTTTTAACACTTTGTTGCCTATATATAACATCATGAGGATATTTAGATGAGGAGAGAAAAGGTAAAATTGTTTTGTGCTTACTAAATTCCTTTTAATTTGGAAGATGAAGCACAAATTCACAGCAACTGGCTTGGGGAGGTTTAGAGTGAGGGAAGAATCCAAACTGTGGATACCTTTCTGTTATACAGTTAATGTGTGATTTGACATTTGGTGTCGTCTCTGTCACAAATATTTCACAAGGCTTAGGAAACATATTTCCCTTGTGCCAAAGCATGAGACACACATCTCAGCCTTGCTAGGGAGAAGGTAATAGGCCTGAAGTTAGTTCTTAACTTTGCACCTAGGCTCAACTCCTTTTCTGAAAGGTAGACAATTTTTACTTTAGTATGTGTTTTGCTCTAATAGTTTGATTCTATGCCTTCTTCAACATTCCTGTTCCAAAGTGTTGTATTTGTAGAGTTTGAATATTACATTTTGTAAAACTTCAGCTTCTCTTTTTAATTTGCAAACTATACAAAAGCAGTTTGCTTTGAGCTTCTGTGAACCAAACAGTACCTCCTCTACTGGTGAAAACTGACAGAGCTACAAGGACTTGAAGCTACATCAAAATTTTCAGCTTTGAACTCTGCTTTACAGTTGCTGGGTTAATTTTGTGAATTCAGCAAAAACTGAGCTTTGCACATTCACAGACAGAATATTAATGCTTCAGGTCTGTTCCTCAAACCTTTGAGATCAAGAGGAAGTCTAAACATGCCAATCTTAACTCTAATGGCTGTGCTTTTCATGCCTCTTTTTCACAGTGATATACTGCAGGTTACAGTTACAAGGCCAGCTTGGATTTTTAATCTAAAGCCAACCCAGGCAGAGCATAAGAAACATAGAACACTTGCACAAATATACTCTTAAACTTTGGAGAACTGTTTGCTCTTCTTCAAAACAAACTGCTCTGTGTCAATGGAGGATAAATGTTAAAAGCACAAACTGTTATATACCATTTCTTCTTTTTTATTTTTCTTAAAATATCCAAATTTCTTACAACAGACTCTCTAGTCTGAAATGGGGGCTACTGTAATGGATTCTTTTGTTTTATGTGCAGCCATGCACACATATATGTATCTGTACATATACATGTGTGTACACACATAGAGTAAGTCCACAAAGTGTCCTTTAGAATTAGTGGCATTGTTGCAATGATTTAAAGGGAATTGAAAAAAGGATTTCAGATGCAGATTTTGTTTTATTTCTGCGCAGAGAATAACACAACTGCTTCCAATAATAAGAAGAAGAAAGAGAAAAATACCAGGTGCCACTGTTGTATTTAACTTCTGATTTTTCAGCCCTGACCTCAAGTTTCCACAAAATTGTTCTTTCTTCATTTAACTGTCATGAACAAATAGCGTTGTTGCTATTTTGAAGAAGCATTCTGAGTTTTAACAGTCCCCTTTCTCCGCCTCTTTTTCACGGCACAAAACTTGCAGAGGTGGTGAGTCTTCTCTATCAGTCTCTTTTTCTTGTTTGTTTGTTTTTTGTTTGTTTTTTTTTTTTTTTACAGAATTATAATTCCTTTTCTTGGCTTGTCTTAGAATCCAGAGTAATGTCACTTGGGCCTCAGGGGCTGTTGAGCAGCAGTAGCAGGTATAAGCTGAGGAAGTCAAAGTAGCATTAGCAGTCGTGCCTGGCTTTATAATAGTAGTTTCCTCCTCCAGGATTTGTCAATTTTGATTTTGCAGTTCAGTCAGCAGTGGCATGTGCTGTTTGCCTCCTGTCTGTTCGGCAAAATAAAGGGAATCATTTTCTCTTCTAGGTGACAGGACTGAAAAGGAGCCCTCAACAGTCCATTTTGGCTTGCTGTGCAAGCTGCATTTTTGTCGCCCTACAGCTGTGATGACCTTTTGTGTTTAGGAATATTTGATTCCTCTGGATAATTTAATAACAGGCAAATCCTGCTCCATCTCACTTTTCTTTTCAAAAGTTGCATCCTTTCTGAACTTTTCCGCTTTCTTTTCCCTCACTGTGAGGAAGAGTCTGAAGGAAAGAAAGGTGGGGAGAAAAGAGGAGGGACAAATCTCATGTCTGACTGCAGGGGAAAGTCGGTAAAGAATAATGAGTTGGAGGATACAGGTGATCTTCTTGAGAGCTCTGTTCCCACTAGAGAGTACTCTTGCCATAAAAGGGAAGGATATAAATAAAACCCTAAAGCCAACAATAAAAACTGAACAAGAACAAACAAACAAACAAAAACAAACAAAAAAAACCAAATTAAAAAACCCGACCAAACCAAAAAAAATCAACCAAAAAAGCCCCAACCAACCAACCAACAAAAGAAAGCCTAAAACCCCAAGGTAAATTCCAAAGTTAGTACAGTGAAGGAAGTGGTTGATTCCTGAACCAGAGCTTGGAGAGAAAATAAACCCCAGTATCAAAACCTCTGTTGCCTGTTGTGAATCTTACAAGTGCTGTATGCAACCACACACCAGCACAGCTTTGCTATTAATCACTGCACCTTTTTCAGGGAGCTTGCAACAAATGAACTCAGTTACTTAGCCCTGGGATTTCAGTCAGAGCTTATTTTGAATCCTCCTTGTGCATACAGACTGCAAATGTGTGCCAGATCCTTCTGGCTGACTGAAGGCATTTCAAACATGTGAATAGTTCACCGGAGATATCAAGAGTTTGGTGTGGGGTTTTTTTCAGTGCCCACAATATTAATTAAGTGCAGAACACTTGCCCCTGAGAATGCAAATTATAGTTTTAGTTCTGAGACTATTTTCACGTTTGCCAGCTCACACATTGTGCAGTGACTCATCAAAATGGATTGTGTTGGTCATTTGACGTTTCAGTTAACAAATATGAGAAAACGTACATTACTTTAACAATGGTTAAACGAACATGTGTAAGCTTTTCTGAGGGAAGAAAAACGTTTCTAAAATATCTTTTTATGTTCTATTTTTGCATAGACAGAGTTAGACATTATGGCGGTAGAGAGATGCCTAATTTTGTGGTAGAGTTGCAAAACAAGCTGCCACTGTCTTCAAAATTCATTTTGTTCTTGCAATATAATCCATTCATTCTTTATGTCCTCTTTTTTTTTTTTTTTAGAACTTCTTGTAATTTCTTTTGTAGATGTAATTTGTTAGAGGAGGATAAAGTATTTGCCTCTGTAGAGTACTGGTAAGAATATCAGTACAAAGTTTGTGTATTTTTTGTAAGCAATAGTAAATTATTTCCTCATCTTTGTCTGTCTCTCCACATTGTTAGCAGAATTCTCCATAAACTCATAATTACCTTCAGTATACGTTTTCTATTGGGCAAATACTTTTAAATTTGGGGGGAAAATAGATAAAAATATACTATTGTTCATAAGATGAAATTTCATGCAGAAAAATCTTCAATCCTGACACAAAGCCATAGCTGAGTTCCAGGGTAACCTAGATGACACTGCACTTTTAGGAAAGTTAAAAGGAATTTTTAATCAAACAAGTTACTGTAGGGCTTTGTCTTTATTGAAAAAAAAATTGTGATATGGTATATTTCCCAAGGCAGATTAATTTCAATGGACCACCTGCATTTTGCTCTGAGAGTTGTGTGGCAGATGCAAGATAAAATAGTCAAATTCTAATCTAAAATGCATCTGTTAAGGTCCAGGTAATTCTGAAATAAAAAAATACCTTTCATTTTGTAATGACTGAAAGCATAATGTGGCCTTTTAACTGTAGGAATTAAGTAAACCTACTTGATAAACTAATCCGTCTCCAGAAGAACTCTGAATCACTCCGTAGTAGAATTAAGACTTCTCTGTTTCAAAAGAGCTAAATCCAGGAAAGTACACGAAATATCTGACAGGTACCAGCACAGATGTGTATGTGCATCCAGAAAGTATTACAATTTTCTTACCAAAGAAGGGTAAGTATATTAGGGAGGTGTCCAAGGCGCTGGGAGATAAGAAAAAGTATATTTATCAAATCCCAGAGACTTCTGTAAGGTTTATTCTTAAGACAAACCTGTTGACCTAAAAGTGTACATCTAGAAAACAAGATCTCTACTGTTACAGCACACACTATAAGAATGTAAATGCAGCTTAGAGCATGCTTTATTCATGAACTTTTCAAACTACTGAGACCTTAAAGGGAAAAAGCTGAAGTATCTCCCTCTTAAAAAACCTCAAAGATAAAATATGTATTTAAAATAATAAATTATACATAAATCTGATTTATAATTTATTGGCTGTTAAATTTTAATCACAGAAACAAGGAGAATGGGATACATGTAAATACAAAAAATAAACACATAGATTGGGCGCTTATGTGAGAAAGAGAGTTTTTGTTTTGTTTTTCTAATGCAGATGCAGTCTAAAAGAAACTCTTCTAAGACTGTCACAAGAATACCACAACTAGGAGTATTTTTTCAATGAGAAATATATTTTTTTCTGCTTTGGTAGTAAAGCATGATGTTCTCTGGCATGCAGTGGTGGTGTTTATCCAGGTCAGTAACATTCTGTAAGGTAGGGCAACGTGGACATGTCTGGAATAGTCGGTTCCCACATTTGTATTCAGGGAACCAAGCAGTCCTGATTTCACCCTGTGATTTTTATAACGTGGTTATAAACCATGAGTTTGCATGTCAGGTTTATAAACCTGAGTTGCATGTCAGAGTCTTGAGGGATCTGCATATTTAATAAAAAAAAACCAAAAGTGAGAATCAGAGGCCGTAAATAAGAAACACTTCAGGCTTTCTAAACTAACCACATTAACCTGTGAGCAGGGCTCATGAACATGTTTTAACATCACTCAACATCTTCCCCCTCTTCAATACAGTGAAAACATGGGCTACATCTAGGTCCATTTAAATATATGTACATATGTATAATTAGGAATTTAATGGGCTGACTCATTCAGGATTAGTTTTTAACTGTAAGAAATTGGTTACAGTCATGACTCTACTACAAATCGATTTGGCAGTGGGTACAGAAAACAGGCCTAGCAAGCTTGTTAATAGTGCTATCAGCTGCATTCCAAAAATATTCTGATTGCTCTACTTGATGAAACCTTCCTGAGCTGTGCAGCTGCCAGGGTCACAATGAAGGCAATAAATAAGGGGTTTCACTTGGAAATTTTAGTCAAGCTCATGCCAGTGCAAGACTCACACAAAAGCTGCCAGGTTTTTCATGCTTCCCCACTGTTTCAAGAACCTATTCAAAAGCACATCAAAAGCTTTTTTGGGGGTGAATGATACGAGTTACAAAAACAAACAAATAAAAAATACTTGATGTCCAAACTTAGAAGAAAACAAAAATTCTTGATTTTATACTTAACATTCTTATATACATACATGTTTTAGATCAGAGGTTAAAAGGTGAAGTGCTTGTCCTGCTGTACTGCAAACACCGAGGTGACCAATTGTAACAGAATGGTGAATTGATTGAAAAATACTTTGAAACCATCATTATATTTTAATTATCTTAAAATTTGGGGAGTTCTGCATTTAGTAATGAGTTTAGTAAAGAAAATTGGAGAAAAGTAATAAGGCAATAGGACTTGAAGTAGTTATTTTTATGATCCCTTAAGGTATTAGAAGCATTCTAATACAAGAAAGCAAGCATCTTAATAAAATATCCTTAAAAATAAGTCCAATACTAGTAAAGACTACTTGTCTCTGGAAAAGAGGTAGATTGCAGCAGTGATCTTTCTCTGTTTCTCATTATTTCAATCTTTTTTTTTCTGTTGTTGAACCAGAGGGAGATGGTTTAGTCTATTGCATGTGAGAAAGCTTGATTAATGTTAAACTATTAGTAAATCAAGTGAGGCCTTGAAATATTTTGTCCTTTTCAATTCACAGTGGAACAAAAAGAAAATCACTTAGCAACACCTAACGATGTGAAGCTGTACCCTTAATGTTCATTGGAATGTCTGCACTCTTTTTGTAACTTAGTCAGTTCTTTCACAATTCTGGTCTCTTTTTAGCCTTCTAATACTTTCTTCATTAGTGTTGCTAAACAACCCCTTCTTTGCCACACTCTTCAGATGCCTGTCTCACACTGTATTTCATTTCATTTCATTCTTTCTTTGATGGGCTGTAATCTTGTTTCTCTTTACCCTGTTACAGCTGTGTAAATTTAAATTAATTTTCCTTCTTCATAGATTTGTACAGCCAAGAATAGAATTCCATCACCCCGAGATGCTCGTTGTCAAATGTTTGAGCATGGCAGCCGTAAAATGTTGATGAACTCAAGGTAATTCTTGGCACCTGAATATTTCATTTGTGCTTTCAAATGAGAGTTGAGGTCCTTCTAATATTTGATGATCATAGCTAGGACTAGTGGTACTGCCAGTGGATAAGTTACAATTATCTTTGAAACGTTTCTTCTTTAACTGCTGTAGAAATTTTAGTCTGTCAGGAAGAATAAGAGTATTAAGTGCCTAAACTATGGTTTCAGTTAAATCCCATTTGAAGGACTTCTGTTTTCCACTAAAACGTAGTGCTATCAAGACAAGTTTCTCCAGAATCTTTCCAACATGTTTTCTTCAATTTATAATGTATTTTAGCAAGGAATAGTGATAAAAAGAGCCCAGGTTTTTGGAATTTATTCTAAAACTTTTAACTTCCAACAACTTTCCTGTGAAGAAGGAATGATAGTGACTTTAAAACTTATCCCCATGGCAACCTAGGATTTAATACAAGAATTACTGAATCTTCACAGTACTTTGTTGTGCAACAAGTGACTTTTGATTCCAGTAAGAAAAGATTTGTCTTCTCCCTCTGTTGACAGTTGGTGTGTCCCTGGCTGTTGTTACCTTTTACCGGTGTAATAACAGTCTAATCTCTTGTTTGCAAGGCTTGAGCCTTCAAACTGGTGACAGGAAAATAGAGAGGAAGGAGGTAGGTTTTTCCTTTCCGTATTTCTCTGGCTTAATCAGATTTAGTTTGTTGAGAAGGTAATACTTTCAGGACTAGACAAAGCCAAAGCTGGAAAGTCAAGTGATCCTAATTAGTAAGTTAGAAGCATGACACCTGTTCTTGCATCTTTGCTTTGTCTGTGTGCTCACAGTTCTCAGTTTTTAAGGATGTGGCCACATTCCCTTTTGTCTCATACACCATTTTCTTTTAGTACTCAGTCTCATTCTACTTGTATACAAAGGCTACATGAAACATAGACTCTTATTCTTCTTGTGTGTATTCTCTAGCAATTTTTACGAAATACAAAGGTGCTACAAAGATATTAATGACTGCACCTGAACTTGAAACCTCTGAGCTATGCAGGAAACTGTTGCATAAAGTGTTTAAGGATCTGCCTATTATTTGGAGCGTCTAGACTTTGTAACATCAGAGTCCTCTGCAATTTGCATGCTGAAAGCATCCCACTGGCTTCAGTTGTTAGTTGCATTTTGCAGATTGTATCAAGGTGCCCCAAAGTGTATATTCAAACACATATATTTACCTAAAAGCTGCATGAGAATGTCTTTTCAGAAACTATAAATCTGCAATATTGCAAGTCAGTTCAGTCCTTGCTGTTTCTAATTTTGGATTCCTTGTTGTTGCAAGCGTTATTTACTTTGTATGGTTTTTATAGGTAGTCTTTCTTTTAGATATATTTTATTTATATATGTTTTTCTGCATTTGTGTTGCTAATTTTCTGGTACTTTTAAGCTAACTTTTTCACAGGTAGGTGTTATGTAATGAAGCACTTTTAGGGCTAGACTTTTTGTTAATTGTCTAATTCTGTGGTGTATTTCATTAGGCTTTGTAATATTTGCAGATTTTGTTTTCCTATCATAATTTCTGTCTTTTCATTTCCTTGCATAATTTTTCTGTCTTTCTAATGCATTATTTCCTCCAGTTAGTTCTGTCATTCCTGTCACATTTTTTGGCTTTTTATGGGTTGAACACCAGGATTTCCTTAGAGAGAAATTGTGATATACTGTCACAGTATGTGAAAAAGACAAATAAGAATTTTAAATGAACAGAGGTTTGCTAAAAAGAGTTTTTCTCTTTAGATCCCCCCCTTTTAAATTTGTGAAGTAAGTATATATTTTATTGAAAGCAGATTATTGATGTTTCCCAAGGTTTTCTGATTTTTTTTTTCTTCAGTATTCCAGGATAAAAATTTTAGATTTCTGTGTTATCTACATTGCATCACATCTTCCAAATCTCCAGTCAGGTGACCCTTGTCATGACAGCACCACTATTGTAATATCCACACTGACTTCTATTTTAATATATTTTATGAAACATGATTGGATACTTTAACCAAACTAAGTTATGTTCAAAATTACAAATGTAATTCTACGATTAGGTTTACTCATAATTAAAACTGCTGTATAATATTACCTCTTTAGAGTTGCCTGCAAGGCTCTGCATGAAAAGCTAATCATTTGGATTAACTTAGAGTAAAAGTCTAGCTTATGATCACAAATGTGCCCCACAGGAATTTTGTTACCTGTGTTGGGGCACATTACAAACTGTGGTTTAAGAACATACACTTAAATGTGCACCTATTAAGGCTCATTCTTGTCTCATTTACGCTGGTATAAATCACACTGAAATTACTAGAGCTGCATTGCTTTAATGGCATTGTACTGGGAGCAGAAGAAAGCTGATTAAATTTATGTTAATTGACACTAATTGGCAGTAAGGACTTGAAGAGGATAAAGTTTTTAATAAAGCATTAAACAGACAGAAGATCTGTCTAAACCAACCAAAGGCATTTTCTCATACTAAAAATGCTGCTGCCTTATTATTCATGTCCTAAGGCTAATTTCTAAACTAAAATCAGCTTTCCAGTCTTGGGGTACGTGGAGTCCTAATGCATCTTCATAGTTAATGCTAGTTTTGCTCTCCCATACCAAAATGACTTTCATGTTGTTGACCTACCCCTCCAGTCTTAGAGCTAATTCAAAACAAAACTTGCAGGAACATTTCCTTCTCAGTTCTGTAGTTGTACCCCATTGCTCCTGAATCTAAGCATCTACTGAATATTCTTCTAGTACACGTTCCTTTCTTGAACTGCAGCTTATGTTTGACAGGTTGCACCTGCAAGAAGCTTCCTGTTACCTCTCTATCTTAGGAGCCTTCTAAATGTGGTGTCAAACTCTTTCTTTGAAGTCTGAAAGTCGTGGCTTCACTTATAGAACACATACGGTCTTCTGCATTTCCTTATTCCTGTAGATGTTACAGAATCCTGCTGAATTGATATTCTGTATGTGTTCTGTGTCTATGTAGTGCATTAAATGTTCAAGGACAGGCACTGTGTCCATGTGTGCATTATATATGTATATATGTGTATGAAATACAGTGACACATTACACAAAATGTGTGTGTGTGTGTGTGTATGCAGCATGTACACTGTATTTATACATGTAGTGTACTTGTGAATATATTTGGATTCATTACTGATATCTGGGGCTACTAGTTCAATGCAGCATTGATGATCTCCAGACAGGTAATGTGTGTCTTACTGCTTTGTCCAGTCAATGAACACCAGAACTTTCCTGTCTCCTTCATGAAGTTCTTAGGACCTCTATACTGAGGTCCAGTGAAAACAAAAATGTTGAGTTCTTCTGACAACAGTCCATCTCAGGTCCTGCAATTGTGATTAGTCCTAATTATGCAGAGCATAGGTAGCCAGTAGAGAGTGCTTTGGAACCGGAGGCTCTCAGATTCATGGCGTAATCCTGCCATAATCTGTAGAAACATGGTGCTCAGTTGCTCATTTGCCATTGTTTGAAACTTTGCAAGTTAAGGTTAAACCACAAGGCATTTTCACTTTTGTTTGGCTTTCCTGATGAACTGTCTATAACCTAAGGGCATAATTTCTGGTACTCATTCGTGATTTAATCCTGTCACAAACCCACTGTTGTCACTGGAATTCTTTCCATGGTATGACATGCATATAACTGCCTCTCCAATTATTTAAAGTGACTTTAAATGGCTACTCTCTACAGGACCTGGCTAGATTAGATGCTTAGAGTACTGAATACTTAGTCTTATTCTGTGTTCCAACCTGCTGAAAACATTTATTTTCAGTTTAAATTAGAACTGTGGGTTTTCAGATGTAATATTTAAGATGTAATTAAATATGGATTAAAAAATTGATTGCAATTTGCAGTAATTTAAATGCTTAAATCCCTGCTCATGACCACTTATTAGGGATATAGATGCACGAGTGGAAATTATACCAAATTCCTTCATGATTTTAGTAGCTCAGGCTCCCCAGTGGTAACCAGTGCATGCAAACTAGTGCTTAACATAGTTGTGTAGTGCTCTGAATAGTTTTAATACTGGATTTATTGAGTTAATATTCATATTATTTAGATATGTAAAAATCTGGTGATGGCAAAAGGAGGGGAAAAAAATCAGCTCTGGTTTCTTATTTATTGTTTAATATTAAGTGTATGGGGGTTTTCTCAATTAGAACATGAATAGGAGGTTTAAAAGAAAGGTTGCCACAACGCAAATTTTTGCTTTAGTTTAATCACACACATGTTAAATGTAAATCCTTTAGAAGATGATTAATAAAGCCCTGACACATACATGCATATCTGTAGCACTATGAATGTACTGCTATACTAATAAAATTCCACAATTTTCTTAATAAGTGAACATTCATCCTACTAATTCAACAGTTCTCTGATTCCCAGAGGATCCTTGCTAACCACAGGAAAGGGAATCTGCAGGAAAGTGTGTATTTCTTTTTCCCCTTCAGTCTCTGAGTTCTGAACATGTTGCTATTCAGAAACAATGAAGCAATTTCTCCCTGGTGAGATTTTTAGCTTTATCCTCTGTAAAATCTGTATCAAGAACCCAGATTGTGAGAAGTATCCCTATTGTTGTGTCTCAAGTAATGCTGCTCCAAATTTAGGAAAGAAAAATCTGTAACACAGAAGGGGGAGGGAGGTAATACTGGTTTTTAAGAAGCATTGGTTCTCTTGGCCTCTGGTTAAGTATCACCTGTCTTACTATTTTTACCACTGCTTTCCCTATTGTCAGCCTTCCCAGCCTTTCTGCACATCTTCTGTGTCATTTATTCTCAGGAAATTACAAGGTACTTGATAGTATCCCACCTGAAATATAACTCTTCATTTTCTTCATAGATCACTTTGGGCTGCCTGCACACTTTTCCAGGCAGAAGGGCAATTCCCTGGTGTGTATCAGACATCGATTCTCACAAAGCTGTGGAGAGAAAATTGGGGGAATTCAGTTTTCTACTGCGATTCCAGGATCAACAACAACTTCATCTGCCTGGTTTGGGCAGGCATCCAGTGCAGTGCACGAGTGAAGTCTGAGTCACAGGACCTGCAGGCTGAGGAAAGGAACCAGAAATGTGGCACTGTCTCTGAAGGGTCCCTGCATAAAAGAAGCTTGAGATGCTTTCCTGATTACTTGAAAATAGAGCTGTTTTCATTCACAGGCATGACCTCCATTGCCCTGAAGGACACTTGGCCAACTACGAGGAGGGGAGGATTTCTAGAAAAGTTTCCAGGCAGCTACCACAGCAGTGGAATAGAAAATAAAAGAACAACTGTTAAAGATGTGAAATAAACATTAAGTGTTTCAAGTTAATACCTTTGAAATTCTGGATGTTTTCCTGGGTCACACTCTTTTTTGAGGTACATTGGTAACATTTCATGACTTATTCTGAATTGATTCCAGTAATAATCTGTTTATTCTCTGTTGCTTTTTCTCATGTTTGCTCGCAGACTGCTGTTCTCCAAATAAGCTAAATAAGGACTTTATGCCCTTTTCATGAGCCTAATTTTCCAACTCTATGGCCTCTTCTATATGCAAAAGATCTTTGCTGTCTGCTGACTTGATCACTATGTCCATTTGCTTGATCTTGTCTCAGAGTAGGTGAGGACTTGGGGTTTGTGTGCTGGGACAGTAGGAAAGGAGAGAAGAAAATTACTGATGTGAGAAAGAGCCTAATTACTAATTAGTGAAGTTCTCCATGAAAAACTCTTCTCCCTGATTTTCCTACTATTACTTATGTAGGAAATTTTTTAGTCTATCACCTAAAACGACCAATAGATTAAATTCTTTAAAAACACTTCTGTGCTTTGAACCAGACCATTTACTGGTATATTGTTCCAATACCTTAAAAATCTTTTCCATTAATTGATGGAATCTCTTCCCTGCCTATAAAAGAAAAAAGTATCACAGATATCCCCAGGATTTAGAATTTCCTATTTAGAATAATCTCCATCTAAGTCTGTCACATGGATAGAGAACTGAAATTAAATTTGAATGGATTTGGGTTTTTTAATTAAAAAAGACAAGCAAAAAACCAAAACAAAACCAAAAATAAACCACAAAACAAACAAACAGAAAAACACAAAAAAGCAAACCAAAGCAAAACCAATACATAACATATACCACAATTTCTCCAGCTGCTCTGTGCACCTACAGGTCCTGACATGGTTCTCCATCAAAAATTATTAAAAAATACAGCAATAGTCCTATTGTCATGCAGAAATAAAGTGACTGTTTTGTTGAAATTATACAGGTAGATTTCATTCCTTTGACCCTAGTTATTTTTTCTTTATCTAAAACTTTGTCAGGTCCTCATAAATTTGAAAAGATCCAGATGTGAGACTTGAGCATCCAGAAATGCAGATGAAAGGAAAAATCAAAATGAGCACTACTTTGATTGAGAAATAAGAATGCAAAGGAAGAGCACAGGATTAAGAATATGCTATAAAGTAAGGAAAAGTCAAAGCAGCACCTTTTGTGGAGTTTTCTAGAACAGAAAAAAAATTTACAAAACAGGACTGGCAGCCTCTGTAATCTGTAGTCATTAATATCTTAGCAGGTCTCAAAGTCTGAAAGCTCTTGTCCTGGCACAAGCACCTGTGCAAATGAAAACCCCTGATCCAAGGACATGATCCACCAGCTTCTGTAGGCTTTCACAGGATTTTCTGGTAACTCTGAAAAGGTTTAGGATTTTTCAGCTGAAAAGGAGTTGCAAGAATGAACCAGTGCTACTTGCTCAGTCCTGTATGTTCTATATTAGGTTCCACTAGAAAAAATTAAGAGCGTGACCAACAGGAAAAAATATAGAGACTGTTAATGAGTTTGTTTTAGCTGCTTTTTTTTCTGCTGTACTTAACTTTTAGAGGATTTGTTGGTATACAATTAGTCTGACTATTGTTGTTTTGGACACTCTAATGCACTTGCCAGTTAAAAGGGCTGACATTTTTGTGTATGATTTTGGCTGTTTTCCAAGTGGGCAAAGAGAAGGCAGGTTTATGCAGAGAGTTTTGTTTAAAGTAAGAGACCAATAGTCCATCTGCAAATCGATGCTTCATTCAGTATAAACAGAAAAACATAAAGATTTATGTTTGCAGAATCAAAAGCCTTCAGACAGCCCCAGTTGCAATCTTCCTCCAGAAACTAGACATGGTTTCCTGGTTTGGAACTAAAAACCACAGAAAATAGATAAAGCAGTAAGGGAAGTCCCAGTCTGGGACTTGTTTAAAATTGTTAAACGTTTTTTCAAGAAGAAAGGTATGAGCCCATGTGCCATTTCCATTGACTGTTTTAGTCACTGGAAACAAGAAGTAGAAAAATCAGACTAGGCAAAAAGATCAAAAGGGAAAATACTGCAATACAGTAAACAGTAAATCTTGGAGGGGCACTTTTCTGGGCAAGGAAGGAAAACCTAGAACCACTGAGAAGAAGCAACTCTAGAAAAAGGGTTCTGTAAGAGTCTTTTCAAACAATATCTTAAGATCATACATTTTGCGTAGTGAAACCATCACAATTTCTCTAAGATATTGTTTCAGGAGAAGAGATTTGGAGAAAAATCAGTTTTGATGCATTTTCAATTTTGCTCTTTTTCCCATAAAAAGAGTGATAGTTCAATGTTTTCTAGCTCCTACATGCTATAAACTCTTTGATACAGTCCTGTATTCTCTTTGATTCTTAGGTAAAGAAAATCTAGCTAATCTTTTCAGGTTTTCCTCTTATGATCTCTTCTTCCTTGGAATGAACTTTCCTTCAAGTCAGGACTTCACCTTTCCACTTGTCAGTAATCGAACCCAAAGTGGAATAGAAATGATTCACATTTATTCTATGAATTGGACTAGACAGTAGATTGTCATTCAGAGCAGCTCTGAAGTCAACCCTGATCCATACAGGTTTTCTAGCAGTTTGCCTTAGAAGATCACAAAACCCAGGCAAGATGGCAGGATGATGTGAATTCCAGTGCCAGGGATTCATTCCCTGGCACTGAGACACCAGAGGCACTCACTGAAGCTCACAAGGATAATATAGAACCAACACCAGACATATAGGGCACATCTATGTTGTGTTCCAAATTAGAAATTTAAAAAAAAAAAATAAAAAATCTGTTGTTCTTGCCATTACACAGATCCTTTGGCATTGGAATTAGATAGACCCTTATTGGAATAAGTCCCTGGAGGTAGGTGAATTTGTAATGTCCATTGTTTCTCATTGAACATACAGGAAAGTGTTGAATAATTTCAAACATTGCAATGTTTGAAATGTTGTGGAGAAAAGTTACTGGTGGTGAAAGTTACCAGTTGTGGGACTGTGAGAGTAAATGTTGGTCTGATACACAACTGCCAATTATCCTTTCAATTTATTTTTTTTTTCCCATTTCGAAATTATGTTCCTTTTTCACACTTTTGGTTAGGGTTTTAAAATTTTTTCTAATGATTTTCGGTTCACAGGTGTGTTGTCAAGAAAACAATGTCCCTCATCAGGTGAGCTGGAATCACTTTTCTTTTGCGAAATACAGGAACTTCCCTTTCCCAGCTCTCAGTAGTTTCAAAGTTGAGAAGAAAGGAGTGAAGGACAACCCTTCTTGATGACAAGGTGGAGAATTCAGCAGGTGCCCAGGCTTTGCCCATGCAAAGGACACGAGATGCCCAATTTGAGTTCTGGAGTCTGCAAGTATCCTGAGCTGGTGCCCTTCAGGGAGGAGCTCAGTAGGTGGTAGCAGGTAACAACTGCTTTCACAGAAATTATCTTGCATCTTTGAAAGGTGTGACCATGAGGCTCTTGCAAGCAACCTCAGGAACCTCTTTAGACCCGCAGATTTTACTGGGTTTTGAAGGTCGGGTGAAGGCAACTTTAAATATAACTTCACTTTCTATCTCCCTAGGTTGCTTTCTTTATAGAGGATCTCAAAGCTGTCCACGAGAAATTGAGCACAACTCTAACAAACTTCATGAAATCCCCATCTCCTTTCATTTTGGGGTAAAAGTTTCTCCATCATAGTTTTGATATTAATTTTTGTTTTGGTTTTGTTCAGAGGGGGTTTTTTGTTTGGTTGGTTTTTTTGCCTTTTTTGTTGGTTTTGTGGGGTTTTTTTAACTATGTAATCACTCCTTTAGAAAGTTGTAGGGGAAGTGGAAGGATAGATTTGCATGGAGTTGTTTCAAGGTTTTGGAGGGATGAGGAGAAGGGCCTTACTGATAGTAAAAAGAATTTGCAATTGAGGCAGTATCAAAGAGTATCTTCCTGCACCTGATTCTGAGTTGGTGATGTAAAATGTGGCTGTGATATTTATCAAGAAGGTGAATTTTGCCTATTACTTGTCTAACCCTCAAAGAACATATATTCAATATGGGAAAGTATGACTGCATTTTGTATACCACTGTGTGTTGAAAACACATACAGAAGCACTATTCAATTTTTGTAGCATCATATTTTGGAGATCATACTTTACAAAGCCCACGAGGTTCAAAGTGAATTAGAAGAGTGAATTACACTGTGTTGTGACAGATAAAGAGCTCCATGGTGTACACTTTTGACTTGACTATGTGTGTTTGAAGTTCAGATGAACATAAGGTGTATATTAATCTATACTATTTATACTTTCATGTCTGGCATTTAAAATGTCAAACATGAGCCTAATTCTATTGTGATAAATACAGACTTTGAGTAGCATAAATTTAAAACCTTGGAACAAGAAAAGAAGCCATCCAGTATGTAAACCCAGTATTTTTTTAAGATGTAAGATCACTGATGAGTAAAAAAGTACTGACTGATGACAAAGTTTTAGTTTTAAGATGCTTCTTTCAGTATTGTTACTGTTCTTCTAGTGTTTCTTTTTGCTATTAGAACAGTGTATTTATTTCTCAAAACAGATATGTCAATTAGGGAAAATTTAGCTAGCAAAGAGCTAGAACTGAGCAAAATCTACACCACTGAGCTACAGTGGTATTTCTGTTGTCATAATATATTGATTTGTTAAGTATGTACTTAATGTGGTGATGATAAACAGAATTTATACAGGCCCTGATGTAAAGGATCTTATGGAAGCTTTAAAGGGAGATGAATAAATTATATTAGTAACATGTGTGAAAGATTATATATAGTTCTGTATTTTCCTGAAAAGTTTTTAATAACAAGAAATAGCTATCCTTATATGTAACTATACTCTATTCTGTTTTGGTACCCTTGATTATTGCTGGATGTTGTATTGATCTTTAAAACCCACATGACCTACATAAGGTAATTATATTTTCCCACATACCTCTAATTACTGACATTCAGAAATGTTTAAGATGAAAGTAATAGGGAAAACCAGAAAGATAAAAAAAAAAAATGTGTAATTCCTTCAAAATGATGACCTGAAAATTTTTTTCAAACCATGAACATGTTTTTTAGTATCAGAATATGTGTTTTTATATTATATGCTATTTAAAGTATTGAGGTTCTATTTTAAGGTAAGTAATATTGTAATTTCTACTGTGTGAAATAAAAGTAATTTTTTTTAAAACATTAAAAAATATCTCACCTTTCTGCAGTTGCATCTGAACTCTGGACCTGTATTTCTTTCATGAAAGATATTTTCATTATTGGTTTTGATCAGCTCTGCCCAACACTGGCTAAAGATCTCCAATCTCTAGTTGCTTTGATGACAATTTTGGTGACACTTTGAAACTTGCAGATTATTTTAATTTGAAAAGGGATAAAAAATTATTTCTCTTAAACAAACCTTTTCTTCTCCTACCCAAAATAAATACCACCAGGCCTTCAGTCCTGATTCTTATTAATTTCTATATTTTTACAACACAGATAAAATAATTGTTAAATCAGAAAAACAGTTGTTTATACATACTTCAATGTATTTGTTGCTGTGAAACTTGCTTTGTCATTCACTTATACATTCATCACTCTCAGGAATAAAAGAAGTAAGTTCAGTAGATTCAAAAGCATCAAATACGTGTTTAGACAATTAGTAGAAATTACAGTAAGCATTTTCACCTTTTTGGCATATTAGATGTAAATTAAGAATACGTTGAAGTAGCAAAGGAAAGTATCCAGAAGCCAAGAGAACCACAAAATTAGGTTGTATATGCAAGCCTTTTTCTTTGTTTGTAAAAGTAAGTTCTTAAAAAATAAAACCTGGAAAAAGAAAGTTTGTAATGCAGTAGAAAAAAATATTATTTTAGATATTTCTTCTGTATATTGTGTACAATTTATTTTTTTTTTCTTTTCAGTCCATCAGACAAAAAGACAATAAAATGATACAAATCTGCTTCTTGAGGTCAGCCTGTCAGATGAAAATTGAGCTCAGGGCATCAAGAGGAACATCTAATCCTAAATATCTTTTTGTACATCAACTCAAATTATACCTTCTGCACTGAATGTAGAAGTGAACAGCAGTACAGGTAAAAAAAGCAAAATAGGACCAAACACAGGAGAGTTAAAAGTTTTCCCTGCTATTGGAGAACTGTTGAGTGTTCTGATGGAGAAGTGATTGATATTAATTTAGTATTTTTCTTCCTTTTCTGAGTGCCTGCCCTCCCCCAGGAACTTTCACTTCCTTAGTCTTACAGACAAGTAGATCTCCTCTCTTCTGATATTTAATGAATAATGTTTGTTAATGCCTACACTAGCTTATTGTACAGGTTAAGGTTTTGCTTCTAGATTTTTTCTTTGGGAAAGGTAAGACTCTCACTGGCACCACAGAAATCCAGCAGGATTCTCTCATAGACCTGTGTGTGACATCACTGTGGTGGCTGAAACCCAGCTGGCAACTCAGCACCACAGTACCCCACCAGTGGGATGGGGGAGAGAATTGGAAGCATAAAAGTTAGAAAGATCACAGGTTGAGACAAAGACAGTTTAATGGGGAAAGCCAAAGCCACACAAACAAAATAAGGCATTCAGTCACTGATTTCCATGGCAGGCAGATGTTCAGCCACCTCCAGGAGAGCAGGGACCCATCACACGTAATGGTGACTTGGGAAGACAAACTTCAACACTCCAAACACTCAAATTCCCTCCTTCTTTCCCCCTGTTTGTGTGCTGAGCATGACGCCCCGTGGCCTGCAATATTCAGAGGATCAGTTGGGGTCACCTGTTCTGGCTGTGTCCTCTCCCAAGTCCTTGTGCCCCCCTTGTGCCCCCCTTGTGCTGGTGGGGTGGGGTGAGAAGAAGTAAAGGCTTTGGCTCTGAGTAAGCCCTGCTCAGCTATTAAAAAAAACAACTCAATGTTATCCAGAGTGCTTTCAGTACAAACCCAAAACACAGCCCCATACAAGCTACTGTGAAGAAAATTACTCCAGCCAAACCCAGCACAAACACACAGAAGTGTTGGTCTGATGCTTTAGTGGTTGCAGTTCTCAATCATTTCTCCCCCCCCTCTTCTCTTTTTAATACAGTGGGCACGTAGACTTTAAAAAAAAAAAAAAAACAAAACAAAACCAAGAGACCAACAAAAAACTCTAACGAATCAACACAAAAAGCAACCCCCGGGAAAAAGAAAAGCAGAATCCCTGGCTGAATATCCAGAATCCTAGTGATTAATTATAGAAACTCACAGCAGAGCAGTTAAAATGCACCTGTGCCACACATGTGGCCTTGGTACGCTGGGTATTTTTTTTAAACAATTACAACATTAATTGTTAACAAAGCAACAAACATCTGGTCCACTCTGAAGGGATCACAGAAAATTACCAGATTGAAACAGACTCTCTAGACCATTTTGCTCAATTTGGAGGTGATCTAAACCTGTTGTTTCTAGAGGAACCAGATATGATCTCTTGTGTGTTATGGCAAGTGGACAACAGCTGTGCTCTCTGCTTTCTCTAGCACTTCTGTCAGAAAATTAATTTTCACTTCTGGCTTGCAAGAACAATTAGAACAAGTTGAACTACGCATTTAAGAAATGTTGACCTTTTTAATATTAGTGTTTTATTTCAATGAATCATTCCTTTTTGAAGATCTGGTAGTTGTCTCCGATTATACGAACGTCGTACTTAACAAATGTCAGATTATGAGTTTGTCATATACACTTCAGGAATTTGCTGTTCAGGTTAGCCATGGCTTGACTGCATTTCCTGTGCATAATAGAGCTTAAATTTCTTACAGGAATAAGAGATGGTAAAACCAAATATATGTACCTTTAAGTCATTGTGGGAGTAATGTGATTTCAGGTATAGGCAAATACTCTGGAGTCTCTGACTACAGAAAGACCTGTTCAGGTAGGGATATTAACCAGTTATTACATTATAAGACCAGTTTGAGAAAGTTTCTGGAAAGAAAAGGGGTTTCTTCACGTGAAATTATTTGCTTCTTTCCTTTCATTTTCATAAACATTGATGATTATGTATTGTTAACATTTTTTAACTAAAAACATGTAGGTTTTCAATATATGCAATCTTCTCATATCTTTAGTAACTTCACTGATATTAAGAGAAAGAAAATGCAAATAATATATTAATTCATTTTTGATTCCCAGTGTTTACATTAATGCAGTATTGTTTTCATCCAGATTTCTTCAATTCTTTTGAATTCTTTAGAAGCTAAATAATTTTTTTACTACTTCTTTGTATCATCCTTTGTTCTATATGACTCAATCTCTTGTAAAAGATCTCCCTTCAAGGAGTATTAATAGAGTAAAAAAAGAAAAGGTTCTAATTTGTCTTTAGCTTACTTTCTTGGTTTTTATTTTCCACTGGTATGGTTTTTAAAAGACTCAGGTGTTGATTTGTTCTTCTGGTAAGACAGATAAGATGAAAATATTTTCCTTCAACAGAGAGACAGATCCAACTAGCAATTTCTCATTTAATGGTATAGAAGAAATTAAAAGAAGAATTGGAAACTGGATTGATTAAAAGTTTTGAAAGGTGTAATAAAAAAAAAATTAGCTCAATATTCTATAGTATATGTACAGTAAATTCTAAATAACAGTTAATTGTGTCATTTATCGAAGATTAGACATTGCTAATCTCATTTTCTCTAAATTGCAGAGTGAAATATATCCATCTATGTACACGTGCCAGCAAAACGTGTATTGTCAATGTCTGTATACATTTTATTCTTATGTCCAAAGTCAGCTAAGCTTTAGCCACAGAAGGCAATTTTGAGGGCTTTATGTAGAAGTCCATGAAAAGGAGAAAAAAAAGATCATATAATGAAATAAAAGTATTAATAAAGTTCTATCAAATGCAGGGTATTAGCCTGCATCATACCAGATGCGTCTTTCTGGCCTACACATTACTCAACATAATGGAAAAAAAGACCAAAGGAATATAAAACAGGGGAGAAAAACAAAATTGGAAATCAGCCTGCAGCTGAGGGCAGAGGCAGCTGTGGATGTCAGGAGTGTAGTTCATTCACCAGTGTCATTAAAGGAAAGAGTAAAAGTGAAACTTGAGTACAGAAGTAATTATGAAAGAGAAGGGGAAGTCTTCATTAATGGAGAGCTAAAAACCTAGCCTCAACCTCTGAAATTTCTCTTTAGTAAAAATGCAGTTAAATATGCATTTATGTCTCACTGAAATAATTTTTAGGCTCTTGTTCTGATATCCTTCCCCATTCCCTGTGTAATTGGGACTACAGATATGCTGCATGTTTTGAACTGAAGCCTCCCCAAGAGTCTGGTGACTTCTGCTTCCAAAAGCAAGGGCAAACTATAAAGGATATCCTCAGATCAAATGGATTTCTTCCCTACTGTATACCTAGAAAATGGCTAGGGGCTTCAATGGCCCTATGAATTTGTCCTAATCTTATAACTAAAAAACTAGGTTCTTCACTAATATTCTCCATTCTGAATATTTCTTTCTTATCCTTGGACCTCACAAGGACAAAATAAAAAATAACTGTATTACTTGACATTTCACCTTTTTATTGGCTTGACCTTTTTTTCCTGTCTTTCTCATAATGCTGTTTTTCACTGTGATATGTGTGTGTCAAGATCAGGTAACATGATCATCAGCCATGTAATGACAACAAGATTCTTTTTTCACACACCATTTACACTAGTGCAGTTCAAGACAGTTTGTTTCTCCTCCTAGTTTTTTGATTTGGTTTTTTTTTTGGGGGGGTGTGATCACAATAATTTTTTATGTCATTTACCTACTCTCTGATCTATTCCATCTGAAGACTGATATGAAAAGTACAGATAATATTTTCCCTGTGAATGCTGCTTCTCCACTGTATTTGCTTTAAATCAGATCCAGCATCTGGCAGCCTTATTCTGTATTCCAGCTCAGACTGTAAAGGTGGATAGAATTTATTTAATTGAAAGTGAAGTTAATGATAGAGCACTAAATTCTATCATATGTCCCTGAATACTGAAATCATTTACTATTGCTAATGTAGACCATAAACCCAAATTCCTCTACAGTCATCAATTCTGGCTAGAAATTTATTCAGGGTGTCATCTTCACCTGTTCACTGCTTGATTAATGTGCTCTAGTCTGGTATGTTTAAAGAATGTAGAATGGCTGAGTTGGTTGAGTCATATGGGGTCTTTGCCTTTGCAGTTTTTTCAACCCATTTCAAATTCCAGAGCATTCTCGTGCCACATGCATTTTGTTTGTTCAGATATCACTCTCTGAGCAAAACTTCTTCTGCACAGTCACTTGGGAAGGGTAGAACACAGAGACTAAAATTCATAAAAGCCTTCTGAGATTCTTGTTTGCCAAGCACAGAAAAAAAAAAATAACCCATTGGATGTTCGCTCAAACCACTCAGTATTTCTTTCCTCCTGTTCTTCCCTCTTTACCACCACATGCTCAGATCCTATTTTACTTATGAAGAAGCAGTGTGTTTTAAAAGCATGTCAGAGACTGATGTGCAAATATACAGCATGAACATTTGCATGTTATTTCCTAATTATACTCTTCAGGCTCTTCTACCATTTTATAGAAATGAACGTGATCTGAGCCTTGAGAAATGAAAAGGACAACTTATGCATGTCAGAGTGCAAAATGGATTATAATGACCTTTAACAACTGCAACAAAACAAAACAAAACAACCTCTGAGAGGACAAAGAAAAAATCTACTTAACAAACCTTCTGAAAGTTGTGATTTGCATCCTCAGAGCACATTCCTACCTGCTCTCATCAGAGATTTTTTTTCAACTGGAGGAAATTATAGTTCTTGTTATGTTTTTTTCTATTTTCAAGAAAAAAAGCCTTCCACATTGGGCACCGTGGTGGATTGTTTGGTGTCATATTCACAGGTCTTGAAATGTATCTCTAGGTTCACAGAATATGTGTGTTTATCTCACTGATGAGCTGTCAACGCTTTCTGCTTCTGTAATAAATATTTGGGTGTTCATCTTTGCAGCTTATCCCAAGGTACAGCGGAACCAGCAAATGTATTCTCAAGGTTCCCTAGCAGATGCATTGCTCAATGTCTCATGCAGTACTGGTAGCAGATCAATTAGCAAGTGATTACCTGGTTTACATGGTTCTTTTTCAGATCATTAACTTCTTGAGAAATGTTTAGGGAAAGTACTATCTCTTTGCATTTGATACTGCTAAAAAAAAAAAAATCAGTCAATTATTATGTAAGTCACTCAGTATAAGAAACTTGTTGTTGCCTTGCTGGGATTCTATTAGAGTTGCTAGTTGCTGTTTTTCACTCTTAATAGTTGATCTCTGCATAGCTCAAAATAGATTTTGTGTGTATGACATTGTAAATACTACAAATTACTAGAAGATGGTTAATGCTGCAGGGAAATAGTATATTTTAAGTTTAATATTTTTTTTTAATTTACATTCAATATCCTTTATTTAGTACGTAAAGGAAAACATTAGAAATTTGAGATAACGAATTCAATCTCCATATGCACGGATGAGTTTCAGTAAATATCTAGATTTTGCAATGTAAACGCGGCCACACCCTGGCTTTGCGGTCTCCTTGTTTTCACAAGGTTAATCTGAATGTATCAGCATCTATTTTCTCTTTTTTAGTTGCTATCTGAATTTGTTTCCCTTCATTATAAAGTCAAAACACCAACAGAGGAGTCTGAGTGATTCCATTTCAGATAGGTGACTGGAATAATTGTCTAATTTTGATTAGAATAGGCTATGTGATCAACGTGTGTTAGAAATCAGGGCATTTTTAAACACCTAAGTTTAGGCTACCAAAAAATTAGATTTTAACATTAACAATTTAGAATTAAAGGGACATGAGACCCCTATTGTTAGGTAAAATATAACACACTTAACCATTCCATACGTATTGCTGCCCAACGCTTTCTTAAAACCCTGAAATAATTATCAGTCTGATCTCTCTGCCAAGCAATGTAACTTCTCTTGCACTTAGAGCATTTCTGCTAATATTTGATCTAAATCACACTCATGGCAAATTAAACTGATCCTTCTTACCCTACACCTGATTGAAAATGAAAGCATGAAAGGAAACAAATGTCCACAGAGGGGACCAAGGTACTGTTCACCATTTCTAACTTAAATTCAGATTACACCTTCTAAAATTCCATCAATCTTGTTGGTTTTCCTTGGACTGTCTTCAGCACAGATATTAGTTAATATATATATATATATATATTAAATTTTATTGCAGTTTGGACTGGAATGAAAAGAAACTGATCTGGAAGACGCTCAGGAAAGTCAGGACCTCCCACTATCCATGGTGCTGAAAAAGGGTCACGTAACAGGGAATAATTTATACATGACCATCTACCACAGAACTGCAGTAAATTTTGGAATTCAGAGATAGTAGTAGCTCCTATAGATACTCTCAGTGTGATATATTGCAGTACAGGCATCTGGTTTGAAACAGTTATTGGTGGGCTACAAACTAATTCTCTCTCAGAAACTCACCATTTTGTGTCGCTTTACCATAAATTGCTCATGACCCAAAGGGACATTTTGTTCTTGTGGGTTTTGCAATGTCTGTTGTCTACTAAGGCAGAATTTCAATTAGTGTGAGATGCCATGAACAGCAAGAAAAAACATCAAATAAAATTTTTAAGTGCAATCCAACAGTGATGGATTTTATTGAAATAACTGCTTCTGCTTGATTACCCAAGAACAAAACTAGATTTGTGGTTTGCTGGTTTTTCCTTTTGTTTTTTAAAAAAAAAATACTTTGAAGTAAAGTTTTGGCCCAAAATTCCAATTACTTGTTTTTATTCCATAACGGATTCTTTTGTGAAACCTAGTATGTCAGTTTATTCCTTTGTGTCTTATTTAGGATAAATGCATAAATAGTTATTTGTTAACATACCAAATAAATTCGGACTTAAACCTTGCTTTTAGGGGTAAAATCTCATTCAATGTATTATTATTATTATTTGCTTTATGATTACCAGTATGGTGAATCAATCACTGTTTTTAGTATTCTCCAGTTCAGATCCAATGCAAGTTAATTAAATTGTGCATATTGCTTGTACTTTAAGAAATGGTGTGTTGGGATAAATTACTGAGTGAAGAGCAGAAAATACAGTTGGCAAATCCTTTTCAGAATTCTATCTTTAGATAATCACCTTTTATTAAAATGCCAATGAAAACAAATCACTGTAAAGTGAAAATTGTTCTCTAGCAACTTATAGCTGTAAAAAACTGATGTAATAATTTTCATTTACAGCACTATATCTTAAATGATGACCCTCTGACAAAAACATAGCTTAAACAAAGCCTCCAAAATGCTTTTTCTTACTATGTGGTGAGAATTAATATAAAATTAATAGCAGTGAAACTACCAGGTAGAAAATCACCACTTTAAAATGCAAAATAACTTCAAACTATTGTGCGAGATAATGCAACCAGAACATTTAGGAATAGAGCAATATGATGATCCCTTATGAATTATCACAGCCAGATCCGTTTTGCGAAGTATGAAGATTTCTGTCGACTTCTGTAGGACCAAAATTTAATTAAATTTGCCTTGAAAGAGGTGAGGTTAATCTGCTATATGTATGCCCTTTGTAGATTTGCTGATTAAATGCCCACTTTGCTATAATGAGGGAGAAGCTTATATATGGCTGTAAACTGCAAATTAAATATGTACCAAATTAGATAATGGCATAACTGTGTATTAGGTTGGCTTGAGGACACACGCTAAATATTTCCCTTTGAAATGTTGCCTACCTATATTATTGAGGTCTGGAAATTATATATCTCTAGTTTCAGAGCAATGAGTTTCTATCACTTTTCTTTTGGCTATGGTACAGGTCACCTTGCATTCTTAACTTCTTACTTTGCATCTACAGAGGCCGAAACATTTAAAGTATCGTGAAGTCACCCGGGGGGAAAAAAAACAGCAGTAGTTTAAATAGGAGCTTGAAAGACATCTGGAGAGGGGAAAAGGATGTGTGTGTTAGAAAAGACAAAAAAAAAAAAAATAGAAAAAAGAAATGAGAGAATTACAGTAGGGGAGCTCTCTGGTCTCTGACCATTGCAAATTTTCCTATGCACTCACATAAATCACGAAGAAAGGAAGAAAGAAATACTACAACCAAAGAAAAATCCCCATTATATCACATGCACATCTTTGCTTTTTCCCTTTTTCAAAGTAGGCTTAGAAAGAACAAAGGGCTTAGAACTGTTCAATGATATTATGCCAGGGAAGTACTGTACTTGGGGTTCCATTTTGTCACCTCAAAGAGGATTTAATTCAGCTGTCAGAGAGTGCTTTTTAGTTTGTAGACAGAGTATGAACAGGGAGAATTCTGTTTGTTCTTTAAAAATAGTCCAAAACATTCTAGTCTTTGTGAAAAATTCTTGAAGTTTAAATGGGAAATAAATTCAAAGTCAAATTCCCTATTAAGTTAACCATGATGCTTGTTTCTTATTCCTCAGAGAACAGTACATCACTGTTCTACTGAGGCTAAAAATAAGCTTCATATAAAAATCAGTGCTCACTCTATAGAAGTTTTTTGGTTTTATCTGAAAGTCAAACGGGCTTTAAAGTTATACAAGGTCACTTATTATTCTAATTTAATTTTCTTCACTGGTGCCATTATTTTTTGATCTAGCTTAGGCTAAAGTACCTACCTGGGCTGTGAAAGACAGGTACAATATGAATTGAACTGACCTGGTAATGCTTACTTCTTTTTTTAAAGCAGTGAGGTAATTATCTAAAATAAGACTTAACAGAAAATTTTTACCTCTCAATTAATACAGAGGCGTAAGGTGCATTTAACATAAGAGGTACGAGCTTTTTTCTTATAAAAGGGTGATTTTTATGTTTTTAAATCTCATTACTCTTATCTTTATCAAGTCAGGAACTGTTTATCTTTCACTCCATAAACACATTTTGAAATTACATTGAATATTCCATGGCAAAGCATATAGGGTGGGGGAGGACTCATCAACATGCACCTATTTACTTCCCTCATGATAAAAAATTTAAAATCTCACACTTGCTGAGATGGCAATAGTACCATTAATGGATGAAAGAGTATAGATTGTAAAATACACAACCGTTGAGTTTATCTCCAGGCTAAATGTACTTTCCAGGAGAGAACTCTGGTGTGTGTTGGACACCAAGAGGTCTGAATGAATTGGGACCAATCCCACTTAGAACTGAGGAGTTCCTCACTTCCAGGTGTTCATCTCCTGTACTGATGGGCAACCTCTTCTGAAGGAAACCCAGCTGCCAACACCTACCAGCTCTGTGTGTCGTCCTTACTTTGGGCACTGGGGGAGTGATCCCCCGCTGGAACACAATCCAGAGCCTGCTAAGCAAGTCCTGAGCAAGCAGGGAGTGCTTTGGGATCTCATCTTTCCACTCCTCATCTGCCACAAACATCTGCTCAGGCAAGGTTTGAATTTATAGATCTGAGTTGTAAAAGTGCGTAGTTATTAAAGACAAACATGGCTTTTATTCCATTCCTTTCTTCTCCTCTGCCCCCCCTCCCACCCAAACTTTTTGTCTTATGTCTGTGAAACTGTTGATATTGTAACATGATAACACAGCCAAAGAGCACCAAGACAAATATCTTTCCATGAGCCCTTTTTCATTGATAATTCAGAGAATGACAGTCTATGATATTTTGCAAAACAATACCATGGTGGCAAAGAGCTCTTGCTTTATTTTCCTATCTTCAACTTGCTTACAGTCAGGAAATGAGAATTGTTTTGTATGATCCTGCTAAGATTTGCTACCACTAGAGTTATGCAGCTACTGTATTTTTGGTTTTGTAAAGAAAGGCTAGATTTTAACCTCTGTCTTTGCTCACTTGGTGTTTCAAGTTTTGCTAAAGAAGATATTTCAAGGAAAAAAAAAATTGAGGTGGATTTCAGCTTCTGGTTTATATCAGAAAATACTTTGTTAAGTTACCAAGGGAAAATCATTAAAGACCTTGGATCATCAGTTTGGTTTACAGCACTTCACCATAAATTCGACTGAGATGAAGATGGTTGTTAGAAAACATGCTTTTATCAGTGAACTTAAAAATGGTGTCTGTGTACTTGAGTTTAGTGAAAGACAAACAATGTATTTTCTATGCGTATTTTTCTATGATGTTATGAACATTTTCATTGTTACTATTGATGATGACACCAGGTGGCTGTAATCTCATTTTAACATCCTGCTTTCAGTTAAGATAGAGGCTGAGCAACTCTTGACTCATTAATGACCAGGAATGACTAATACTTAAGGAAAAGTCACAGTAAACTTCGTTACACTACAAGTTTTACCTCTTTTGGAGGGCATTATATATTTTCCTTTTTTTTTTTTTTCTGTCTCTCTATATTTTTTTAAATGAAAAATTGTAGCATAAAATATAAACTTTCTCTTTCCTGTGTAGGAACTAGAAGCAGGCACCAAGACCATCAGTGGTGACAAGGTAGGTGCCCATGTGGTAGAGCAGCAGGGCATTTATAACTTGGACTCAGTCGGACGAACATGTTAAATTAGATTCTTCACTGGTGTAAAAGGAATGCAGTTCCCTCTGATGCTGAAAGGAATCACACCACCTGAAGACCCCATGTCAGAATTACCTGAAAAATGAAGGATGTGACCCACCACTTTCTTCATAATACAGGGACAATTTTAATTCCAGGAATTCTTACTGTGCAATGTTGGACTTGAAAATATTAGCGTGCTTTCTATTGTCCTTCCGTCCAGGTTAGAAAAATTAGAATGTATTCTTTATATTCAGGAATAAACACACACAAGCATATATATCTATATCTATATATATAACATATATGTTCAAATTATTTCAAGTCCAGCTCTATTCTTAGCTTTGCAATAATATTGGGGTAAGATTTTTATGTAATTATATTTAAATTTAGTACATAGTTCCATTAATTTTGCACTGACTTAATTAAGTAACCTAAGCATAAGTCTACTAATGTTGTAAACCAGAATAACTCCTTTGATTTATACCAAATAAGAGCCTGGTTCTATATGTTATTGTTGAATTTGTTGAGGGTTCTTTTTCCCCTCCCAAAAGACAAAATTCTTGTTTGTTTGGAGGGGTTTTTTAACCTCTTGGCTGAGTGATAAATTTCTGTTTATTGGCCACCTGCATCTCCTCAATGCATTCTGAGGCAGAAATCAAGGCATAAGAAAGTCCAATTTTCAATTCAATCAGTTCCCAAGTTGTCTGATGCAATGGTTTCCATTTCAACAGCTGCCTCTGTCTGCTTCACCCGCACGAAGGAGCCAGCTTCCTCTGGAGATCTGAAAATGTACAGTTGGCAGCTGAAATTCAATTTAAGCCCAGCCAGGTACAATTTTATTGGCACTGGTCCCAGGTCTTGCAATTGACTTTTAACCCCCTCAGAGCTTCCCTTGTGTGCCTGATAGAGCTGTGCCCTGTGTGACAACTCCGCTGAAGTCCAACTGCTGCCTTTTGTTGCTCTGTGCAGCAAAATATTTTGAGCTCATAAACCACCAGCTTCTGCATTTGAGTGGCATTTGGAAGAAGTCTTCATGGTAGTTATGCTCACAGAAAATAATAAGCGTTATATGCTGTTACAAACAACTGTCAGCTGCTTTCCAAAAGCTACACTGGAGAATACCGCTCACTTCCTTGTATTCCTATGTTTTGTGATCCCTGATGTTCAACCTTTTTGACTTCAAAAATTATTTTCCTTACTTTATAAACAATTTGCAGCACTTCCACTCTCTCTGATAATTGCTCACATAGCTGAGCATTCAGAATGATTATTCATAGGAATGAGAAGTTAAACAGTTTATCCCTTAGCAGAAGAAAAGAAAAAAGGGATTCCTTCTGTCCTTAGAGTTTGCTGTTTTAACAGGTAGCAAGTTCTTCCAATACCTGTGGACACATGAAGCATTAAAAACATTCCTCTATCAAAAGCTTCATTTTCTTAGGCCATTCAGCAAAAGAAAGAGTGAATTGAAGCAAATTATGAGTGAAACACTGACCTTCAAAAATTCAAACTGAAAACACCACAGCGGAACAAAATTTTTATATCTTTATTCCCTCTTTTTTGTGTGCAAAGAAGTTCAAAATAGCCATGTTATCATAGTTCTGGGTACTAGAAAGCAACAAGTCACCAGCTAGAGACATCTGTTAACTTGATTGATAAACAAAGGAGTTGGTTTGTGCATCATCTGTGACAGTAACCTCCTAGATTAAAGGGAAAAAAATTGACATACTGGAAATCTTTAATGCTAACACTTGGTGTTTAGTTCATCCTTTCACAGCAGGCTGTCAACTAGCCATGGGTAATGCAAGCATTGAAGCTCATAAAGGTATTTAAGCTGCCCAAACCCATCTCTCTCGAGAGAGAGAGCTAATTCCCATCACCCAGTATTCTGCAACATAGACCGAGAGGGGAATAAAGCAACAGAAGAAACTACCAGTAATTATTCATCAAAGCCCTTCCCCTTCTGTCGTTCACGACCTACAGATTGAGAACTGACAGTTTTAGAGGTGGGAGAGTGGGGAAATCTCTTTTCCTAGGTGATGTTCACAGGTCTTTGCCTCCTTACTTCTCACTGCATGGTACTATTACCCTGGTGATCTGAGGCATTTCATCAGATGAAAGAAAAGAGGGAGCTTTGAGTAACTAACTGAATTCCAGATCACTTGTTTTTCAAGAAAACTGGGCACAAATGTATAAAATATGAGTATCTGGGAACAAGTGAAACGAAAGAAGTTTTTCAGATTATTTTTCACTGTAAATGAGGCCAAAGATTGAACCCTTGGTTTGAAAACCAAGCATGGCTGAGTCAGTTTGATAAAACACAAGCATTAGGAGTTTGCTTGTGTTTCTGGCTCCCTTTGACCCTGTTTTTGACCTTAATGTCAGTGGAATCTGATCTCACTTTTGTATCTTAACTTGCAAAGTACTATATTTTCTTAATTCTGCCTAACACTAAAGAAGAAAGGCAAGAGCCTCTCTTGGGTGTGGGCTGGAGAGAGCTAAATCTTAATCTTAGACCATCTCTGACTCATTTTCAATGCAGTTGGAAGAGTTCAGGTCAGTGTTAGAAAAGATCAGAACTCATGGGTGCTTGTTTTTACCAAGCATCCACATTTCCTGAAGTTGTAAAATCTTTCTGGAAAGAGTAAATGGGAGCAGAAATGGCGACTTGTTTGTTTTTGACTGGGAGATATGAAAAGAAGCAGAGACCAATTAGTGACCCCATTAAGCTACTGAGAACTGGGAAATCATATTTATTGTCAGAGAAACTATGGTGTAACTGAAACACAGCTCGAGGACCCAGCAGAGCTGGGTACCAAGGAGTAATGAAATTCTGTTAAGTACAAAGGGGGATGGAGATAAGAGAGGAGCTAAGTAAGCTTTAACTGTTTATTTATGCAAGCAGCCATGTCTTGTATTGTTTGAGGTTAATTTCTCATTACTCATGATTCAGCAAACTCTTTGTGCACTGCCTCACCAAGGTGTTTTCATCGAGACATTCAATAACACAAAAAATTATACTGGTATTTTATAACATCAGAAATATTTTCTCTTGTCTTGGGCTTTTCCATGTCATGAGTATTTGTGAACAAACTTCAGATATAGAAAATAACAATGGCCAGCCAAGGTTGTGACTGATAAAACCTAGGCTTAATTAAGTTCATTTGCTAAGTTGTCCTTCAAGATAATTGAGATACAGCACTTGGAGCAGTGGGCCATATCTACTGCATCAATTTGGAAATGGAATTCTGTTTGTATCACAGTTGCTTTTAGATAATGTGTGCAATTGTCTATGAAGAGCAGCTAGATAATTCCTGTGAGTGACTCTTTGTGTAGTTGCATTCAAATAAGTGCTGTAATAAGGCTTAAAGATTGTTTCCTTCAGCCATTTATCAATATTTTACTGTATGCAGAAGTCAGTACTGGTCTAGAAATTTCTATATGTAATTTTCCCATCTGAAACACTATCACAATAGTGTTAAAGGGTATATTGATGTAGCTGATCACAAATTTGTGCATGCAGATTCCATTTACGACAATGTAACTTAGGTAAAACATCATTATTGGGTCGAGAAATGTATGGGTAAACTCGCTAGTGTGTGTTGGTCAAGTCTAGTCCTAGATTTTAGGAGACTAACAGAAGGAAGAAGAAATTTTTTAACTGAAAGAGGAATTACATAAGAAGAAAATAGTAGTGGTGGTCCTCATCTATTGACAAAACCACTGTGAGATGTGATGTACTTAATAGTTTTAATAACAAGCTGTCTTATTTGGGTACAAGGAACAAGCTTTCAGCGACTGAGAAGCGTTATTTGGAGGTATAAAAGGAGATGTTGCTTGTCTCAAGTAGAAACATCATTGAAGAAATGAACACAAATCCTCTGTGTTTCTTGGGATGGCAGGAAGACAAGCAGGTGACTTCACAGATTAGTACCTTTAACTGTCAGAACTTGTATCAGTGTAATTTCCAAAGACCCGGATCAACACATAAATGTGCAGATGTGAAGAACCAATCCCCAGACAGAAAAGTAGGGACAAGGAATGGGATTGACTCTGCTCTGTCTTCCATGACTTGTTTGCTGGACCTTGGTTCCATTTATTATAATAATAAGCTTCTGTGAAACTCTATTGGTTTGCATAGTGAGTGCATGTATGTGATTTTTTTTTTTCCAAAAGAGAAGCTGAGTGTATGGAGCATACCACATGCTATGCAGAGACTTTCTCTGGTTATTTTCTGCTTAGATAACAATTACCAAATGCTTTAGTTACAACAATTTCTAATAGTGTTTATAATTTCATTGCTCACAGGTTCTTAACTGTACAGCACAGGAGAGTGAAATTTATTCATAAAAGTGGCTCCAGTTTCCCTGTGATTATCATTGTCTTCAAAAGCAAAGACTTCAAATTGTTCTAAAACATCAGTAGTAAATATTATACTATTGAACCCAATTCACTGTGATTAAAGAGATTAGTATAGAGTAGAATAGTCATCTCTCTTAAAGTTTGAGTTTCACAAAAAATAATGAGAAGCCCTTGATCTCTTTTGCCCAGTGATACAGCCTGTGGGAATAAACAGAACTAACTTTGTATGTTGAGAGTGGGGAATAAAGTGTATTACTTCAGACTGAAATGGATCTAGAGTTTGTGGTTGCACTGTTTTTTTTTAAATTTGGATGTAGCTAATTGCAACACTGCCTGTAAACTCTATTAAAATCTTGTGGCTTCAACCTTACCTCCCGAGATGTTGTGCCTGGCAGTTTGCCTGGGTTGTCTACAGAGTGACAAAACAGAAATATAATGTGCAAGAAAACACAAAGGCTGTAACACAGGCTATCACAGGCAATGTCTTCCATGTCACCTGAAGGTTTTCTTAATTGTGCAAAATGTTACCTGAAATAACATTTTTTGCTGCACTGAGAAGGTTCTTTTTTTACTGAAGCTAAACTTATTTTGCACTCTAGTGAAGTATAATGGCTTGCATTTTTTCATTGCTTACCGTGTCTACAGGGTATCCTGTCTCAGTAAATCCTGTGGTAGCTGATCAACCAGCATGTGCCCCTTCAGAAGATTACCTGCATGAATATTTAAGGATGCTATTCTGTAGAGATCCATCACCTTGTTACTGTTTTAAATATTCTTTCGTAAATAACCTTATGGGCCCCAGAGGAAGGAAGCATGCTCGATTACCTTCTAGAATGCATTTTCACTAAATGCCAGGGTGAAGAAAATGATGGTCAAGAACAGACAAGACTCTTATTATAAACTGGTCTCAGTAGAATTTGATACGATTTTTAGCAGGTTAGGCACTTATGCTTGCGTTCTGCATTCGAATACCTAAATTCCTGAGCGTTGCATCTTCCTTACATATACTGCCTTCCCTTTCCAATGGTGACACAAACTACAGTTTTGGGTTTGGGGCTTTTGTGTCCTTTTCATTTTTCTGCTAAAGCGTTCTGTTCTGACAGTTCTGGTGCACAGCGACTCACAAAGTTTTCTTATCCAATTCTCAGCTATCCACAGATATAACACATTTAGTCTTCTCCATCATTCTTTGCTCAGTCCCATTGAAGCTGCTGTCACTGCAACATTTTACTTTCTTCTATCAAGGCAGGCATGAAATTTCCAGTGGAGCGAACGCGAATGCTAAGGCAGCTGCATGGGTCAGTAGGCAGATGGAGGGGGGGAGGGTTTGGGAAAGCTAAACAGTTTGCATCCTTCACTAAAAGACAGCAAACCACAGGGCAGGGATCTGCAATCTGATGATTTGACAGTGCAATGCCCTTTAGTTGTTTGACTGGATTTACAAGTTCTGTTTAGCTGACAGATATTTTGGCTAATACCCTTCCCTAGTTGTTTTCCTTTTGACTATGAGAAGTTCTGTTTAAAAATTTAAGCGAACTCTTGTTGTACAGCAAAATAAACAGATTCCTCTTACAGATAGGAAACTCTCTCTAGGATTTTTTTTTTTTTCTGTGAATACCCCAATGAATACAAAATATTGACCTAAACAAATACAGTTTACTGAGAGTGCCTGTAAACAATCTGGAAAGTAATTCAGAGGATGTAGCTTGATTTTGTTTGGAAACTGCTCTTCCAAGCTTACAGCACACAGTCCAATATATTTTTTTCTCCTCTGTGTATTTTTACAATTAGTCACGCTTCTGACTAAAAATCCAATCACTAGCTTTTTAAGAAGCCAAATGAAATAAACCCATACCTAAGTAAAAAAAGTGTGGAAATTAAAAGGGATTTGCACTAAGTGAAATTTTAGTGATTAAATGTTTTTGAGTTTCTGAGGTAATTTTTAGTAAATATTTTTGAGTTTCTGAAGTAGCGTGATTCTAAATATACTGTGTCTAAAAGCTATATGAGAATTAACAGGTTTTAAAATTAACCTGTTTTAAAAGCATGAATTCAATGGTCCTGAAGCAGATATGGACAGTTGTTTGTAATGTTAAATACTATAATCAAGGGAATGGAAAAAGAACCCTTGTTGGGATCACATATTAACTGTTCACTGAATTATACGTTGGAATCATGTGCAAAAATAATTCTGTTTCACTGGTCCAAGGTCTCCACTTGAAGCTTTTGAGGATGGACTAGGAGTAGTGCATCACCAGAAGTGGCCAAGGTTGAAGCCACAGACTGAAAAGACAGACTGTCCATCCCCTCCCTGCTTCTCCCCTCCCAGTTTTGAGTATCTCAGGTATCCAGTGCTGTCTGAGGAAATATGATTACGAATATCTCAGTCTCCAAAACACTGAACAGCAGGAAGTGTGTGGGATGAACCACAGATGGATAGGATGAAACCGAGCACATTGACTGTCAAGAGGAAAACAAACAGCACTTGATTACATTTTGGGTGTCCTAAATTCAGAGTCAGCCATCTAAATATTTCAGCAGGTATACCTGCATTAGCATAGGAGTGAGGTTTTGAAGTTCATCTCCTTACTGTCCTTCCTTACTGTGCAATGGTTGTCATCATGGAGCAGCCTCTTGGCATGCGAATGAGATTCCTTTTGGGTCAAACTAAACCAGAAACCATGCTCCAGGAATATGGCCATTTGCTCCAAGCATTAATGTGCATGAGTCTTCAACCCACGGTTATTCTGAAATAAAACTCCCCTATGCATGTCATGAATGTATTTCAGGTCCTTAAACAGCAGGTCCTTTTTGCTCAACAGACCCATCGATATTTGGCCAGACATTGTCACTGAACCTTGGACTGTGTATCAGTAGCAGAGGAAGGATGGGTAGACTCAGTCATTTTCATGTCTAATTTCTGTGATTATATGAAGCATTCTCTGAATTTGTGTAAAGTTCAGTGGAACAGAGAGGTTTTAAGGAATTAGGCTTTTGACAGAAGTTGCTCAGGTTAAAGATGAGCGACCGTGAGGGTTTGATTGCCAAAACCTTTTAGGTACCCTTGTTTTTTCTCTACTGCTGGAGATTTGAATAGTCCTTAAGATACTGTTAGCCAAAACACTGATGAAAAGTGCTAAATATGCACAGTGTAAACCACTGCTTTTGCTAGACCTGTCTGGCTTGTTTAATCCCAAATTCTCAGCAGTGAAGCTGTGCACAACAGAAGCTGTTAATAATTAATGCCTGAAACACCCCCTAACCACTCTGCTGCCCTGGGAGCTCAGAAGCAACTGCACATGCAATTGCAGAAGCTGAGTGCACAGGGAAGTGAGGTGGGAACAGAATGAAGGACACTGGGAGCTACTGGAATTGCTCTGCTTCCAGACCTCCTGCAATGGCATTTGAACAATAGCTACTGATCACCTTCCAAAGCAGCAGCTGTAGATGCTGCAGTTTTGTAAATAAATTTCATGGTTTCCTCTATGTCTGTATGTGTGTGTGTTTAGTGCTGCACTGAAACTATATTTCAGTGATTAACAAATGAATTGATAGAGCAAGGACAATCTCTATGTGGAAAAATATTTTTACATGTTACTACTCATAGGAAAGCACAGACAGCAGCTGGATTACAGCCATAAAAAAGGGAAAACTGTGTGTATGTCTAGACTTCTATCACAGAAGAATATAACTGGCATGTAGTAGCCATTTGGGCCCTTGGACCAGGAGAGATTTATCAGACTTAGGAGGCCTGATTAATGAAACCTGGTACATTCATTCCCCTAACTAAAACTAACTATTTACATTTTTATAATGTGTTATTTAGCAGCCATTAAAGAATCCAAGTGATGTCTCAGCAGCTGCCTCTCTGCAGCACAGGCATGCAAGGACTACCACAAGTTTTGGTATTGACCAAATGACTCAGTGACAACAATATTTGTTACCTGTGTCCAAAAATATTCCATATCTATATCTATAATCCCTGCCTATACATGTCTACCTATAATCCATTCGTAGATTATTGTTTTGGATAATAACATACTGAACAAGGTTCTCTTTCATCTGCGACTGCAAGATAAAATTGATGTAAAGCTGCAAAATTCCCTGTATGTTTTAGAGGAGCTGTCTGATCAAATGACAGATTAAAGTTGAAATCAAAACCTAATTACTAGGTCTTCGTTTTCTATTAAATATGTGCTATTGGTGGCAGATATCCCATGTAGAAAATAAGCCAAGGACATAAGCTGGGTTCTTCTCTGTATAATTACTGTTCTGGTATCAGTTCTTGAACAGAGTTCGCCACAAGAAAGCCTCCAAGTAATGAAACTGTCTTCCTCCTCCATACAGCAGCTCTGAGCACAGTGTATTCAAAGTGTACAGACTTTGAACTTCTCTGGGCAAAGCCATTGTTAAGAGTGTAGGAATTAAATTCATTAACGTATCATCTTTCTCTGTTGTATCAAGAAGCACTCAGGAGAAACAAATAAGAATTAAAGCGAATTAGGTCTAGAAAAGAAATCTCTGCCATATGTGTCTGCTAAAAACTTTTTCTGTTATTTACTGATATGCCTGTGAGTCCAAATGCTCTTCATATCCATTATGTTGAAAAGTAAATTGAGGTACAAAAAATCAAGATAGTTTGGTCATCATTATAAAATACAATTTTCTCACTTAGATAAGAAAATAACAAGGATTATTATCACACACTATTGCACACAAAAAAATGAGTACAGCAGAGCTGTAATTCTATTAACAAATTAAAACTATGGCTAAATTATCCCAGCTATCATATTTTAAAAAATACAGTACTATCTAATCTCATACATTTGATATTTCATAGTTGGTATCATTAATTACAAATCAGCTGTTCAATTTTCCACCAGAAAAAGTAGAATAGGTGTGGAAAATGTTGACAATTCACTTAAGTAATAATTTATATGCTGTTAATTATTTTGGCTCATATTGGAGCATGTTGCAACAACACATAAGTAAAACCATCTGCTGATAGCATAAAGAAAGAAAGAACCTGAAATTGTATTAATTAAAAATTTATATTATACAATATAAATTATACAAGCTCAGAGTCTCTATCGGTGTGTTCATGCACAGTTTCAGCAAGGACCAGCCTTTCAATGTGTTCTTGCTCAGGATCTCTTGAGAGCAATGACATTAGACTCTTCCTAGGGGAAGGAAAGGAACTAGAAGGAGATATTACTTGAAATGGTGAAGGGGAAGAAAAGTGGAAAGCTTTTTATCTGATTCTGGATTGAATCCTTTGGTTTGTTCTTGCATGTTAGAGGAGTGGGCTAGGTATTAACTAATGCACTAAGCTTTAAATTAATTACTGGTAGTGACAAGCACACATGTTCTAGGTTTGACAGGGTCAACAAAATTTTATGTACTCTGCAAATGATGTTTTCTTGTTGCTAATTGTGATCTCCTTTGCAATATCATTGTATTTAAGTGGTGGACTTCAGCAGTTTAAGCAACTGGTGTCATCAAATTTGTCATGGGCAACAGAAAAATTCTGCTCCTCACTGGAACTTTTTCTTAGTGACTTTAACAAAATTGGCAAAACAGGACTGGTGACAAAGCTGAGGTGTCTTTGAATAAATCTGAATGGGTTTGTAAATCCTTCCCCAGAACACTTCTTCCTTACATAGATCAAAAAGAATTATGAGGCAATAAAGGGGGGTGTTTGAGTAAGGGTGCATGTGTGAATATGACCACAGGGTCTGGAAGCAGATTTCTGGGTTCTACATTCTTGTGCATGATGACATCAGAATTGAAGTTTTTATTCAGCTCCAGTTAAAATTTACAATAATATTTGCATTCAGTAGAGAGGTCAGAGAAATCATTAATTTCATCCATTCTATTCTATTCTCCATTCTGTGGAGGACATCTTTTGACAAACAAACTGAAGCAGCATTTTAGTACCAAAAATACAAGCCAAGGAAGACAAACCCCAAGCTGCAGCTACAAGAGCAAAAGATATGTTCTTTCATGTCTTAGGCTGCAGAACATGAGTCTCCCAGATCAGTATCCAGTAGGAGGTTACTGGGAGACTCAAATACTGCAACTTTTCCATCACTTACTTAATATTTTAAGTTTCTGGCTGCATTGTTGTTATTAGGAAAAAAAATTCTTAAAATATGTTTGTTGGTGTGTTCATTTCTTAATGATTAAATAGTTAAACCTAAGAATTGAGAAATCTCATACCTTTGCCTTTGTACCATGACAAATTTTTAATGTCCAAAAATACACTTTAAATATGACTTATTAACTGGCCACTATAAATAACGTTAGAATTTTGCAAGCTGTTTTATTTATTTATTTATAAATAAATAGTTTTATCTACTATTTGAATGGTTATACCTATTTAGTCTCTGCTGGGAGTGGTGCAGGAGGGAAGAAAGCCATCACAAGGAATTTTCCTATACCATCCAACGTCTAAATGTTCAGGAATTGTGGGATCCCAAATCATACACCAGGAGTCTGGTACTTTAATGGCACAACCTATAAATAAATAAATAACGCTGCAACTTTGTTTTTTCCTTTAGGAAAAGCTTAGAGGAAATGCATACACTTCAAGATTCATGTCACCATATGCCTGTTTATGGGAGCGAGGCAAAATTTAGAGGCTTCAAACAGTTCCTCTTGGAGGCAGATCAACACTCTTCTTGCTGTTATTGTCACCTAGATGGTTTTAAAACAGACTGGCTGGTTTTTTTTTCCTTGACGGGTACCTTTGGTTACAGACATCAGCCAGTGCTTTGCTGCAGGAATTTAGGTGCAGTTCCTATTTCAATGAAGGCACGACCCTGGTATTTTCTCTTGCTGTCATCGTGCCAGATGATTTCCACTCACACAAAGGTGTTTCCAGTGGCCAAATAACATACATGTGTATACTGTGTGAAAGCCATTTATGACTTCAATGTATTCAGCTCATCTTTCCTTTGAAAATGGAAGGAACAAATAACATACAAGCAGTTCTTTTCCTGACAGATCTTCAGCACTTATGTCTTCTTTTTCCTACACAGAGGCAGGAAGCCTCTCTCTCCCTTTGGTGCAAGTCCTTATCAGCGTAGACACTCTCCCGATAAGTGCTGACATATAAACCTGTGTTAATAGTGTTGCTGTGTGTTGCCCATACTAAGTCTCAAATAAAGTGCATCCTTTCTCCCTCCTCCATCGTGATTTTTGGAGGCCTTTTGTATTGGACAGCTAGCTAAAATTAAACACATTAAGGAGTGACCACTAAGAAAAGTTGTATTCTATTTTAATAAAAATATATCTAACTCACGTCAAAATGCTGGTTAAGATAAATCCTTTGTAGATGTCTGGAGTAAAACTATGTTGCCTTTAAAAATCAAATTAAAATTAAAACTGCCTTATCTCCACTAAGCTTATATCATAGGATGATTTAATGTAGATTTTTTTTTCTTAATTTACCAGTGGAAATATTTTTAAGGTGATGATAAGTGGTGTGTTGCCTCATGCTTCTCTAGTTTAAAGAAGCTAGTTCAGTTGAAAGGATGCACTTTTTTTTTCACATATTGTCAAGGGTTTGCCTAGGACCAATCAATTGGTATGTGGAACTGAACAGGAGCTGAACAGAAGAAATTATTTGGGTGGGTATGCTTTATTTTTCACAATGGCGATAAGTATCTTAATTTAATTGGAAGGCATTAAAAAATGAAATTGTGTTTTACAGTACAGGGTTTGTCAGCACAGTTGCAGATTATAAAAGCATCACTGTGTTGCTTGATAAATTGTTGTCTCCTAAGATTCAGAATAAACTGATTTAAAACCTGCCTCGGTCACAAAGCATAACAACTTTGTGGCTGTGGATTTCAGTGCACACGAAAGACTTATAAACAGAAATATATTTTTTGCTGATCTCCCATGAAGTAATATATTCAAAAAAGGCACAAAATATTGAATCCTATAATAAAAGTAAACTGATCTTAAAAAAAATTTAAACACCTACTCAGAACAGAAATATTTCTCTCCAGATTAGATGGTGTTATTTGCTACTCTTGTTTGCTCTTGAGCTAGATGCAGGAAAACTGTCACTCATAGCAGTCCTTTATTATTTATACAAAATCAGGAAGGAAATCATCATATTCCAGTCTCATTGCAATAGGAACTTCTATTACCTAGTTATAGATAGACTCTTTTCAGTACATTTAGAAAAGAGAAACACCTTCCCATGTGTTTGAATGATTATTTCAAACGTTATATTACTCTGAGTTTTGGAAGAAAATGCTTATAGGTTTTTCTTTTCCATTTTCTCAGTCTCATTTCCTCCTCATTCTACTCTTCTTTTATTTTAAAAATTTGTTTTAAGTTGCCAAAAGAATTTAAGGAAAGTTTTACTAACTTGTGCAGAGTTAGTAGAATTGCGTGTGTTCGTGTTTATGAGCAAATTTCATGCTCCTTAAAGGATTTACTGAAAAATTCAGAGCTGTTAATTGGAAGTTTCAGACAATAAGCACTTGACATTTTAGTTGTTTTCTTAATTCTTTCTGGTCATGGGACCACAGAGTCGTTATAAAATATAATAGCATCAATATGTTGCTTTGTTTGGGTAGCTCCATTTTACAATACAAATAAAAATTTCTATGTACATCAGCTAAAATTGAACAAACTACATAAAAAATTTTTCATTTCACTGAAATCTCAACAAAGCTGAAATTAATAAGAGTTATCCCCAAGGAGATAGCTTTTTGTGTAATTTCTTGTCTCTGGGTGCTTCAGCTTATTAAAAATAATTATTTCAGATTTTCTTTCCTTTTGCAGATTTGTGCTTTAAAGGACACACAGAGGATTTGCTATTTTAAAGGAAACATATTTTCAGGAGGTGAAAGAAAGTATTTGACTTTTTCACACTGAACATCAAAGGAGGGTCTGTAATATTAATGTTGCTGCAACAAATCCTGTGGACATAATTCTTTCAGTTTTACAGTGGAATAATTAAAGTCAGTACATTCATAAGAAATAATTAAGCATATTTTCCCTTCCAATTTAAAAATGATGTAAGCTACATCACTATTTCATTTGCAGTTGCATTATGCTGAATCTTTGAGCAATCAAACCCAAGTTTGTCGTTCACAGAACTGCTCAAACTTGTGGAAGACAGGTTTTTCCCTGGCTGCTACCTCTGTTCTGACCTCCTCCGAAGGATAAGGAGGGATTTAAGGGATTGTTTGAGGACTCCCCCCACCCCTGCCCACCTGTGGGAATTAAGGAAGGATTGGCTGGAATTGCGGCTGAGGATTTGTGAAGTAGCCAGGATGAGGTTGAGGCTTGGCTGCTTAAGGGGTCACACACACCCAGCCCAGGCAGAGCACACAATAGGACAACTATTTGCACTCTTGTGATGTAACTGCTACAACAATCTCAGCAGCAAAAACATCGAAATCAAGGTAAATTGGTTTTGAATAGGATAGAGTTCTGTAGATTTGCACAAAAATTGCTCAGCACTGAACATCATCTCTTGTTTTCCTTTCTTAGTCTTAACTAGTGCAACTCTGTGTTAACCACAGAAATCTTTCCAGAGAAAGAATGAATGACATAAAATGGCCTTGAGCCAGGCTGAAAAGCATTTAACCACCAATGGAAAAAAACAGTTCTGATTCCTACAATGACAAGATATCTCTATAGCGTTGGTAATATGCTCGTGTCTGAATCTGGTTGTGGCCTTGTAATACTGTACCTTGCATTCCTGATTGCCAGTCTGTGGCTACACAGACCCTGGTAGTTGCATTCAGGTAGTGCAGGGCTGTTTAAATCCCCACTTCTCAGCCATAGCCTCCTCAAGGACAGATTGCACCTTCTCTGCACAGTAAGTGAACTTAAAACTCTGTGTGCCTTTTGGTTTTGTTTCCTTTCCTTTTCAAAACATCCTGGTGCAGGTCAGGAGAATGTTGTTTCCCGGCAAGAAATCGAGTGTATGTCACATGTGCTCAAGCATCGTGTGACGACCACATGGAAGCACCTGAAATTGTAGAACTTGAGTCAGAAAATTTCTGAGAGTTATATGTCGTCGAGAGATCAAAACCTGGATCAGGTGCATTGCATTGTGCATTAAGCAGCCCTTGGAGTGAGGGATTTAGGATCCATGTTTGGGGTTTGTGGACCAGTAGATAAAATGGCAAAATGAATGGTATGCATTTCATATACATATACAATTAACACGTGATGTGGGTGATGACAGATTGAGACCCAGGAATAACTAGACAACAACTTCAGAATCACTGTGGATCAGCTTGTTCCCTTCATTGTCCCTGCACCCTTTGTTTCAGATGATTTTCAGTTGTCAGCTGTTCTCTCCTAATTTCTGCACCAGCCACTTAAGCAACACAAATTTCAAAAGCCTACTGGCCATGTGGAAGTGTAAAACTACGTAAATCTCATCAGTACTCTTGAAAAGCTCTGTTGTGTTAGTCAGCCCTTCTCTGCTCCTCACTTGAATAGTTTGTGGCAGGGTCTTGTCTGAGAGGCATAGTCAGCAGGTTACTCGTTTTCCATTGTGATGCAAGGAAATTTGACTTAATTTTGTTCACAAACCTATTCTTCCCAAACTACAGTGAGTTGGATGCTGAAGAGACTGTAATCTGCTCTTTTTCAGCCTAGCTAGATGTAAAGCTTCACATGGAAGTTTACAAGGCTGCAGGAAAATCTGCCAGGTCTAGGGTGTGCAGTTTTCAGAGTTTGTCTATTAGTTTTTGCTTTGTAGTATTGAAGCATTCAATCACAGAATAAAACAAACTCTGCCTGTCTAACTGAGATTTAGATAAACCACACCTGTTTCTGTATATTCCCTCTATGACATAATGATAAATATTTAAGGAGATGCATTATCTTTTGCAAGGGAATGGGCCTTACTTTACATCAGGATACACACCATACCATCTGACTTCCACATTATAGCAATACTGCCTGCATCTAGAGTTTAATAACACTACATTCCATCTTTTAGAACAGTCTAGGAGTTTTGGTCTAGAGAATTCTAGCAGTATTACTGAAGTAAGAGCTCTATGGCAAGGAAAACTTTTATTCTGCTGTTAATTTATTTTTTTTTTCCAAAGAACGTGGTCACTTCAAAAAGCACTGGAGATTTCAGGCTGCTCTGCAAACTCCCATCATATCAACTGGAAACTTTCCACTGAATTCAGCCTGGTCACAAGCAGCAATGTTATGGTGTGATTTCCTGGTGTAATTGATTGCAGGAGATCGTTAGAAATTATTATGAAATTACTTATGCTTTGAAAATAAGAATTTGCATGCCAATGTTTTGACTGTGTTTAGTTTCTGAAGCTTTTTGCCATTTTTCAAGATTTCAGTGGTACCAACTCTATTGCCAGTTTTCTGCTGAGACACTTGACAAAAGAGAAGATTTCAAAAGAAAAGGTCTGGAATAGATAAGAGTCCTTGAGATTTACAACCCAACCATTGGAAAGGCTTTTTTTTTTGCCATACTATCTTTCAGAATTTTAAAGAGGATTAACCCATGATTATGAATGGTATTCAATAGATGGAAAGAGGAGCAGAAACTTTGTATTGTCATATCTAAGAATGAATCTGTATAATTTATCAGACTCTGGTACTGACATGGGATTTTCCCCCCTGTTCTTACCAGTGGAAAGATAGTTCCATGTGTGCTTTTCCCATCCTGCTTCCAGTCTTTTATTTCAACAGACTGAATTCCTTTACGGGGAAAAAATATAGCTGAATTTAATATTTTTATCAGTTTTATATCTTACACATTTACATATGCATGTCATTGTTCAGTTTGCCTGAAAAATTAAGGTAACCATTACTTCCTGTTCTTATGGCTTTTTTAGATAGAATGGAAAACTTCTGATTTCTAATCAAAACTTTGAAATATAATTCCTAATCTTCCCCTGTAAATGAAAGTCAATCTCTAGGCAGAGCAAAGGTAAAATATTTCTCAGATGCTTTCCCCCATAAAGAAACAAATCAACAGCATAATTATTTTAGTGTAGTTTTTACAGAACAGTAGTTGAAAAGGCAAAAAAGGCTGATGACAGTGTATTTTTATTGATGCTAATAGAACCAGGAATCTAAAGAGAAAAGAGATAACCAAGAGAACTCATAAATATCTTATCAAAAACCCATATCATACCCCTTTGTAACTCTTAGCAGAAATCAATAATGTTAAAAAAAGAAATCTAGACCACTTTATTGTTTTTGTGTCATGTCTTGATCCCCACAAACTCAATTTTCAATGTGTGAAATTTGGGAAGGCTGTAGAACATTACTTGAAGGAAATGATTGGTGAGACAGCATGGCTACATACCTGAAGGACATAAGTAGGAACATTATAGCCTTTGAATACATAAAAGGGGCTTGTAAGAAAGACAAAGAGACTTTTTACCAACATGTATAATGACAGGACAAAGGGCAATGATTTTAAGTTTAAAGAGGGTAGGTTTAAATTGGACTTAAGGAAGAAATTCTTTGCTATGATGGTGGTGATACATTGGCACAGGTTGTTGAGGAAAATTGTGAACATCCCATCATTTGAAGTGTTCAAGGTCAGCTTGAATGGGACTTTGAGCAAACCAGTCTAGTGAAAGGTGTCCCTGCTCGTAGCAGTACTGGGTAGCCTTTAAAGGTGTCTTTCAGCCCAAGCCATTCTATGATTTTCTTTCATTCTGCATAATTGTTTGTGTTTCAGATGCACGATCAAATCAACATGATTTCAAGTAGGTGTTCACAGACCATGAGGAAATGTAACTGGGCTTCTTGATAATTAACATTTCCAAGTACTGCTGTTCTTCTTCCTGTCTTGTTAACAAAGCCTGTCCTTTTCCTCCATTGCTTATCAAGTTAAATTCATTCTACCATACCATCTTTTGACCCAGCATTCCACAAAATGCCACTTTCACAGCTGCGAGTGTTGCAACCAAATGCCATGCCCGTTTCAACTTCTACACTTCCCTCATTATTGCCAACTAAATTTGGATCAACGTGCTTGAACTTTCAGCAGATGAGATTCTGGTGTCCCAGCAAACAGGAGTAGGAAAACAGAGGGTTAACATGGTGATAAGCTCTTCTGAACCTGTGCAGCCCTGTATAGCCTTAGAGGTCACGTAGTCACCTAAGCGTGGATGTAGAATACAGTTACTTCTTCCAGACACTCTCTGTGTGCCATAGCCCACCTCTGAATCTGCTCCCAGCCTCCCATCCAGGCCAGCATTCCTGGGTGGCTGCCTTACCTCCAGTTTTCTGTGGGATTTTGCTTGGTTGAGTCTACAGTTTGTGCACATTCTTTATGTTTCATTAGTTCTCATACCTGACGTTAGATGGACCCCAATATTTCTAGGGATTTTGTTCAATGTGTGTGCATGTTTTGGATCAGGTTTACTCAAGTCCTGAAGTGATTATTACGCTGCTGTTTTGGTAGACATTTTCAGCATGTTGTGGAGTTGGGTGAACATATCAGGCATCACTGTTACTCAGTTAGCAAATAACCTCAGTAGTGGGATGACAAAAATAGAGACAGTAAGAGAATACTAAAAGTGGAAGAAGGTATGAAGATGGAAGGAACTTTTAATTTTTACTACAATTCATTTTGGATGGTAACAAATTGCCATTTCCTCTGCTTCCATAGCTGGAGTCAGAGAGAGACTTTTGTCTCCCTGAAGTAGGACTCTTCCCTGTGCCTTATCCAATTGTGCCTGACTGCCAGATTGATTGAACACCATATTTTCTTCTGGGTTCTCAGTGATGGTTTTGACCAGATCTTATTCTTCTGCCTAAAATTTGCCCCACAACAATTTCCTCTTCCAACACTTCCCACACAAGTGATTTTTGGTATTCATGTTGGATCGTGCTACTCTCAAGGGTGCAAAGTATAAACCAATCAGCAAATTATTACTTCTTTATCCCAGGCTCTACACTCCATTTATTCACTGCATTTGTCTTACTTAATGTGAGCACAGTACTTTCTTGCCAGCCACAAAGGCAACAAAAGCATGATCTAAGTTACTGCATCTAATACAAACAAATTCTAGTTATTTTCATTCCCAGCTTCTTTCTGCTTTTATCCCACTTCTCCATTTGCTAATTCATCTATTTCTGTCACCTTTTAAAGTCATTTTCTGCATGCACTTGGTCCCTTTTGGGAGACAAGTTCTCGGTAGCATCGGTTCTTAATTTTGTAGATCGTGTTTGCCTTCGTTTTTGTTTCTGCTTTTTAATTGTTTTCAATTAGGAAAAATGTGTATTGAATCTGTTTATTTAATCTTTTTCAAAACTCAGAACCTTTAATTGCAATATTAATTCCCACTCATGTCATGTAATTTCTCACAGTGTGCCATAGCTGTGCTTGGATAGGAACAAATGTTGCTATTAGGAAGCAGTAACTTGCATGTTTTCAGTGGGGCTTGGTAAAAACAGTTCACAGCTGGGAATGAACCTGGGACTTAAAACTTAAGCTAACCTAATTAAACCACTGAATTTCAGACAAAGTATCTTGCTCTTTGTAGATGTCTCATGGGAACAGGTTTCTCCCAGGAGATTCCCAATACTTTCAGAAGTGTAACATGCACGTTTCTCATCTCACAACTTGCTGCTGCAAAAAAAGCCCTTCTGAAAGAGCAGGAAAAAAAAAAAAAAAAGGTGTCTTGAGACAAAGTTGGCTTGCATCTTGACTGAAAATATCAGCTGATTTTCATATAATCATCATTTTTGTCTGGTAATTATCCATGACTATAAAGATGCCATTTAAATATTGCAGCCACATGTTCAGTGGTTTTCTGTAGAGATTGCTTGTTATTTTTCTTCTTGGAAGAGCGGGCTTGTCTCATTCTTGAACCCACGGGATTTGTTTTTTTAGGAGCAAAATTCAAGCAAATACTAGTTAAATTTTTAATCTCCAATTGCATTGCTCTTCTGGTAATCATGATTAGCACTATTGTATTGTGTTGATATGTAACATGAACTATGCTTTTTCATTATGATTTGTAGTTGTCTAGTAATAAAAACACCTAGGATTTTTGTGGGTTTTTTGTTAGTTAGCTTGGTTTTGATTTTTTTCCCATGGAAAAAGGCCAAATTTTTAATTTTTTTGTGTTTCCATGAAAATTTATATTCTGCCATGTATTCCATTGACATCAGTTGAAATTTTCATAAAAGTTATCATCTTGCACAAATTAGGGTTTTTTTGGGTTTTTTTTAACATATTTAACAGGTAATCCTACTGCTGTCACTTATGGTCATGACTTAAGAGCTATTCAAAATAAATTGCTTTCTTAATGTTTAGCATTATGATAATGGTGGTTATCAGAGTGTGAACAAAAAATTGACCATTAAATTATTTCTTAATGTGTGCTCAGCTTGTTTCAGAATAGGAACCTGGGGCCAGATTTTGGTAAGTCTCTTGCTCAGTGTCTCTGAAGGAATGGATTATCAGTTCTAGCTGGTAAACTGACAAACTAAACTGGTTCTCCTAGCAGAGGAAACATCTTACATTTGTAATTTGTTTAAAGCAACATTTTGGGTTTGATATTACCCTTCAGCTCAGTGACCTCTCTAACTGATGCCTGTTTTAGATGTGTTAAATAATATTCTAGGCATTCAGTTCAACAACTAAAACAGCAGTTTCTCTTGTTTTCCTGGTGTTGAATGAGGCTCACTAAGTTTATAATCCAGCTTGAACAGAAAATATATGAATATGCTTTTAAATAATACTATAAATAATCCTCCCTGCCACAAACTAATTCAAAGTCTGGTCTTTTCTTCTGCTGCAAATTCATGCTTTATTTTTTCAGTCATAAACTTTAAACTAGTCTTGTTACACAATGCTTTGTCTACCATGAGCTTGTGAACTCTTATGCTGATTCCATTACTCACAATTGCTATTTCTTTCAATTTCCAAATTGTTTCCTCTGTTAAATGAACAATAAAAGCTAATGCCTGACACTTACCTTTTACATCTGTGTATAACGTTACTTAAAGCAGTAAATAAAATCACCACCTTCAATTTCTTTCTTCTTCTTTTTCTTCCTTTTGCTCAGCTTTCAATCTCTGCACAAAACCCTCCCATTCTTCCAGTTCCAATCTGTAGACAGTGAACACTAGTGCAGAACATTACAAATTATGTTTAGGGATGATATAAGTAGCAGTCATGTCCATATCTTTCTTCTTTAATCCATTATAGCTGTGATATCATTAGCAATTTCTAGTAACACGGGGGGGTGAGGGAGGGGAGTGGGACATGGATATGGACATGGTTGTCATTTCTTGGAACTGTTTTACATATTTCTGCCCTAATACAATAGTCCATTATCTGATCCTTTATGCCCAGCATAACTTAGGCCATTATACAAGTCTTTTCTGGTAACTTTTTCTAAGCACACAGGAGGCATCCCATTAAAGATACCATTTACTCCATTAAGGGACTCAGGTTCCTAATGGCTTGATGAATCATTAGTGTTTGGAACTCTTGGGTCACTGGCAAGATTCAGAAATGTGAGCTTCGTTGTTTTTTGGTTTGGGGTTGGTTTGGGGTTTTTTTTGTTGTTTTTTTTTTGAGCTAAAGGGCCAGATTTGAACTCATTAAAAACACCTACTTCTAAGGAAGGACTGGCTGTATAAAGAAGAAAATATTTTTTGCTCTTATCCTACCCCTGAGGTTAAGTTCTTTGACATATTTATTAAAAAAAAAAAAAAAAACAAAGGGGAAAAAAAAACAAACCCGGGCTTCAATTACAAGTGTTACTCTAGTTCCTCCAACTACTTGAAATGTAATTAGAGGTCTTCCTTCAGCAAATGGAAACATTATTGTGCTTCATGGAGAAGGCAGTCCAAGCAGGGAAAGAACAGGAAAGCAAAGCAACAGAACCACATCTCCTGGCAAGCACGTCTTGCTAAATATTGCTAATTTTTACATTAAATCCTTTTTTATTATTTTTTGAGGAGAAAACATTCTTAACAAGCTTTGGACAACACTCTCAGGCACATACTGTGATTCTTGAGACTGTTCTCTGCAGGCCAGGAGTTGGACTTCAATGAACCCAGTGGGACCCTTCCAACTCAGGAGATTCCATGATTCTAAGCTTTTCCTAGAGGTGACTTTTCAGGGCCAATAGTGAACCTTTAAGAGACTGACTGCAACACTTTTCTGTGTCGTGTATTGAGTTACTGTTACACAGAGCTGAGTATCTGCTTCTGAGGCACTAAATGAAGCTGATATTTATCAGACTTCTTGGCTCTGTGGAAGTCCAAAACTTCACACCTGGAAGAATCACGTAGATTTTGCTCCTGCTGTCTGTCCTTCAGCACACACGACTGCAAAGTCCCTTACCTGCTAAGCAAACAAGTGTGTATGATGCAAAGGAAAAATATGGTTCCAGCCTACAGGTACGTGCAAAATGGCAGGCTGCATGTAAATTATCAGCTAAAATAGGTGTGTGCTCAGTTTTGTCATTTCAATAATCACCCCTTCTGTTTTTTTTTATTTGCAATTTTTCCATGATCTCCGATTATTGGCAAAGTTTGTGAGACTTCTTGTTCATCTTGAAGTTGTTGTCTGGTTGCTATTCCCTTGAAATACATGTTTGAGCTATTCCAATATTTTAAGGGTCAAGGCATCAAGGTAGGAAAATCAACAGATTGGGAAGAATTTCGGCACACATAGTGCACAAAGTAGCTGGTAGACCCACAATTTGAGGATCTCCTGCAGAACACAGCTCTATAATTGTTGATGACAGCATCAGTTGTCACATCCAATCTCACCTTCTTCCATTCTCCCTCTGCAGCAATTCCCAACTGCAGAACTTGATCATTACTGTAGAACAAGAGTGATAATAATACTCATGTATCAGCAACGGTGATGGCAAGAGGAACATGGAAGTACACATGGAAACCCTATCCTGACAAGATATAAAGGTGTATTTAAGGCAAGAAGAAACAGACTACACAGAGACAACCAGAATCCTGAGATTAAACTGGGGGGGGGGGGGGACAGAGAGTAAAAGAGCATAACTAACACAGCTTTAAGGGAGAGCAGACAGGAGACCTGTATTTGGGAAAAACAGAGGCTCAGGATGCCCCTGCACTGAGGGAGGTTATGAAGAACTGCCAAGAGAGAAGGAGCAAAATGAAAGCATGCAGGGGAAGGCTGTGCTACAAAGCACTACAGCATCTTCACCCTGGATTTGCCATGTGAAAGCTTAGAGCACCTAAAACATAAATGCACTAAAATAAATGTTAATCTAAGGAAACCACAGCCACAGTATAACACAAGTATCTTCTCAATTAGCACCACAGATTAAAAGCATGGCACTTTTCAGGGGAAATTATTCTATCTGGAGGTGTTCTGCAGCTAAATTAGTTCATTCCTATGCAGGAGATGCAGGCAATGGTGCTGGTCCAGCAGCTCAGGCAAATGTAAATGGATTTCAGTCTCTCTGAACTGAAGGCTTTCAGAGAAGACCACTTCCACTCAAGCTGAGTAGGACAGTACAGTGATGAGAAATTTTATGGCCTGAAGGCCAAAGTTTGGAGCAGAAAATAGGGTTTGCTGGCAATATACATATCCATGACAGGAAGTACCTCTTCCCAGCAGTAGTCATAGTTTGCATTACAGTTATACAGTTTTAATATTCATGTGCAAAGTAGGAAGTAGTGTAAAATGTCAAATTTACAATTCTTCCCTTCTTGGAAACTTGCTTACTATTTTCCTTTGCAACTTGCTTCCTATAATAACATATAGTGTTGCTCCAATTTACTACTTTCAAAGCAAGATTTCCATCTGCTGATTTCTCATCCCACTTCCTCATACATCCACTGCCTTAAAACAAGCAGGTAAAACTCATTCCTCACAGAAAAAAAAAATAAAAAATTAAGATAAATATGAAAGTTGCAGAATCCCTTCACTTTCAGTGTGGTTTGCATTTCTCCTTTTTACAGTTAATCTATAAAATCAGTGCTGGATTCCTTGTTCTTGAGCTATGAAATCGTTCACGGCAGAGCAGTGCAAAATGTTTCACAAAACATGTGAGTGGTGTTACCTACATCAGTCTCTCTGCCTGCAAGTGTTTTCTTTCATCTGATTAATCCAAATCAAGCAGCTTGAACCTTCTGGCTTCTCTGGAAGAGACAAAGATTTCTGATGTTTCTTTCCTTTCCTTTTGTCAAATGTCTGCGATGCTGTTCTGCTGTTTACACAGAAATATCTGGTCTCATCAGTTAAGTTTATAACCCTACAGGATTGTGAAGCTGGTGTTACTCAGTGTAAAATTTCCCATGAGACCCAGACACCACTTTTGTTACTGTCTCAACTGCAGGGGAAAAATGGACACCAGGTCCTATACTAATTCCCATTTCTGAAGGTTCAATAGCATGCTTTTATGGTAAATTAATACTAATTATTCACAGCAAACCTCTACACTCTAATAGTAATTGGACATGATTTACACAGGTGCACAGTGTCTGTATTTTACTACTGTGTGTTTGGTCTCTTTTACCTCATAATCATTTTTACATATTTATAGCCCTATCAAGAATGTTTTGGGGTGTGGTTTTTTCAGGTATTTTTAGTTAGATTTAGGAAGGATTTGTTATATTAAGAAGTTGAGGATAAGCAAGATAATATACAATAATTAAAAAAACCCAACAAGTTAAATGCCAGAGGTACCACTTCAACAGAATGTAGAGAATCAGTTTATTTTAAAGCACAGGAACACCCAGACGTAATGGTGATTAAAGCCTTAATGGATTGGTTTGATTGCTTATTTGAGAAAGCTCCCTGTTTTACATTAAATTCTCCAAAACTGTTTAAATATTGATTGAAATCTCTCAAATGGATGCATAGTAATCCCATTCCTTATTGTCTTCATTGTCTTCTAATGACATATTGTTTATAGAATCAAAAAGACTAGTTTTAGCTCTATTTATTCCTTACATCTCTCTGCTAAATATGCACTCTTATCTTGACTCATTTTTGTTGCTGTCTCATGTTGGAAGTCAGTGTTTTAAAGATTGGGCTTTAAAAGGAAAAAATATCCCATTGAAATTTCATTACCTCAGAACATATGTTCAGATATTTCTAACAGCCTTCAAACTAAAGAAGAAAATGTCCTTAAAGGAGTCACATCTCTTCAAAGTGATCATTGTGAAGCTACCACTCGCCTGTGTTTTCAAGGATGTTTATTTTACGTGCTTGTGGTCTCTTTGTTACCCACCGTGACCTCTGAAATGGTAATATCCGAATCATTTACTATTGTATTTTTAGCTGTTAATACACCCACAAGACTTTTTATTACCAGCAGGAGTGGAGGTATTAAAGAGATTTGTGGGCCTCAGAAGGCTCAAAGCACAGTAGGGATGAAATTACAAAATTATATTCTTACAAAATATATTTCTAAAACTGTGTACAAAGGCCCAGTGTTAATGAAAGTAATTGATAGCAAATACTGATTTCTTTTTACATCACTAACAAAGCATTTTTTCTGAGTAATAATGAGCCTCTTTTTAGCAACAATAGGAAAAAAATGAGTCTCATGAATCATTTATGTGGCCTCATTCATTGCTATTATTACTTCTGCCATCAAATATTTTGGGAATTCAGCCCCTTTTTCTCTCTGTCTTTACATCTCATGTAATGGTCTTTCTCGTGCTTTTCAGAAGGAAAATTGAACTTTCTTCTTCTTTAATGTACAGAAAAGTACCAGATCTTCCATTCTGATTCGGAATAAATGTTCCTGTTGCTGAGACTTTTAGCTGGAGGAAGCCATAAAAGATGAATAATTGCTAAAGGAGAAACAAGATAGAGGAAGTAAAACCCAATGTGCAGAAGAAATTCATTTTCAAAAGGTCAACACCTTCAGCACAGGATTTGCCTAAATTGGACAATTCCATAATATTTTAGCTGTCAGTAATTCCACTATACTGGAAATACTCAAAGTGCACTGAAAAGTGTCATGCCCATGTAGTCAGTGTAATTACAAGTAAAATTACATAATGCTTAAAGCAGGACAACGAGTGCCAATAGACTCTGGTTCTTTTGGACTTTGTCTAAGCTTATTGAAACAAGTCATTTAACCTTTTCTACTTCAAAGGTAGAAAAACGATTTTTACTTAAAAAGCACAAAATGGAAGCAGGGGGTTGAACTAGATGATCTTTAAGGTCCCTTCCAACCCATGTGATTCTATGACTCTAAAAGTAATCATCCACACAATTGTTGCCTCTCAATAGATTCATGTGTTCTGCAGGAGGTTGCAAGTAGAGACTATACAGAAACTGTCTACAACAGGTATCACACTTTCTCTTTAGCTGACTTTAAGGAATTGGGATTTTTTGGTGAAATGTCTTCTACTCTAATTTTTTCAATGACACCCTTCGTCTTCACTAATTTCCAACTCAATGGGGAACTGCTGTTCTCACATCCAGGTTTTATTTCTGGTTTATATCTACCTTTATTTTCTACACTCAATTCTTCAAAAATTATTTGTGTGCTCATGATCTCAGAATTAACTGAGTGTGGTTTTTGGTTTTTCGGTTGATTTTTTTGGTCGGTTTTGGTTGGTTGTTTTCTTGGCTGTTTTTTTTCCGGAGGGTTTTTAATGAATAAATACAGTTGAAAACATCAGGCAACTAGAAAACAGGCTTTTTTAAACGAAGCACACTGAGCTCAGTCCACTACCCCAGACTCCTAAAACAAGACATATTACAAAGATAATCTCTGTATAAACACTAATGCTAAAATTATGACTGGTTTAATTTTAGTTCAGTTTTGGTGAGGTTACACTATCACATTCACAACTTCTCAACTTTTTAAAATGCACATAGTATTTAATTTGAGAGAAACGTCTTAGTATAACCTCTCTATGCCTCATCTTCTCCTTTTATAAAACTTTTATGACAATTTTTACATCGGTCTTATAATTTTGAGTTTTTTGGATGACTGGTATGGTATTCCCATCAAGTGGCATGCTGACAGTTAACTTTTTGCATAAAATTTGCAGCTGCAAAAATCAGATTCTCCCTCTTCTCATGAAACAAATGTGGCATCTTTCAGAAGAGATGCTCTTCAGTGTGCTTCTTGTCAGTATCGTCAACATTTTTAAGTTAAATAGCTGTTTTAAAAATTAAAGATTTATTTTAATTTCCTATTATAAGAATGATAGTAAGAAGAACCATTGTGCTTTTGTGTACACAATATGACATTGAAGTTGGAGGATATTCTACTCCAAGCAGAGCCACACAATAAGCTGCTCCTAAGATACAGCCTCATTAAAAGTGAATGATGTTGATACAAACTGACGTTAAACATCTAAATGCCACCAAATAACTAATTATTGTTTAATCCAATTTTTTCAATTGTGTTGATCAAACATCGTTGGGAACAGTTTCATGACTAAATCTACGCTAACTTTGTGTGCAGGGTCCTCGCTCTTTGCATCGTGTTGATTTGCCACTATCACTGTTTGTCATAGAGCCACAGTCTGCCTTCAAACTTATCCACCTACAAAATTTCCAGTGAAATATTTTTGGGTGGATCAACACCACGATCCAGTTTCTGATGAACCTGTGGAAATGTTAGGTGCTGGCACAGAAAAGTAGGTGGGAGTGCAGTGCTGGAGACGTGGAGGATGGAAAAGTGAATTGTCCCCCTGTGCCATGATATCTCCATAGATTCCTTTAAATATATCATGAGACAACACCAGATTGCTGGGGGCTGCTGCTTACCTACATGAGAACTGTGCTGAGGGAGAAAAGTGTGTGTGGAAGGAGCAGGGACTGAGTGCTCCTCAGAGCTAAAAGAAATTTTTGTTCAGATCCCAAGATCACACTTGCAGCTGTTCCTTTTTTTTTCTTTTCTATATTTTTCAGAGCTCATTTCTTCCATTAGAAATATGTTAATCACAAGATTAGTAGTAACTGAAAACACTAAGTGGAAGCTGATTTCAGATACAGCAGTGAACTCTTTACCTCACAGTGTTTAACTGATGGTTTTTCTTAGAAACTATTGTAAGATATGCACTTTTAGTCTATGATCCATTACTGAAGTGTTTACTTGGTGGATTTACCTCAGTGGAATTAGCATCTCTCATAAATTAAATTTATTTTTTTCTACATAACATATAGTATGTGATAAGTCACATGTTCCATAACAGAAGTATGACCTGAACTAAGCAAGAAATAATTGTGGATTAATGAATGAAAATTATGTAAGTCTAAAAAAAATGCAGAAGTAATCCAACTATCATTTCTTCCTTCATGACCAATCTTCTAAAGAGAGGGATGTCCTCTATTCTTTTAAATATAATTCCAATAACTATATTCAGCTCAGAAAACTTAAAATATAGTTCTAGAGTGTGAACTATATGTATATCTTTATATTTAAGAAAAAAACTCAAACAAACAAAAAACCCAGTATACTGAGAAGTCCAATCAGTCCAAATCAGTCCAGTCAGTATGTAGTCCCATCCTGTTTTAGTCCCTTCTGTTTATTTCTTTTTTTTTTCCTTTTTTTATGCTTTCTTGGTCAGTTGTTGCAGGCTGGAGACAATGTGTTAAGTTACTGGATTTTCACGCTCTGGAAAGCTGCCTGGCATCTCTATTCCAAAGCACGATTCCCGTCTTCGAGCAAGAAAGAAACAGAGAAAGGGATGACCTTTGCAGCTGCCATTTTGAAAAAAAACTCTTCAAAGGTTGTTAAGAAGAGAAGCCAGAAACCTGGGACGGCGAAATAGAAGAAAATGAAAACCTTTAGTGCTGCAGGGAGAAATGTTTTGCCAAAAGATGGTGGCAACACGTCCTCTGCTGGGTTTGTGTGGGCTCTCTGGGCACAAGGAGTGGCAGCGGCAGAAGGTCATGCTGAGATGGCTTCTGATGCTGGATGACACATTGGAGAGAAGAAGTATGATTTGTATGGAACAAATTCCAGCATTCTAATGTCACTAGTCTCCCAGAGACTCCTATTGCCCTCAGCACCATGTAGAAACACAGTGTTCTCTGGGGCTCTGATTCTCCTTCCCAAAACAGGTCCTCCCAGCAACTCAGCAGTGAGATGTTAAGAATTTAGAGAACAAGCTGTAAACTGCTTGGAAGAGATCTGCTGCAAGAGGGATGAAATAACCACAGCTGCCAGAGACAGAATGTGCTTGGACAGATGGGACACCCCTGAAAGACAGCAGCACCCCACAAATGGCCCCAGATCAATATTCCAGGACAGGGAAACCACCCCTGGACTGGGCGAAAAAAAATCAGGGCTATGGGAAGGGAAAGGAAAATACTTCTTTAGACAGATATTCTCAAACTGCCAACACCTAAAACAGCAATCCTAGAAACCTGAGCAAGGATGATCCCATTTTATTAAGGTCAGATGGAAAAGCAAAAGCCCCTATTAGGAGTGATAAGAGACAGCCAAATTGAATAGTATTGGAAAGATAACAACTGAAGCAAACAACCAATATCCAAGCTATCTAGACTTTCCTAACACAGAACAGGGCTGGGCCTGCCAGTAGTTAACTGCAGGTTTGATATATTTTCTCCTGAAAGTTTTTCTGCAGGAAAAAAAGCAGCCCACAGAAACCTCAGAGCTCATACAGTTTTTCTACAGTGCACAGCCAGGTCATCTTGCAGTGTTCACTGTTCTCTGTCCTTTTGGAGCTGCTGCCTGAGCTATAAAGTGAGACCCTGCCACAGCTTTTCCTTTCATGTGTGAAGAAACACAAGAATTAATTCTGCTTGCAGTGTCCAGCCTACCTAGGGACACTTGAAGCTATTGTTATTCAAAACATATGTTCTATGCTGTGCCTGAGTGACCAAATATAAATTTGCATTTGATTGATATGAGGTTTTGTTTTCTGTGGCTTTGAGATAGCTGGTACTCTTTCTCCTGGGACAGAGGTCTTCAGGACAGCATAAGGGACATCTCCAGTGGGTTTTGAGAAGAATAACACATTTTTCTTTGATGTGGAAGGAATTGAACCAGATAAGTTAAAAACCATACGAGAGAGCATAAACGTCTGATGATTCAAATACCACTGTTTTGCCCACACACCAAGAAAGGAATCTCAAAATGCCTGCTAACTACTGAGCCACCCAAACACCTACTTATATGAGCATTCTATTTTCCTAACAGTGGTTTGTACCTCCATCCAGCACAAGCATAAATCTAGTTGCTAAGAAAGACTATTGATTCACAGTTGTGAAAGATATATATATATATATATAAAGATGTCTTACAGGTAAAAGAGACATCTGTTCACTCTGCAATAATACAATTCTCTTCACAGATTACTCCCACAGCTTTTGAACATATCTCAGTAGTGCAGGGATGGGACTGAAAGCACATCAAGGAGTTTGACTGGCAGAATTCGGTGTCTAATTGGTGGTCCTCAGCCATGAGTTTCCAACACATAGAGGAATAGCAATGAGATCCCTAATGTTTGCAAGTCAGTGTTACAGCTTTACTCTTGACCCTACCTAAAAGCACGAGTTGATTTCAATTTGGGGTGTGATCGTGTTCTGAATGTGGGACACGAGTAGCTTCCATAGAATTGGCCCCAGGTTGAAAGTGATAAGTAGTAGTAGGCCCATGAGAGGCATCTTAATCTGGACACTTCTGACAGCTTCAGGACCCAGGTCCTCTCCCTCCAGTTCTGCCCTATTGCACAACAGGGAAATGCAGCACAGAGCACCCCACAAGCTGTTCCAGGGGAACTGAACCTGGATTGAAAAAGATAGTTTCAGTTACAACCGAGGAAGGAAGGTTCAGAGCAAAAAGTACAATTGCAAGTATGACTAAGCAGGGAGATTTATGCTGAAGAAAGACCTCAGAAAAAGAAAAAGGGGGGTTGGGGCTTAGAAAGAATTAAGGAACAGCTGAGTGCTCCAAAAATACAGTATTAACAATCTCTAGCAGCAGCAACAGCAGTATTCCTGTGCCAGAAACTCAGCTTCCTGTTATAGGACCCAGTTGCTATAGAAACTTCCAACTGGGAGCTAAATAAAGTAATTTCTATGCTAGTGTTGGTGTCTGTAACTTCAGCACCTGATGCTAACCAAATTGTGCTCAATAAACAAATTTAAACTCTAAAAGCCTGCAATGAGTTCACAATGTTTTCTATACAAATGATTAATCCCAATTGATCTTGGCTTCAAACTCAAGAGCATGAGAAATCATAGAAACAGGTAAAAGACTACTCTGGACAAGTATGCCTCCCACTTTATTTGTTTTCTTACCTTATTTCCTGCTTCTCAAACATACATACCTCTTTATTCTATCTTAGCTATTTTTTATTTTGAAACTGTCTTTTTCATGGCTAACCTTACAGTTGAGCCTGACATCTCTGATCCTCTTTAGACAAATTAATTCTGCATTAACCTGTGCTCGCTCTTGCATGCCTTTCATATTCATTAAACATTTACTTCAGGTTAAAAATTTGAGAAGCAATGTTAACAGCTGAGTGCAAATCCTTTTTCTTAGATCTCCAGCCCAGGGATGAGGCACATGGGACAAGCTTGCAGAAGCCTGCACAGGCAGCTCATACTATGGGAACCATGAGAAATGCTCGTCTCTCCGGGAACAGGGGCATAGATAAATCTGGTGAACCTGGATGCCAGGACATCTAGAGTAAGAAACACCTTCTCTTTAGAAAGGAGAAATTGTTATTGTTACAGCTATTACTGCAGCACTTTCCTGTACTGACTAAGAAACAAGAGATCACCTCAAATGTTTCAAAATGCAGACTCTGTTTTTGTATGACGTTAAATACAAGTAGATAGAGTAAATAGAATAAATAACACTGGTGCCACGAGTAGTCATGTAGGACAGATTTAGAACTTTTTCTAATTGCCTTGTTGCTGTTATAGAAGCTGCTTGACTATTTCTGCAACATCTGGCAAGATGGTAAGGGTTGAAGCTACAGAGAGTGTCACAGAGCCATGGCAGTGATTGGTCAGTCCTTTTCTTTACGTTCTAAGTGCCCAAAGTATGTGAAGGAATGGGTTAAACACCTGGAGTACCTGGCACTTCTGGGGGAAGAAAGTAGAAGAGGAATGCAGCAGTGGTGGGAGGTGGAGGTTTTCATCATTCCCGGGAAAGGGGAACAGCAACAGACATTGCCTTGTCCCTGAGGGAGGAACTGAGGAGCCTGAGTGGACAAAGATGTGTGTGGGCACCTGAAGATCATTCAGTCTAACCCAGCATGGAGGCTGAAAACCAAGGGGAGCGAGAGGGGAGCAGGAACAGCTCATCAGCTGCTGAAGGAGAAGAGAGAGGAAGCAGAGCTGCTTGGAAGAGGCCAGAGCAGCCACATTACAGTGCTCAGAAGCCACCAGCATTTGCTGGGACAGGAGCAGCAGTGGCTGCTGGCACAGGGTTGTCCAAGGCCTCAGGGAAATTCTCAAGCAAGAGTAGGGCTTTGGCAAAGCTTGGGCAGAGGAAGTTCAGATCTTAAGGCACGTCTCTGACTCATGGTGGGTTGCTGGGCTAGGGCAGGGGGTGGCAAAGAGCCGGCACTGCTGTGCCAGGTGGCTGGTGGCACATAGATCCCTTGCAGGCTTTGGCAGGTGCTACAGGCAGCTGGTGAGCACGAGCTGCCTGATGGCTCCCAGGCAGGCAGGCGGCCAGGCTGCCAGCCAAGTCTGGTCTGGTCTCCTGACAGGAGAGCAGAATCTAGCTGGTAGAGCTACAACTACTTGCTTGAGAAGAACTGGTCAGTAAAGTAGAGAAAGTTTATGTTTTATCAGCGTCTACATAAACCAAGGCATTAAAGTCTTCGAAACAAACCTGGTGAATTAGGCTGGACTTCAAAAGCTTTTGGTGGTATTTTTTTCATCCAAGTCAGTGTGATGATATCTTAATATAAAATTAGCTGGGACTTTGGAAGAAGGGCCACACTGTTCATACCTTGTCAGAAGCAATGTGTGTGGGATGCATGTGTATCCCAAATATATATATGCCTGTGTATACACATGTATATATGCATATATATGCAATCCCCTGTTCAATGTTTGGGGGTAATTGCTGCTCAGAACTGAGCTGAGTCCTGCTGCTCACACCACAGCCAGGAATTAAACCATGCTGAAGTAAATGCAATCCAGCAAGACACTTGTTTAACATAAAAGTTGTGTTTGCAACCCCATTGACTTCAGGAGAACCCACCCACAAGCTGAAATTTTCCCATATGCATGAATGCTGTGTTGAATAACAACGAGCTGAAATTCCCACATTCAGTTAGACCATATTTAACTGCTGACACATGTAGGAGGCGCTTCCAAGCCTTTGGGTGACAAAGGAGCCCATGAGGAGAAGACAAGGAAGTGCCATTAACTTTATTTCCTATAGGGGGAGATTTGCCTTGGGGAAATGAAGAAGACAGGAAGGTCAGGATCCTAAGATGGAGAGGCCAGACTTTCTAGGCATAGAAACGTATGTTGTGAAGAATGAGACACAGATTTCTTTGGAGGGAAGCTCGTAGCAGGAAACCATGAGGGGTGATCTGGAATGCCCCTGTCGCTCGGGATTTTAGGCATTTGGTCATGCAAAAGTACCTACAACTCCACCCACTTCCTTGGTGAAACAGAGGCAGTTTTCATTAGCTCTAAAATATAAATAAGCTGAAAAGAGAGACGACTTGCTTTTTTTTGGTTTTTTTTGGTAAGGAAGACATACTTGAGTCCTCAAAAAGGCTTTGAGAGTCTTGTTTTTAATTAACCATAATTTTGAAAATTTTTTTTCATTTCAAGAATTGACACAATTCTGATTGTGTCTGTCGTTCTTCATAGTGTCTATTCTGTTGCCACAAGGTTATGGAAAACTTGAATGGATACTTAAATACAGTGATGTAGGTGCAAAGCTACTAGTTTTCATAAAACTGTTGCTTTTTTCCTTGCTACTTCAAGAAGATAAGTCCTTGTACAATCTACACACATAGTGAGACACAGCTAAACTTCCACATTGTTTTTTTTATCTTTGTTATACGCTTTGCAAATAAGCCAAAAGGGCCACACTTCAATGCCTTTCAAAACTGGAAAGCAAAGTTTGTAACCCCCTTGCATTGCTTTTCTTCTCTTCTTTTTTGTCCTTCATTGTCTCACTCAGTCTCTCCAGTCACCATGATATCCCTCAGTGAGTAAAGAATAATAGTTTTTATTTCTTGCTTCCTAAAGCTTCTAGGAAATTTTTTCCTTTTTTTTTTCTTATTTTTTACTTATTTCTTCTTTGTATTGCTGTTTCATGATACCTGAGAGCTGTTGTAGAGAATATTTTAATTTGCATTCCTGAGACATAAGTTCTGCCACTTAAAGTGTTCGTCCTAAAAAGCATCATGTACTTCCCTGAGATGGCTCTCCCTTCTGGCAGGATCCAAGCTTCCAAATACTCACAAAACCAGAAAGCTGCAAGCTGGTTTCTTCTCTGCCATCTATCTCAGGAACCAGGCCAAGCCTTCAGGTCTTTTACTGGTGAAGTTACAAGGAAAGAGAACTATTGCACTTCCAAAGGTCCAGCTCAGGCTGTGTGCAATGGGTTTCATGCAAGGAGATCCCTGTAGTTGCAAAGACTGGCTGAATGAGTGGGTTCCTGCCGAAACACTAAGGATTTTGCCTGGAGAATTCTTTTCAGTAATAGATGGCCAGAGATACTTTTCAGAGCAGCATTTTAGCCGTGGTGTCCGTTTATTTGGAAATGGAAAAAATCTCAATAATCAGCATTTGCCTATGCAAAGAGGCAGGCCTATGCTGATATCTCACATTATTTGTTGTGTCTCTGATTTCTCAAAGTTTCACAAAGGCCTGTCTTATCGTTCTTCATTACTAATCTAAACAAAGTGAGTAAAAAAAGAAATTGTGTGCTAAAATAATATAGATTAAAACATGCCTATTTAATTTTGTATGCACTAAGGGTCATGCCAATGATTACTTACAGCACGTTAACTTTAGCCTGTGCATAATTATTTCCAGGATCAGTGAAGAACAGGTCACCCTTCAATACACAGGAAGCTTAATGAGGGATGAAAATTTAAAATCCTAGATCTGAATTACTCTGAGATACGGGACTTCAAAATATATATCTAAGGGCTAGCAGGTTACCAATAATATTTGTTCTCTAAATTTAAACAGAGCTAACTAACCATTCTAATGTTTTGGTTTACTCAGTGTTACTTTACACAGTAATCTGCTGTACTTAAGCATATTTTACTTCAGAGAAGTAATTGACTTTTATAAGGAGAAAATGGTATTTTGAGAACATAAAATTTATTTATAAAACAAGTTCAGGCCCTTAAGTGGGAAGTTGGTAGGAAACAGAGGAAATGGTTAGGTGTTTGTGGAATTTCCTCTACTTCTCATCTTACATAATGTTTTTATTTTTGCATCTCAACCCCACCTTAAAAAAAAAAAAAAAAGACCTAGAGGAACAGTATCAAATTTTGTCTGTTCATAAAAGAAACACTAGTGCTTTGTTCATTTCTTTTATAAATTTCACCAAGTATTACCTTTCTTCTTTTTGAATCCTACACTCTGTTTAATTTAGAAGAAACTTAGTTTCTGAAAAATTATTGTGAGAAAATAATTGCTTACGGAGAACCTTTTATGTCTCTAAGGGGCAAATTGAGCTGATACTTTCCATGCCTCACAGTGATGGGATAACTGGCAGCAGCTGTGGAAGTGGGGAAGGGTATATCAGAGCCTGCTTCCCTCAGAGCTGCTGGGTCTCACCTGCTTCCTGGGATGTAGGAGGGTCCTGCAGCTCTGGGTGTTCAGTGTGGATCAACAGCTGGCTGGGTGAGGAACCTCCCAAGTGGAAGGAGGTGAGGTTGTCTTGGTCTGTTTTCTTGAGCTGTGTTATTAGTCAGCTGTCTCTTTTTTTTTTCCCCTGATGTTTCTCTCTGCAGAGGTGCACTTGTAGCCCATAACTTTGATTTTTAAAAAGGTTCATGAATACTTTCCCTGCGGAAAGGGAGGGATTTCTTTCCTGAATTATTCATGAGTGTGATTTTTGTGGGTTCCTTTTTACTGTAAGGGTGACTTATCTGCACAACTATTTCCTTCTTGGCTTCTGTTTTGACAGACTTGTAAATTTGTCTCCCTGTACTTGTTCCCTTTTCTCCCACATTTTGATGGCATATGGGGTTTGGGGAGTTTGGGGAAGGGGTAAAAGAAGGAGGTTACCCTTAGTGTGGAAATGCCTTAGTTGTAGAAAACAATGGTGTATGCTTTAAAACACCTAATTTTTTTCAGTACAAAAATGGGGTAGTAGTCTCATAAAGAAATAAGCAGGTAAAATTACTTTTCTAGGGCTTTAGATGGTACCTACTGGAACTTGTATTTGAATTCATGAGCACTGAACCAGAAACTATTCCAGCTCTACGTAGCTCTAAAAATAAAGTTTACCTTGCTGAAAGTCAGTGTTCCCTTTGTCTACTAGCAAAGGCTTTAGTATTACAATGATTTAATGCAACTGAGTATGACTCTGAAAATTCAGAGCTCTCTGCAACATAGTGGAGGTCTCTCTGCCTATGTTTTGATGCAGAACTGTAATTTCGGTGGTATGGACATAATCTGCTTTCTCAAAAGCAAGTCTCCAGGGTTTAAATAAATATGCATTTAAGCATTTTTAACCGAATGCAAATGAGTGTAATAAATGCAGGTAAGAGCAGTAAGATGCACCTTATGACAGGGCTTTAGATAAAGCTAATGGTCTGGAAGCTATTGCAGCTGGGGAAAAAGGGAGAAGGAAATAGAAATCAAGAAGCTGTAAAGATGGTGGCAGCAAAGGTGCAAACACTGATAACAGATTCATTTAGACAAAAGTGTGGGTGCAGGGAGACTTCTTGAGGCAATTATCCCAGAGGAGTAAATTTACAAAGGAACCTCATTTTAAGGCATCAGAATGGGCAAGTGTGAGAAAGGAGATTATGGTCCTACCATTTGATTACAAGGTCTGAAGTACCTATGGGAAGGAGTGGATGGATTACTCAGAGGACTGAATGCAACTATCTATAAGGTTGCCCAGGAGGCGAAGACTGGGTTTATTTCATATGGAAGCTTTGTAGAGGGGGGTGTCTGTCAATGGCAAAAGGGAGTAAAATGAGGATTTAAGTGACAACATGGCTCACACTGATGCAACTGCTAAATCTCATCAAGTAACTGCTGGGGAAGTCTGAGTTCCCCAAAGGATCTGAGTCAGTCAAAAATACGTGGGGCAACTGAGATAGTAAAGGCAGGACTTCATTTAGGTCCCAGTCTTTAGATCCAAGTCCATGCTTTTGGCTTCTTAATATAAATGAAGCAATACTGCACATACTTGGTTATTGGAGCATTTGAAGTTTCAAATTCTTAGTAAGCAAATGGATATAACACAGGCCTATGAAGCATAGCAATTAATCAAGCGAATAAGACAAGGAAAAGAGAAACTTATGACTTTAGTAATCTTTAAAAACATTTCCTAAAATCCTTGCCTAAAATGAAGAATGTAAAACATATTTTAAAAACTGGGAAAGTGAAGACGTGTGTTCAATCAGGCACAGTGATTTTTCTGGAAGGCCTGACTGATCCTTGAGGGACTGGATTTTACACAGCATGGTGACTTCCACGTGTGCCCATCCATGTTTTTTGTTCGTGGTGTTGGGGAATACATTCAGTGCATGTAGCTCAGGGTACAGTTGCAGGTTGAGCTCTGGGTGGTAGGAGCCTGAGACCCAGAGAGGAGGTTGTGAACTGCTGACCCTTTGGTTATCAAAGGGCCTGGGGACCTGTGGCACGGGCGGGTGACTGAATACTCAGAGGCAAGGCAGGAGACCATGACCCAGGAGGATGAGTGAGATTTTTGGCATGCCTGGACTGTGAGTGGATTAAAGCCCCGGGGGTCCTCCCTGAAAACAGAGACGTCTCTGCCGAGGGAAACCTGATCTCTGTGAGTGGGGGTGTGTGGGGAGTCAAAAGGGGACCCCTTAGGTCACTGGGCCACTGCTGAGAAGGGGCCTCAGCCCAGCAGTGAAAGTCTGTGGTGGTGGGAGTGTGACTGGCAGAGAGCCCTGTGAATGGTCACACTGGGAAGCTACCTTAACAATGAGATATCTGGTATTGAGAAGCTCTTGGGGAAAACCCTACAGACAGTCTGAGATGTTAATTTTCCTTTCAAGAGCCCTAGGCTTGTCATTGGCACTAGGGGAGTACTGAAGTGCAACAGCAAACGTTCAGGCAGGTTGCTGAGATTATCTGCTTTTCTAACCAAAATACAAAGAGACAGAACAACACATTTTTGTGTGTGTATTATCACTACTCATAAGGGTTATTACCGAACAACAAAAGGGTGTCAGGGAATAGAACTCACACTGTTGCTTAGAAAAAAAAATCGCATGAATTAAACGTACTTAAGGAATATGAAAGCAGCACTTATATAGCAGCTCTTCTAGCTGGAACCTCAAACAGGAAGCATGAATATGAAGCTTTCTCAGTGATCACAAACATACTAAGGGAGGTTGTCTCGTTCCCATGCACTGCAGATACTGATAGACAGCACAGGAGATCAAAGCTCAGGCTTGAAAAGTCACTTTCTCCTAGATGGATGTTACTTGATTTCAGACAGAGCTGGCAATGTTCTCTCTCTTCTTACACACTTATAAGTGCTGTGTGCCTTGTCAAACCAATAAAGTCTCACTGAACTGAGACTGCTTTCTAATTATGGTATATGACAATACCTGTGGAAACTCATTACCTTCAATAAAATTGCAGAGGTGGAACTGATTAGGAGTTAGTGAGGGATCTGGTAAACAATGCTCAAGAAAGAATAGGATTCAGCATTCTCATTCTTCGTCCAGTTCTTTGCACAGAGCTAATGAGAACAAAATCTAGTAAAACACTCGGTGTGATATGAATGGTGATGCAGTCCTCCTGAATATAAAGATGACACTGCCACAAAGAGAGCTTTCAGCATAGAAGTACATATTTACACAATCAAGAGAACTTCAATGCTCTCTAAGAATGGCTGTCTTTTTTTCCCTCTTTTAAACCTAACTTTTAATTCTAAAATGTTGCTCCAAGAGCACGACAGGTGACGTTTCAATCCATGCAATTTAGAAGTCATTACTTCTTCCTTCTTTTGCATTTTGATTTTGCTTTTTATTTCCTTTTTTATTTTTACTCTTTGTTTTACTTTTTATTTGCTGTGGAGAAAAGACTCCTCCATATTCTTATATTGTTAGTCCCTGATGAACACTTCACATTTTTAATAAAGGTGCAACATATTTAGTGGCAGATTCTGTGTAAAGAGTAGCAAGTCAGGGTGTTGTATAGAGCAATAGATAAGTGTATCAACAGATTTATCAAGTTTATCTGAATGCATATTTAAAAGTGCCAAATGTGCTTTCACATCAGTTCTGGTGAGTCTTTTGAATCTCATTACAATGCAACCTTGAGGGAGTTTGGAGATCTGAAACAGAAGTAATTAGCTCTTTCTTTGAAGGAAATTCGCCCTTGCTGACAAAATATGAGCCAAGGCCATTACAATTCTTGACGTGTTTCGTGCGTAGAAACTGCTGCAATTCTAAGAGCAGGTATCCCTTCAGGTGTCTTGGAAAAGGCTCAGAACCAAAAAATGATTGAGGATTTGGCCTCAATATAATGATGTAACCCTGACATCACAATGAAGAATAAATGTTTCTAGTTACAAATAAAATCTCATATATATTGACTCTTAAGTATTTCCATCCCAGTGCATTACTTGACCCCACATAGAGCTGAGGTGCACTGCTATGATCACAATATAGGGGGTGGAAGTAACGTATGTCAGAGCATGTGATAGTCAAGGATGGAAACTGGCAATATTTTTGCCAGGTTTTTCCCTTACTAGTGTTTTGTCAGTGCAAAATTAATATTCCTATCAGGTTTCCATACTCATCTGGGGTAGCTGGACTTTACTATTCGCTGTGTTAAACTCCCTTTTTCCTGAGATTCACCTCTAAATTGATGCTGAGCTGAGAACAGGGAGTAGTGTGGGATATAGAGTGCTTCATTCTAAATGGTCATTGCCAAGCAGAAATAAAAGAGATGAAAAAAAAAATCTGTTCCCAGGACTTTGTGAACCTCCCCAGGTGTGCATTTCTGATGGCTCAAGCAGTAGCTTTCTGCCGAAGTGGAAAATTCTCAGCCCAGCAGCAGTAAATAGGGTGCTGCACAAAGAGGTGTCAACTGAATTGTGCTGAATCTGTGCTGTTATAGCTGAGGAGTGTTTGGCACAGCCTGATCAGGGTGTACATTTAATATTTGTCTTGCGTCCATTAAAGGAAAGAGAAGTTTAGGGGATTTTTTACTGCTTTAGTGGTCTTTCTTGCTGTTCTCTCCCTCATTTGCTCCAATAGTTGTACCATTACTGTTTCCAATTCTTAGATAATGATGCTTCATCTAACTTGGCTAGTGGGTTTTTTTTGTTTGTGGGGGAATTTGGACGTTTGTTTTTGGGTTCTTTTTTTCCAGAAACCTGTTTGAAGCAAGGCAATACATGTGTATGTGTGCCAGGTTAAATGTTTCACATTGAATAAAAGCGCATAAGGCAACATCTGATCAGGTGACAAAATGAAGCCAGTTTTGAAACAACTGAAAAAAAAAGCATCCGTAGATGTTTGGGTTTTTTTCCCCTGCTGGATTTAGAGCACTACAATTGATATCTGCTCTGCTTTTCCCTGGGTTCAGTAAAGTTTCTAAGGCTTCAATGAGGTGCATTGAAAAGCCCACGTGGATAAAGCAATTTTGCTTTGTCCATACATATATATGTATACATATATATGTATATATTCCTCTTTTTTTGACTAACTGGTAGTGCACTCTTTTACTATTAACCTGACATTACAATTTTGCCACTCCATTTAGAAAAAGTATCCTAAAATACAACAAGGTTTAAAATCCCCATGAACAGATTTTAAGGAGTACTGAGCTACTGCAAGGGCAGTATCCATTTTGTAAATGCACACCTAAAAGAAAAGTACCGTTTCTACAGTTCTCTTCTTGAATTTATACAGGGCTATCTTGAAATTTGTCCTGGTTACTGGTATATCCACCAAAACTGCTACTGTCATTGGCAGAGCGAGCAAAGTGATTCTATTAGTGACTGGTCATAATGGACCAAGCAGATTATGCAACTTTAAGAGAATCACAGAATAATCTGAGTTGGAAGGGATGATAAAGATCATCTATTTCCAACTCCCCCGCTATAGGCAGGGACACCTTCCACTAAAGCAGCTTGCTCAGAGCTCCATCCAACCTGGCCTTGGACACTTCCAGGGACGGGGCATCCACAGCTTCTCGTGGCCACCTGTTCCAGTGCTTCCCCTTTTAAAAATACCTCCACAAATCTTGTTATGTTGTGTCTTACTTCAGACAGATTTCCTCTTCTTTGTTTTTCCTTCCATCTGCTTTGTGTGCTGAACGTTATTTTTGTAAAAGCCTCACTCTGAGAGATGCTACTAGAAGCCCTTTATCTTTCATTGGTATTGATAACTTTCTAAATCTAGGATGACTTCAGTGGTCTTCTCTGGGATTGGTTGCCTCTGTAAGGTGAATCCTTACTTACTGGTTAAAGGAATGTTGATATCAATACAGTTAACAATGGACTTTGAGTCACATGCCTGTCACAAGTTCTTCATCCTGTCAGGCATTTCCTAAAAAAGCAGTGCCTTCTTTCATAATATTTACATTTATACTAGTGAAATATCCTGTCGTGTGATATTTTGCTACGATTAAATTACATTTAAAAAATTAAAGGGTAACACCTTGAAAAATCCTGTTTTCTGAAGGGGCTTATAAGTGTTCTTATAATCTGAACTAAAGAACTGCAAAAGATGTCTAACCCTTGGTTTGTTCCAAGGGGTCTGTGTGTGTGTGTGTGTGTGTGTGTATGCCCATACTCTTATATAAATCTGTCTGCACTGTCAGCATACAGGAGTATGTGGCAGTCCAGGCAGGATGGTAACCAGGTTAGTATGGCACTATATCTAACCCAATAAACTTCACCTCTGAGCAGGACTTCCTGCTTCCAACCCCAACAGCATCTCAGCCACAGGCAGTTTCAGCATCGTGCTGTGCTGTGTGACCACTCAAAGGCGCAGTCTGTGCACTGTGCTGTGGTTGTGCCTTTGGACTCTGAGGATCCTGCCTCCAAAAAGCTGCTGGGAATGTGCTACACTGTGGAAGTTGTGACCATGAGGTCACAACTGTGCTGGCAGTTCCATTGGTTACCAAAGGAGCTGATGACAGAAAATGCTAAGGGAGCACAATCCTCTGCAGGCAAATACAGCACAGCATAGGCAAGTGGAAGGCTCTTTTTGAGGCTGTACTAGCAGGGAGGTAATGCAGTGTGGCCCTCCTATTTTAAGCCAGTTTGTCTCCAAGTTGTTACTGTTCCTGCAGAAAGTCACGAGGACAGATTGCACTGATAGAAATCACTACAATTGGAGAAAATGGCAGCAGTGTAAGACATACTGTAATCATCAGTCCATGAGTGCAAGACCCATTGAAGTAACTGCTGTCCATGTCATTAAGAAGTGATGTTTCCGTCGCTCTTTGTATTAGAAACCTTCAGGATTTAAGTATTTCGAAGACATATTTTTTTCCAAAATTTTTATCAGAATTTCATGTCACAACTGCTGCTTTACCGCATTTTGAGTTTTGGAATTGCGATTGGGAAGCTTGTGAAAAAATTCTCAAGGATGACTTTAATATTTAAATGGGGGTCAAATGTCACAGTTCAGACGTGTCATGGGAGCAGTTCAGACGTGTCATGGGAGCAGTTCAGACGTGTCATGGGAGCAGTTCAGACGTGTCATGGGAGCAGTTCAGACGTGTCATGGGAGCAGTTCAGACGTGTCATGGGAGCAGGGAGGAGGTCTGACCTACTGCAGTGTTGGACAAGGCAAAAATGGGTGATACACAGAGTATTTGAGACAGGAAGGATCTTTGGAGTCCATCTGGACCTCTCCCACAGTCAAAGCAGGGCTGTTTTAGATAAAAGGTTGACCGTGGTCTTATATGTCCATTATAAACTCTCAAAATTAGACTAATTTCATCTTTGAGGAGCTGGAACAGTACTTAAAATGGCTTTATCTCATTGCATTTTGTAACTCCTTGACTGTGTTTCAATAAACGGTGTCTTGGGGATTGTATGCCATATGTTGGTTTGTCAGACAGGGTTATTCCTCACTTGGCATGTCCAATTCTAGCTGTTTAAAACTTGGAATAGGGAATTGGGAACAAAGACATTGAGATAGTGCCTCTACTACTAGACTACTATTTTGCATTAGCATATAGGTGGGGGGGATTCTCCTTGGACCCTATAGTCTTGCTTTCTGTTTCTTAAATTAATTGAAATGAACTCTAATCTCTGATTCCTGACTGCTTCCCTGTATGCATACTGACTGAGAAAGCTAATGCTGGCACCTGGCTTCTCATTTCCTAGAACAGGATAAATATTATAGACAGCAGCCCTTTCTTTCTGATGTCAACTGAATGTATTGTAGCTGTGTTTTGCTAAACTGTGGCTTTAATTCTGTATATTTTACATGGACGTTGTGGTGATTAGTAGGAGTATTAAGCACCTCTGAATCCTTGACCTGTATAGACTCTCTTAAACAAGTGTCTCATTCTTCACCCTTTTCACCTTTTTTCTGTTTCTTATAGTTTCAAAGTGGCATCGCATGTTTTAGATATTTATGCATTACATTACTATGAAAAGTCTCAAACACAGAAAAAGCAGCTGTACAAAACCTGGCTTGCTCTGACTTCTTAGGGAGGTCTTACTTTTGCAGTGTGAAGTACAATTTACTGAAGCAACTGTTTAAATGGTATAGTACATTTAACTTGATATGTTATTTGTCTTGCTCTTAATGAATCTTTGGTCATTTTATACCTGGTTCACGTTTTTTTTTCCTGTGCTTTAGTGTCCACAGGAAAAAAATAGTGAGGACCTCATTTAGAAAGGTCAAAATGGTAAACAAATTTAAAAGGATCAATGTACTTCAGAGTGTAAAACAACGTCAGGTTGTGGAAGGATCATTTTGGTCCTAATTCTCTCCATCACATAAAGGTGTCGGTCCTTCTTAGACTTCCCTGATGCTAACAAAGCCAGACAAGGGCTGACTGGTGAGACTGGGCTTTGCTGTTGTTCTAGACTTCTCCTTTTCCAGCAGAGAATTTCAGTGTGTCAGTGTATATAAACAGCCCTTACAGAGCAATAGCACACAGTTGCACTACTTGCTATATGCACAGCAGAGCCAGTTAATAGTGATGAGTCTATTTGGTGAATTTGATTTGGTAAGATATGGGATTTGTTTTATTTTTTTCACTTCCACACCTGTATCCTGCATGTGTACTCTCCAAATAAATGGTATAACTTCTAATATTGGAAAACTACTGTGTGCATCATGAACTAAAGAGTTTACTTTTAGCAGTAATGTTTGGGGCCAGTTAAACAAGTCCATTGTAGGCAATGACAAATTAAATTTTCAAAGAATTTGGACTTGGAGGGTGGGGGAGGAGAGTTTTGTTTTTTTAAAATACAAACAGTTTCCTTGGAGAAAAAGCTCCCAGATCCATGTTTTCAGCTAGCTTTCTAATCACAAGCATTGTTGAAATGTTGTGGGCCAGCAAACAAATCCTATGATGATTTCAAGGCAGGGTCAACTAAAACAAATATTTTTACTTTCTAGGGAAGCTTTTGTGTCCATAATGAAACAAATGATGATCTACTTCAAAACAAAAACAAACACAGAATACAAACAGTTTTCATTTGGGAACAAGTAGCTCATGGAATGGCATGGAAATGTACGGTTTATGTGCAAATCTCGTATTACTACTACTCTAATACGAGCACTAGTGGTCCCATTAGATTAATTATGCTTCAATTCAGAAAATTTGCTCATTTGTAGAAGTCCCCATTAGTGTGAAGCAGTCCTATAGCAATGAACTCAAACAAGGATTAAGAGCCATGAAAAAGAAGATTGTGGTTGCCTTTTATACTTTTTGTAATGGGTACTTTATAGGCTGTATTTACCAAAACAGGGACAGATTTTGCAGTGTGTTGTCCTTTTTCACTATGAAACCATGTGGTTTAAGTTGGGACATATTGCCTTCCTGGCACAATGGACATTTAGTCAAAGAAAGAGAGTTTATCCTTCAATTCTCTGAAGTTATTAATAAAACCACTCAGGATTAGATAAGTAATTTTGTTAAACCGTATCTGTCAGGGACATGTATTTGGGGAATCATTGCTGTGATGTGACTTTAAAAAGGCAGAAGTCTCCCCATCTGGAGCAGCCTACAAAACTAAGATGCAACAATCCCCTTCATACAATAAACTGTCTTTTCTTCTTTCTCCTATTCCCTATGTGTGTTTAACCACTGTTATATTTTATGGGATTGTAAGCTTGTCCATGTAGTGACTGTTACACTCCAGATTAAACCATAAACTGCCCAGACCAGTTACATTTTTATTTAAGACTTATTTTAAAATACCTTTTGGTTCGTTATAACCTCTAATTAGTGTTTGGAGAAAGAGTCTCACGCTCTTCTCTAAGAGAAATTCTTTTTAATTTAGTGAGAAAAATAAGATATTTTGGCAAAAGGTGTTTACAGGAGTAAAATACAACCAAGAAAAAAAAGCATTTCAGTAAAACATTCAGCACAAAGAACCATTCCACAGGAATCACCCTCTACAAACAATCCATATACAGGCTTTAGTAAAACGCAATTCATTTGTTTTTAAGTTACCCATAAGAGAAAGAAAAGAGTAACAGAAGAAAACAGATTAAAAGGGGTAAAGAAAGAGAGAAGGAGAGAGAGAGAAAGGAGAGGAGAATAGTTACAGATGAGATTTGATGATTCACACGGTGCCGGCTGGAGAGAGAGAAGAGAGAGAGAGCCCACATGGAGTCTCATGTATTTTTAGAGTTCAATTTTCCCTCCCAGGTAGGGTCTTATGTTCAGACCTTACCATGTTCCTGCAGGTCTAGACCCAGCCCTTCTCCCCATGTACACACACAACTCACAGTGAGTGGGTTCTGACCCATATCAATAATTCAGTGAGATTCAGATCCAGGATCTCACAGACCCTACACACTGACATTGGATGTAAGGGATCCCTGGTGTACTGTCAGTGAGTAAATTTGGTGTTTAGGATTTCTTTCTGCCTCTCTAGCTCATAACCAGATTACTGGCAGCACTACTCCTACTGTTATCAGTAAAGACAGCAGTAACTCCTCTGCCAGTAGACTCAGTGGTAGGGGAGTGATGGCAGTGGGGAAGATGCTTGAGGAAAGGCTTCTTCTGAGGCAACTTGGGTGAAAATAATGCTCCTACCAAGGCTTGTCAGCTGGCAGGGCAGAGCAGAGGGTGGCCAGGCACATGTGCTGCTGTTCTAACAAAGGATGGGATCTGAGACTACAGGGCAGGTAGTGGAACAAATATGTACCCTTAAATAACAGAGAAAATGAATCAGTTGCAGAATGAGGAATTCCTGCCTGTAGAAGGCAAAGCAGTGGCTTCTTTGACATAAATATTAATTATGCATAATTTTTCCCCTCCTGTTAATTCATGTGTGTGTGTAAGGTATTGTAAAATTAATATGTAACTTGGGTGTGGCTGCTCAGCACCTGATGGTATAAATAGATGATAATGTTGCCAGAATAAATAGAAGGTAACCTTACTGATAATTACCAATAGGGCAAAGATGGCAGCGATAAGAGTGGCATATGAAAATAACCACAGGCACTGTGAATGTTAGTCACAAATATATGTATTACTGGGAAATATTTCTATCACTTTATGTTCTACACATGTTTCTGTAACAATTTGGGGTGGATAGTATTTATAGATTCTATTTTTCCTTATCTCCAAAGCATCAGCACGTAATGTACCATGACCGTGTGTTTTTGCCACATAATGGTACTTTCAAGGCTGTGAAGAGAAAGCTGCTATTAATCCTGTGTGTAGGTTTCCTTTGTCGTGTTGTTTGTTTCCTGAATTGTTGTATCCATCTCCTGTTTTCCTGACTTTCCTTTGTAATTTCTGTTCTGCAAATTTGTGCCCCTTAGTGTGCCCTAATCTAAGGAACGTGAGAGCTCACATGAAGCTTCCAGCCCCAGAAGTAAAACAGCTTTGCTTTGGGTCAGGTCTTGTTTGAAAACAGAAATGTTAATAATGTTAAGGGGAGAGGAGCTGCTCATGTATCTCTGGAACATAAACTGTAACTGGGCTTCCAAAATTTCTACAAGAATACAATTCTATCTTCAACTCAGCCTTTATATCAGGTACACTGAGTTGCTTGAGAAATGAAGCTTAGGCAGCAACCAGGCTTGCAAAATCTTTCTTTTCTTTGAGACTAGGATGAAGATCACAAGTGTATGATGAGATATCACACATATACAACAATTTCTCGTAGGAAAAACTGTATTAGATACTGGTTTGTGCACACTTTTTGGTTATTTTGGGGTTGATGTGGACTAGTTGCCTGCAGAGGAAAACTAGAAGACCAGCTTAGCTATCTGTATCCACAGCCTTCTCCAAGCCTACTAAAGAGTAAAAAAGGTTACACTCCGCTGTCTTCTGTGTAACTGCAGTGAAATATCTGTTGGTGTCTAAGCAAGATAGCTTATTATAATCTTTAGGTAGTCCTAAGTAGTCCTTAGTATGTTACCCTCTCTTGACTTGTGACAGAATGATACATTCAGCTGATTGTGTATCTGCTTTTGCTGCAAACTTGTCGGGTGTAAACTGGTAATCTTCTGGGGAAAGGGAAAAGGAAGGGGAGAATTGGTCTGACAAGAATGGATATTTACTGCAGTACTTTTTTTATTCTTTTTGCAATATCCTCTGCTACTTAGAGTTTCTAGAATAATGGAGTTGGCATGCTTCCTACCAAATCTGCAACTGGCTTTAGAGAAGTATTGGAAGTGTAAAATAAAACTGCTTCATAAAAGAAAACTGAACATGTCAATTGGAGAGGGGGGGGTGAGATTAGATTCATCCGTAATTTGTAGGGAGGAAAAATTCCATATTAAAAAGATTTGCAGGAAACTGATGATTCTTTGAGAGGTAGCTTTCCTAAAGACAGAAACATTTTACTGTGCTTTGAAGAGCCCCTCAGCACAGATCTTTGTAATGGCCCATCTCATACACCAGCTGAACAGAGACCAAATCAGCCAAAGGCAAGGCAAACTTTGGAGGGAGAATAAGATACTTTGGTTTTGAAAGGCATCATCAGTATAATTAGGTGGAATGCAGCAGATGTTTAAACATCATGCCCTGTTGTTTCTACATTTCTCCAAAAAACGAAGAGGTCATTTAAGGACTTGACATATGAATATATTTCAACCAGCTGTGAACAGGACTGTTATTTTGGGGACACCTTTAAAAATACAAAAGGCAGTTGAGATGCTGTCTCATCACCACAACTAGAGCAGAAGTTGCTCACTTTGCAGGGCTCCTGCTCTGGAGCAGTGTCCCATTTTTACATTTTCTTTATGCCAGAGATCTTCTGGGTGCTGCTTTTAAGTCTCTGGTGCCGTCAGAGTCACCGAGAAAAAATGAGGCTTCAGATTAGAAGTGGTCAATTCAAATGCATGAATCTTCCCTTCTTTCACCATTACTCTTTTAATGCAGACAGAAACTTCTCTACTTGCTTCTCCTGTGGCTCCTTCTCATTCTGATCCTGCTTGCTTCCTCCCTTCTCCTTTCCAGTTGCCATCACTCTTTTGTTTCCTTTCTATTACTTGTCTCTTAGATCTTTTCTTGCCTTTGGTGTCTTCCATGTTTTTCTCTTGCCCCAGCAAAATAATTTATTGTCCAACTCGACAGACTTTTCAAGTTTTCTTTAGTCAGTAAGTGCTTGCAGAGTACACAGTTAGAAAAAGTTTGTAACCTATAATAGATATGCGTAACTAATCAGTATAAATGCGTACTATGGAATTCTAATTAGTGTTGTAATCTGAATGAAAACAAGGAGCCCTCTCTTCCAGCTCAGATTTGCTGTTACCAGTCAACGTGTTGCTGACTTTGAAACTGCTGGTGTTTTCCAGAGCAGAAAAAAAAACAAAGTTGTGCTGGATGCTTCAATGATTTATGTTTTGTTATTTCTTATAGCAAGGTTAGCAACATACTATTCTGTTTTGAAAATGCTTTACAGCTGCTTTGCACAAGATTACCTAGGTAGACAAGGTAACTAAGAACTATAATATTTGTCCTTGAAATTCCAGACACATCTATGGCAATGTGTATGTGTGTGTGTATATGTATATGTACACACTTAATTAGTCAAAACACACGAATCATAGAATAATGGTCTGGAAATGAAGAACCTCAGAAGGTGAATGTTGTTGTATGTGTACAATTGATGTAATGGAAAGTTTCCTTGTACTCTAGAGCCTAAACATGAGTATAAACAACATTAGAGAGTTTTCATAGATGTTTCTAACAGCACATGATAGAAGCACCATCAGATTGAGCAGTTCCTATTCTAGTTCACAGGTCAGTTTGATAACCAGCTGACCTCCTAATTGTAAGTGATGTACACAATAAGATTTCTACAGCCTGAGAATTTGACTCAGGTTTACTTTTGTTTTGTAGAACCCTTGCACACTAAGTTTTCATGAGTGCCTTTTCCAGAATTGTCACTGGAATGGAGACTGTATGTCACAATGCTATTTCTGTTTGTATTTCTGCAACTACTGCTGTCACTTGAGTCTAGTGAACTTCTGCACACATAACAGAGCATTCAGGATTTTATTGTGGTATTTGAAGCAAAACTCTAGAACAGTTAAGCAACAAAGGAGGAAAGAAAAGCCTTTGGATGCCTTTTGGAAAAGTGTATTATGTCAATAATGCAAGTCTTCTATCAGAAATTTATATACCAGACTAATGTAAATTCAGAGCATAAATACCTACCCAGATCATTCAGCAGCTGTAGGTGTCCTCAAGAGTATGTATGAGAATATCAGTAGCAGAAATATTTCCTGGACTCTGTCAAGTCAAAAGACCAAAGCAGCAGTGACATAGACTTTCTGTCCTCTACTTGAAAAGATGAAGGATTCATGAAGTGGATAAGGGTAATACTTGTCCTTAGATGCAGAAATACAAAGGGTTCCAATGGAGAACACTAGTGATGGCACCTTGGACTTCTGTTATGCTGAGTTGAGAGATCTTTCAGCAGGTGGGAGATGACATTAGTGCAAAAGGAGCAATTGAAACCAATTTTGCCCAGCAGTGCACAAACACAGCATCAGTGTCTGATCTGGTGCCAAGGAGCTTTAAGTTAGGTGCAAGAGGAGCGATACAGAGGGAGGGTGTGTAGGAGCAAAGTGAATAATGGCTTTCATGTCTTGATGGTGGTTTTATGGTTGGCTGGTTTTGTGCTTTTTCTGTGGGTTCAGGTTAGGAAGAGATGCATTCATTTGAAAGACAGAGGGAGCTTGTGTGAGAACAGAATGTTAAAGTAGAAGATTGGAAATATCAATATCACTGAAAGACAGACTTGCATAATTTTGGCAAGTTCTAGAAATGCATGAAACAAAGCACAAGGCACCATTTTGGGAAACATCTTTGCTCAAGAGAGTACCAAAGGAATTGTTTCAGTCTAAGATCCAAATTATTTATGACTCAAGTGAAGGAGTAAATGCCACATCAGAATTTCCTTGTTTCTCCATTTAAAACAAAATTGGAGGAAAAAAATAGTGCTTTTTTATCTTGTCCCTTGATGTTCAGTTTGTGTTCTTAAGACAAAAAAACCATAATTTATCTCTGATATTTTTAGTTGAAACTTGCATTCTCAACCCCATGTAGTATTTAGCCTTGTCTCTAATTCCCTGATCACTGTAAACATTGTTTCCTGCTCAGTGTTGGCCTTACAGCATCTGTTGAAACTGGTTTAGGTTACAGTTCACTAGATATAGTATCATAGTGAAAAGAGGTTGAAGATTTGTAGGGAAAAAATTAACTCCTTCGCAGAGAACGAAACTTTGAGACAGTCTGATCTTCTCTCACATTGAATTAGAAAACCAGAATCTCAGACTGCACCTTGCAGATTAATCTCAAAAATCTATTTTGCTTAGCAGGAGGTAGATTTTTCCACCCACCCCCATTTCTCTGCCTTCTCTTCTTAAGGCAGAACACTTGCATTTGAAAGTAATGATTCCTTCAGCTCAACACTCCACTGCATCAAACCATTTGGGTAAAAGTAGACAAAAGACTATAGACAGACTTCCCCTTAGGTGTGTGTCTTGTGAGTACTTGTGATGCTGCACTTCATTCTGATGGCTTTCTAAGTGGTGCTGGCAGGGTCTGGGTGACTGCATAATCTGGGAAAAGGGTGCTTGAATATCAGTATCATGTAGCCCAGCTTGAGCTCTACGGCAGAAAGCTTTGTGACAGACACAAAGGGCTGAAAGGTAATAATGTTGCAAATATTGTAGTACCTTGAGTTAGGCTGGTTTTGCTTCACATGTGCCTTCCAGAAAACGTTGACCCCTTTTAATGGACAGGAATAAATGAGGTTATGATTCATTAACTGACAAACAGGCTGCAATTAAGTAAACTATAACTTTTTAACATGATATCTGAAATTTTGCCTGCAAATTGTGGACTAATGACTTTTCAATGTATATAAAATATACATTTGTATTTACAAAAAAGGTAACGCAAAAATTTATTTTGTGTATGCTAAGTTTTACAAAAACACTCTGCGAGATCAACTTAAATTCTGAATTTAGAAAATATGGCCTAGAGTTTATTGCAAGGCTTCAAGTAGTGTTGTAAAAAGATTCATAATGAGGAACAGTTTGTTTAAGATACCCAAAATTATGGCTTAAAAATATCAGATGATTTGGATGTCCATCTGGAATTCAAGAGTGGAATTTTTGTGTGCATTGCACATGAGAAGACACTGAAATATAAGGACAACTCAGAATTCAATAGAGTTGTGCTGTAAGTTGTCAACAGGAAAGATTATTTTGTCTCAGAGCATTGTTCTCTCTCATCAAGTACACAAATATCCAACTGTTTTGTGAGCTTTTGGATTCACTAGACTTACCTGGAAGAGCAACATTCATTACTTTAAGCATATTAGCAATATGGGTATAGGACACAGATTTAAGTCTGAACCTGACTCAAGGTGACAAATTGACTCAATAAATGAAGTGGTGTTTGGAAGCTCTGGGCAAACAAACACTCAGGTGAGAGTAAAAGATGCATCTCTTCAGCAGCCATGTAGATGGAAAATTAAATCCATTCTCTGGAGCTACTCAGGACAGGGAGTCACAGAATCGTTTAGTTGGAAAAGACCTCTAGGATCATCAACCTAACACTGTGAAGTCCAACACTAAACCATGCCTCCAAGCAACACATCTGCACATCTTTTAAACACTTGCAAGGATGGTGACTCTGCCACTTCCCTGGGCAGCTTGTTCCAATGTCTGACCACCCTTTTGCTGAAATTTTTTTCCTTAATATCCAATATAACCCTCCCCTAATGTAATTTGGGGCCATTTCCTTTTGTCTTGTCAGTTGTTACTTGGGAGAAGAGACTGACCCCCACCTGGCTACAACCTCCTGTCAGGGAGTTGTAGAGAGTGAGGAGGTCTCCCCTGAGCCTCCTCTTCTCCAGGCTGAACAATTCCAGCTCCCTCAGCCTCTCCTCACAGCACTTGTGCTCTACACTCCTCACCACCTTGCATGAACTATGCCCATCCCTGTCTTCTGGTTGAATTGGAGGAAGTCCCAAAGTGTATTGGTGATTTGGTTTATTTTCTTCAAGCTTTTTGTGATGTGGGCTACACAGAAGGCTGCTACTCTCCTACCATCATATAAAGCATTAAAATAATTAGTAGGTGATTCCTGATACCAGCATGGGTATGCCAGTATGACTAAACTGTCTCCTCTATCATTCCACATGCTGGTAGAAATATGTATTTATGTGCACAAATCCACATCCTCCTATCTTCTGGATGAATTTATCACCACCTTGAGGGTGCCCTTCCATTTTCTAACTTGGAAAAGGCAACTTTGGGCTGTACTCTTTTCTTCTCTTCTCCCTGTACCACTATTTGAAAATACAGTCTGAATATACAGTGAATTTTGGGAAGGTGGGACTGATGGAATGTGGAGTGTGGGGGAGGATGTACTTATTCACATGATTCTCATGACAGCATTTTTGGGGTTTGCCATGAGATTTATTTTTTCTTTTTTTCCCATGGGGTAAGACTTGGTGCTGCATGAGATCTTGGATGGGGCTTTGGACAACCTGGTCTAGTGGGAGGTGTCCCTGTCTGTGGTAGGGTGGTTGGAACTAGATGATCTTTAAGGTCTCTTCCAAACCAAAACTATTCTGATATTTAAATTTCAAAATAACACTTGTTACTCCCACGTTTTGAGACACAAGATAAACACGTGAATTAGTTCCTTTAAGAATAGTATTTTCCTGGAGCACGTTTTTTTAGCTTAAATGGTCCTTAGAGATACATGTGTATTTCTGTGTGTAAAATACATGTGTATAGATATATTTACAGGCAAAAATATGATAGTAATATAAAAATAACTGGGATCTGAATCAGATAAATTTGATCTTTCCTTCTCTTTGTGAGGTCTTATACAAACTAATTAATCAAATCATTTTTTACCATCTGTGAAATACTATTCATCCTCATCTTTAAGCAATTTTAATCTCTGCTTAAGTGTCAGTATCTAGAAGCAACATTATTAATTAGATCAGTGCAAGTTCTTCCTGGGCATAATGACAGCTATATTGGCATAAATGGCTTATCAGGTATTTTTGGCTACATGGAAAATAGAAAACCTTATTTCTTTGAGCTTTGGCAGTTACATCACAGCCTGAGTAACACTGCTGAAAGCTTGGGCTTTTCAAACAGTAATCCAAATGGGAATGCAAACAAAGTGGTGGCCACTGAACACTTTCTCCTTCATCCTTAAATTTAATGCATGAGACAAATGACTGCATCCTGGAGCTGATACTGTTGGGTAGGAGAAAATTATGAGTTTTAGTAAATGCTATCACAGGCATTTGAAAAAATACTGTAGGGCAAAGAGGAATGTATAGAAAAGCATATTGAGAATAATGAATGGCAAAACTGTTAATAATATTGTGATAACTGAAGGACAGAAAGTGTATCTGAAAGGAATCAGACCGAATGAACACTGGGTGACCTATAGAAGAACTCTGACACTAATATTAATGTATTTTGGGGTACTTAAGTTATAGCTACTGGTTTGCTGATAGTGCAGCCTTCAGCTTTAAAATGGCTTTTGAGTGTTTAACACTCTTCTGTAAATCTGCATGCCACTGATCAGCTGCTTACTCAAGTCCAGGTGTTGCTTGAAAGTAGCTTTAAGTGCCAATAATGAATCACCTAAAGGTTCCATGTCTCAGCACAGATGTATATATTTTTCAAGCCTGAAATCTCTTGTGAGCACAAACTTAGATTTTATATTTATATATATATATATATATTTTTTTAATCAAGGAAAATAGCTTCCTTTGTCTAACATTAGTTACTTCTCCTTTGTTTTTTGTGAAATCTTCGGGTTCTTTCTTGAAGGATGAAACGCTATTTTTATGCATTATGGTACATTATGTAAGATCTGTGAATCTCGGGAGCTTTTATTCTCATTATGCTATAGAGGAAAGGCCTGGGAAATAATAAAACTCTCAGTGAGGCAGACTGGAAGATTTTCATCTCGTCTTGAGATGTGTCAGAGTACCTTGTAATGGGCAAACAGCTGTACTGTCATATGATTTAGGTGCAATTTGGTCCCGAGCACTGAAGAGGAGCCAGTGAGTAGTGAGGGAACGTTCTGGGGTCTGAGGGACTGGGAACATCAAGCAGCAGGAACAAGGTTGCTTTCAAATGGCAAAACCATTTTTTGACTTTTTGATATGCTTGGAATATTGATTAGTTTGGGTTTTTTGATCATTAATTTTAAATTAAATGTTTTGAGTCAGAGACGTTACAGTGCTCTGGTGCATGAAAAGAATTATTATTTTTCCTTCATCAGATGTTTGCTAACAAATGTGTCATCAATGCTATTTGTTATTTTGAGATGAAGTACTGTATAAGGGGTATAGCACACAATCAACTATAGATTGGTAAATAAGAGCAAATCAGGATTCCAAATAGGAAGTGTTCTTGTAAAACCTCACACTAATTAGCAGAGTGAAATATTTGAACCCTGGAAGTGTGGGGTTTTCCAGAGCTCCTAGAGCACAATGTTTTCCAGACACGCCCTTGGTTAGCATTGCTAAACAATAGATTCTTGTTTTTTCCTGTAATATAAGTTTGGCTCTCAAATTTAAAAATTCCATTAGTTTATAGAAATTTTACTAAATGGTCTTCACTTGGGGAAATTGGAAAATCTGGAAACATATTTTCCAATTCAAATCACAGACTTAGAAAAACAAACCAATCCCCCTATCCCCTAACACAATAATTGCAACAGTTTATTGTGACATAACATCTGAAGTATGGACTGTGGAAAGGTTTCTATAAGAGGGACAGGTGCTAGAAAGAAAAACAGCTTGCTATTGCAGAGAAAAATTATATAAAATAATTTGCTTTAGCTATGATTTCTTCCCTTTTGAATTTGCTTTTTGCAAATAATCTGCTTAATACGTGCATGGAGAAATGTTCTTGGGGGGGGGGGGAAAGGTTTGTAATGGAAGATGACTTCTACATAATGTGACTACAGATTTTGTTTAACTTTAAGCAACAAAAATGTAACATTTAAAATGCTAACTGCACCTTCTGTTGCATTCCTACCTATTTGTGTGTGTGAGAACCATGATGGTGGAGCATGGTCCTACTGAGGTAGATGCAGTAGTCCTCTAAGATGGATGGGGTTTTCTGGGAGTAGACAACATTATGAAAGTGCCAGTGGAAGCAGAGAAGCAAATTTGGGTCCAGTGCCAGTAATTACACAGAAGAACAGCAATTGTAACTAGGACAGATCTTTCTGAAACTCTTCAAAGGCTTGCTAATAATACATCATAGGAAAAGATGAGCTCAGGTGGCTCAGGGGACAATTGCATCAACAGAACTGGAAAAATGAGCTGTACCCTCAGCCTCCCATTGTAACCCCCAAGCCTACTTTCCACCTTCATGTTAATTTTTCACTTCTACATTACCTACAAAGTACCTCAGTCCTTGCACAAAATCGGCAGCTGTAAAATAAAGGCACATCCCAACACTAATTATGGATTGATTGTGCCATATAATAGATTCCTTGCAGATGAGAACTATAAATTGTCTGAATGCTTCACCTCGCATCCACTCCAGCTTCAAGACGGCCTTCAGAAGCAGATTCCCACAGATGTGCCTCTTGTTATTCCCTGGGATTTAGCAGAACCGTTGATGACAAGAGCAAGGCATGGAGCTAAGAAAGGCAATCAACTCTCTCTTTGTTTGAGGATGGCAGGAAGGCTTTGTCCACAATTGCAGCATCACCTGGGCTCCAAATTGCCTCTCAGCCAGAGCTCTTTGACAAGGCCAGGCACTGCTGGGGTGGAGTGTGACAGCATCTCCTGTGAACCCTGTGTTTACACAAACAGACCAAGGCTGATGTTCTCATCCAGAATAAGGGCCTGATCAGCTTTTGTTTTTCTAATTAAGCAGACAAATGCCCACTAACTTTCCAAGTGATTTGTTTGAGTGAGGAAGGCATTAGTATGTCATTTGGGATTTATTCTTATTTTATGAAGCATTTAAGCATCCTTCAGGAGGAGTTGTATTATGCACATATAATATCAGCTACATATAAGACTGCTTGATTCAACAATGACAAAAAAATAAAAAGGGCAATTTTATGCTTTATTGCCCTTTTTCCCCCTCTTCATTTTCACTTTGTTTTCTGAAATAAAATTAATAATAATACTATTTCTAGTATATCTGAACATCTATTGAAATAATAAATCAAGTTTCCAAGGCACAAGTGTGACTTTAAATATACATAAACATTAATGAGCTTCATTTTTCTCAGCTTTGTCTTTTTGTTTCTCACTTTGATAGCATATGAAACCATGCTTAATAAACAAGATATCCAAGTTAAAAAGTATACTGCATGTAGAACAGTTTATACCATGCAGACACGAAAATGGGCTTGGCAACCACTTCGAAATATAAAGAGATTCATAAGCAAAATATTCAACCCAAAAATCTACAGTTCAAAACATATCCAATTAGAATTCAGAAGCATGAGTTTTTAAATGCAATCTTAAGCTTGGAAGGAGAATCTATCAGGAGATAATTGATTCCACCAAACAGAAACAATCATTGAAAATGTTCTGCCACTGGAGGATCCTGGGGGCTATAAAAATGGTAATAACTCTATACTTTTCCTTATGATCCTTCTGACAGATTTCTACAAGCCTTTGTCCCAGCTCACTGAGCAGGCACCCCTTCTTCGTCATGCTACATTGCTCTGCTTTTGTCCTATTTCTTTCCTGGATGATGAAAGCAGCCCTGTTTTCACCTCCCTTACTCCTCCAGCGGAGCCCGAGGAGAGCCACACATCCAGGAGCTTCCCGGGCCACCCCTCTGCCTCAGCAAAGGTGTCATTTGCACACACCAGGGCAGCATCACCTTGGGCTTCTAGCACTGCTACATGGACAGAAAGAACTGGGGCTGAGGGAAGGAGGGACAGGGCTGTCACCCTTCTCATCCCACCGCAGCTCCTGTGATGGACAGAGCAAAGATCCTGACACTTAAGGAGTTTTCTCATCACCTCCTCCTCTTTCCCCCTAAGTTTCCCTTTCTTTTGGGGGGATGAGTCTCACCCCAAGTGTGGGCTGTGCCCTCTGGGCACACATACACACATTAAAAATAACTTTTGCCTGCACATGTGAGAAGCCCTGCAGGATGGACCGTTGGTGTCTTTGTTCCAAACAGATTATTTTTATGTAAGTCATTCAAAAAATGTTAATACGTTCGGACTTTGTGCCTTTTCCTTCCTCTAAGGCACAAATTGAGCAGACCTCTGACTGCTGCAGGTTTATAATTCCTAACCTTCATTATTTTCAAAATTGAAATAAAAGACAAAGATTTTTTTTTTTTAATGTACTCAACTTTTGCTAGGTTTATCCAGTGGACAAGCTTAATCAAAAATCTCTCCTGCATCCAAACAGGGTTAGTGATATGTGCTTTGATTTAGCATTCCATTTTTCTTTGTCTCTACCTGTACAAAGAATGTGTTTAGACAAACCTAAAAGGAGTCTGCAGAATAATTGTTGTGGCCCATATGTAAATAAGTCATATTTTATGTCTTGCTGATGCTCAGATATTTTACTGCTTCTTAGTTTTGCTCTGTCCTCTTTTTCATCAATGATTTAATTCTTTCAGAGCACTTTTAATAAAAAATGTTTACTCTATGAAAGAGGATGATTCAGTGTTGGGGTCTTTGTGTGTGTGTGTGTGTGTGTGTGTGTATATATATAAAACTTGTTTCTTTTTAGCTATATTTTTTGTTAATCTAGAGTTGTGTTGATGATTTTGTACAGTCGTATAATTTTATTTAGAACTACTCTAGTTGCACCAGACCATGGTTTTTTAAATTATGGAAAGATACAGAACCTGTGTTTGCTTATTCTTGATATTTCATACGAGGAAAAATGAGCTATGGTTTGTTTTTCTTTAAAATTTGATTTTTCCAAATAGGCAGCAATACAAACAACCTCCTCTATTCTGCACTGGGGTGGCCTCACCTGGAATACTGTGGCACCTTTGGTCACCACAATTTCAGAAGGACATTCAACTATTGGAGAGTGTCCAAAGGAGGGCAACGAAGATGGTGAAGGGTCAGGAGGGGACACCGAGTGAGGAGAGGCTGAGGGCACTTGGTCTGTTCAGGCTGGAGGGGGCTGAGGGGAAACCTCATTACAGATACAACTTCCTCTTGAGGGGAAGAGGAGGGGCAGGCACTGATCTCTGCTCTCTGGGGACCAGTGACAGGAGCCGACGGAATGGCCTGAAGTTGTGTCAGGGCGGGTTTTGGTTGGATGTTAGAAAAAGGTTCTTCACCCAAAACGTGGTTGGGCGCTGGAACAGGTTCCACAGGGAAGTGGTCACAGTACCAAACCTGACAGAGTTCAAGAAGGATTGGGATGATACTCTCAGGCACATGGTGTGACTCTTGGGGATGGTCCTGGGCAGGGCCAGGGGTTGGATTTGATGATCCTTGTGAGTCCCTTCCGACTCAGTAGATTCTGTGAACCCATTCCTATCCAGAAGTGATAGGAAATATTGCTATGGTATGACAGCATATGATGTGGAAATTTCTCAAAATGGGATACTAGGCCAAGTGGAAGTCAGACTTATTTTATAATAAGATGTCATTCAATGAGTGGGGGAGCTAAAGAATCATCACCTCTTGTAAATCTACATCTTATGTGCTCTCTGTGACAACAGTAAACTCAGCCCCTGCCTGCCTCTCCTATCCCACTGTCTCTAATCCTTGACTACTGCACCAGTATCTTGTGCTCACTCCCAGTTTTTTAACTACAGACAGGGACAGCAGCAGTAGAAGCCTTGCAGAGGGCACTGAACCAAAAACCATGGTAGCTTATAAAACTTTACTCCTACTAGAGGGATGGAACATATGATATATGATATCTTTTCCTTCCTAATTATCAAATATTCACATTCAGTTGTTCTGGTGCTCTTTCACTGTACTTTTCATAATACATAAAACCACAGGTTTCTTAATGTGGCCTCTCCAACCCTGTCAGTTTTTCCCGGCAAAATGAGCCCTTGGAGCCATTCTGATCAACTTTAGTTAACTGATTTCAATTAGACTCAGCCTGAGCATAAGCACATACATGGAGATTATTACAACCCTTTAATGACTCCTTGTTTAGAGAGGAAAAACTATTGCCATGACTTGGGTATATGGGCTATGGTCTTAGTCTCACAAACGTGAAAGACTGTGATGTTTTAGGGTTGAGGAACCAAAATCTAACTGGCAGAAGGATGGGTGGGTAGGGAGAGAGAATTTCCAAAAGTAGAAGCTAGAGGAGCTGCTGCTATTTTAAGCATCGAAGACTGTCCTGCTTTGAGGTGTAGTAGAGATAAAATGCATTTTCCTCTTCTACTTGTGAGACATATTTGAAACACAACACTGCTATTAACTTTCTCTGTGTTGTCTCTCTCTTCTGTTTGCTCTGTTGTCCTTTTGCTTTCATCAGTTCTTTTGAGCATCACTGTTGGGCTAATTTTAATATTGATAATTAAACTTTTTCTGCAATAGCCTTCCCTCAAGCAGAAACGAAATATTGCTTCCAACACATCTGGCTCAGTTAAGAGATTCTGGATGATGTATAGCATCTTCTTGAAGAGTTAAAAAGCTAAAGTAATAGTTATAAATAGATGAGTAAAATCATCCCAGTGAGTCTCGGAAGCACTGCACTCAAGGAGAGCAATGCAATCGACAAGCAATTTAAGCTGGAGTGTGAAAGGATGCAGAAATAACAAGATTTGCATGAAAAATATTGAGATCATGAGAACATCAAATTTAAACGAAAAACTCATGTGCCTCATGATTAAATCATGAGAGGTGACATTACTGTTATAGCATTCAATATCCTTGGCTTTTGGAAATAGTTTTATAATGAGGGTGGAGTGTATCTATCTATACAGAAAATGAGCATTGTTTGTACCTAGCCAGCTCATTATTATGAGAATCAGGAATACAAGACTCTCAAATCTTAATACAGGTCAGAAGACCTCCGATGCTTCCAGCTATGGTTGAGCCCCCGTTGTCAGGAAGATAACCCAGAGCAAAGGCAGCAACTGACCCTGCTTTCAAATCAGCCAGTCAGTCAGTCAATCAATCAGTGATTAAACAGTACCACCACCAAAAAAAAAAAAAAAGTAGAGAGAATTTCAATCAGGTAGTTGATTCTCTATTTATTTCGTCTTATCAGTGACAATCATTTATCTTGGGACAGAATGCTGTCACATCAGTCGTGGTGGCAGTAGGTCTAAAGAAGGGTCATTGCAAAGAGACTCGCTCACATCCATCAGGCTTTACTCTTGCATGACTTACAACCACCATGACAGATTTCTTTCATTTTCTTTTGCTTCTCTTGTGCTTTCTGATACACTGCATGGTCAAGGAAGAGCTGCTGTGCTCGTTATCTGAGTGAAAGTATGGACTTTCTCAATTGGTTTATGCTTTCATAATATACTGTATCACTATAAATGTGGATGGCAATTCCATGGATTCATTCTTTGATTCCATGAATGAGAGAACTGTCATAAATGAAGGTGCTTCAAGCGCATTCACATTTTCTAAATTCTTTCCCAAAACTGAAGTGTCAAAAAAAACATCCCACAAAAACAGTTGGCTCTGGAAATTAATATTCCTCTTTTAATGGTGCTCGCTGAGATTTCTTTAATATCTTCCATTCTGAATATTTTAAATAACCGTGTAAGATGCCCACATGGGTTTTTTTCTGTTTGTTTTTGAAATAGCTATCATCCTCATGATAATGAGGAGCAGCATTTATATAGACAATCTTTTTTTTGTTTTCAAACCAAATAGAGAGGAGTGTAATTTCTGCTGCCTGTAAGTTGCTAGGCTCAGCTGCTTCATAACACCGTACTGAATATGAAATATACCCCTGGAAAAAATTTGGTCAGCTCCCCTAACTGATTTATATTCTTTGTCTTTTTTTTTTTTTTTTCCATTTTCAGTTTACAGGTTATGAATTCACAGACACTTCACACCACCTTATTTCTAATTAAAAGCAGTTAAGTCAAACAGGACACTCAGTGCTGTGTTGTAATCCCTGGCAGCCACGTCTCTTTTTGCCATGTCACGTTTCTTCATATAATATCTCGTAGTTGACACTGTAACAGGCATGTTTTTGTCTTGAAAAATCAAAATTACAATTAAATATTTCAAAGGCTGCAGAATTTGAATCCGCTTATTCTAGATATTGTAAAGCAAAGAACTTCATCCCTGTTATTGGTACAGCAAAAAATAGGTGTGTGTCCCTCCTCAAAAATATCTGATTTTTTTATAAGGTGCTGGTTTTGTCTTTTTGAATTTGCATCTTAGAACTAAATTAATGACTGATATGTGTTTGGCATCAACAGGGCTTCAGTGTGTTTGTTTAACACAGGCTTAAAATGTCATGGCAATGATGTGTCCAGTATCACAAGAATTGTGCTAATAAAACTGCAGCACAGTAGCAGTAAAATAAACCATGAGGGAGGAAAACTGGGTATTGATGGGCAATTTCACGCTGTTCAACATGACTCTTGCAATTAGCAGTAAAAATGAGATTATTTTACCTGGAAAAGGAGTCTCTTTGCACACAATGCATTTTACTAGCCTCACCCACTTTGCTTCATTCTGACTTTGAGGTGCTGGAAATACTCCAGGAAGAGCAGATAACGTGAAGCCCAGATCTTTCTTCTTGCTAGAAATCATTTCTTCCTGTTGGCCATGAGGAAGGAGAGAGAAGCAAATTGCTCTTGCTTTCTATCCTCCTGCCTTTGTCTGCCTTTTGCTAAAATGTATATCCAGCCAAACCACTTGTCCTTTGGGGCAGCATCCTGCTCCCTCTGCAGCCTCAAGCAGGGAGCAACCACGCTGACTGAGAGAGCAAGGGAGGGCTGGTCTCTGATGGAGCATCCCTTGCAAAAATCACATCTGTCCAAAGATCCCTGGTTGGGTCAGCTCAGTCTTATGTGAGGCAATAACATTTATTTTCAAGGAAGCCTGCCAAGTCCAGAAGAGGTTAGAAGTCTGGAATGCTTAAGCCCTGAAAGAGCAAAAAGTTGGAATTTGGTCAATTGAGGGGTTTTTGGCTTTTTTTTTGTGGTTTTGGTTTTTTTGTTGTTGTTGTTTGTTGATTTTTTTTTTTTTTTTTAGTTTTTTTTTGGTTTTTTTTGGTTGTTTGGTTGGTTGGTTTGAGGGTTTTTTTAAGTATCTAAAAAAACCCTGTCTTTGATGTGACTTGCTTACCTAGAAGGCTAAATTTCTCCACACTGGGAGTAGCCCAGTGGGCTGAGCCAGGAGGGGCAGCCAGGGAGCATTCAGGGTGGGCTTCAGGAAAGTCGTGTCCCTGCAGTGTTCAGTGGAGGAATCATCCTAGGGAAATATCCTAGAGAGGAAAACCACACACTGAAGCTCTTATTCTCAAAATATTCTGTAGAAGTACTACAGGTTAAGGAAGTTTCATGCTCCAACTGATAAAAACATTCAAGTTTGGAGGGTATCTTTTTTTCCCATAGAAAATTTCAATTTTTGTTGTGGGGATAGGTAGACCAGAAACCAAAGTTCAGGAAAAAATTCAAATATAGATCAAAAGTGAGTTTTATCGGAAGGCTTCAACCTTAATTATTTTTTTACTGACAGGGAAGTAACTCTAGTCCTGTAAGACAAATTTCAGCAAAAGAAAAAAAGCCTGAAATTCTGCTGGATACCTTGCTAAATTTTTGTGCATTTAGAAACTTAGTAATAATTTTCTGCTTTCAGGTTTGTGCGTTACTCGGAACAACACTGTTTTTTAACACTGCTCTTTTGTAATTTTTTTTTTCCTTTGTAATTAATATTGTGTATATTTAAAATAATGGTGTCTGCAATTGGCTAGGAGTAAGACAGAAGTGTAAAAATAGTTCCTAGGAAAGACTAATTTGACTTTGGTCTTCTGTCCATCTTACAGAGCTGAACGTATTTAACAAACTGTAATTTTGGGTAAAAAACCTCTTGTGGAGAAGCAAAAACTTACCTCCATTTTACTTCTCCAATTATGGAGAAAAAACAATGAAAGAGAAAAAGTCTTGTAGTAGCTTTAAAGCATTTTAGTTCTGAAGTTTGTTGAAGGCCAAGTAATTTTAGAAGTGGACTGGGGAGGTTGATTTGATTTGAGGTTTGGTTTGTTTTTTTTCCTTTTGATTTTACACTGTCTCGTTGATGTTAGAATGCCCTCTGAAGAAAAGCATAACATTTTCAAAGCTGTTTAGTCATTTGCTCGTTGTTAAGTGCAGGTAAAAATGCATTATTATTCTTTATTTTTTTAGAAAATTGCTAATTTTACAAAGCTTCCCTGCAAGCAGTTTCTTGCCCTTTTCTCACTCTTTTCCCCTGAATCTTTGCTTCAGAGAAGAAGCTGGAAATATCTGCCTGGTCCTATTTATGCTACCCCTCTTGCTGTACTTTTCTTTTACTGGACTTCACACATCAGATAATGGGACTAAGTATCTGTCAGATGCTGTTTGTTATCTCATTGTCTCTTCAGAGGAAGAAGTATGGGTAGTGAAGTGTTATGTTTTGAAGGGGATTTAGGTTTCTTAAATTACATATGTTCTTCTGTATTTATGTTAGTGTGTGCAAGGTCCTAAAACTGTACTCAAGGGGAAAGGAGTCCTTTCTCTTTATCCAGGAGTTCTTTTCTCAGGGCCTAAGGAAACTGTTTTCAGCACAGGTCAGGTTGGCTCATCTGGCAGAGCCTGACTGTCAACCATTGGTTTGCATTCTGGAATTGGAGGTAATTTTCCACACCTTAGGCTATTAAAACTTTTTCATACCTTAGGCTTCTCCTCATCTCAACTACTGCTCATGTGGAGAGTGGAAGAGAGATTTTAGTATATGTGTATTCATTGGTTTTTGGTACTGGGAAAGTGAATTACGATGTCCAGCAGCAGCTAGATCTTCCCTAAGTGTGACTTTTTTAAATACAAAAAATTAACAAACCCACCCAGACATTGTTGTAATATAACTATAAATGTGTGATAACGCAAAACAGAGGTCAAATGCCCCTTTTTTTTTTTTTTTGTCAAAGTGGCATTGAGACTACTACACAGGAGGAAATAGTAGCTAATAAGGACTAATAATAATATATAATAATAATAATTATATAATAATAAAAGACTAATAATAATAATTCAAAGGACTTACAGTGAGAAATCAAAATTCATTTGTGAAGTATAGGATAAACTGAGTAAATGAGCATAGCATCCATCATGTGAGCATGAATCTTCCTGCAACATTTTTGGAGCTCTACCCTCCATCTGCCAAAAAGTCAGGAGGCTGAGTTTCAAACTCAGGTAGCTACTGAGCACTATGGGCTCACTCTTCCAGCCTCTCTGGTGGAAGGTAAGGGATCATGGTGGGGTTGGAACTAGAGGATCCTTAGGGTCCTTTCTATCCCTGAGCATTCTGTGATTCTATATGTCAGGGAGAACACACCTAACCTTTAAATGTTGCAGGCCATTGTACGACTGCTGACTGTTTCACCTGTTGGTTTTCTGCAGATGTTCAAAACCAATGCTAAATTAGGAATAACCATTAATTTTTCTGTGACAAGAAATTCTGTGTTTTGCAGCAGAGATTCAGTTTATCACTCGACACACTTTGCCTGCATTCTATTAGGCAGGACTCAAACCACAGTCAGATATTAATTTCAATATTTTACTTTTTTTTGCACTACAGCAATATTATGTAGGAGGAACTTGAGTGTCCAGGCATAAGAAGTTTCAGAAAATGTTTGAATATCTTGCCAAACTGTGACTGACACAACTACCAAGTTTAAAAGGCTGTACTTCCAAGCATCAGTGAAATTACTTTCCTTTAAATTGCTTGAAATATATCAGTTAATTCTGTTAGCTAGTTTTCCTGATTGCCTATTTGGATGCTAGAGAGAAGAAGACTGTGATTAGTCTGACTTATTTTAGATGCCTACCCTAAGTCAAGGTCAATCACATCCCTCATTCTTGCAATTTCCTTTAAAGAAAATCCAGATGAGGAGCTCAAAAGGCTGGAGGGAAAGAGAATTTTTTTATTCATCTGTAGAAAAAGATTTTATGCATCTTTCTGGTCACATAGGCTGTCATTACATTAGTATTAGTCGTAATAGAACATATTGTCACTCAATTTAGATTTCTACTGTTCAGAAAGCTCCTGCCAATGTGTAGCTGTAAAAAAATCCCAGTCTGGGAGGCTATCACTGATTTTTAAGAAAATGCCAAAGCATCTGTCTGAATTCCTACCTATGTTCTTAAAGAAAAAAAAAAAAAGTACTTTTTCTAGCAACAGTTTTTATTTCTTTTAAAAGTCTTATATTAATGTGAGGTGCAATGAGAACAGGCCTAAACCTTGGGAACTCAATCTTATTTCAAAACTTTTCTCGCTACATTGATAGACATTTTGATGCTTTTCACTTGTCTTCTTGCCTAATCTTAGTTCACAAGGAAAAATGCACCATTTCTTTAAGGTCAGCAAAGTGTGTCTCCACTGCTCCATGAAATAAGAGTATGATGGTTCTTCTGATGAATGCACAATTATATACCTACAATAGAAGCAACCAGAAAGGCAGAATTTTCAGAGTCAGAAAAATTGAATTCTCATAAACTATGGACATTATAAATAGCAGATATTTGCACGGCCGTAATTAAATGTATTTTTTCTTTCCAAAATGAGAAAAGTAATACAAAAGAACAACCTTTGTTTTCTACAGGCGTAATTTATAACCATTTCTGTTGGGAATCCTGCCTCCAATGACAAGGTTTTTAAAACCATGGCATTGATCTGAATAGACAGTAAAGTTAGACATTACATGAAGGTGATAATGCATATTTCGTTGTAGGTATATCCTTGTGATGTCATACTGTCAAGAAATATATAGTAGACATTTTATCTTGCAGTGGGTTATCACAGACACTTCACTGTCACAGTGTATTATCATCTCTGTTAATGATAATCTGATGTTAAAGATCAGATTTATCTTGAAAATGACCTTGAAGCTTTCCTAACTCGGCCCAGCAGAGACAAAGAAATGTCACAAACCTCTCAGCAGCTGTAATGGTGTCAAGTTTTTGTTACAATGAGACTTATAATAAGACAAGAAGTTGAAGAAACAAGAATGAAAATGACAAGTAGCAAACCAAAGACCTCTCCTAAAAGAATTTCTTGGATAATTCAGCGGAAACTTAAAAACCGCCATTGTTTCAAATGAGAGGGGGAATGTATCAGGAGACTTCATGCCCTTACACGTGCCTGTGAGTAGGAGGAGGGCAGCTATGACAGCTATTTGAGGTGACCTCATGTTACACCCTTGTTAAAGCCGATGGTAGAGACCTCAGCAGAGCTGGCATTTTGCTCTATCTCTCCGGTGTCCCCTACCGGTTACACATCACAGGCTGTAAAGGGTCTTAGTCCAAAGCCAGAAAAGAAGTTACTTGAAAAACACTTGCAGTAAATGTTGCGTGATAAAGTAACAGGTAAAAACCATTTTGTGATTATTTTTTTCAACGGTTCAGGAATTTAATATTAAATGAGACAGCGTAGCAACCAAAAAAAAAAAATAAATCATAAATTCAAAGTCTGTCTTTTCAAGTAGTTGTTCTTTCAGGAAATGGAAGTATGATGTTGGTACCAAGAGAATTCTGTTTAGGCAGGAGGAAATGTTATCTTCAGCTATGCCTGCAGTGAATAAAGTATAACAAACTAGTCATGCTTTCCTAAGCTTGTTTAAAAGGGAAAAAGGAGAGGAAAGGATGGAGAATATGCTTCCAAAAGTCATTCAGACAGAAATGCAAAGTTTGCCATTTAAAAGCCTTAGATGTTTTTTTACACTAGTGAAGCATCTTGGAGTTGCCGACTTCTCTTTGCTAAGCAAGCTTTGTTACACTGTGTCGAGCTGTACTGCACGCACCTAAAACGTTTAAGATACTCTGAATTATCTGTTGCAAAAAACGCCAGGCACACACGCTGGTGCCTTCACTCTTGTCCCACTTATTGTATTGACAAGTAGAAAAGAAATTAAACGAAGTATAAATGGCACAGAGCATTGTGAAGCAAGGAAACCTGACTTGATGTTCCGCTTAGCTGACAGAGAACCAAATACCTGACAGCATTCACAGGAGTAAATGCAGCTGTTAAAGTTTTAAAGGATTACCTGGTAGAAGCAGAAACACGCTTCTGAACCTACTCTGATATACACATGAAATATATATGTGAAATACACACCAAAAGCTGAAAAAGTAGCCTTTAATCTGCACAAAACTGAATGCTGTCTTTTGAATTTGGTTGTTTTGTGGTTTATTCCAATAATATGGACAAATGTAAATAGTTGGGAAGAGTAGGGTGAGAAGGCCAGAATTACTTTCTGAGAGAAAGGAATTCTACTGCCTGATGAGATTATGGAAACATAGGTGTATCGAGATAGTTTTCCAAAACAACTACTTGTTACAACTATGGAAATGTAAAATAATGATGTAAAATATAAAAATAGATGACTAGTAATTTAAAGGTTATTTGCCAAAAAAATTCCTCTTTATAAATGACACTTTGAGGCAGTCCATGCAGTCATTCTGCTGTTACATGTCAATATTTAAAAAAAAAAAAAAAAATGTAAGAAGTGTGAGGTATATATTCCATGAGACCTGCTGATATAAATACAGGATATGTTGCAAGACTCAGTCTCAAACACCGTTTGGAAATAATTTCTCTGTGACTGTTGAGAAAGAGATCCTATGTGTTATCCTATGGAGCTGAATCTGCTTCTCAGTGATCGTTTTCTGATTTGTGTTATTTTTGTGCTCCCAAAAACATTTGTGAACTCAGTAGTAATATATCAAATGAATTAATGCCTGTGTGATAGTTTATCACTCATCAAGGGAGTCTAAAATGGTTACTGAGGATCAATTAAGAAGGAAAAATTTCAGTAAGGAAGATAACGAAGTGCAAAGATTTTCTGCATTTGTACAGAAATGTAAAAAAAAAATTAAAAAAATAAACTTCATAAGTAAATTATGAAGTACAAACATACTGCTATAGAGAATACTATTTAGTTCTTTTCTGTGTTCTATCTTGAACTTTATTGGTTTATTTTGCTTTATTCCACGGTGCTGTCCTGAGTCGATTTGGGTAGTTGTGTGGAGTAGCTCCACTACTGAGATTGTTTGTCTTTTCATGACTTCTTGGGGAAGGTACTTCATTTTATTCCCATTCCTGGTGCTTGTATCCACCTCAAAGGTATTTCCAAAATGCCTCTGGCTCTTCATCGAGGTGGAAGAGGCGTGGATTGGAAATTCCAATGGCTCAGGACAAATTGAAGAGGGGAGGAATGAAAAATAATATTGTACCAATTCATAAAGATCACAGTCAGCAATCAACCAGTATCCTGGGACAACCTCACCCTCCCTTCAACCCCCAAATCCATCTGAGCTGAAGTTACATGACAAAAAAGGAGAAACTAAGGTGAGGAGGAGGGGGGACACAATCAATAGGATATATGTGATATATTTTATTATGTAAAGTAAGGGACATAGAGAAGGAGAAGCACTAAAAAGGACTGCTCTTCCCACAGCTTAATTAATACTGCCAAATTAATGGCAATACTGTAGGTGATGCAGCCCTGTTCTTTTTTGCTGAGTCCACTTTGGGGAGTGGAAAAAATGGAGGAGGAATGCAGTGATACCCCTGGAACAACCAGCAGATAGTGGAAGCAACATCTTATGGACAGCGAGTCGCCCTGGCCCTGGGAAACATCCAATTTCTTCAGATTCTTCCAGATGTATTGTTCCCTGTCTGATGTGCTTTACCAAAGGAGTAAGTCTGGGTCAGTTCCCACAGTCTGTGCATCATTAGTATTTCATATCTGCAGTAATGGGATAGCAGCTGTAGCCTGCCCAGACAGAACTCTCTGGTGTAGTATTAGTAACACTTGAGGTTTCTTATCCTATTCAGAAGTACTTTTAGACCCTTCTTAAAATCTCACTTGTCACATCAAGTGACTGCATTGGGAGCACTCATGACCATTTGAGAAATCACATAGTTTGAATTCTTCTTGTTTGTTCAGAACCTCTGAGATGATCCAAAGGAGGAGTTCTAAAATCCAAATGTCAAATTGATTCCATCTTTAATTTTTCTTTTCTTTTAATTTTGCTAATCTAATTGATTGCTGGGGACAATCATAAAGAGTTGGGGAAAATTATGCTAATCTATGATACTTTAAAAATATATATGGTAAGAAATTCTGTTCAGGTACCGTTGCATACTTATTTATTAAGGTGAGAGAGTTCCTACCAAAAGTTTATTGTTTGTATATTCAAGGGTGTGCTTCTCTTTACTGTTTCATGTAGATTTCTGTGAAAGATAGTGAGTATTGATGTGGCAGATCATCTGCCCAAGAAATAAACTGAGGAAAAAAGAGCACAAGGTTACAAACCTATACAACACATATGGAATGTGTTTAATCTCACAAGGTGGGGTATAAGACATAATGTGTTAATGTATTTAGATAACTGCAAGGTGAATAGTTCTTAGCTAGCAATGAAGTATGAAGGTGTTGTCAGCCCCATGTTCAGAGGCTGGGGTGGGATCAGTTAGGGTTCCTTGATTTTTTTTATCCAGAGTTTTTGTGAAGTCTTTTGCAATAGTCAAATATGAGCTTCCTACTCTGTTCCTCTATTCAAAAAACATACCATTAACTGGACTTTTAGTGCTTGTACAGCACTTTGATATCCGTTTGAAGTGAAAGTTGCTGCGTGTTTACAAGGTTCTGATTTGTTCCCGTGAACTGGCCCTGGAGCATCTGAGTTGTATCAGAACAAGGGAAAGCAGAATCTGGTCTGAGGGCACTGGCTGCTATTTTAATAACACCAGTGATCTGCAGAAAACATCAATTAGGCTCATACTTTACTCAGTTCACAATAACTGGTTTTGGTGACACATTGCTATTAAGGTTTTCTGGGATTCAGTCGTTCTTGTGGTTCTAAAAATCAGACAAGAGAGTATTTAGTAGTAGCAGGTGTTAGCAAGCTATTATTACTAAGCTCCCTCAGAAACAATTTATGCTCTATTTTATAGATCACACTCGTGAATCCAAGCTTCATTCTTGATGCAACTGTTCAAGCTGAGCCTTGTAAAGGCAATAACAAGGCAGAGGGAGGGGATGTTTTTTAGCAGGTTCTTTAAGCAAGTGAGAAAACGAAAAGCAAGGAACAGGATGACACTATGCTGGTTAGTAAACTCAGCTGATCAATAACCTTATTATTAGAAAAGGCAAAAAATGTCCCACTCCAGGAGCTTTCTGTACAAATTGTAAGTGGGCAAGGATGAAAACTGGAGCTCGTGGGTGTGCATAAGGGAGACAGACACAGTGTTTGGGATTTCAGGCCATTCATTATTTACAAAATGCTTGTGGCTGGCAATGTTAATTACTTCACTTGTAAAGAAAGGGGAGGACTCGTTCTGTTTTCCAGCTTGAAGAAGCCCCTAACTATGTAGCATTATTTATGTGTTTGCAAGGATGTGAACTTGTCAGTTGATCTCCTTATTTTATTTAAAAGCCAGACTCACAACAAGCCGATGAAGCAGCAGTTGAAATGAATCACAGCTGTTGGGGAGCTGCAGGTAAGAAGTGCTCAAAACCCCTGTCACAGCCACGTTTGCCACTGGAAGGGGCTGAGGGAGCCTGTTGATCCCACAGGGTGTCTCACCGTGGGGCAACGAGCTGGGATCAGACGTGGTCTCTGCCAGAGCCTGCACAGGGAAAGGGGAGGGGGTGAGGAGAAAGAACGTGCTTCAGTTGTTTGACAACGGCTGGTAAATTATGCCTCTTACCTGTAAAGTCTCTAAATCCCCTTTCAGCATCTCACAAAGAACAATAATTGTTTATTGATCTAAACGTTAACAATGTATCGCTTGTTCTTCAATAAGGTCTAGAAATGTAACTCAAGGGCAATAACTGCTTTGGATAAACAACAGACTTGATGGATGTGTGGCTTTTTTTTTTTTTTCCTTCTTTTTCTCAACTATGGGCATACAGTTGAAGCATTTTGTTGTTATCTTGATGTAATCCTTGTACCTGCATGGGCTTCTGTCTGTCTTCCAAAGAGGCATTTTTCTCAACAGTGTTTAATACTTCCTTATAAATGACTGTTTTAAAGCACAGAAGGGTGTAAGATTGTGTTTAAATTAGTTCTTTTTACCTTCCTGCAGCATCTGTGCTTTGTCAGCCTCTCAGATATTATACAGAAAAATAAAAAGCAAAGTGATACAAGATAAAACCCTCAGCAGCATAAACACTGGCAGAGAAATTTTCCATACAGGACAAGCATTGTGTGTGTACTAGGTGGGCGCCCAGAAACACAATGTGTCTCTTGAATAAAAATCAGTTGCACTTCAAGAGGAATGTAATAAAAGAGAGGTTCATATTTGTGTATATTTAGTGGATTTTTAAGCAAGTCTATTCTGTTCCACTTCAAGATAGACGTGGGGAGTTTAAAATCAAAGTGATTGCTGCCTAACAGAACAGCAGGCAGGGAATCATCCCGGCCCTCCATAACACCACTGACAGCAGTAGGCTGTAAACAAGTTATAATATAAAACTCTGCTTCGTGCAGAATGAGTGCAACAAAGCTTCCAAGTGTAAGGGCTTTTTCCAACTTGGTAGATCTGGACAGCTGATAAACCTTTGGATATCTCGGTGACAATTAGTTACTTATCTTTCAATCCTGGAAATGGAGGTTGAAAGTTAAGTAGCCACGAAAAGCTAAACACATCTGGGACATGTCTCGGGTCCAAGCTAGGCAGAAATGACAGAAAATCATTGGGAACAGAAGACATTAAAAGGTCAGAAATAAATTGTGATCAAGCCCTGTTTGACCAGTTTATCAGTTGGTATTTTGCTCTCCTTTTACGGCATTTTCCCTTCTCTGAAGCTGTTTGTGTTGGCATTAAGGATTTACCTACCACCTAAATATGTCATCTTGTTTAGATGTGTTTCATACTCAGGAAGGGTCATGTTATTAGAGGAAACTTTGATTCAGGGAAACTTTTAGTGGAAACATCAGTGATAATGTAAGAAATGAGAGGCAGAGGACTGGGAAGATGTGACTACCTGACTTAGTTTCATTACAGATCATTCTGGAAATTCTTCCTTTCAAGCCCTGTGAGTAAAATTCTGACCACAAATAAACCAAAAGTAAAGCTCTTCTTGATTTCATTGGAATCTGAGGTCTTTATCCTTTATAATTTCAATGCAACTAAGCAGATATAGTAGCTTTAATGTAGCAAAGACTGTAAATTAAAATAAAATGTAATATTTTTTTTTAATGAATGTATCTTTTAAATCATTCGTATGTCCACCTTTTAGACTTTGATCTTTCTGGAGAATTTCAATCATTAAAATATTTTCTCTGCCCTCATCTACCATATACGTGTTTCCAATTTCTCAGAGGTCAGTTCTGGAAATGTGGAATTTTCCTAGAAATTTTAGACCATTTTTATGAATTTGGAAATATTAATTCCTTGTGCTGCTAGAGTCCATGAGGTTCTTGGAGCTGCAGTAGTTTTTACTAAGTCATTAAGGCCTTGGGGTGAGTGCCTAGATGTAACCATATTTGTTTTGATATCCATACCATGGACTGTGATTTGTGGCTCTCCTTATGTTCCGTTTCCAGGTACTAACAATGAGTTTGTCCCTGGCCTTATTCTGCTTACCTTGTCATGCTGGTGGTCAGCATCATACACTTTGAGGTGCTGGACAACCAGTCTCCTTTAGGGATAGATCCTTGCCTTTGCTTGTACCCAACATGCTCACAACAGAAAAGCCAAAACTCAGATTTTTAGCAGAAACAAATATTTCTCTGTTGCTTTAACTGTCTGAAGATAAATTGTTGCTGTCTGTCACTTGAAAGATTCTTACCAGAAAGACTCAGTCTCCCTTCTCGGGGAAAACTTTTTTCCAGAAGTTTCAGTCTCGTTGGGTGTCCAGATGCATTTATAGAGACAGCAGCTGGATATAAACTAGATTGAAAAGGAGTTTTTTAACCATTATTTCTTGTATTCTAACTGTTTCTTACATTTCACTGTTTAATGTGATTTTTTTTGTCCCCTGAGGCTGGAAACTGCTTTCGGCTGCATATCTGGTCTCAATTCAGATGGTGGTTTTTTTCTTCACAACTGTAGTACTTTGAAAAGAGTTCTAACAAGAAACTACTTTTCTGTGCTAATTCATTAAATTTCAAGATTATTTTGCCCTGGAAATTATCCCAATTAAGACATATGCCATAATTTCTCCAAGTGCTCTTAACCACCAACAGCCTAAATATTTAATACACAAAACATTACATAGTTTTTTGGGAAATGCAGGCAGGTTACTGTTTCAAGCACTCTAAATCAATTCTTTGGTTTTGTGCCTCCAGAAATACATGCTGCAGTCTCTTTTAAACAGTCTCCAGGAAATACATTGAGACGTGTAGGCTCTGTTGCTGTGTGTCCTGTGGAACTCACTGGAATTTAGAGGGTTGGTTCTACTTTTTATGTAGAAGCTTATAATTTCAACTCTCCTACAGACAGTTGTGATAATGGGGACTTTAACATTCTGATACATAGTTACTACTTGCTTTTCTTTCAGCCATGAGCATTAGAACTTTAGTATGATTCACGTGGAATATTTTAATTAATATTTTTATTAAGTCAGCCGGTATCAAAAGTACAAACTCGGAAGCATCCAACTACAATTTTATCTCATCTGTTTTGTTGCCTTATAATCACAAAGGAAATTAGGGGACTTGTCTACAAGGGCAAAAATACTGCATATGCTGTGGTTCCTTGTCTCCTTACAGCTTGTCAGTGGGATTGACTGCTGTACTGGAATCCACTGCCAGCCTCTGTCTATAAACAAACTCATTGCTAGCTAGAATCCAGCATGGGCCAAAATCTTTAAGTGCTTAGGACTGAAAATTTCTAAAGGGTAAATGTTTTGGAGGTATTCAGAAGAGAACTTGTAAGTGCTTGCTTGATGTTTGTTTTTTTTTTATTTGGTTTGGCCTTTTCTTTGCTACTGTTGTTTTTAAATCCCTGTGTGTTTCTATATAGATTTGCATATTACCTTGTGTGTTGACTTTGCAATATTTGACACTTCTGTATTGGCTGTCTGGATAACTGTCTTATAAACCAGCTGCAACAAATTGTTGATGATTCTGCTGTTGTACCTGAAGTCAATATGGGATTTTGTGCTTCCTGTGATGGGCCAGAATCTGTAGAGCTTGGTGGCAACTGAAATTCATTCTGATTTCTCCCAGAGTACACTTAAATGCCCAAAGGTATAAAGTGACTGCAGTAAATGTGCAAAAGCACCTCTTTAATGACTGCAGATACCTTTTATCTGCTTAGTTCTGATATGAAGACAGGAAGGAGGAAGCTTTTTAAGTTTGCATGATTATTAGAAGGGACAATGTCTAAGAGAGAATGTTTTGCTGTGCTATACATTAAAAAATGGTCTCATTCTCTCTTCTGTCTTGTCACTTCTGAGTTTCTGTAGCAAAGTCATCATATCTAAGAGAATTAATTTCAGGGAACAGCTTTGAGTGGTATCTAATGCTGGACATTATCCAAATTCTAACAATTTGTTACTGCATATGTGTGAACTGAGATTCTTAGAGCTTTTAACTTAGTGGAGGAGGAGGGTGTTCTGTTGCAGAACAATTTCAGTGCTTTCAGGATGCTCCCTTTGTCAAAGTTAGTTTGTCTTGGAAGAAGGAGAAATATGCTAGTTACACAGGAAAGAGGAAAAAAAAAAAAGAAGAAAAAATGTTCAGCTTTGGGGTCTAAAAAAGGGTGTAGCTACAATCAGCTGAAGAGACAGTCCTGTCATGGGAAGTGACTCGCAGTCTCTACTCACAGCTATTGTTGTCAGCTCTGCTTACAGTACATTTACTATTTGAATGCACACTTGGTAAAGTGAACATTTTATAAGTCCTTGATGTTTTTTAAAACTCAAGCATACTTCTAGGGTTAAGTTTGCAAAGGAAAAGGAATATTTCAGGCCTGTGTCCTGCAATTGCTTTGGCACATGCATAGTTTTATGATAGAAGTTTACAAGCTAAATGAAGAATATTCTGTCACTATTTTTGAGTATCGTTACCACTTTCTTACCCCTGCTGTCATTCTGCAAAGTTATTCCAATTTTTTTTTCTCCCCTCTAGCAGCATTTACTGTGATGCTGTTTCTTAGGCTTAGCTCATCATTTGTGCACGGGTCTTTGTGTTCCAAATTAATTTAATAGTTTACTGCAGATGAAGCAAGTTGGGGGAAAATTTCAAACAAAAGAAAATGCAAAGTCCCACATCTGGAGAAGAGTAACCTCAAACACTGATACAGGTAGAGGCTTGGCTGACTGAAAAGCAGCAGGTCAGAAGAGGACCTGGGGCCTCTGGTAGACACCCAGTTGACCGTGTCCTGAGGATGAACTCTTGCACCAAAGGCCAACAGCTTCCTGTGCTGCATGAGGCACAGCATTGCCAGCAGGTCTGGAAAGGTGATGCCTTCCCTGTGGGGAAAAAACCCACAAGCCATGGCGTAGGTGCAGGCATCCAAGTCTTTAGCAAAATGGCAACAGATGCCTTTGCAGCTCAGCTCACTCTGGCTGGATGGATCAGGTTGCTTATATTCAGCACCTGCATAGGTGTGTGTGCTCTCAGACAGATGGTTTGGCCAAGTTCTCACAATCAAGCACAGCTCACTCTAGGATATTTTTGTCAAAGACTGAAGAGTGGAGTCCCACAATCTTTTATGAACAGAAAGCTTTTATTTCTTCTTTCCCACCTTGTTGATGTGGCAACCTGCAAGCCCCTACGATAGAGAGTAGAGGTGTTTAGTTTTCTGTATCAATTAGGACACCTAACAGCTCTTCTTACATCAGAGGGGTCTTTTCAGCTGAACTCAGCTGGGTGTGATAAACAGCTGTCAGCACTAAATGCATTGATCTTAAGCTATTCAAACACTAAGTGCAGCTTTCAGAAATAAGAAAGATGGTCCTTACTCATCTGAGATTGAAGAAACTGAAATGTAGGTTATTGAACTGTATTTTTCAACTATTGTAAACCCATGAAAAGCAGAAAAGGGAAAAGCTGTGGGATTGGGGCTGCCTGCATAAATTCTGATGTGCACCCTAGGGCTCTGAAATCACAGAATTTAAGTGCATCCTTCCTCTTTAAGCAACTTTGTGCCTGTGCCCAGGCAGCAAGGAATACACAGCATGTGTGACTATGTCCAAAGGTGGAAGCAGGAATAATTAGTTTAACAGCATTCATATCCAGAGAGACAGGGGTTTTTAGAAATAGTAGCTTTTTCTAATGCATTGTGTGGGGTTTTTTTCAATTTCCATAAAAATTACCTATATTATTTTATCCTTGCTGATGGTTCTGTTGAAGAAAACAGAAGGAGAGGGGAATGATCAAACTATACTACCAGTTGTACAGCATTGCTATTATTTAATTCTATGCTTTGTTGCGAGGTGGAGAATCTGATTCACAGACTAAAATATGCTTTTTCCTGTTGTGTCATCTTTTCATAAGAATTCAGTCCCCTAATTCTTTCCTTGTACATATAATATACTTAGAGATAATTGCAATAGCAAAAAATTGGTTAGCAGCATGAAGAATAAGTTGAGATTTCATCTGAGGTGTAATGGTGAAATGGACAAGAAAGCAATGGATTATTCAAGAACAGAGGAAGTAAAATAGTTGGTCTTATTTCTGCTGTTATTTAAGAAGATAAGTAGAAAAACTTCGTCTATTTTTGTATAAGGACTGTAAAATATGATACAGGTTTGCTGTAGCAAATGTGACAAAAGATTTTATATAGCTTTTTTTTCCCCTATCTCTGATATATTTTTGCCTTCGTAATGAAGAATTATCGTAAATGACAGAGACAGAACACGAAAGGTTTGCGTTACAAAATCACGGGTTCACATTCAAGCAAATATTAATGCTCATCAGGTATCATTTATTCCATACCTTTCAAGAAATTTGCACTTCTGATCTCTTAGATCTCTGTTCAAGAATTTTGAAAATACATTTTTATTTTATATTTCAGTGCCAGCTATATCTAAAGGTATATTATCTTGCAATTTATTGTTCAGCTACTTGTTATCCCTGTATGTTTGGCAGCTTCCCAAATGGTGATTCATACTAAAAAAAGGAGAATAAGTTGGACTTCAAAGCATGGTGTCTTGATTCTTGGTGTTTTTTTTCTGAACAAGTTTCTCCTGATTAAAAAGGTCCCTATTCAAAGAAATGTAACTGTGTTTGCTGTTAACATTTGATTTTTTTCAATATTTAACAAAGAACCATTGCAAATGACCAACCTTTACCTGTGTACGTGCATGTACCTCTATGGAGAGATAGAGATATGTAAACTATGCTAATTATAAAGTTATAGAAATTATTTAAAAAAAATTAATTTATCATGTAACTTTCTTCTTGTAACCCATATGGAATCCCATGGGCTTCCCTGGAAGTCTCTTTGGATACACACCTTCAGCTGTGCAGATAAAATTGCTTGGCTGGGGTTATTTAATGAGATGACAGAGTTCCTTAGCTAAAGTCATCTTTAGATGATGATCTAAAAGCATATTTAGATGACTTTAGATTAAAAAAATGAAATTAAAAAAAAATTTTAAAAAACCCCATACTCCTTAGTTTGACTTTAAGTGTATGATGTCTTCAGATTTTCACTTTGCATTTGAAATCTCATTAATATATGTTCTCTTTTTTTTGTTACATATGCTTCTTCTTCCTTACCCTTTCTGGCAGTGACCACATCTATGAGCTAACTGCATAAGCAACGCTCATTACTTGCTTATTCAAGTATGCAGGATATTCAATTTTAGATTTGTGAATTAAAGAAAGGCAAGATGCCTTCTAGTTGTCCAGGTGATGCTTAAAAGAGCTCAGAATTTTACAGTTCACTAGTGAAGATATCTTTCTGAGGTTAAGCTAATGACTTTTTTTTATACCTTATTAGCTATCTGATGGTGCACTAACAAAAATATATTACATTTTATTTTAAAAAAAGAAGGTAACTAATGCAATCACATGAAACATCAGTTAATGCTGAAAGCACCAAGCAGTATTGCAGAGCTGCACTCTAGATCTGAATGTAATAAATTATGAAAAAAAATTGAATGTTTATGGTCTACTGTTCTTGTAATTTTCTTTATCTCTGAGTGATTTTCTTTTTTTTTTTTTTCAACTGTTGTATCATGAATGGGTTAAAAATCAGATATATCTTCCCAGGCATGATTCCTTGTCCTCAGCAGGGAAATCAAATATACAGAGGGGAAAAAGCCAAACCAAACCAAAAAAAACCCCAAACCTCAAAAAAATTACATCGGTTAAAAACCAACAGCTATTCTGTGTCACTGGAATACCAAGAAGCAACAGAATAAATGGTATTTTGTCTTGCAGGATCCACTTATGCTGATCTACATCAGTCTGACTGCCTTATTTCCCTAGCATGAGTTCTATGTGATGCAAATATCTCTCAGTTAGAGATAACTGTTCATCTCATAGTAGCGTCCAAGGATTCAAGTTTTACAGCTGCATCATGGCCTGTACAATTGCCATACAAAAGCATAGCAAGAAAAAAAAAATCTTGTTTTGCAGAACTTTAAGTATAGATATTATGAGAGATAATTGCTATGTCAAAGTAAGGAAGGAATAAGGCAAGAGTGAAATAATTTCTGAAAAAAAATATTTTAAGCTGGGGTGATAGCACATAAACTGCCTTGTACCTGTGAGGTGCCCATAGGTGTGAGGAGGGAAAAAGGTGAAAAGCAACAGAGAACTGCTGTCTCACCAGCAGCTGCAACCTGATTCTGAGCAAAACAGAAACTGGAGCAGTGAGTATGGTTGTGTGCATTAGAAAACGGTGCTGCCGTTCTCCTTCCTATTATTCAAACAGTCAGTTTTACCATCCAACCTTTAGCACTGATACTGCTGACAATAGTCCCCATAAAATGGCTAAGCCATGAAATCTCTCATAGTCAGGAAGGAGTTTGCAAAGATAAATGAGGGAGATGGTGCCAGAGATGTATGAGCCAAAACAGTTACTTTGGCAGAAAAATGTGAACAGATAAAAGTGAAGACATATGGCATTTAGGCCAGAGGGGTGGAAACTGCAGCAGCTGAGACACACAAGAATGAAGACTTGGGTGAAAACCTGTTTCTCCTCTCATTCTGGACAGCCCAAGTTATTGTATATCTTGTGCCTGAAGAACCTTCAAGATCTAGATTATGTTGGATGAGATCACATGGATGGACAACTAAAAAAAAATTATAAATTGTGTGACTGAGATGGAGAAAAGCTGAATCTCAGACTGGACTGGTAGAAATATATTTACAGAAGGAAAAAATGAGGCATTGTTTTAATTGTGCTGAGGTTGGAGTAAGAAAACACTAGAAAGTAAGGTCAAGATAGATATAGAGAAAAGAAGGGTTTCACAGTCACCTGGACTTTCTTTTAGGAAATATTATATTAATAAAATATAAAGTGTGTGTCTACTCACAGTTTCAAGATTTTCCCCAATGTCCCTGGTTGCCATGGAGATGAGAGCCCAAGGACTGAAAAATAGTTTGTTGAAATTTAAAATTCTACTCTGTCAAACTAAGCGTGGGTTTTGCCTTAAGTATGGAGGCTCTTCGGGTCAGAGGAAAGAGCAGTTTTTGCTTTCAGAGGGAGTTTGACAGTGTCAGGGAAAGTTTTTTCACTAGGAGTAATAAACAGCTAAATTCAGTGAATATCTTTCCTAGAGGAGAAATTGTATGAAATGGGAGTTGTGTCGGTGAGGTTCACCTTCTTTTCTCAGACTGAAATGCTCTGACACACGGAGCAACGTCAACTAAGCAGGACAAAACCCACTTCAACCTAATGACTAAAGCAAAATGCTCCCTCACCCACCCGTGGCGAGGCCACGGGGATCTGTTCCCCCTGTGTGCAAATTACATAATCCTGCTCCTCGTGTGGCTGTGGGGGACGGAATAAAGAGTATTGCTGAGTAAGTATAAAATGCAGGCATCACATTTGTATGACTAACACAAAATGAGAAAACCTGTTTCTGAAGCTATGGGTGTGAACCCTCTGCTATTTTCTGAAATGCGCCCAGAAAGCTTACTTGCTGCTTTGAAAGCAAAAAGTGCAGTTCAGGAAATTTCAAAAGGGAAAAATAATGCTGTTGCATTTGCTATTACTCTTCTGTTTTCCTTCATTTTCTCAATATGTTGCTGGAAATTGAAGACAAGCTTACGAGATGTACATCAAAAGAAAACTTTGCCTGTGATGGATGATAGCAGGACAAGGTCAATAGCAGAAGCGATTTAAGCATTTGCTAAGATCTGTTGCATTATTCCACTGTAGAGCCTGCAAGGCAAGAACACACTAAATCTAATAAACACTGAGCCACGTTACTCCACTTATGTCTCTTTGCTCATAAATAGAAATGTTTCTTGAAATTCCAAATTTAAGATTCCTGCCATGCTTTCAGTTGGCTATGATTTTGTGTTTTTGTTTGAAAGATGCTTAAGAAGTGCTTACAGGTATTTAGAGGTAACCAAACAATTCTGACTACTAGTTTTGAAACATAATAAAATGGAGCTTGTTAGAGCTCAGAAAAATAAAAATAATAGATGCTGCTGATTGCCAAATCATATTACCTTTATACTTGTATGAGAGAAATAGTGTACATTTTTCATTATTTAAATAAAAATGCTTCTGAGTTTACCTTAAATGATTGGCTGAAAATATTGATAACAATAGTAACAAACACTAGCAAAACACGGTCCCTTTGGGACAGTATCACTGTCATGCAGAGATATAAAATCATGCTAGGAAGAAGGGGAAGGTGGAAGGAACGAAGGGAGAGATGTAAAATAAGGGCACATTTGTACATTTTATAACTATAGCTACCTCCTCAAATGAAGCAATAAGGGAGAGGTGGTATGAACAATATTTTCTTGATGAAATATTCCTGCCAGGAAGAGAGTCTTCATGTAGCACAAGCTCCCTATAGTGTACGTTTTTTTGTTCTACAGTCTGTTTGCTATAACACAGTGTTGGTAATAATTGCACTAACAGATTTTTTTTTTTTTCCTGGAGTGACTAAACATGTCTTGGCAGGAATCAAGTGTTTCAGGCAGCACTGCCTGTGACCCTTTCCATGTTCCCATGGCACAGCCCTCCATTGGTCAGGAGTAACGAGGCCGTGGGGTTTGCTTGGGTTTGTAGTTCTGGAAGGAACTCCCTATGGACTGTTAATCTCTTAGCAACTAACTCTGCCAAGGTAGGACTTCTTTGTCCTATTGTTTCAGCAATTCAAAAATTATTGTGCCACTGTGAAATTCCTTTAATAAAGATTTCATAAATATTTAATGCATATTAGACCTTAAATAGCAAATATTTCTAAGGAATAAATGGTGTTAAATTAAGAAGCATGATTTCCAGTAGCTTCTCTTTTTTATTAATATTTAGAGAGTGTCTTCTCTACCCCTTTTTAGCAGACCATTCTCCTTGGGGCTGCTGTTTTAATAGTGCTTCATTCTTGGCCTTGTCATTTCAGTTCCTCATTTAATTTATACATAAAAAATTCAATAGTTTTAATGTTCTAGTTTCTCATTGTTTTAAATTAAGTTGGAAAATGTGTCCCTTTGTATACCACTGAACATCTAAGCCACTTAATGCAGTTTTAAAGAAATCTTTTTACAAAACTTTTTTTTTTTCTGTGTTATTCCATAAGATGAAGCGGACAAGACAGGTAAGATGATATATTTTCTTGAGGTGAGTGTTGAATCTCTTAGACATGTAATGATCAATAATAAACAAACTTTACCTTACCAAGGTATCTGTAGGTTTTACTTTCCTTCTAAATTAACCCAGACTTCAGTGGATTTTTTTTTTTTATCAGTTCTCTTCTCTCACAGTTTATGGCACAGATTGCTCTGGTGACAGGTTGCAGGGTTTAAAAGATCTCTGCTTTTCACAGTTGTGGCTAATGCTGTTGGGTTATATGAAACCCTCCATTTCTGGCAGTGGGAGTATTGTATCTTAACAGTGCCTGCTGCCTCCAAGTGGGAAGCCTTGGTTTAAGTCCAGTAAAACCAAAGGAAAGAGTGGTGTTAACTTTCTGGATACTCAGGTCAGAACCTGTGAGAGCAGCAAATCTGTTTGCCTGCAGAGCGCTCAGAAAGCCCTGTCATAGAGGCTGGTTGCAGTTTATAATTTATTTCCATCTAGAGCTTTAACAAATCAAGTCTGAAAGGCAGAAACTACTTCCCGGTTCAAAGTACTAAAATGATGAGCTTCAGTCACATAATCTAGCACTAGATCAGAATCCCTCAGGGAAATATTTACATTTTGCCAGTTTACTCAGAAGAATGGCTCTGGGGATCTGGAGATATCCTCTGCATATATATTTTAATTTTTTTATTTTTTTTACTGCAGGAAACACCGATGCCAGAGCTGAAGCTAGTGATTTAATCATAGGATTGCTAGAGGCCGCAGTATCCTATCTGCTCAGAAATCAATATCTATACTCTCAGTTATATTAGAGAAATGTTTACTTCTTTACCTGACCAAGATATTAATTTCTATATGCCATGTTGTCCTATTTTTTTTTTTTTAAAGCTAATGATTTGTGGGGAGAGAGTAGCCTAATTTATTTTGAAATCCTTTAATACTGCACAATTTTCCCGTTATTGACTGGTTATTTTGTCTGTGTATATAGCATCATTCACATGCATCAAGGTGCTCTGCAAAGAATTTGAATTGCTCTGTATGTTGGAAGCGATGCTCTTTGCTAAAAAACAGCCATCAGCAGGGTGGCGTGTAGTAGCAACCTTTGTGTTGCTGGTGCTGCTGATTTCAGCTCAGGAGGTGAATAGGAGAATTCAGCTGGTGCATCAGGGGAATTTAAGTAGGTGAAATGCAATTACCCGCGTTGGAATATGATCAGGACACGGGTGCTAAACCCCGGCCTGGTGAAAAGTGCCGGGGGACTTTTAATGGCCATGAGTCAGATAACGCTTTATTTCTCATCCCGAGGACAAAACCTCTATTAGCAGAGTGTCTCCTGCCACTCACTGCAATGTTAGCTTAATAGGGACCCGTAGGGGCGAGTGTCACCTCCTGTGGCAAGTCGTCGTTGCTGCATCTGCTCCCTGCTCGGAGGAGGGTGACACGGAGAGGGAGGTGCCGAGGTTTGCCGGCTGTCACGGGGAGCCTGTGGCAGGACGCGGGCTGAGCGGGATGCCAGGGGCTGCTGCGGTGCCACTTTCTTAATGGCCGAACATATTTCCTGCTGGGAGCGTGCTACAGCATCCAGCTGTCCCCAGAGGACTCCCGTCCACAGGCTGACCTGCCTCCCCTTCGTTTGCCTAATGAGAACTGATGAGATCGCAGCTCAAGGTGGTTGGTTACAAAAAGCACATTAAACATGTCAGGGCAGGTGAGACTCCCACTATAAAAATTGGCAGTGTAGGATTAGCTGGTATTGCATTGGAAATCTATTAACATTTGCAGCAGTTTGAATTAGGAGCCTTGATAGAGTTAAAATTACTTTCCATCTCCTCTGTGAGCATTGTTGCTATCTTTGTGTACCTTGTAATGAGAAGACTTATAAACCAAGGAAGATGTTTTCCAAAGTCCTACGTGGAGCCATATTTCTCTGTCAGATTTACAAGCCTGTATGGATAAAGGAGAAGAAGAAAATGGACAGAGGAAAGAGAAGTCAGTGGGTTTCTGCTTATCAAGCTTGACAGCACACACCAAAGCACAGAAGTGGGTAAGTGGGGAGGCACAAAGGTCATGGCCTTGGGAACAGTCATGCATTGGCAATGTTCAGAATTACACAGGTAACAGTATCTTGTTTCTTATACACTCACTGCAGGGCAATGCAGGTGGAATAACAAGGGAAGGCAGCGCCTCAGTCAGGGAGCTGGATGCATGTAATTTTTTCTGAGTGGAATTCCGTTTCCTTTTAGTTTCAGGCTGACAGCCAGGAATTAACAATGTGTGTTTGTGCCAGAGGTTGAGGATATGCAACTATTTCTCCATAGTTGCATCTAAAAAGTTAGGAACCTGCAATCTGCTTCACTGCTTTGATAAGTGTCCCCTAGACAGCCTTATAATAGCAGAGTAAAGAATAACTACTGCTAATTTTAGCTTAGTGTGAGTGGAGTGGTCCCAGAATTAGTGCAGCATAAGAGGAGGTGAAGGCAAAAAACCAGGAGATGGACAAGTGAAACCACCTGAGTGGTGAATTTAGGGCAGAAACCCGGGGCAGAGTTTTGAAGTATACATTGGCCTACTGAGCAGAAACAGAAAGGCAAAATGGAAGGGAGAAAATAATGACTAACATCATCTGGGGAAAAAGTGAGTGGTCTCACAAGAATATAACCCCTGGGCCTTTCAGCACAATAAGATGGGTGATGTAAAGGAGGTGATGTGGTGATCTGTAGATGAAGCGTGAACAGGGAGAAAATCAGCAAAATATTGCTTACTGCATGGAAGTAGATCTGTCATGACATATTTTTCCCTAGATCAGAGTTTGCTTTAAATTAATGGGGTCAGAAGAGAGGCGACCATCACACAAGAGCTATGAAAGAGGGGCAGCATTAAGTAATCATGCATTATTTATAAAAATAGCCTTTGTTTCTCATACTGTATTTCTAGTCTCCTATAGAAACTCAAACACTATAGGTTTAATTTGCATCAGTCCTACTGGTTTGGGGTTTTTTTTAACTTTGGAATATTTTAGCTCAAAATATAATGCTGTTCCTTTCAGAACTTGATCCCTGTGTCTCAAATAACTCATCTTCAGGCTTAGTTTACATCTTGATCCTTCCACCAGCACAGCACCTATACACTCAAGTGAGTCCCTCTTTTGAACAATATCTGTATGTCTTCTGCTGGTAGAACATTCCAAAAAATTCCAAATTATCTTTGTCTTACGTGTCTTGGTCTTCATCTATGGACATTAAAATATCACTTAACATTATGTACTCACCATAGTCCTTCACCTGGCACAACCATCCCTGAGGCATGCCAGCAAAATAATCATTCTTTTTCTCAATATAAAAACTCATCAGCAGACCCACTTCCATTAGGACTCTGTGGCCTCTGATCAGCTTTTGAACCTTATCTCTGGCACATAACATGATATTTCATGTGATTTTCAACCCTTTCTCCAGCAGTGTCCAGGCTGCCTGTACTTCCTATTCCTTTGGCTCCTTCAGGTAACACTTTCTGCTTAACAGGTTCTATCAGCTGCTCATTTGATGGGGTACACCATATAAAGATATATCTATATATAGATAGATAGATACAGATATAGATATATCATATTTGAATCCAGTTATTTTGGTTCACATATGCAAAAAACATTAACCCCATTACCTAAGTAACAGTTCATCTGCTGATAATGTCTGCAGTTTTAAAGCTCTTGCAGTACACTGCTTAGGGTTATATTTTCTCTAGCTGGTTAAGAAGAAAAGCACCTCTGAAATCACAGTAGGGGATTAACATTTACTGAATATAGCACAGGTATGACAAAGAAGAATTTTTAAATTTTGGTAGCTCAAATGTCTCCTAACTATGATGGCAAGAAATCTAATTACCATTGTCAATGATCTATCCAAAATGCTGAGGGAACTAATATTTACTAAATACTAATAATTTGGGTTTCCAAATATCATAGGTTTTGATTTTTTTTCACGCATAGGTAACTTGACTTTGATATTACTAAAAATATAGATGGCAATCCAGTCCTGAAAACACTTCATTTAATTAAAAGCAAAAATTCCATTACATTACATGAAACTATAAAATTTATGTTGATCTTTTAATATACTTTTAAATCTATATACGGAATAAAAAGATTTGATGTTAATTTATGCAATCTACCATTAGAAATAAAAAATACCTCATGTAGTGCAGAAAGGTCAGGTTGTCAAATATTCTGTAACGTATTTTATGGTGCCCTCTAAATAAAAATAATTAAAAGGAGTTCATGAAGTAGGAGCAATTCAGAGAGAGAGATTTCCTAAACTCCATAATGCTAAGTCTACTGTTAACTCCAACAGTACAGATCTTTTGAGAAAAAAATGGGAAAGAATTATGTTTAAGTTTATAACAAAATTCAGGGCAGAAAAGAAATGTCAGACATGCATCACATTTTAAGTAACAAGTGAGCGAGTCAAAATTTGCCCTACATAATCAAAATGGAGTTAACCACCTTCTATGCACAGGTCTGGGAAAATAAATATCTCAAAATTTGCATCAAAGGAAACATCCTTCCTTCATTTTAATCATGAATGAGCTTGAAAACTAACTGCACTTATTTAAAGAGATGTCCCTTTCAATGTATCTTTTTTAGTATAAAAATGCTTTGTGAACCTTTTTTGAAAAAAAGAACGAGTACAGTTTTTTGAATATTGTAAGAAAAAATACCTTAATAATATTGGATAAACAAAAATAACTAGCATAATGAGACACCTCTATTTCCACTAGAGGTTATAAATATATGGAACGTTTCCAAGCATGGATGAATGGAACAAATTATTTAGCAACTAGATCAATATCACTTGTTGTATCCAAAACCAGGAACATGTGAAAGGAGTGTAATATTTTCAGGCAATATTTTTTTTTCTCCTAAGCTAACCTACAGTGCCCACTGCATTCCTATAATAATACAGTTGTCTACCAAAAGATCCTCTACCTGAACATCTGGCAAGCAATCTGCAAGCCATTTTCTATTCATGAATTATTTTCGTGCCTGCAAAAGAGAGATCCCTCGGAACAAGACATGGCATATAGACTCTGCCTTGTGCAGTTGCACCCACATAGACTGGCATGTCCACCACTGTCCTGGTGAACTCACTTGAGTAATTCTGATAAAAAATAGGCTGCAGAAAATCAATGTGCAGGTGATGCTTTGGGGTGTGTGTCATCAGTGCTTTATCATCTTTTTTCTCTCTCTTTTTCACTGTTTTATACAGAGTGACTGAGTTAGCCCAAAGCTTTTTACAGCTGCTCTCCATTTCCTCCAACAACTAAATCACTTTCTCATCTTTTGGTAGCCGTCTGGCTTTTATACCCCTTGGTCAGTCAAAATCTTTCTACTGGCCAGTTTTCATGTAGGATGGATTGTCAGAAGGTGAGAGGCCCTTATTTGCATTAATGAGGCTGACAAAGACCCAGCAACACAGAGGCAGCAGAAAAGGAATTTGCTTGTTTCCATCTCTTGTACCATGAAAGCTGGTGTCTGTTCTTGTAGGATATTCAGACCTTCTCATTGCAGCTCTTTGGTTAAATGTCACATTATACTTGAGAAATACGCGGCTCAAATTTTAACTTTCGTTGCAATCTGTAATTCTGGCCACAGGGAAATTTCATTTGCTAGTTTCCTCCTGGACAGCACAAAGACATCTTCACTTTCTTGTCCTGGGAATGCAACACTTTTCACTACATTTCACACTGAGTGATTCTATCTCCCCCAACAATAAGACAAGCTAAGACCTGGTGTTATAAACGTTTAGCCCAGTCTCTTCACACAGGAGGTTTGAGCTGAAGAAACAAAAATTATTTCCCCCTCCCTCTGAAATCTGGAAGAAGGAGACAGAAATCCAGATTGCTCAGGAACTACCTTGTATCTAAAGGTCAGGAAGGAGTGAGAAAATAATGACCAGAATTGATAGAACCTTAATATATAAGAAAATGCTGTGTTTTCCCTATAGACTGTAACTGTGTGCATGTAGCATGTATAACCTAAGTGCATATATATAGAGATACATGCTACATATAAAGTAATTTACATATATACAGAGAAACTGTATGGTATGTTATATATATAGTTATGAGTAGTTCAAGAAATAAAGGATGTATGCTTTAGAATTAATATTTTATTTCTTGTGATGCACTCTTTATGCCAAACTGGCACTCAAAATGTGTTACACAATATCTAAACACAGACAAAGGGTCAATTCCTTTCCTGGTAATTACATATTTGAGACAGAACCATACCTTCTAATTTTTGCCTAGAGCTAGGGAAGTTCTCTTATTTGTTCATGTCAGTGGCAAAACTCTTCCTTCAGTGGGATCAGAGTTTGATCCTGCTGCCCAAAGTAGAACACATGAAAATAAATGAACTGTCTGAACAATAAGCAACATGCAGACCTTTGTGGATTTTTACATATAGAATCCTTTGGCTTAAAATAGGCAATTTTCCATTGCAAGGAACATTAAGTCTGTAGATTGGAGAACTGGACAAATGGGTGATGTGGTCATTCTTGACTGTCATCCTCTTGAAGAATTATGTGGGTTTTTTTCTATCAGCCTTTCTGTAATCTTATTTTCTACTTCTATGCATTCAGCTTGAAATTTTCTATCCAGTTGGAGTTTTCCACCCTGGCTGGAGCTGAATGAGCACGAAATGATGACACCAAAATGTTATGTGGTATGTGCCACATGCCTGGTGAGACTAAGACGGGAGCTGTAGCGCTTCATTCACTCCTCCCTCCTAATACAATACAAATATAACCTTTTGGCATGTCACCTTCAGGCTGGGGGTTTTGGAAATAAGGAAAGGTGAGGGTTTCAGCCTTTTTGACCATGAGGTTGGAGGAAATGTTCTTTTTCCTGGCTTTCGAAGTCGTGGAAGTGAATAACCTCCGTGCTTTGAAACACAAGATCCACCTTCGCTGGAAGGGAGAATTTGATTACTTATACCTGATGTGTAGTCTTTGTTGACTCCATGGAAACTCAGGTTGACTTGGAAATGGCTGGAAAATTGTCTGCAAAATGGCTGCAATGAACAAAATTCGGCGAAATCGATGAGGCTTTGCAGCTCTGTTTCCGGACTTTGAAGCCATAGTTAGGTGGAGAGTTGAGGTGAAAAGAAGTATCTTTTTTTTTTTTTTTTGGCATTTTTCTCGCAATTCTAGTTCTGGGCTGTTGCTTTGATGTCCTGCTCTGGTTGGACATCTGTCAAAGAAGGAAACTGTCCTTCCTGTGCACTAAATCCCTCCCTTAACTTTATACACCCCTGACAGCTCCAGAGATGCTAACTGGTCTGAATGCTGGGAGGATAACAGCTGAAGCACAGAGGACCAAGATTTTGGGAAGTTGACCAGAGAGAATGGCAAAAACTTGTGGGTGTGAGGGAGACTACAGACCTACAGGCAGGAAGACTGATGCTACCAGCAGGGAAAAGAAATTATGGGGACACCAACAACAGGTGAGGAGACAGAGGTATGGGGAATTGATTTTGACTTGTTCCACAGCGGGTAAATGGATATGGTAAGATAGGATACCTGGGTTTAGGTGAACAAAATAACTGCTCGGGAGCCACTTGACATTTTATTTTGCCTTTTTCCTTTTCCTTGTTGTACAAATGATTGTGCTCTTGTTTGCCTTCTACCACTCACCCTCCCTATTTCAGAGATTAAAATGTGGAATTTTTTGTTCTGGAAATAAGCTAGTTTTTGAAGGCAAGGCTGTGCATAGAGAGGGTTATGTATTCCAGTATTGCTTATGTGGATAGTTTGGAAGATGCATTGTGAAAAGGTTTGTGTTTGCAGGACTTGCATTCTGAAGCGATTGAAAGGTGCCAGGGAGAATGCACTTTTCTTTCTTCCTCCCTCACAGAGTCCTTGTGTGATGCTAATCAGAGCAGATTTATAGAGTGCACAGTAAATAAAGCCTGAACAAAGGGACTTATCCTGAGGAGAAATAAAGAAAGTTGACTACTTGTTATGAAGAGTAAAGTATTCTAAAGTACTATTGTGTACCCTGAATGGCACTAGTATTGTAGGGAAAAGGAAAATCTAAAGCCAGCCTGTAAGCACAGTCATTGCATGCCGATTTAAAGTTTCCATTTAAATTTCACGAGGCAGTTGCAAATGGTGTTTTCCTGGGTTTTTTTTGAAAGCTTGATTTTGAAACGTTAATATTCTTTAAAAAAAGGGATTTTTGTTTTCACTCGGTATAACTGTGTCTATGGTGACTTATAAGTACACCTTTCTGACCATAACAACTCACCTTATAGATCTTTGAAGAAAACTTGGCAAAGAGACTTAAGGTCAAAGCCTGGTATGAAGCTGTTATTCCCAGCCTCACAGTAAACACAAAATTACTGACCTGCCTGAATAAGAAAACTGCTATTTTACCAGTGGTTGAGTTGCTGTCTGGATAGATCTTTTTAGCTTAAGAACTTTCTGTTTAAGTAATCTTGGGGCAATTTATTTTCATTTCTACCAAAGCCTGAACAGTAAATATATAGGGTAAAATATCTGTGCAGCGAAACTAAACATTTGAAAGTCATAGGGTATCAAAGGTGGTTATATTTCCTAAATTAAAAGAGGCCAGGGGTTACCTGGTAAGGCTTCAGACAGTAAAGGAGGGATACCAAAAAAAGATTAATTACATATGTTGCAATACTATGTCAGTGAAAATTGCACAATGAACTTGTTTACTGCAGCAATTCAGTTTCATTCCCAGCCAGTGTGTAAATACAATTAAAATGTTTATGTATTATTTGGTTAAATATATTAGCAAAGAACATAATTGGTTTTTCTTCAATTTATTGGAAGATAAAGAAGGAAAAAGTGAGCTGGGAGAGGCGATGTAGTGACAAAGGATATACGAAGGCTCTGTGCCTTCTTTGGCTCAGTCTTTACTGTGGCAAGATTGGTTTCATGTCTCTGCCATATCCTGTGTCCAGTGTGAGTCTCTGGGAATGCAGATGACTAATGGTGGAGGAAGACCAGGGAAGGGATAGCTTCAGTAAACAGGAGGAGCATAAGCCTGTGGGACTGGATATGTTCAAGGATGCTGAGGGAACGGTCTGAATTTATTGCAAGGCTGCTTTCTGTTATCTCTGAGAGGTTGTAGCCATTTGATGATGTCCCAAATTACTAGAAAACGGCAAACCAACCTAAGTTCATTAAAAACCAGGGGAAGGATTCTGAGAACTATAAACCAGTCAGTCCACCTTTGGCCCTGAATGAGGTTATGGAGCAAATTCTGTTGAGTTGCTGTTTATAGGGACACAAAAAAAAACAAAAAAATAAATCCCCCAACATGGTGATTGTAGTGGATACTTTGCATTCACTATGGGAAAATTGTGTCTGACCAACCTCCGATTGCCTTCAGGGATGAGAGGAGAGCAGAGGATATTGTTTATTCTAATGGCAACAGAACCTTGGCCACAGTCTCCCATAGTAGTATGTCTGCAGCCAAAGTGGTAAAAATAGGCTGGACAGATGGAAAACTTGCTGTGCTGCCAAAAGATTCTGATCAGTGGTGTGGAGTCCTACTGGCATGTGATTATTAGTGGCATTCCTCAGCAGATGATACGGGGACAAATGCTGATTAATGTCTCTATTAATGAGTGGAGTGGTGGGAATGATGATAAATCCTCATCAAGATTGCAGATGACACCAATGCAGGGACCAATGAATAAGTTGGAGGGAAGGACTGTCATTCAGAGATACTCCAATAACCTCAAGAAACGGGTTGACAGAAATGTCATGGAGCTCAGTAGTGGCAGACTGAAGAACATAAGGCTGGGGGAAAGATCTAAATGTCACTTTCAACTTCTTTAAAAGGATTTATAGAGAAGATGGAGCTAGGCTTCTGTCAGAGTTTCACAGCAAAAGGGCAAGAGGCAATGAACAGAGGCTGCAGGAAGAAAAATTTTAATTAGATCTAAGATAAAAAAATCCTCACTGTGAGAATGGTTAAACACTGGACCTCATTGCCCAGAGTGTTTTGGATTCTCTGTTTCCAGAAAAAGTTACATTTAAATTATCCCTGCATTGAGATGGGAGTTGGATACAGACGACTCACAAAGTCTTTCCAACCTGACACATTTAATAATACCGTGAAGACGAGACTGGTGATCACAGAATTCTAGGATCCAAGTTTATAATGTTAGAAAAGACCTGTTAGATGGTCAAGTCTATCATTTACCAATTAAAAAAAAAAAAAAAGATATAATTGCTTGATACAGACATAGGGGAGGTGTCATTTAGACTTTTCTGTTTGTGTGAATGTAGACCAGGAAGTAGTACAGTTACTGTCCTCCAAAAAAACATTGTAGAGTGTCTTTTGACATTCTACACTTCCAGTCTTTGAAAGACAAATTGTAGCAAAGCAGCAAGCCACACACATAGCTTAGCTTTATTTGCAGCCTGACTGAGGATGGAGCTCACCCTAATTTATGTGCTGCAGATAAAATAGAATCTGGACCTTTGGAAGGACTTGGGTAGGAAGTATCAGTAGCTCATTTACTGGCTGAAAACTGCACAAGTTTACAAGTGACTCCCGTCATTGAAACTTCTCAAATCTTCTGTCCTGGAATATTAGCAAATATTTTCAAATACTTTCTTGTAAGGGTCACAGTTATCTCTAAAGATACACTGGAGCAATTCTTGTTCTATGTAGTAGTTAACCAATATGTAGTGATGCTGACTTTGATCAGATATAGACAGTTTCTTACATTTGACTTTCAGGCATAGTTATCTTCTGAATACCTTAATGCTAATGTCCTATACGCTATTCATGTCATTGATGCAGGTTTTCTTGTCATAGATGGGTGTAAGAAAATTAGAGTTTTAAAATCTTTTTCAGGCGTTAGTAAAACTGTGGTCATCCTAAGGAAAGAGGAGACTTCAATAATTTCAAAGAATTTAGGATGTATTTATAATTATGGTGGTAATTTTGTTTCACACTGTGACATACTCCTTGTGATTTTGGTATGATTTCCTCTGCCTTACTGTATGGGAGAGCACCTATGTTTGTTGTAGTCACCAAATTTCTTCCTCTTTTAACTCTTGTGATACCAGTTCTCTCATGATACCAGTGCATGTAGTTGAAATGTATATGCATGGAGAATGTTCTGGCAGATAAGCACATCTTCAGGAGCCAAAACATGCTAGTATAGACTCACCTCCTGCTGTGCTGAGGAGTGATTTGTGGTTTGGTACCTTGATTGCTTTGCTATCACCCTTAATTTCTGTATTCTGTATGATCATGCAGACCAAGCATTACCTCCTGCTCTTACTCTGGTTAGCCAACTCCTTGACTCCCTGAAGGTTAATAGCAATGTGCACTTGGCAGTGTGGTTTTATATAAGTTTGGGCATTAGCATTGTCCACTTGGGGTTAACACATGTAGCTTTTTCCAGGCTCTGAAGCAAAACCAGACAGGGAGCTAATAGATGATAATTTTGCAGTAATGAGTATTTATGGTGATTTGTCCCTTAGCATCACTCTTTAGGGTGTACCACAAGACATGAACATCAATGTGCAGTTGCAAAATAAGTTAATTTAGGAGACATTATATTAATAAAAATTTCTTGTTTATGCCAATACTATAGTATTATAGGTCAATACTGCATAAAATCATTGGCTGTACATACACTAACTTGCTCTATAAAATGAAGTTAGAGCTAAATATATTCCTTTTAATTTTTTTCCTTCAAGAAATAACAATCTATTTGTTTGAATAATTTTTGAGAAAATTCAGCACATGATGCAAACATCTGTATTCATTTTCTTTCTGGCATTACGCCTTAAGCCTAAGGAATTCTTAAACACCTTTTTTTTTTTAAAGAACTGTTTCTGCCATGTCTTGCCTTGATTCTACTCACTTTGCAGAGATGAAAATCAATGCTCTAAACCTTTGGGATTTTGTTGGTTTTGGTTTTAAAGGGACATTTTAACTACGATAATCACAAAAATAACTAAAGAAGGAGGATTTATGTTGAAAGTTTCTCTTTAAAAGTCAAGCATGACGGCAGGAATCTTAATTGATGGTTCAGTCTGTACGCATTAAATGGACACTGAAATGAGAATCCCAATTTTCTAACATTTTGTTAGGATTATTGAGATCTCTTCTTTCCAAGATGGATGCAGGACACTCCATGGCTCAGGAAACTGGTAATGTAACACTGAGTCTATTATTACACAATTCACAGCCTCAAATTCGACGTGGAGATGACTGGAAGTCATTACATCTGACAACTGCTCCATAAATTTACGTCAAGGGGAATGATGATTCCAGTCTGGTTTGTTAAGGGCATCCGTCTGCCTAATAAAATCATCTCTGTTATTGGTTCAGATCTCAAAGACTAAACAGGCACAGAAAACAACCATTCGGGGAAAGACTCCAGAGGGTCGTGGGGTTGAGCAAATAAACACTCACATTCCTCACATCTCCCAGGAGCTTTGGTTCACAGACCTCAGCCACTCTTGATAAACAAACCAAAGGCAGTTTTGCTGGGCTGTTTTCCTTGAGAGAGTCCGTGATATTTCCCCACAAATATAAAGATGTTGCGTTCAATCACTGACGCTGCGTGTGAGGTTGGAACTGGGGATCTGTCTCTCCCAAAAGCAATAATTTTCTGATACAGAACTTAAACATTTTCCTGAATCTCATGAAAAAGTTTTTCAATCTCGCATTCCCACTGTTGCAACTTAATGTTTATAGGATTACATCTTCAGTGTGAGACAATCATTAGTTCCCTGTTTCAGCAGAAAGCAAGACACCTGACAAGCTGCCGAAGCCATATCTTTTTAGTACACATCCTGTGTCTTTTGCTCTCTAAATAAGCAGTATAATAGTGATGAATGTATAGATGTGGGCATATAAATGACTAGTTCGAGCCTCTTTCGTGCAACCATGTTAAAAAGCAGGTATGAAATTCAGGAATTTAGGTCAGCTTAATTCCATGCCTGGATAATTATCTAGTTTTATTTCGTTTCCCACTAATATAAACAAAAAAAGAAGCTTTTGGTTTTTTCTGTCAGTCACGGTGTGTGCAAATTTATCAGTATTTCAGAAACTTATTTTTTGCAAATGACATGAAGTTTTTTTCTTGTAAACTCAGGCTTAGTTTCTTTTTTCCTTTGCACTGCATTTCCAAGTGAGATTAAACCTCTTATAGCATAAACTGATTGTATCCAAAAGTAATTTCATGTATCAGCTATAGGCCAGTGACTATTCAGCATTTCTTTGAACAGGCCTGACAGGTGTGCAGGTGGTGGTTGCCCTATGAAGTTGCATCTTCTTAAGTTAGTTTACCTGCTGATGTAAACTGATGCCGCTCTTTGCAATTCAAGGGTAAGTCTGAATTTAGCTTCAGATGCATTATATCAGAATAGCACATTCTGAATATGCATTCTAGGCATATTCAGACCATGTAATCAAAAGCTGAGGCAAGACCTAAATATGAAAGCTGCAGCCTAGCATCTTCTTAAGTGAGGAAGAAAGTGGTAATGTAGAATTCAAAAATATTTATTGTGGGTTTGAGATACCTAAGCGTAAGTGCAGCAAAACTCAAATGTTAGATTTGATTTTCCTTGCCCTTTTCCCCTTATGTCCCTGTTTTCCTGTTGCCATGTAGACAAACATCCTCAGTTTTATTAAGATGCCTGTTTATAGGGCCATTCTTTCAACCCGATCAAGGAATTGATTTGGGCTAACAAAAAAAAGCAGTTAGGGAAGGTTTTTTCATTTTTAAGAGAGAATCCTAATCCGAAATGTAGCACAGACTTGCAAATGACAGTGCCAGCACACTAGAAAGCAAAGTGCACCATAAGACAGGGGAAGGAATAGTTTAAGCTGCTGTCGCCACTGAACAACTTACATTTGAAACAATAGCTTTAGAGGAGTTCCAATAAACACACAGGTGTGCTTTTTCCAACAAGATACTAACAGCTACCCACCAGAGTCCAACAAATGTAAAAGGAAAAACAAGTAGGTTTACTTATCAGAGATTCAAATTAAGTGGGAAGACTGGGTTGTTAGCAGCCCGATGCCTTCACTTAGAAACCAGCTACACAATATTTTAGAGATGCTGTTTCTAAAGCTTCAGCGTGTGAGTCAAGAAATTTGACTCACAGTCTGACACGAGATAAAAAGCAAAGGATATGAGAAAGTGGCAGGCCAGAGGGAGCAGATTTGCTGGCTGTTACCTTGATACCTTTTTTGGCAGGCAATATAGGTTAAAGGATAAAGGATTTTAAGCAGCCAAGAGGGTGTACAAGTGAACCAGGGTCAATATCACAGGAGGAAATAAAAGACATGCTCTGCCCCAGAGTCTAACACCTAAAATTGAATAAGCTGTCAGCTTTATGTAACTATTTACCCTAGGGTGGAAATTAGTAGTTACCTTAGCAACACTAGTATCTGAGACATAGCCATGCTGACTCTGATTTACAGAGATGCATTCACGTTGACAATGTGTTAAGTAATCTTCCTGAATGTTTTACTGTGTTTTTATGACGAATGAGACACAGTGAAACCGAGAAAAATGTTTTCTCCAGATTTCAGAACACTAGCTGCTAGTCAGACCCTTACCTGGCATAAATCTAAAAGACTTCATTTGCCAATGAATTGATGCTGATTTATTGCAATGGAAGAACCAGCTCATCATTTTGAGCAGCACCATGGTTTATTACCAGTCACTCTTTCTACTTGTCAGCTAGGAGAGAGTTTGATTTTGTAATATCGTGGTCATGAAAATGGTTAACAACCCTCAGTGCTGCCAGATCTACTGGGGTAATTGAAATGTGCCTTTACCACTAAATTGAGGGTTGCCTTAGATTCCTTCCTGTCACAGAATGCTTGAAATATTAAGGACACAACAAAGAAGTCATTACTGAAAGCACAGCTTTTTATCAGGAAAGTTCTGCATTTGGACCTTATGATACTACATGGTTCATATTACATGCTAGTTGAATTATTTAATCCAATAAAGTTGTCAGCAGTCTGAGCTTCCTTATACACATACCACACAACCATCTTCAAAAGATACATTAAAGTATATTAAACTTTACTTTAAATACTCCAAGCAAGAGTGAGTCTGCTGTGTTCCAGGCTAAACTGTTATTAGCTCTCAATATATGGAAGCTGCTCCTTATTTGGATGCTGAATTTACTAAATTTTTAGCTATTTCACCTCAGGTATTGTGGGTGAATTCTAATACTACAGATATTCAGGTTATTTTAAAGTATAGGTACTTTACATGCTCTAGAAAGGGTTATCCTTATTCTTCTCCATAGTAAACAAACCAGACAATTTATGGCATGCCTTTCTCAGTTATTTTGGGGATCTTCTTAGAACTCTACTAAAATCTCACCTTGGAGCACAGACACTGAATGGTGGGACATGTTCACCTCCTACCATCTGTAGACATCCCGTCCTCAGAGGCAAAAACACGTTCCTAATGTTGTTTCACTTTTTTATGCCTCCCAGGTTCTGCAGCTTATTGGGTGTGAGGAAGCCAGGTATTGATTTTCATTTTGTTTCTCCAGTTATATGCTCTTTTTCCACCTGGAAGTCTTGTCCTGTCAGTCTTGAGAACTTGTTCTTTTGGCAAGGATTTCCAGGCACGTGTCAGCCCTATTCTAAATGGAGTGAGTGTTTCAACCATGAAGGAAGTGGGTTATGAGGTATGTGCAGAAAGCCATAACACCTACCACATGTATAAAAATCTGAAGCATATGCAGGAGGTGCGTGTTGTGGATGGAAAAAAAAGATGCAGAGTAAACCTGTTACTAAAATGGGGTGTATAGGCTGTGCATATACATATATATATATATATATATATATATATATATATAGGGTGTATATAAATCTGTGTATAGGCTACAGAGATACAAGCTGCACTTGCATATGCTATGAGGTTTCTGAAAAATGCTAGATTCAATGTGCATGCAATTCCTAAACAATATTTATGTGCTGCAGTTTTCCAGGAAAGCTCAGATTAGCATAATATGTGTATAACCATTATATATAACGAAGGAATAACTAATCCATTTAACTGCATCCTTGACACCAGAGTTCACATCCAAGTTGTTCCCTGCAAAGACTCAATAGACTTACTTTGGTTGAAGTTTTCTGGAGCAAACTGGTGCACTGAAGAGCCATACTCTGGAAAGGTTTATCTTTATTCTTCTCCATAATAAACAAACCAGAATGAATTTATGACATGCCTTTCTCAATTATTTTGGCAATCTTCTTAGAACTCCACTAAAATCCTACTTCTTTCTCTATTACCAAGTGTGTTTCCTTGTGGTTTACCATATTAATACACCCTGTTGCTTTAACAACATCCTAAGAAGTCAATTCATACCTTTCTGTAGCAGCAAATTGGGGGGGTGGTTTATTATTCCTTACTATACTGTAACCTTCATGCTATCTGCAGACATCACTAGGCATCACCTAGACTGCTGATAAAATTGTTAAATAATTTTGGATGATAGATTTATCCTTACTTAGACTTTGCCAATAATGCATTTACACTCTATAACCAATTATGTTTTTTAGAGATCTGCCAGTGATTCAGCTCTTATTCCACTTATTGCGCCTTGTTAATTTTGTGTTAAATATCTTGCCAAGAAGAAGTTTGAAAGAGGTTAAATGCTTTTAAGAAATGTTGTTATATTCCATTGATGGCATTGCCATCTAAACTAGGCATGTTATCATGCCCAGAAAGAGATAACAGAACTGTATCTTTAAATAAGAACCACTTCTCATGATTAGCATTAAATTTTCTTGTTTTGATGCCATAGAATCTTGAGGGAACTGGCTTTTATTTTTTGTGTAAGGTTTGAATCAAGACAGTGTACGTTTAGTACCCCAGCAGAAACCTTTTCTAATCTCAAAATTTGATCTTTAAAAACTTTTTCAAATTGATTCACATCTTTGATTCAAGTCAAGGTCCCTTGTTTGCAGAATGAATTGTTCAAAACTCTTCAGAAATTCTTCAATTTCCTCGAAAACATCCACTCCAGTCAGGTTAAAGCATAATATTTTTAAAAGGGTACAGATACTGTTACTGTATCATATTCTCTCATTATGTTAATGATTTTTTTTTCCATCCCTGTATTAAACTTGATGTTCTTGCCATAACATTTTATTACATGTGGAAACCTCCTCTTGCTTTGTACCAAACACAACTGAAAATTGAGAAGTGTATATTTATGTACCACTACTTCTGATTTTTCTGTCTATGGTTAATAAGGGTCTACTTTCTCATTGATTTTTTTTTTCCTCTTCCTGATATACGAAAGTTATATCTTTTTCTTTGTTTCATGTTGGTTACAGGTTTTGTTTCTGATTTTTACCTAGGGCTGTAAACTTGGTTATTGTCTTCTACAACTAAGGGTTTAAAATTAACTTTATGTTAATATAGTAAAAAATGGGAAATATATTTTCAAATTAATGGATTGATTTGTAGTCAGTATAATTTTATCAAAACCAATGATTGATCAAACATTTAATATCTGTATTTTTAGTGGCAATTAGAGTTTTAACTGATTAAAATTTTAGTGGAATTAATCTGCTCAGTCTGGGGTGGAGGAAGGTGTTAGTAATTTCCAGGGTTTTAGTATTATTTTTTTTTTTATACTTGCCTGTTATTTTTCTTCATACAGTTTTCAGTTTATTTTGTATATGTCGTCATCTTTTGATATGAAATCTATGTGTATTTAGCTTTTACTTATCCTTCATATTTCTATTCATTGAGTATAGCTAAATGAGATCCCTGGTCCTGTATGGAACTTCAGTGATTTGTGTTTTTTAGTAGATGCTCAAAAGACTACTAATGATACACAGCATAACCCTGGAGAAATGGTGGGAACAGGTAAATACCCATTCCCTTAATGATTCATTTGTTATATAAAACACTTATTTGTTTTCATTTCAGTAAATTTAGTGTGCAGAAGTCTAAACAGGTGGGCATAGGGAAGAAACTCTCTTTAGCTGAAATGTTTCAACTGTAGAAAGAGGCTCCAAGGTGCACAACTGAACACTCCTGATCCATGGCTCACCCTCCTCCAGCACCAAGCCTCCACGTGGAACAGGTGGCTGGACACTTTGACTCCTTTGTTCCCATTGCTAGAGTTACTAAAAATTCTCTTTCCTAGCAAGCTATGCTGCAAATCAGCTACCATGTGTTAAAGGTGTCAGGAGTTAAGGAAAGACTTCCTAAAAACACAATGAGCTTGAAAGCAAATCTTGGGGAGGGGGTGGAAAGGGTTCAGTCTGACAGATGAAACGTGGTTTTAATTACTTTGAGAGCTGCAGAAGCATCCAGAGAATGGATGATCCTGTGAATTCCAATGTGTCTTGCCCTGCAGTGTTGCAAGGGCACAGTACAGGTACATGAAATAAGGAAGACCATGGGTATAACAGCTCTAGAAAACAAAAAAAAAAAGAAGTAAGTCAGAAATAGGTTTTTCTACTTGTAAACACATGGATAACAGTAACAGTTTGACATCTGAAAATAAAGATTAAAAAAAGGTGCAAAGGAAGAAAAGCAAACATTTTTTGCATATATTTTTGGATCCCGTGGATTTCTTCCATAACAGTTCCCTTGGGATTGCTTCTTTTCTGATAGGAGGAACTAATCTTTATGTACAGGAGCAGTGCCTGAAGAAATCATTAGGGCAATGAATATTTCAGAATGAGCATGGGGAGCACTTCAGGGAGAAAGGCATATCAGCAGGAAACCTGTTCTGAAGAAGTTTATGGCATTTTAAATCATTTCCTGGCCTCTTTTTTGCATGTAAGAAGATCATTATATTGGCAACATGCATGTATCACAATTTTGAAAGCTGGATTTTTCCTTGCTACAAGGGGAGAGGGTTAACAATAGCTGTGCAAGAAATGTGTTATATTTCTTAATTTATTTGCTGCAATAGTGCTTGGATTCTGCTTTTATTGTTTGTTGGTACCTTTTTGATGGGAGTTATGAATGACCAAAGAATCAGCATAAAAAGTCAGTCCTTGTCAATCCACGGATATGTGGGGTGAGAATATGATACTGGATGCAATGAGAGGTGGAAGTTTGTGTCTTGCTGCTGATCCCATGCTTATCCCCTCTGTGGTGACATGTTTCTGGAAAGAACACTGACTCCTGCTCTGCCTGAGTTCCCAAAGAAGTGAAATGAGCTGCTGTCACCAGAACAAACATGTGGATTGTCTCTATGTAAGGTAGGGGCTCAGAATTCCTGCTGCTTATTCCTTTTGTCCTCAGGACCAAGCACAAGAGGACCACATAATTGTTTTGCCTCCTGGTTTTCCTAGTTAATGAGGAAAACAAAAGGGAGGAAGAAAGGAGGTAGTCTCAGTTTTCTTGCTGGGGGCTCCCTGCTCCGTACCACCATGAATAGCAGGCTTTGTTTCAGTTCAGTCACCCCAGGGTTCTGTGCCTGCTCTGCAGGACAAGGGCTCATGGGCAGACTCCCAAGTCTCACTGCCCAACAGTGACAATGAACAGAGCACCTGTTTGGTGTTCTGTGTTGAACAAAACTACCATGCCTGGTTGGGATGGAGTTGATTTTCTTCATAACAGCCTGTGGTGTTTTACTCACAAAACTGTCTTTATCTCAACCTATGAGTATTCAGCATTTATTCTTGGACTTTTCCCCTCATCCCACCGGAGATGTGGAAATGAGTGAATGTCTGGTTGGAGGCTTAGCTGCTGGCCAGAGTCAACCCACCACAAAGGCAGGATGTTGCCAAACAGGTGGCCTCAGGAAGACAGCAGCTCCCAGCTTCTGCTAAGTTAGAAACCTCTGCTTCGTGTGTAGATAATATAGTTGTCGCAGCTCAAGGCAGCTTGTGTCACAGATCAGGAACTCCACGGCACAAGGAGCCTCTCATTACAGGGGTTGGGGAGAGAAACTGTCTTGAGATGAAACCTCGCTAAAAAGGTTTTAAAACAAATTTAAAAAATGAATAGGAATGAATTGCCAGGGCCGGGTGTCATTCACCCATGAATATGAAACTGGTGAACTGCTAACTGTGGTTTGCAATATATTCTTTGTATCATTCTCAGCACCTGAGGAAAGAAAGTGGTAAGTATGACAAAAATTTTCTAAAGAGCTCCAAAGCAATCCTAGTTAATATAAGAAAATAAATCAGATTTCCACGAGAATAAAATTGGTAGGAGCTATAAAATTAAGAGAATTAATTAACAGACCCATGAATAAATATTATGCAGTAAATGAAAGTGAATAGTTTTTTTGTAAGAGGAAGCCATTTCTCCCTCCATGTGACAGACACAGGTGAAACAGCCAGTGTCATTTACCTAGTTATGTAAAATAGCCCTGAAACAGAGGGTTTACTGAAAAACAGGAAATTATCATTAGGAGGTGTCTTTTCTGGCTGATAAATCATTAGGAGATTAAGCTTTATAATGGAACTTCATTGTCAGTGATGCCCCAGGTCATCTGTTTGGGACTTACAGTGCTTTATATGCAAACATATTTTCAACTTGGAGAAAAGGGTGAATTGGAAAGTTAAACATGGTGATACTAAGCAGACTGTAGAGATGGTTTCTGTGGTGAACAATTAGATAACAGTGTCAAGAAACAATGTTGATACAAGCTAAGTAGTAGATATCCTCAGTGTATGCTTCTTTATGTGGTTTTTTGCTAAGCATAAATTGGGGTGAACATTGTCACATATTTCTGTTGATTGTCTGCACACAAATGACTTCAAAAAGGACCAGGACACTGACAAATGTTAAACTTAGAGGATCTGCATTCATCTTTAGTCTTTAAAAATCTGTGTGTTATAGCCAGGTCTGAGTGACTCAGTATAAATCATAAGGATCAATTTAAAGCTACCTCACCTAAACATTTCTGATATAACTGCAAGTACACACTGGAACTCCTCCTACATTCGTGCCAAACACAGTGGAGAGCTGGGGACAGAGTGACACAAATTACCAGGTTAACTAAAACATTGCTTTCCAGTGAAACAATACTTCACCTGGGAAACGGGAAAAAAATTGAATAGTACAAAAAACTGTGCTCTTGGTATTTACTGAATGTTAGATCAGCAGGCATTTGTTAATCAGTACCAAGAATAGATGGTCACAGAGGCTAAATTTGTCGTTGTCTACATGTGTCTCCATACTGGTGGCTGGGAACACTGGGATGTGGGAAAGCATATTTTGCAATTTCCTTTAGCTGTAACAATCTCTATGAGAAAAGGAAGGCTTGTCTTGACACAGTCTGCTAAACATACCTAATATTAATATTATATAAGTACTATGTATTATTTTACTATGGCATATATATAATTTTTTTAAAAGAAAATGTGCTTTACTTAATGGTATATGTATATATTAATCTTGGCAGGAAAAGTGGGAAGAGAAAGAGTGAATATTTCTAAATTAATATAGAAAAGGACTAGATTTCTAACCTGCAGGAAGGGATAAAGGCCAAGACTTGCTAAAGAAGTAACCTAGAGGAACTCCCTAGGCTGTCATTAGGCATCTGTCTGCTTTTCTGTAGTGCAAGACACCTACAACAAACCATGTTGAGAGGCTGGTTGTTCATCACACTCCAAGGCAAAGTCTAAATATGGCCTTTTGTATCCAAGCTTGAGGAAGATACATTTAAAATACAACCCCCTTTGAAAGAATTTTCTAGCAACAATTGATTCTGGTGATACGTCTCATGATTTTGACTGGAAAGAAAAGAAAAAGTTGTATTTTGAAACATCTGAAAATAAAAAGTGTACTGAAAAAACCTAATTTTTAAAACTATCATGTTCTCTTTTTCTCTTCTCCTTCTTTCTGTCTTAGAAACACATTTCAACCTTTAAAGGACTTGTGAAAATATACGTTCAGTCTTGCTTTTCAACGTTTAGATCAAGTGATGGTGCCAAGACATATCCTTCTGTGGCAAATAATTCACAGATTCCAACTCACTGGAGAACCCAAAAGCTTTGTCTTATGCCACTGTAACTTCAGCAGTATTTTCCTGGCCCCTGGATTAAGTTTGCTGAAGCAAAAAGATGGCGATCTGTCTGATCTATTCCAACAGCACTGCCAGACGTAAAGGTGATCCATCAGTGTTCCCTCTCTAATAGTAACTATCTCAAGTGGGCAGTAAAGAATGACCAAACTGACTATCAGATGGGAAAGAGCAGAAGCTGGAGCAGTATTTTCCTTGCTCACTTTGTACTTGATTGTGTATCCATGCATTCTCATCTAGAGTTGCACGGGTTGCTCGAGCATTTAATTGCTTGAATCTCAATGAGCTGAAACTGCTTGGTTCAGGAGATAGCACAGTAAAAGTATTCTCCTGAGGTGGCTATATCATTTTTTTAAGCTTTACAGCCAAGTTAGAAATAGGCACAGATTTTAAATGTTGCCAATGACTGTATTCAGACAGCACGGAAAACATGAGCCTGCATTTTCTGCTACACCCTTGTTCCGTCAGGAACAGCAAAAGGAGGAGTGTGGGCTTCCCAGGGAGCTGCCTAATTATCTGGCTGACTACACACCAGCTTTGGCCTTGTCATAGCCACTATGATAAACTGTACCAGTTGATAGTGTCCCAAAAGGGGACAGTCTGGTGCTGAGCCCTCCTACTTCTCTATCACTGAGTAACTAGGTTAAGGAATGGGAGGGCTGACTTCATGTTAGCCCAAGTTTTTCAGTTCCTGAAGTACACAGACTGTAGGTGTCTTGCCAATATCAAGGTGCCAAGAAGGATGAGACTAGCCAAGAGACTCAGGGAAGAGGGAAATGTAAAAATAGTACAAACTTGGATTGTGCTTTTCTCACATATTTGAGGAAAAGTGGATGTCTTCCAGCTCTGTGTGTGAATGGTGTCACTGGGGTATCTGGTATCCAACTAAGCATGCAGCTACCATGTGTCAGTATTTATAAACGAGGCAATTCTTTCTCAAATTTGCTACTTCACACTGTTTGTGTGGATTTTTTTCAGTTGTTTGTTTGGTTTTTATTTTTAAACTAGTTTTCCCAAAGAGTTTTCGTGAGAGGGGAAAGGTTTCTCGTGCAGTAGAAAAAGTGCATGGACTTTGGATACAAATCAGGCTGGAGAAAAACATCACCAAAGAAATCCAGATAGTCAGTGACTCATGTAAAATACAGCTTGACATTTGAGAATGCAAGATGATTCGTGGGATGTGGCTAAAACAACTCTCAATTTTCTATGTCTCCTGATAGAGAAGGCTGTCAAATCTGGAACAGAACATATGATTTATTTTTATTTCAGGGTAAAAATTGTCTTTTTGATTTTCAGTCTGCAAAAGATAAGCACTTGCCAGTGCACATTTATAAGCAGCCAAAAAAAGAGAGCATACTTGGGCCAAGCAAGAGCAGAACTGGAGTTACAGACCCTGGTTTTTCTCCAGAGCACAACTTATAATGATAATGTTCATTGTGTTAAATGGCCTAACTTTGTGTTTTTCACTAGTTTAAGTAAGTAAAGGTCTTACTGTTGGAATCTTTATGTTCTGACTTTGGTAAGTAGAATAGGAATAAGAATTGTCCCCTTATAGATGAGCCTCTTTAGGCTTTCACTTAATTATGCACTATAGACTATATAAATATGACCCTTTTGCCAGTTGGGGAATAATCTGAGCTTCGGTTTAACAAACCTTATTTATAGCATGGGATTCTTTCACTTTAAATGTTCAGTTTTCTGGGATTAACTTCTACCTGAGACAAAGAATGTTCTGATTGGGTTTTCACCTGAAAAGGAGGTAAATGATAATCAATGGTAGATTTGAAGAATGGTAAAAAATAACAACATAAGATCTGGCCTTCCTGCATATTGCCATCATTTCTCCTGGGGACAGAGGGTGGGTAGGAGAAGGCAGAAATAGAGAAAAAGTTGTGTTAAGCCTCATTCTTGTTATAATTGCTTCTTAAGGTCACTTCTCTACTATTAAGGTTTGTGTGCTGCCTCTTCCTCCAAGCTCTGCTTAAATTCCTTGTTTAACTATCTGTGCCTTTCTTTTGGTTACCAGTGATTTGATTGTGCTAGTAGCATTATTTTACTGTCATAGAACTCTACATGGAGGTGATAATACTGTCCAGTGCAACTTTGCTTTGCTTAGAAGTTACCTGTTTCCTTAACACGTTCACTTTCACTTACAGTGCTTCTTTGGAAAGACAAATGCCATAATCCATGGATAATAAGAGGCTAGACTAATTCTGTCATGTCAGTGCTGTCTTAATCTGCCTCTAATCAGATTAAACACCTTACTTGGAGGTTATTGACATCGCAGATTGCAGAACTCCAAGGGAGATGTTACAGTGTATCAGGTAGTAGGAATTGTGATTTTACTGGCCATTTGTAACTTGAAATATTTTGCAGAGCGTATCCAAAGGTGTATTTTAGCTCAAGTTAAAACGAAAGTTCCCATCTGTTGAGATATTAGCTGTATTGGCTCATTTATCTTTTCAAGAGAGGAGTCACTAAAAGAAAGCATTTTCTTAAAGATTTCTGATAAATTTTTGACCACTGTAATTCCTGTCTGTGTGTGTGTTTAAATATACACTCACAAAATCCATATACTCTGCTATTTTTGCTTAAAGATGAGGGAAGTGTTTTCTTAAGACCTTTCTGCAACTAAGAGGTGCACAATGAGTTGCACTATAAATAATAGTGAATCAACACAGTATCAGTCCAATAATTAGAGAACCCACAAGCTGGTTTTCTTTATTTCAATATCATCTGTAGTCACAATGTTTTTGGTGTAGTTACTGGCAATAGCCAACATGCAGGAGGACTAGTTTAAACTTGGAATTTCTGTTTCATAGCCAACCCTGACTCACAAAACATGATTTGCACCTAATAATAATGAACTTTGATCACAGGCTGATAGTGTGTTTCTAATGAGATTTTATGAAATAAACCCACAAATGATTCTTCAGGATGTATCCGGAAAAGTCTTCTAGTGAAGATGAAGAAACTCTAATTACAAAATTACATCAGCGATTGTGCCCAAGTTTTATTTTTATCTCTGCCCAAAAACATATTTGAATAATTATCAGTAGCTTTAAAAGCTGTTCTTGTTTCATGATTTTGTTAATTCTCTTCCAACAATTTTTTTTTCTTCTTGATCAGAACAATGTATTTTTAAGGCACTTGATTTGACAGTGTGTACTTCTGATGATGCCAGTCAGTTCTGAACAGAAATCAAATCGTGACCTTGAGTGTGGAAGCTTATGACTGCCTTGTACTTAGTCTTTGCCTACATCAACAGCAGCTGGCACATCACAGGTAGTGCCTATTCCCTCTTGAGTGTGTTTTGGCAAAAGAAGTCATCACAAAGCATCTGTATTCTCACTTTTGTATATTCTGTCAAGAGCTATATTTAATTTTTAACTTAAAGTAACTCTTGCTCTTATCTTAAAACATAAGACCAAATTTATCTTGAGTGAAATGCCTACTAAATTTGTTTTACTGTGGGTAAGTTTATTTCCCCGTGTCAGGTTTCAGCCTAAAGCAATTGCTTCTGAAAGTTTATTTTGTGGTGTCTTATGTGTGTTTGCAGAAATGTTTCTCTCCTTAAATAACGCCAAACAGCTGTTGTGCAACACATACAGTACAATACCATTAAAAGGTAGACTATGTGATTTTGAGATGTCACTGTATTATTGATGATAGAACAACGGAAGAGATTAATTTAGCATTAGAATGTAATGCTGTTCTTTATGTCTCTCAGACCCACACAAAGTACTGAATCAGATTTTTTCCATTATTAGCACTATAAATTTTATATCTACACAAAATGTACTTGTAAAATATGCATCAATCACAGATGTTGTAATCTGAGAAATAATAGTGCTAACCTGCTTTGGAGAACAGGGCTACTATTTGGTAATTTGTGTTCTTTAATACAGTTTCAGAACTTGGAATGTTTTTACCTTTTAGGTTTTGTTCTTAAGCTGCAAACAGGAGGGGGAAGAAAGGAAGAGAACAGGAGCAAGAAAAGATAGAAATTATTGGACTCAGATCAAATACTAGGCTAAGAAAATCTCTCAGCTAATTGTTTGTAAGATGGACTAGCTACAGGGCTGTAAACTAATTAGGAAATAAATCATACCACGTGATAGGATAGTTGCTGCAAAAAATTGCATCTAACCTTTATTACTAAATGCTTTCTGCACTACAGATCAAATTTAACATTTAAATTCAGCCTGCTGACTGCCCCGCCAGAAGCCCAGTCCCGTTTCCAAAACTTTGCACATCCTTATTAAAATGAGAGTTTCCAACACTATAATTTTTTCTCTTTTGCTTTCTTTCATTTACGTAGTTTCATTTATGTGCCAATTACAGTTCCCCTGCTGGTTTCGGTGGGACACGGATAGAACCCCAGTATCAAGCATCCACTGATTCCTCATGAATGGCTTTCACCTCGCACGTTGTCCGCACCTTTTTACTGTTTTTCAAGTTGTGCATTCTTCTCATGGCAATGAAAAATGCCCACCATGGACCCAAGTCCCTCTGCAGTTAAGTTTGTGTGCAGACGTGGCACTGAAATGGGCCCACCTTCAACAGGGCCGGAACGGCCTCAGCCTCCCTCACGCCACGCGAGTCGCCGTCCGCGCACCTTGAAATCTCTCACAAGATCAGGGTGTTCCAAAGGATCACCTTGAGCTTAAGTTTTTTTGTAACATGACGGCGTGGCTGAACTTCACCAGTTTTTGAACACTGCTGCTTTTTACAGCCAGTGGTCTTTTCCCACGTCCCACTCAATTCTGACTCTTCAACCCAAAGTATCAGGTAAGCATTAGAATTTAGATTTGTAGACAGACAACCTAGCAAGATGGCTCCCTTAATTGCATGAAAAAATAATAGACTTCATGTTTTCACTTCCTGTTTTAAAGTTTTTTAGAGAGAGGACAAGGTAGTGAAGAGACTTTTAAACTGAATGTGTGCTAAGAAAGTCCACTTAACCCAGAGATTATAAAAAGTACTGCAGCTGCCGCATGATAGTTGTCACAGGAAGATTTGGGTTGCTATTGATTATTTGAGAAAAAAACCTCCAAAATCCTGTTGACAATTTCAGACTTCAAAATAACCATTTTATTCTGTGAATCTTGTTACATGCATTCATTTGTACTGTTCAGTAATTAACAAACTGTCACCCTTTATCTGTGATATTAGAGGTGTTATCTTTTTAACCTCTGTTGTTGCTCACACTGTGAGAAGAGATCAACATTCAAAAGCAAAAATGTAATCCACACTGGAGAGACGTCTTTTTATCCTGTTGAAAACAAAAATACTTGCAATGCTTTCAATATGTCTGTCTTTACCTTGTGCTCCCTCAAAACTATTCACCACGTGTCACTGAGTATTCTGGGCTTGGACCTCTGATCCTCCTGATGATGGTGAAGGCTTTTTCCTTACAATTCCATCTGTGATTTCAGTAAACCTCCCTATTATTTTCTTTTTAGGCTGAAGCTGTTGTGGGAGCTGCTGTCTAACTGTGTTCATGTTTCACATCTGATGGGTTCAGTTTGTCTGCGCTCCTCAGACTTCTTTCTAGAAGATAGAGTACATTCTTTCCAATTTATTGTAATTCCTGGTAAGAGCAATGCATTCTAGGAAATTTCCTCATTGTTGTGGTGTTTCAGAAATATCTCTAAAGCAGAGAAGGTGTTAGAAATTGGTTTTATTGTGTCAGTGTTGATCATGCTTCTGTAGCCAAAAATATTTCAAGCTTTTGAAGGACATTTGTTCTTAAAGACCATCTTATGCCTGATGTCGCTATTATAGCACCTATAATTTTCTTGGTAAGTAAAAAGACTTGATGTTTAAAGCAGTATTCCTGGAATATTAACAGGCATGCATTTCTTTTGCCTTTTTTAACAAAACCAGGCATTTCTGTTACTGATTAATGTCATCAGCAAAGTGAAGGTCATTAAAAAGGGTTATGCCCATTTATGATTATCTTTCTCTTGATTCCAACAATAAATAATGCAAAAATAGCAGGGCATAACAAAGCCTTGTTTTATTCTTTAGCTTCCTCTGCTAATTCTTGAATGCTGATCATCACTTCTGTATAATCAGTATGATCATAAAGAACTTGGAGCATTTTGATTATCTTGTCCTAGCACTTCCTAGTATTTTTTTCTTTTCAAAAAGTTATTTCTCGGAAGATATTTTGGATAGAAATATCTTCTGACGTAAAAATTATTTACCATCCTGCAGTTAATCGAGACACTTAATATTTTTCTTTTAGGGGAGTTATTTTTCAAACCTGTAAACTCAAACCTTTTTTTGTTTGTTTCAGTAAACAAAAATATATAAAGAAATAATTCCCTTTTACGTATCATATGGCTGGAAAGAAAAATTATACAAACATATAATTACTAGTTCTTTGTAAAATGGAGAAGAGAGACCTCTACAGTAAGTAGAATTATCGCCTTATTAAGTATGGGTGACTATTGCTGGAAATTTTCCCCAAAAGAAATGCGTGTAGACACCTATAACTTCTGTTCCCCAGCCTGCTGTCACTGAGATTGTCAGAGTCACAAAATGCACACAACATCTCCAGCAATGTCATACCTCTGGCCTACATGGGCTGCAGTGTTTGACTTTGTCCTCTTCAGGGTACCTGTCATCTACAAAGCAGACAGCCTGCAGCTCCCACAATCTGGCCCTTTTTGGATCTTGGCAGAACACTGAGAGAGCAACTTATTCACAGGATGCGCTTGTCATCATCACCATCCTTCGTTTCTTGTGTTTTCACAGCATTGCAGGTAATGACAGAATGGATTGTTTGACAGTTTGAAACAGATATTAGGATACATTGTTTTGGAGGTGTTTCACACATCTCCTTCCTTATCTGTAAGTATCTGGAAAAAAAAGGATTCAGCTGACTTCTGGCTCTACTTTCCTCTTCACCTTTCCGAGAGTTCTGCTCTTTAAGCCTTAGCATCAATTTTTGCAGCTAGCAGAAAAGATACTTTCAGACCTTAAGCAAGTCAAGTCCAGTTGAAAAATACAGGACAATACTGCAAAAAAAAAAAGGATTTACTTTAAGTTTCATAAAAACCAATATGAGTATTGTTTGAACAAAATGTTGAAAACTCACAGACACTAGTCCTATGGGAAAACATTTCGACATCTCAGAATTAATTCCTACTGAGGGTGTGATATGATACTATATGTCTAATGCATATGTTGTGATAAGACCATTGTCAATGCTTAAAACGTACTTATTAATTGTTTGATAAGAATGGACTGGCAAACGTGGTTTAACAAGCCACAAATATACATGTAAAGGCAAATCGCTCCTTCCTTTTTTCCCCGAGTGAAAGTCTTCATGATACCATAATGTTGCAAAACTAGAGACAAGAACTCAGTTCACTGATCTGTAACAAGAAGGAGAAGTATATATTTTTATATTTGTTTATAGGGAGAGTATATTTTATATGTGTGATACACAGGGAAAAATATTTTTGCATTCTAGTTTTCTAAGTGTTTTTTAAAAACAAGATTTTGACTATGGATTCAGTAATATAAATATGAAATCTGCTAGGTGGAAGGAATATGCCTAATACTAGTATATAGTTATTTCCCTGACAATGGAAAAATGAGCTTCACTAGTACAAAGCTTCTTCGTAACAATTTCACAGCAACAAGAAAGTTGAGGAACGATTTTTAAAAATACAGATTTGAAAGGCGTAGCTTTTGCCAAACATGCTTATGAAAACAACTTTATACAGAAACTGCACTGAGACTTTTCCTATACATCAAATCAATCATATATAGATGTGTTGTAGAAAGAATGATTCAGATTCCCAAAGGAATTTAAGCATGTAATGATTTTGAGGAACACCAATGGAAGATTTTCAAGGATCTTTAACAAGTTAGGAACTTAACTCCCATGGTTTAATCTGTTTAATCAATTAAAAAAAAAAAAGGCTCTTTTAAAGACTTAACAAAAAAAAAAATCTGTAAAATTGCCTTTAATGGTTACACTAATGCCATATTTTTCTAGAAAACCATTTTTCCAAGGTAAAAGTAGTCTAAACTGCAATTCATAAAAGATTGGCTTCTGTGATTTAAGGACTACATTGCACTTAATCATATATGAATTTGATAATTTGAGTAATGAAAACACAAAATTAAAAAACCTATAGAAGAGGTCATAAAAAATGAAGTTTATTCTGAATATGATACTTTTATCTCTAGAAAAGAGACTTTAAAAGCAAAAATGGTTTATTTCACTCAGCAATTTAACTCAGTTCAAAGACCCACACGAATAAGTTTCTTGCAGAGCTCTGCTGCAACCAGATGCTGACAGATGAAACAAGTCTTTTCATTTTACCTTCATTACCTGCCATAGTAGTCAGTTATGCCTGATCATGTAAAAATATATCATAATTTTTATTAAAGCCCATAATTTAATGTCAAGATATTAACCTTTCCCTATATTATTATTTTCTTCTTACAATTTTTTTAGCATATGGCTCTTAACTCTTCCAGCAAAACTCCTCATGTTTTAACTGCAGTTGCCCAGAATAAAATTGTTATTTCTCATAAAGATTACATTCATTTTATCTTTTTGAAAAGCTTCTTGAACTTTAGAACTGCCCTCAGCTTTCTTCAGTAGATGATTTTTTTCACTTATTTTTCTACCTTCCATTTCTAAGTTTCAAGGCTACAGTTAAAACTCAGTTTGTTTTGGATTTTACCAGTCAGAAGCAAACAGGAAACTCATAAAAGACATGGAGTCAGTCTAATATGTTTAGAAACTGTGCAATAAGCCTGGTATTTTCATTCCATAGAGGAAACCCAAGACTTTAATAGATTGGCAGGAAGAATTACCAATACTCTTTCTGCTGTTAAGTTTCACTGGAGAGGTATAAATGTTAAACAGAGGGTTAACCAGAAGGTGGAGATTTGAGATAATTTTTCAACAAGTTTTATATAAATTTGTCAAAAATAAGTTCTTCAGAAGGTATATGGCTTGCATTTATAACACTGGGAATCCAGTCCCTACTTTCAGATGAAGGCAATGAAGATGGAAAATGAAGGCAAAATTTGCATATTATATTAAGATCCAATTTGTAAACATCAAACTATCCATACGGGCTCCTTACTTGACGGTCCTTTTGTGTGCAGTTGACTCCTCATTCATACCTTTGGACTACTCTGTATTTTACACTTTGAATTAATAGAGCTTTTCAATTTAGCAACTTAAATTAAACTTTCCATTTAACAACTTACTGCAATAACTTTTGCTAGATGTAAGAAAGCAACTTACTTGACCAAAAGACTCCAGCTGTTAAGAAAATGAGAACCTGGCAATATTTGGGGATACTGGCTACAGTTCAATAGCTACTTATATAGAATATAGTCTACCCTGTTACATGATACTTTTGGTATTTTTCTTGCACATATAATCATGAATGCTATAAGCTCACTGGGTGGTGATAATCTATTCTAAATATGGCAAGACAATTTTTTTTTAAACCCACAAAGAGTTGTATTTAATATTTTTATCTCCCCAAGGCTATGCTAAGAACAGAAATTAGTGCATGATCTCAGACAAATTGCATTAAACCAAATGGGATCTTGAATAAAAATAATATTATTTAAGTTATAAAATGTTCTACTTGAAACTATTTAATCCAAATGACATATTTTTAGCACTGCCAAGAACAGTATATTTGCAACCACATTACGAAATTCCCGTTTAAAGCTGAATAAAAGGCAATTGCACTACTGCTTTTATAGAGATTACAGTTATATACCTGTGTATGCATATATGTATCTTTATGGTATTCTCATTCTGATGTACTGCTGTCTGTATGCATAAGAAGCAAGGGCAAGGAGGATTTGCATCAGTGTTTGGGAAGATGAGAATATGCCAGTTGTCTCCATCAGAAGGTAATAGACTGACATGGGAGGTATGACTGGTAGGTGATCCATAGGACCTGTGGCATGGAGCACACCAAAAGTGGCAGGCTCAAGGCACCACGGGCACCCTCAGAACTGTGGCCTTCACCACACCGTGCTTACAATAATACAGATGTCTCTTAACACTAAACCCAGAAACTTATTTAGTTCTGAAGACACTGTCACACAGCAAAACTTTTGGTGGCTCCCTCGTGCGAGTTGAAATATGTATTTATGAGTCGTAAAATTTTCACAGAATCACAGAATACGCTGAGTTGGAAGGGACCTACCAGGATCATCGAGTCCAATTTCTGGCCCTGCACAGGACCATCCTCTACAGTCACACCATGTACCTGAGAATGTTGTCCAAATGCCTCTTGAACTCTGTCAGTCTTGGTGCTGTGACTGCTTCCCTGGGGAGCCTGTTCCAGTGCCCAACCACCCTCTGGGTGAAAAACATTTTCCTGATAAACGACTTAAACCTCCCCTGGCTCAGCTCCAGCCTGGGTTCCTGTCACTGGTCACAAGAGTGAAGAGATTGGTACCTGCTCCTCTGCTTCCCCTGATAAGGATGTTGAAGACTGCAGTGAGGTTTCCCCTCAGTCTCCTCTTCTCCAGGCTGAGCAGACCAAGTGACCTCAGCCACTCTTCATACAGTTTCCCCTCCAGACTCTTCACCACCTTCATGGCCCTCCTTTGGACACTCTCCAAAAGCTTCATGCCTTTTCTTTGTCGTGGTGCCCAAAATTGCCCACAGTACTCAAGGTGAGGATGCACCAGTGCAGAGCAGAGCGGGACAATCACCTCCTTCATCTCTTTTATGATGGAGAAGTCTGGTAAGAAAATTCCGAGATATACAAACCAAATATATATAGAAAATAACTGCTCTTTCCTAGTGTGTGCAGGAGACTCATCAGAAAATGACAGCTCTGTCTTAATTTCTATTATGCTGAGACCCTTCTACAGTCTGTGTCAAAGGGAAAGAACCTTAACAACAGCCTAGGAAAAAACTCCTCAATTTCTCATATAATAAGTTTCCCACTCAGTAAAGTATATAATTATGGGGTTTGTTTATCTGGGATTCCTCCTCTCCCGCATCTCCTATCCTAGGAGAGACTGGGGTGCTAGCTAATGTGTGCTAGAGTGTGGCTACTCTCTTTTCCCAGACTGGAAAAGCCAAGGTTCTCAAGAAGACTAAGAGCTTTTCATATGAAAACCCCTAAGAAAATGTTTCAATTTAAGCACTACAGATGATTCTATATGACCTCAGTGCAGGTGAAGTGCAAAAATGCTTTGGAGTCAGTTTAAGCCCTTTTTACAGGAGTCAAAATAAACTACAAATAATACCAATCAACCACAATAATATATTTTTCTTTTAAAAAAATAAAGGGCTTTTCCCCCAAATATCTATAACTTCCCCCCATAGGGGTTTTTTTCAAGATTATATATAATATGTTCCCTGGAAAAAAAAAAAGTCTTTTTTAGCCATTTCAAAAGTTTCCAGTACATGGTAGTAACAGCATGAGAAATAGCATATGTACAGAGAATTTAGCAGCCTTTTTTATTTGGGTTTTTCTGGTGTTTTTGTTTGGTTGGTTGGTTTAGTTTGATTGGGGGTTCTTTCAGGGTTTTTTGTTAGTAAGTCATGTAAAGCAAAGGAACTAAAGATCTGCTTTTGCTTGTTGACATGGATAAATTTCCATTAATATGAAAGTAGATAGGGTTAAGCCAAAGCTGAGTATACAATGAACAGGAATGGGGCCAGCTCAAGGTTGAGGTAGGATTATCTCACTAGTTCGATCCAAAATCAAATCAGTGACACTGTTTTTATAGAGTTGTGTGTTTCACAAATTAAATATTGTTTCAAAAGTGGTCATTGTCAAAGAACAGGACAGAAGGGAAGAATAAAGTACAAGAAACTTGTAATAGGTTTAGTGTATTGCATATATAGATATTCTGGTTTATGTTTCTCCCGTATAATCTACTGAATACAAATCAGTGCAGAATTTGGTTCTCTGGTTACAGTTTCTGGGAACTGGAGCCCCATTTACAGTTTCTGTACACGACAATTTTTGCAGTGTGCAGCCTTCTTATCAGCCAAGACCTTGCTGACACTTAGGAAATGACTATCCAGATATTTTTTTCCTGACTTGCTTCACAGAAGAATTTCAGCATTATTCTTAACTGTGCATATTACCCAAAATAGTTCTGGAAATACATGTTGATCATTTAAGAAAAGTGGTTTTTAACTGCTACCAATACTAAGGCAATTTCAATAGCTGAATTGCATCAAATGATACCACACGTTCACTTCTATATAGTTCATTTTAATTTCTTATCACCAGCCATCTCAGTCATTTTCCAGGGAAAAAAATATTTTCTTAAATTACACATTTAAAACTTGGTAAAGAACCACAGCAAATATCTATAACTTAATGGTCATAAGGGTTATGATTAGATCAAGTTTTAGCCTTTACTGTTTTCTTGTTCAGACATGCTGAACTGTCTTTAGGATATTAAGTTTCATGGATTGGTTGACGCTGTGTTGCTTTAATTGGTTCATTTTAATTTTATCAGTCATTTTGAGACAACAAAAAAAAGATGAGGGTAAAGTGACTGTCCAATACATTGGTTGTTTGCTTTTCAGTTTGTCTCTACCTTTTGAAATGATTATGAAACTGTATATGCAAAATTTTCATACTGGTTTTCCATCTCAGAAATTCTACTCAGCAACTAACTTGTCTTTGTTTCTACAGGTTGCTGCTTATTGTTCTGGTAGTGTTTTAATTGACTTAATGTACAAAGTGTTTGGGAGGCCAAGATTTTTGACTTTAAGCAAGTTAGATGTCATAGTAGGATGGGAAAGGATGGGGGACCTTTAGGTGCCAGCCAATTGCTTGGGCAGCACAGATGGTTTGTCTGCTTATTACTCATTGTCTGACAAGTCAGAGGTCAAAACAGGAACAATTTTAAGTGAGGATTTGGATTATTTATTTAAGATAAATTCAACACAATATTTTCCTTAAAATACATTTTCCTAAAAATGCTGGAAGCGTCTTTCTTAAAAACAAAATTGTGAGAAATTGGTAAGGATAAATGAAAGATTGAATGGGAATTAATTATTGTACTGGCCAGCATCATGTAAACTCATTAGAACAACTGCCATAGAAAATTACGTGATTTTACCTTTCTTTTTCTTTATTAAGTAGCCAGTATTTGATGCCATTGTGTTTCCAATAGGATAATGCACTATGGATCAGTCATCTTCTGGTATAAATGAGTGTAATTTATAATAATGCAGAGGAAGTGAACATAGTAGGAACAAAATTCAGGCTTTTCCATTGACTTGTCTACTTCTTAACTTTGCTGGAGTGATTCAAACTGCTTGTTTCTTCTATCCTTCTCCTTATTTCTGGTTGCTTCATGCAGTTGTTAATGCACTTCCAGCTATTAGTGTGCTGACTTCTGTATTTGTAGACTATCCTAAACTAATTCCTTGGTCCTCGCTCCTAATTTCTAACAAACTTGCAGCCTCATACAGTAGCCTTCTGCTCTTAAATTTATTGTTAGAAGAACTGCAATTGCCTAGACTTAACTAAGCTTGGATGATAGTGTGTGGCATGCTTATTGAATTTGTGATGGAACAAATACATATATGGAAGAAAAATTAGGGAGAAAAACGTCAGTAGCATGGAAACATTCTTGGAATGAAATTATAATTTAGTTTTGCTTCAAAATGACTATTTCAGGACTTTGTTTTCTGTTTTTCAAAATAAATGGTATAATGGTTAAATGACAAAATTCGTCAATTTTGAAGTACTGATGAAATTTAAACTGAATTATGAAACAACTTGCTTTATTGAGTAATTTTGAACTTAAGAGTGACAATTTATAAATTATGCCAAATGTCATGCTGTCAGAACTCCTGCTTTTTCCACAGCACCAGCAACATCTTTCTCTCTTGAGTACATCTTCTTAGTCTTGTTTTATTATCTCTTTCTCTTGGCAGTGAAACTTTAAACCAATTAATGACAGAATCACTTTATTGCCAATGAGGGATCTTGTCAAATACATTTTGGAAAAGCTGGATAGAGAGCAGGCTAATTAAATAACCTTTATAATGATTCTAAGAATTCTTGCCTTTTTTTCATGAGCTCCCTTACCTGTTCCGTGTATCCTTCGCATTCAGAATTTGTGTAGATCTTTCGGGACTTTATTCAGGATCAATTTTGAGAGTTAGTCATCTGTTGTGATGGATTGACCTTGGCTAAGGGACAAACACCCACCCAGTCACTCTCTCACTTCCCCCTCTTAGCAGGACAGGGGGAGAAGGAAGAGTGGCAAAGCTCATGGGTCAGGGTAAGAACAGACCGTTCATCAATCAGTCACGGGCAAAACAGACTCAGCTTGGCGAATTTTTTTTTTTCCCAATTAAATTGGATTTGGATGGTGAGAAATAAAGAAAACAACAAAAATACCTGCCCCACCCCTTATTCCCAGGCACTGCATTCTCTGCTACTCCGCGTTCTCCTACTGAGCCATGGAAGAGGGATGGGGAATGGATGTTATGGTGGATTCATAAGAGCTCCTCTCTGCTACTCCTTCCATTTTCCCCAGCTCCAGCATGGGTCCTTCCCACAGCCTGCAATTTTTCAGGATAAACCTGTTCCTTCAGGCCACAGTTCCTTTGGTTCACATCCACCTGCTCCACCACAGGGTCCTCCGTGGTTGCAGTGTGTTCATCTGCTCCACGGGCTGCTCCAGTATCTGGAGCACCTCCTCCTTCTCTCACCTTGGGGCTCACAGGGCTGTTTCTCACACCATTTTTGTTCCCTTTTCTCTCTATCTAGCATTTTCTCCTCTTTCTGTGCTTTCCCAGCAGTGCCACCAGTCTGGCTGATGGGCTCAGCTGTGTCCCATGACAGATCCATTGTGGATCTGGCTGTGTCCAGGACAGGGTAACCCCTAAACTTTTCTCACAGAGGAGCAGCCTCCCCGTGCTGCCAACACCTTGACACAGATACCCCACATTTCATCCCTCTTTTCTTGTAGTACTTTCAAGGTCTTGCAGATGCTGCTGGCTTTTCCACTTCAAATCTCACATTTACTTGCAATCCATCAATAACCTAATTTAACATTGAATCCAAGTGATTAAGTGAAAATGTGCTCTTTGAAGCTTGTACTCATGGGAGGTGGGGAATTTGCTTCACGTGTGACAAGCTGTATGAGCTGCATAATATCATTTACTGTCCTTCTTCACCGGTCAGGATAACTCCTTATTCTCCTTACTCTGGAAAAAAACCCCAGGAGTTTATAAGCTTTGTTATGACCACCACTCATCACCACTGTTTTAAGAGTGATGAGGCTTGCCTTTTTTTTTCTTTTTTTTTAATAAACATAATAAACAATTGACTCAAGCTGATACCCATGAACTCTTATGCTGGACAGGTGGGACTGAAAATTACATTGTCTTTGAGGATGCTGCATGTCATGCCTTGCCTACTGCTTTTATTCTATTTAATGAGTAGTGAATATAAGTATTATTTAGTTCTCATTGTAATCCATCAGATAGTTATCAAACTAGACTGTGCTGTGAGACTTAACTCAGTGATCTTATTTCATTATTTATTTGAGTAATACTGTAGTGACAGAGAGTTGTGCTTCCCAGTTGTGGTTCCTCAGTGAATTTGGGACAGGGAGGAGAGGGAGGCACGTTAAAAACAGTATTCCACTACCGTGCACCCTGTGAATAAAGATTAATGAGAGTTACAGTAGAGTAACGTCACCTCTTACACAGGCTCTTGAGGAAGAACTTTGCCTTGACTTGGGTAAAGTTAGGAGGATGCACAGCATGTACCTTGTCTCTTAAATGTGAAGAAAGTGGTGCCTCAGCTTTATGCAGCATATCTATTTTGTTTGGAAATGCATAATGAAAACCTCCTTTTTACGGGTGGCATTTTGAGTCACAGAGTAAATGCTTTTGTCCGAAGTCATGTAGCTGAAACAAAGAATTGCATTTGGATTTTTGAAAACTTACACCAAAGTCACTTTCTGTGATCTATCTTTCCAAAAAAAGCACCCAAATCAAACCAAGACTAAAAATTCACTGATATTGCGAAGGAGGATGACAAACCCATCCATTATATGACTTCGCTTCTGTGACTATTAAAATGTACACAGGTTTAGACAACCATTCAAATGTATATTTTTATATGTATTTGTGCTTAACTAGGATAAAGCTCAGTAGCACTTGTTCCCCTAGGTTTGACCTGGACTCGTTTCTAATTTATGAACCCTAATATTTAAGCAATTTAAAGGCTAATGTTGTTTATAGATGTTGGATGCTAATAATCCTGTTCTATTGTATAAATATGTATTTACACTGTGAAGACCTTATGAAGCTGAATTAGAGGCAAATGTAAATATCGGGGTTAATTTTTGCACATTTTCTAGCACATACCAGAAGGGAAGAGTAAAATTGGTCATTATGAGTACATAGTGATGAAAAATGGCTAGACACAATAAAGGATAATTTCTTTGGTTTCCAGAGCATAATGGAGTATGAATCATATTTAAAATTAATGACTGAGAAGACAGATCATGATTTGAATGTCATCAGTAGCTATTTTACTCCTCCCTAGAGCTGCAACAAGCCTTTTATGAGAGATGAGTTTCTGCAAACAAGCCCTTCTAAGCTGTCTGAAAGCTCCTAATTTATAACAGAGCTTTAGAAAATGTTTTATTTTTACTTTTTTCTGTGCTTGGAGTAGGGGGAGCAGACTGGGAACACCACTAGTAACCACTAGTCCAGCAAGTAACATGCAGTTATTTGTTTGCAAGTACTTTTTCAAAACTGACTTATTTTGGGGTGGGGTGATGTTGGCAGTGCATGTCCTTGTTTTCAGGATGGTGTGTAGTCCTCCTTTATCCTTTTCTAGTTCTGAAATAAATTTGAAATTCCTTCATTGACTTTTGGTATTCAGAATTAGAACATTTGCCCACGGTGTCTTCTGCTTGTTAGTGGGAAAGGGAGAGGAAAAAGGCAATATACAGTATCTGTTTGTGGAAAAAAATGGTGCTTGCCCTCAGCATTTTACAAAAAAACAGACCTCAGAGTATGTGCCAGTATTCAGTTTCAGTCACTGGAGACACAGCACAGTGGAGTGGGGCATGATATTGTTTCTCTTTAAGGGAATCTTTTTCTCTTACTGTGTACATGTGGTAGGCATTAAGTAAAGACAACTAGTCAATAGTGAGTCTTTCTCAAGTAGAAGGCATCCCGATGTTTTTGATAGCCAAAGATATTGAGCAACAACGAAGGAGGAAAACTGGGGGAGGGGTGTTGGCTTCTATGTATGTGTAAAGTAATTCATGCTTTTTTGATTTTCACCATCAGCAACAGTCCTGAAAGTTGAAGTCTGCTGCTGGAGATAAAACTTTTAATAAAAGATGAAGTGTGCCTTTGTTTTAAAGGACTGCGGTTTAGACCTCTCCTGACATTCAGACTCTGTGTTTACTAAAGTTGTTATGTACTTTCAGTTCACAGGCTGTCCTTAAGCTGTTGGAGTTATTATAGTGGTGTATTACCTTTCATTCTACCTACCAAATCTCTCATGGCTCATTTGCTGTGCACAATGATATTCTGTGAGACTGTTTTCATTTTTCAGTAACTTATATCACAGAGTATCCCAGATCTAGCCATAACTGTATTTCACTGACAGGCTCCTCTCTTTTCTTCCTTTTGGAGCTGCCTTTTGAAGGGAGCAGTCATAAAGCACAGCTAGTTATGATCCCAGTTTAAAGGACCTGCCAAATTATACCTCTTCAACAGGCACAAAGGCAGGATCACAGGTTGAAAGCAGGCATTGGAATGGTTCATTTTTACAAAAGGATGTAGACCAGAAGGGATACTTTCATGTATAATACCTAAAATAATAGTCTGATTTCTGGTTTAGGGCATCATTCTTCATGCTGCACTGTCCTGTTTATGGTCTTGTAATGTCAGAAACACTTTCTATTGTATTTAGGCTCTCGTATTCTACGGCAATATCTAGAAAGATAAAGAAGCTATTCTGTTAAAGGTAGCTGAAATTTTGTTGAAAAATGTTCCCCTTCACACCGTTACAGTATATTGTTTTGCAGGAGCTGAAATGGGTACAGTGAAAGTTAAGGGCTCTGGTGATCTGTAGCCTGGCAACTACTGCAGAGGCCTGAGGTTTAGAAGTTCTTGATCTGGTAAAAACGTTCCTGGGGAGATATATATATATAGAGAGAGAGAGAGAGAGAGAGATACACACACATGTGCACTCATAAATAAATGTATGTATTTTATATATATGTGTGTGTGTATAAAATAACAACAACAAAGTAAAATCATCTCTCTGCATGCTACTTTTGTACATCCTGGGACACAGTATGCTGACTAGTACATGGCAGAATCTGTTGTCTTAATGAATACTTCCTGAAACAAAAAAGAAAGTATTTGAATACACACACACACACACAATTTTGTATCATTTTCTTGATAGGCTTACTTCTTATTTTAGTGTGATGAAAAGCTAAGTGTCAAAACATTGGAATTTTAAAGTGATTGCTGTCTCTTGATCAGTTATAAGGGTAAATTTCTATTTGCACTATCAAACAGGCTCATGGACGACAGAGACTAACTCTGCCCAGGATGACTCCTCAGTTGCCAAAGCACAAGGACTACAGGGAAGTACTCATCTTTTTCACATATGGAATCTTGGAAGGGATGGTAATGGTGGGAAGTCCATGGTAGAGGGGGACAAGAATAAATGGAAGGCATCCTCTGGTGGAGGAAGACAAACAGTGCAACTTATAAAACTTCTAAAAGTTGTTATCTCTAGGCATTTCTCTGTTGCACTTTTTATTTTGTATAAGACATACCTGGTACAGCATTGTGCTGTTTAGGAGTAGGTCTGATGGTTTAGGAGGGCAGCCCAAATTATATATGAACAGCTTGTTCCAATGCTCATGGAAACACATTAGAAAAACATTACACAGAAGCAATAATTTGAGATCCCAAACACGTTTTTTCCCCATTAACAATATTTTAAAATGTAGAAAGCACTTCTGTGAAGCATGAAGGATGGTCAGGGGTAGCTAATGAGGCTGATAGGTACAATTGCTGCATGCTTGATCTGCCTTGGATCCTAATGCTTATTTGGACATTCTTATTATTGTGTGGGTGTTAAGTCTGTCCAAGCTCATAATCGAGAGATATATGGTCACTCAGAGGGTTTATGTCTCTGTCTGGGAAAGCTGGAACAAAGCGATCGGGATATAGTTTGTTAGGTTCATACAGAAAATTTCTCATAGAAAATCAGAGCAGACTAATTGCTGGGCATTAGCATGGGAGTCATATGAGCTGTGATAATGATATGGATAATGAAACCCCCACCTCTGGCCATCACTTTTTCACCTACGGGGTCAGTAAAGAATTTATTCAACCTTGAGTTGCATTTTATAATTGGCTATTTGTATCTGGGAAGATTTTGGCACTGTACAGTACCTTCAGATAATCATTCATTGACTATAAAAGGGACTAAAGTGCATCAGAAGAAAAAATGGTTTGGACCCACTGTCAAAGTGTGTTGGAAAATATAGAGTCAAAACCCCCATAATTTTCAGTCATGGATCTTTGAACTCTAGAGGAAACAGTCGGAACTGACAGCTTAGCAATAGCTTAGCAGATTTATAAAAACTGTATATCAAGCAAATGATATTTTGGTGTTGCATGCATATACTGAACTGAGTAGGGCAGTGCTTTGCTAAGTGTAGTTTTGTTTTGGTGATGTGACTCCTCAATCTCACAAAAGGGTGGCAATTTCCCACCTTTAATTCCGCGCTGGGTGTTGTGTAACATCACACTAATGAAAGTCCCCCTAATAACAGATGCTAAGTAATAGAGGACTCTTAACAGCCTGAAGGTTAACAGTAGGATATTATTAAGTTACTTGCTAAAACCTGAATTCAACATGAGATGTGGCTACAATTCCTCAGCCTGTGTTTAGATGCCTAGTTGAGAACAGAATTTGGGAGTCAAATTTTCTGAATTGTAGCATATGCAGCAAGAGAACTGTTAGGAAGCAGCTCATGCCTTATATTTCTCCAGAAGGCAATTCAGCCTGCATTTCTTTATTAGCTGTATAAAGAGCCCAGGGAAAGCATGATTTTAGTTTAAGCTGGTTTTGAAAAGACTATTAGGCTTGGGTTTAGGCATTCTGAGTTTATTATCCGAGGCACATGGGCACAGGTGTCTGTCGGTGTCAGTGAGCTAAAATGATGCCCACAGCAAAGAATTTTGCAAACCTCCCCAGTGTGAGCTGTGGATTACTTCCCAGGGAGACCCAGGCCCCTTTTCCAAGAAGAGCTCTCGTGCAGTTGGCAGGAGCCTCTGAGCTGACATGGGGTGCTCTTACCTGCCATTTCACACCCACAGCAGCGCTAGTCCTCCATTCCCAAAAGTACAGTCCTACACCCAATTACCTATAGAAGGTGGAAAAAAGATACTAATAGCCAAGAGGTGATCAGGAAGAGTTTCTTTAAGTATCCCTTGTCTTGCACTACCTCTTCAAACAGGGAGCTGCTTAGGACTTGTTTCTGGCTGGCTACCAGCCCAAAGAATTACCGGATTTTCACTAAAGAATTTCAGTAGTTCTGGTTGGATGTTTTATCTGTAGGAAAATTGCTTAAAATACACTTAAGTTTTGATCATCTAGGTCTAAAATGTGACCCCAAATCTCCTGCTCTCTGGTTGCCTCTAATGACATGACTTTTGCATGGATATTCTTCAGGTATCAGCTCTGCTCGTGGGCCTACTCCTGTTTGAAACAGCTATGTCAGTAACTTCAGTTACAATCAGATCAAAATCCAGATGATGTCCACTAAAATAAAAACCTCTGGGTGCTCAGCACACACTCAGAAGATTAGATAGCTGTGGATACCCTCTTCATGATGCTATTTTTCCTGGACACATGAGAATAAAGAGATTTTTATCTTCAAGAATTTTTCATGATGAAGGCACATATCAGCTTAGGTAAAGAAAAAGTAAATCAAATCAGATTTAAGCTATTTCAAGTGTTCTTCTTATCTTAATTTAAAAAAACAAAACAAAACCCCCACAAAACAAACAAAAACCACAAAACAGACAAAAAGCAATTAAAAAAAATTAAAATAAATCCAAACCCTCAATAGTAAAGAAGGATACAAAGAAATCATTAATAAAAAATTTTCTTCATTTAAATTTTACTTTTCAAATTGTTTCTGGCTTCAAAGTTATTCCACAAGTAAAATTCAGTTAAGTAGATCTAAGTTTTTAATTTAAGTAGTGGAAAGCAGTAAAGTTTGTTTTTCCCCAAGCTTCTTAATCCAGAGATTTCCAATCATTTTCTTAACATAATAGTTGGAAAAGCATTCATTTACTCTATTTTTAATTTAGCTAGTAATGTGTTTCTGATCTGAAGGGGTTCTTTCAAAATACACATTGGTTTTATTAAGGAAGTCCCAAGACCACTGTAAGTTTTAAAATCAGTCTAAGGATTTAGTTTCATAAGACTATGATTTTACAAAATGAAAGTGAAATGTTTCTGTAACTTTTTAGAACTTAGTATTGTTTCAAAATCTGATTTTTGGTAATAAAACTTCAAGGTAAAAATTACGATTACAGCATAGGATAGCAGAGGGATATCTCAGTCAGTCTTGCTTATTATACCAGCAGAGAGGTAAATTTCATCCAAAAATCTCTCTAAAATCTAGTCATAGGGTGGATCTGGGCCATAACTTTGCTAGGACCTTGTCAAACTACATATTCTGTGGTTTTTACATTCCTACAGGACATCCCACACGTACTGGGTTTTTTTCTAGTTTTCCCAGGAGAAGCTGCACCATTGCACTGTGGTTCTCAACCAGAAAAACAGAATCCAGCACCTGTCTGTCTTGGCAGAGAGCTCCAGCCTGCTCACTGCCTCCTCCTGGGCAGATTTTAGGGCAAAGACACAGCATTGCTGTATATGTTGAAGGATTTGCTGTAAGCTGGAACTGATGTTCCCAGGGGCTGGACCATGAATGTAAACTCAATAACCAGGTGATGTGGCAGAAAAGGGGGGGAAAAAAAATTGCTTCGAGGTCTGTCCTACTGTCAGACCTCACGAGAATTTTAGATTAAGTTTGCTGCCTGAATTTTTGCTAGTAACAGGAGGGTACAGTATTAGGCAGTTTTACAAGTGTGGCTGATGTGCTGAAATATTAAAAAGTTTTTTTTTCTTGTACTTTTGACCTGTGAGACATTAAAGCAGCAACGCAGTTTAGGTTTCAGTTGTGAGAAATGGAGAATTCTTCACATGACAACTGCTGGGTTAAGTATTTGTTCAAAACCAAAACCAACTCATGAGTAACATAGGCAGCTAAATTGCACCATCTGGAGCAAGAGGCAGATGTAAGCATCTTTATTTAAGAATCAATTTCTTGCTGTTTATGAAAGATGTGTGGAATTAATTCAGTCTTTTTTTTGTAGGTAGCATCATTCATGGGAAACAGCTTTGTGTAAACATCTGGAATATAAATTCCTTAGCCATTTTAGGTAATAAATCCAGAATAACTGTTAAGCATTAATAGGCAGGATTGCTTAAGGACTTCAGACTACTTGACAGCCTGGACAAAGCACAGGCAGATGCTTTAGGCAGACCAGAAGCAAGACTGATAATTATAAGCAAAGCAGGGAAGTGACCTTTTATTGTGGCAGGAACTGGAAGCATCACCATACACCTCAACACAACACAGGGCCCAAATTAGACAGATCTGTTCACTACACCTAGACAATCTTGTTTTCCATCTGGTGCTCTGGGCCTTCCAGGTCTAAGCTGGGCATTCAGAAGGTGAGGCACATAAAATTATCAGTCATCTTCTAAATTTTACAGAGAAAGTGGCATTTTCATAAGAATGCAGCCATTTTGTTTTCACAATACTAATTGGTTGTCAATGATTAATGAAATGGTAATTGGTTTTGCTACTGAAAATTACAGGGCTTGATTTACACAATTATTTTGTCCATTCAGTGTTTACAGATGGAAGGAAAGAAGTGTATGAAAATAATTTATAGGTGATCCTCAGAAACTTTTTAAGCTTCATCTAAGTTCGTTCAAAGTGAATATATAAATATAAAGATAAAATAAGGCAGTAATCTATGTACATTCAGGCAGAAACAGACTATGATTTAGAGCTTCTTAGGATAAAAAATAATGAATGAATAAGACTGATTAATTAAAACTTAACATTTAGTTGTGCTCTTTTATAAAGGTCCATCTAATTCAGTGCAATTTTTTTCCAGATGGAAGGCATGCATAAGATAAATTATGCTCACAGAAAGAAAGAAAAAACTTCAGTGAGACCAAGGCAACCACTAATAAAGCAACCATTAGCACATTTATAGAGCTTGGATAGGGGAAAATCTATGGAAAGAAAGTACTTTAAAGAAGCTGTCCACCAAAGTGTAGTGGTTTGGACTTTGTTTTCCCCCAGAGGATAAGAAAAGTGGTAGACCCCAAGGGGTGGAAACCCCTGGAAGTTTTGAATTTCTGTCCAATGAGCGCTCCTGCAAAAAATGTAAACATACCACAACCAGACCGGAAGAGAAGAGTTGTAGTTTGAGGTGGTTAGAAGAAGGTGGCCATGTTGTGAGCCACGAGGAAGGGGCTCTGAGCCCCACAGGGGGGCTTTGGCCCCCCAGCCCCAGCTGGGGCCTGTGGGGACCTGGAACAGCATAAAGCTGGGTTAGGTGCCTGTAGTTATGCCGGGAGATGTTTTCTCCATCGTGGGCAGTGGCCGGAGAAAGCAGCAGCCGGCACTGACCAGAGAAAGAACTGGAAGGAGAGCCGAGGAAGAGAGAGTCAGCAGCTGAGTTCTACAGAGTTCTTGGGGGTAAGAACTGATACCAGACCCCCCAAAACTCCTTTGAGACCTCCTGGAAGGAGGAAGTTGATAGACTCTTACTTGAAAGAGCCTTGAAGTGCAACATGCACTGCAGAGAGGAGCTGAGAAGCTCGGACGTCCTGAGAGCTCAGCCAGGATGGTGTGGGAGGTTGGCCTTGAGGCCCTCCCTTGCTGCAAGCTACAAAGAAGCTCGCAGCCTGAGACAGGGCACAGAGGCCCTGCAAGGAGCTTGAATCTCCTGGAGATACCAGACCGTCACGAAGACCCCCTGTGCTTCGTGATATGACGTGGTGAAGCGACCTTTGTCTGGGGTGAACGCAGCCCACGGAAGACCCCTTTACCTGAATCAAGGGGCCGCGAGGGAGAGTTTGGATACCTCCCTCGTGAGTGCTGGCAGAGATCCAGCAACAGCTGCATGCATGAGAGAACCTGCTGCCTTAGAAGATGCTGCTGCTTAGTGACTGCTACTCTGAAGAAGCTGCTGCCCTGAGAGACTGGAAGGGATCTGTCCTTCTTTCCCTCCTGGACTTTTATTTGGAGGGGAGAAGAGATCTGATCCATTGTAAATACTTATGTCATGGTAGAGATAGTTGTAGTCGTGTGTATAATGTATTGTATTGTAATATATTCCCTTTCCCCATTCTGAGTCTGGTTGTGTTTTGTCTGGAAAAAAAAACCCATCTCACATTGGGTTGAGATGTGGGAGGGGGGATGGAGCTAGGGAATTGGAATTTGGGCTATCTCAAACCATGACACAAAGAAACGTAGAAAAGTTTAGATTTTGAATATATGGCTATTTTCTCATGTTGAGAACTCTGATTTAGTTCCGAACATATTTTATGGACTGTATAATTAAAAAGTGTACCTAAATGCAAATGTGCATTATACTACTTATATGGAGAAATTTACTAGCTGCATTCTTGTGATGTGAGTTGATACACCCAGATAGGCCAAAATTATTTGTTCTTCAGTGGATCTTTGCCTCCAGTGAATAGATAGTCACCATCAGGAAGCTGGATTTATCAGAGACTCTAAAAATCAGGACCTGGTAATTCTGCTTGGCAAAATTTAATTTAGATTTAATTAGAGATGGACTGGAGTCAAGATAATGGCTTCAAGAAGCTGTTGTTAATCCTGCAGGGATAAAAGTTACCTTTGTTTGATTGGACCTCCCATTTGAGAGTGACCCATGAAAATTTGATTTTTGGGTTAGGCGTCTGTAGCCACCATGGACTCTCAAACCAGTGCCTGGGACAGAATTAGTGCCCCTGTCAGCAAGGTGACAGACACCTGTGCATGTGTGACAGACAGGAACTGGTGACCTATCAGCACCAACACTGCTTATAAAAACTCTGTCTGGGCTTATTTGTCATAGGTGGGGAATGCAACTGCAGGTAAATAGGATTCCTCTTGCTAAGAGCCCTTGCCCAGCTCCTCTCTTCCCTAGAGCAAGTGCTTCCATCCTCCCCAGTCCTGCCACTGTGTTTCTAACCACAACCAGGTCTTTTATTTTTGTTTTATAATGACTAAATATAATTTTTAATGACTAAAGTATTATTTCTTTAAAAGTATCATGCTTTAAAAAACATCCATCCACTTACCTATAGTAAGAAAAAAAGCTAAAATTCCTGTCATGACTCCAAAGCAATAAAAATCTGGGAGAAAAAACCCCACTATCAACAGGTTTAAGATGGTGGCTTAATGTACTCAAAACATCTTCAGAGTATTTTAACTTTAATTAGTATTTTTGGAAACAGAAGATGTCCGGTATGGCATAACTTTCTTTTCAGTTGAAAAAATTAGACTGGCTTTTGCCCTGTGCTTTGACACAGCATTGTCTGGTGATCTGAGAATCCTGCAATGGCACCGAGCAGCTCAGGAATGACTGAGGAGCACCTTCACCCCCAATACTATTTCCTGTCACACAGTGATGCCAGAACTTTTAAAAGGATTGTTCTTGCAATGTTGTTTCTTTCAGCAGTGTCGTGGCATTGGGATATCTGCAGGTTGCTGGTCGACGGTTCCTTCCTCTATTGTGATTATACCTTTTTCATGACATTTAAGAGCTTTGCTACAGATGAGTAGCATATGGTATTGGCTAAGGAGATGAGACTTTAATGAGATATAGAACCCACCAACAAAATGCTTGTTAAATTGCAATGACACGCTTGTGCTGGTAGCATGTGATGTTGGGAAATTAAATTCCTGACAAGACAATACAAACAAATGCACTTCAGCAGGTGTGTAGTCACCCAACTTGTTCTCAGGTTGGTCCAGGAGACAGGGGAAGCGGGAAGCTGCTGGGAGGGAGGTGGGATTGTGTTCTCTCCTTGTTCTGTGGTGCTATTTCACAAAAGTAATTTTGCCTTTTTGCTCCGATTTTGCACAAGGACGTAACGAGGCATGGTATTGCTTTCTTGAGGAGGTAAAGTGGTAAGTATGACTGCTGATGCAGAAGGGTCTTCCAAAAATTGTTGCATCTGTCTTACCCAGAATTTCAAACAGCTAAACAATAAAAACAACCACCAACAACAGACCATGAGCGATATGTGACTTGCTGTAACCTGGAGCCATGCACACTATTTAATTAGCACCACTGAAAATTTTCAGTCTGGGAATACAAAACCCGGTCTTCTATTCAGCTCGAGGAGTGGCTGTTGAGCCTGCAGAAGGAAAGAGATAGCAGTACCCCTGAGTACCTCTGACACTTTGACTTTCATGCCCGGACTCCCAAATCACCCATTTTTTTTGTAAGGAAGAGTAAAAGTAATAACGCTAATAATATTGTTGTGAGTAGTTCACAAGGTTTGAAAGGGTTTGGTAACATCATTACACTGTCATGGGAGAGATTAAAGGAATTAAATGTTAGATTCCTAGCCAAGGAATTCAGATCCAACAGATATAACCTAGGCTGGCACCATTTGATGGGTAAAATGAAGCTATAACTGCTCTATTAAGACTACTCCTCTTGGGTCCTTCTAACACTCTCTAAGCTTCTTCTTGCCCTCCCCAAAATGCAGAGAAACACATGTCAGAAAAGTAAAGCATGTAAACATCTCCTTTTCCTTCCTGTAAAAGCAGTCAGCTAATTAAAAATAGCAGCTTTCATCCACTCAGCCTTCCCAAGGCAACCGGAGTGTTGTGGTGCAAATGTCTTTTTAAGAAAAAATTTACGTTTTATTTCTTTATGAAGAGTTTTTTCATGTTTGTTTCACTTGCCAAGGTTTGGAAAGCAAAATGTAAAGACTGCTTGCAGTGCAAGTTATTGAGAAATTGCATTTTTCAGGTACAAGAATTTTCTAGGAAGCACCCCTAAGTTTGAACTAGAAATAACCTCTGAACCATTCGATTATATGTGAACTTTAAGGAAACCCAAATCTCTTTGTGAACTTCATGGGTTGTCTATCTGTTGTAGATTTTAAACTAAAATCTAATCCTGGATGCAAATTTGCCTGTTTAGAACAGGTCTGAACCAGAGCAGATCATTGCAATCCCAGTTCTAGTATACTATAGGGGAAAAAATTAAAAATCTAAAGAATAGCTGTGACATCATCCATAACATACCTTTAAGATACATGAACTGTAGGTGAGTACAGATGTTCTTAAGATAGATTTAAAGTAGGTTACCCTGGGAATTCAGCTTCAGGAGCTGAACATCAGCTATCCCTGGTTATCAAACCAGATGCCAAAGTGAGTTTTGCACAGCGCTGATCTTCATGATGCCTTCAGCAGTCACTCAGCAGTAGCTACCTGAGTTAATTTAAAACCATCTTCAATAAGTCACATGGTGGTCATGTACACGTATTTGTGGACTGTGCTGCGTCTTTTACTACTGATGTACTCTGTGAGCTGCTTTTCAAAAGATAGAAATCTCTGTCTTAATGCTCCTAGAGGAAAGCATCTTCTTGTACTTTGCAGACCAAAAGGATAATGATAACGTCTTCCTACAGTAGTCACAGAGCACAAGGGAAAATCAGTTTATATTGCAGCGAGGATGTTCAAGGTACGCTTTGGTTTTCTTGGTTTTGTTGAGAGCAGCAAGCTGGATTAACACACGGTGGGCACCCTGGGCCTCTGAGCCATGTGCATTTACTGAGCAATCCGAGCACACTTTCCATGCCAAGGCTCCACCGCGGCTGTGCTGCCATGGGAAGGCCAGGTGAGAAGCAGGGTAGGTAATCTGAGCCCCAGGGGCTGTTGAATTGAGATTACCCTCAACCCAGCTCACGTTAGCTCCCAGCGGAGAGGTGAGGCTTAGAGAACACCCTTGCTATTCCCTATGTGTGAGCTGTTTTAAGAATTCCTTTGGACTTGTGGTGCCCACAGTATGTGCATTTGCTTTTGGCAGGGAGCTGTTAGGATCGATAAAGATTTGTGGAGACTTGCTGGTTTTATGCCAGCTAGTTTCCAGAAATTATTATTTTCCCATCTTAAGGGAAAAAAAAAAGTGTCTTTGAAATCATTCGGAGACCGAGGATCTGAGCCGCGGCCTGTGTGGATCTGACAGTGTGGGAAGATGATTGGAGAGGGAGCTGAAATATCCAGCTTGGCAATTTTATTCCTACTTCCTCCCTTGTACTCCCTATTCACATTTTTCCCTGCTGGCGCACCCTTATTTATCTCTTACCTTGAGCCAAAGATATTGTGCTATTCTGAGAGATATTTTCTAAAGGAGCTCCAGCGTCTCCTTGGGATGATGGTAAAAAGATTCTTTTGTTCGCTTGGTTAAGCACAAAGCATCATCTGTTTCCTCCTAATAGGTTTTTTCTTCTAGCTAAATGTCTTTTAACAATTGGAATTAGAAACAAATTATATTCAGCTATTCAGACCTTGCAAAGAAAGGCTTATGCCTTTGTCTTTTTCCCCTGTTTGAAAAGAAGGCTAAAGGACAAATGCTGCACTGTGCCCACTGCTCTCAAGTATATGAATGGTAATTCTATTTATATATTATGCATATTTTTTCAATATCTACTGTAATCTGCATAATACACATATGTACATCATGTTTGCAGATCTTCCAGTGATATCAAGACAGCAAAGTATGTGGTAACAGGCTTTTTCAGTCCATTTAGCCATTGCATTGCATGAAGGGAAAGGTTGTATATCTGGGTGATTTTTTCAACAGTGAAAAATACCTCTTCAATTATTTTCTCACTGTCTTTATTGGGGGTATTATCATCAGTAAAAATCCTCACATGCTTTTTTCGTGCATCTGTATTATGGAAACATGATTATCCATGAATGTGGTACCTGGACAGCTATGTGCTTGAAAACTAATTTTGCTTTTTATTGCAGAGAAAGGCAAAGAAGAACAAAACTTTGGAGAAGAGAGTTTCCCTTATTAAATATTTACCATTTCAGCTCCAGATTCAGGAAAGGTAAGCTCTGAATCATTACTTTTTATTTTTAGTATCCAATCTACTCGGAAAGGAATGGAATGCAATAACCTTCAAATCCCTCTAAAAGTTGTGAGTTACATGAAGTCATTTATTTGAAAAGCACCAAGAGATAATGGAAGGTGTATTGGGTTTGCATGGCAAGGTTCAGGTAGCAGGGGTGGCTCTGCGTGTCCAACAGAGCCAACACCAGACGGCTCCAGGACAGAACCACCACTGGCCAAGGGCAATGCCATCAGTGACAGTGGTCATGTGCAGTGACAGCCAGAGAGGGGAGTGAGAATATGTGAGAGGAACAGCCCTGCAGACACCTTGGTCAGCCAAGAAGGAGAGGCAGGAAGTGCTCCAAGTGCCAGAGCTGAGATTCCCCTGCAGCCCAGGGTGCAAACTGTGCCCCTGCAGCCCACTGAGGTCCATGGGGGAGCAGAGATCCACCTGCAGCCTGTGGAGGACCCCACCTTGGAGCAGGAGGGTGCCTGGAGGAGGTTGTGACTCCATGGGAAGCCCACACTGGAGCAGGTTCCTGGCAGGGACCTGTGGAGAGAGGAGCCCACACTGGAGCAGGTTTGCTGGCAGGACTTGTGACCCTGCAAGGGACCCACGCTGGAGCAGCTTATTCCTGAAGGATTGTACCCCATGGGAAGGACCCACACTGGAACAGTTCATGAAGAACTGCGCCCCTTGGGAAGGATTCACATTGGAGAAGCTTGGGGAGGACTGTCTCCTGTGGGAGGGACCCCACAATGGAGCAGGGGGAGAGTGTGAGGAGTCCTCCCCCCAAGGAGAAAGGAGTGGAAGAGACAACGTGTGATGAACTGCCTTCAGCCCCCATTCCCCATCCCCCTGCACCACTGGGGAGAAGGAGGTAGAGAAAATGGGGAGTGAAGTTGAGCCTGGGAAGAGGGAGGAGTGGGGGGGGGGGATGTGTTTTAAGATTAAGTTTTATTTCCTGCTCTAATTTGATTGGCGATAAATCAAACAATTTCCCCATGTTGAGTCTGTTTTGCCTCTGATGCTAATTGGTGAGTGATCTCTCCCTACCCTTATCCCAACCCATGAACTTTTAGTTATACTTTCTCATCCCTTCCCAGCTGAGGAGGGGAGTGGTAGAGCAGCTTTGGTGTGCACCTGGCATCCAGCCAGGTCAACCCACAACAGACATATTGTTTGGGAAATATAAGGCACCATTTTCCTCCAAATGCCCATTTTCTGACTCCACTGTTTCTATGTTTAAAATTGGAACTTTGGAGACAAGAATATGAATTGATTTTGTGAAATTGTTTTGTGTTGTGTTAATTTAAAAAGATCAGCTAGCACAGCAGTAATGATCACAGGGGACTGTTCTTTTGAAACAAAGATAACATATCATTGATCTGATGCTTCAATATTCACCAGAGATTTGAAGGCCACAAGGGAGTGTTTTGACCAGCTAATCTGACTTCTCACACATGGGAAGCAAAGAGAATTTCACCCACAGCTCCTGCACAAATTGTGTTTCTGGACAAACACAATACTTTTGTTTGTAAGGGCTCCTGAAAGTGAATATAAGTCTTTCTGCCTCAGACTTTATGTTCACTAGGTAATTTTAACTTCTTTTGAAAGCGCTGCTGTCTATTTCATTATACACTATGAATTGAGATATTTGTTAAAATCATGAGTGGATTCTGGAAGTGAATGAAAGAGACGAATTATCTGTGAACTTTTCATGTGAAAACTAGCAAAAAAAACCATGATAAAATGCTGAAGTATCATCAACCCACTAGAGATTTAAGAAGCTACATCGTAGAAATAAATGTAAAGAAAGGAAAAATGGCTAAAGACTTAATCCAGTGAAACACTAAAACATGCCTGTGACTCTAATAATATGAGAAGTTTCACCAAAGGCAATGAGACTGCTAAAAGTTTCAGAAGACAGGCATAGGCATTCGTCTAAGTGCTTTAGTAGATTGACATTGAAGTGCCTAGTCCAAATCATTAATTTCTTTTAGCGAGGAGGTAGCACAGAGTTTATGAGAAGCTCAGTAAAATAAATTACAAACCAGAAGGAACCATAAGAAAGCTTTTTTTGTCAACAGTGGTATTAGCAGAGGATCAACCTCAAATGAGGTGCTCACTGTGCAGTGTAATGCACCTCAGGAAGCATTAGGTGCTACTGGCTCTGCAGAACACGGGTGCTAAAGAGAAGGTGTCATTTTCATGAAGGCACTGTCTTTCGTTATTTTACTGTCTGTTGTATCACTTCCTCTTGTTTCATTCTTGATTGTATTTTTCAGTTAGGTTGGCATTTTTTCCCCATGCGGAAGCTTTTGGTTTTGCATTTCATGGCACCCAGAACCACCACTGAAGACAAAAGGGGAGCAGCCCTGCAGGTGAGATGTACCACAATATCTTTTTAAAGACTGAAGTGCTTTTATTTTTGAAGAAGCCAGAGTACATAATTGAACAGAGTTGCCATGATTAAAATGCAATTAAGGCTGTGAAGCCCTTGAGCTTCTTAAACGATGGCATGATACAATATTTATCAGGCTTCAGAACACATAATCACATCTTTGGCCATCCAGCCATGTTTTGCTTTTTTCCCCACACAAGGTTAACCCTCTATCACAGTTTAATGCAGCTAAACTCATCACTTCTGTATGTGATACCTTAGTATTTCTGAGGTGGAAGAGTAAGGACTAAAGCTGCACAGAAGACAAGCCAATGAAGTGACAAGAAAACACACATGCTTAAGCATTCATTTAGAAAGATGCTTTATTTTTTGCTGTTAGTGAATAATGGAGCTAATATAAAATTCTGACAGGCATAAACTTATTGAATAATCCTGATACTGCAATCTGCAGGTGACTTGCAAGCAATAAATTGAATGATGTTAGTTTTATGCAAGAAATAATCTTTTAAAAGACAGAAAAAGGCAAATGTATAATTCATATGGTTAATATTTGAGGTATTTTGAAGTTAAGTTCACACATTTCCTCTGAGTGGCTACATGAGTTTAAAAAAAAAAAAAAAAGGCATAAATGACCTTCAGTAAAACTTGGCAACTAGTCCAAATTCTACTTCTAAATTTAACTTTGTCATGTATGCTTTTTAGGAATATAATTCATCGCCTGGCACTCTGGTCTGAAATACCAGTATCTATCATAAATGCTCGACAGTTTTGCAATGTATCTGCTTTCAGATCATTGGCACAGTATCAGCTTGGATGACTAGGTCAAATTCAGGTGTTGGCAGATGACACCAGGGGCTTTAGTGGCAGATTTGTTTACCTGCTGATGAACTATAGTACTACGGTTCAAAAGATTTATGATGATTTTGATTTCCTGTCACATTTAGAAGTTGGGTCAAGGAGATTTTTTGACCTGTACCTAAATCAGAACAAAACATTGCCACCCTTACACATAGATGGCCTTAATTAGCTGTTAAAAGTGCTGTCCTGAGTGTCTCTGTTTGGTTTTTTTTTTCCAGGCAGGGAGACTTAATTCTGGATGGGAAACAAATACAGCCAACATACATTCTTCTTTAGAAATAACTGCCTATAACCAGAGTAGATTTTTACCATTAGAAACTCAGTATTGTTTAATAGGTTTTTGCATGCTGTGGTGTTACTTGCTCTACGTTCATGCACACAGTGAGGTCTGTTACTCGTCACTTAGGTCTGTCTGTCTGTCTGTCTAACCCAGGCAATGGAGGTCAAATCCAAAACTCCTTCCAAATTTAAAAGCAGGAGCTTTAAAATACAATAATGTACCGAATAGCTCAGCAGACTGAGGGTTAGAGATGCTACTGCATTTTAGAACTGAAGATCCAACTTTCAGCGTTACCATTGCACCTACCACAGTTTTCAAACAGTAGCTACAGCAGCAGCAGAAAAGATAATTGTACCTGTTGTAGACAACTTTAAATTGAAAATTTTCTTGGTTGGAGAGGCAAAAAATCTCTTAAAACGAGATCTTAAAGATCATCCTAATTTCTAATAAATCCTGGCCCTGCTGCTTCCTCACGTCATTTCTCATCTTCACTTCGCCTTTGGGGAGCAGCGTGAGCCCCTTTCCCTTCCCTCCCCCTCTGCCTCCACAAGCTCAGGCACCAATGTGGGAGTTTCAAAGGTTCTCCAGGCAGTGCCTTCCAACCCTTGTGTTAAAGACTGGAGGCAGACGGAAAAGCTTCCTGTGATAGAGAACTATTTGGGAAACCATTTTGAGCCACCAGCGAGGAGCAGTTTCCCAGGTGGACAAAGCCCATGGGGGATGTGGGGAGGGTCATTGCTCTCTAGACTGCACACCAAGAATGGATTGTTTGTTTCTGAGAGGGGGGTAGGGGTGGGCTTGATCATACAGATCACTTTTTTGTGTCTGCAATGCAGAAGTTTCTCTGTGCTAATCTTGGCACTGACATTGAAATTGATGTGTGGCCTTTAGGTAAGTCACTTAATCAATGTGTTTGTAAAATGAGGATAATAACATTTATTTGCCTGCCTGAAAATGGATGCGGTAAGGACAGACTAGTTAATGCTGTAAAATGCTATTTACTAGTAATTGCAAGTATTATTGCACTGCAGACTTAAACCCCTCCTTGACTGGTAATTGAAATGGCTGAAAAAGTCTGAAATGTAAAGGTGACAGAGGTTTTAGCTAAAGTGGAGGTGGCTAATCCCCTTCCTTTTCATGGAACTAATTATGCTTTAACTGAGGCAATAAATATAAAAAATGTCTTGACCACATACCTGATCTTACTCAGAAATAGAATGAGAAGAAATATTGTGATTTTGATGCACTATATTTTGATGCACTAGGTAATGTGCCATTGATAATGGGTCAAAGGAGGAGCTGGGTGTAACACAAAAATACACGTTCAAGCCTCTGTTCTGGGATGCAGGTGCACTCGGGTGTCCTGAGAGCAGGATGAGCAGCGCAGATAAGACTGAATTAGATGCATCATTACCATTTTCAACCCAATTAACATCCTCGCTCTTCAGGATTAAATAAGGTCTGTAATTTACCTTTTGGTAGGGCAGGTTGAAAAAAAATTGAAGTCCTGAGGGTGAGAAAAGTGAATAATGCTGTAGAGTGGCATGAAGTAGATAGGAAATGAACTACAGTAAACTGGCTTATCTGTGAGCTGTGCCTTGAGAACTCTTCTGAGGCCTCAGACTGCCACTACTCCTACAGATGTTTCTTTGAGAAAGATGAACACAAGATGCCTACCTAGGGTGGCTAAAGGATCACGTCTGCCAAAAAAAAAAAATCCCTTTTTGCCTTCTATTATATTACCAAGAATCATTGCAGTAAAAACAATCATGTTTGGTTAGTGCAGTAGTTAAAATAAACAGCCTTAGGTTTCTCTAACTACTAGTAAAGGGTCATAATTGGATCATTCCTTATGCTGAAGCAGGGTATATGCTTCTGACTTTCCTAGAACATGGGGGAATAACTCTTTCATGAATGTTACGCATATCTCACTTCAACTGCTTAATATTTTCATGATGAATTTGCTTGCAATTTATTAAAGAACCGAGGAAGCAGGCTGATTTGCAATGTGATTGACAATATTTCCAGGACTTTATTACGAGCTATGAAAAGAGAAATGGTGGAATTGTTCACTAAGGAATGACTTACTTTGCCTTTCTCCAGTTTACAGCCCTGCTTTCCAGTTTTAAGTTTTACAACCCAAACTCAGGGTGAACCCAGCCTGGGAAAGAGACTGGTGGCTGCCTCCCCAGAGCAGCAGTGACAAACACAATGGTTTCCAAGGGGGGAACCTGTGACTCTTGGCAATACTGCTTGGCATACTGTTGGCAAGATGACTTCATGTATTGGAGTGGATAAACTTTACACCAAGCCACAGATGGAGAAACATTTTGCTATCTTCTGTAAGACAGTGCAACTCACTGCAGGCTGGAGAGAAGTGCCACTTAGAGGCAAATCATCCCTTGGCTTGCTGTGTTAATGAGTTTAGAAACAAAAAGGTGCCTCTTTGGGCTCCAACAAAAAGTGGTAGGTGTAAGACACTCGAACTCGGAAGAATTAAAAGTACTTAAATCCAGACATTTAAGGGAAGCACTTATGAGAAGGAGATTTATATTCAGAAATAAAGAATATGGGATGCTGTAGGCTGAACAGGTTCAAAGGGGAGCGTCTCAGGGGAGTTCTGCTATGGCAATGTGTGGGCAGAGCCCTGTCACTCAGAGAGACTGTGCACTGAGGAGATTAGGTAGAAGCAAGGTCCAGCAACTGTGCTGATCCCATGGGAGACAGGACTATTGGATGTAAAGGCATTGCTGTCTGCCAGTCAGTGAATGTTTAAAAACATTTCTGTGAATATTTTGTCAAATTGGTAGAAGAACATGCTCAGTAATTTGATGTTCTGTTTGGGTTTTGATGATCACAGCCTTACATAAACAAAAAAAAGTTTAAATGACCATCAGAGAAAAATAACTCAAAATAGCATTTGAACTAGTCATGCCAAAATGTCTAGCAGTGATGGTGTGCTAGATATCCACAGGTAATAGGAATATCACGCAAGTTCAGTGGAAACAAAGGCATTCAATTTTCAAGATACAAATTCTACTCTCAGATTATTAAAGTCCCTTCCAACCCAGGCCATTCTAGGATTAGCTATGGATTACCTATAGACAAAAAATAATGCACAGACAAGGTTTCAAATTCACAGAAAAGAGTTCAAACAACTAGGTAAAAAGTTTCTAAAAGAATTAATGCTTTCAATCCCAGAGTGGACACAGTTAAGTATTTAAATACGTAATAGTTGTTAGTTTTCTGCTAAAAAATTGGCCAAGCTCTAATAAGATAGGGTAAATTTTATTTTGTAATTTTTCCTCTAGTGCCATGTGCTTTGAAGGTGTACTGAGATCTTTCTTCTATACTTTGTCACTTTGTGATGATGATGGATGTGATGGAGATGCCCAGTCTATTGGAAACTCTGCAGATGGATTGCCCTTCCTATTAAGAGCAGTGGATCCTTAACTGAATTTGAGACAAGCACTTTTTAGACAAGCTGCAGTGCTCTGCAGCTTCTTGTTTGCCTTGTGGCTCTGACAGTTATCCCACAAGTCCCACATTTGGTGGTTCACAAGCTCCAGACATCCATCTACATACACTTAGAGAAAACCAGTGTCTTATTTCAGCAGCTGAAAGGAAAGTTAAACAAGGCTGCATATGTTACTAATTATTTAGGATTATATTTAGAGGTGCCAGGAGGATGGAGCCAGGCTCTTCTTGGTGGTGCCAACTCATAGGACAGGAGGCAATGGGCAGAAACTGAGGCACACAAAGAACTTTTCCACTGTGCCGGTGATCATGCACTGGAACAGATTGCCCAGAGAGGGTGTGGAGTCTCCCTCACTGGAGGTATTCAAGAACAGTCTGGATGCAATCCTGTGTCATGTGTTCAAGAATAGTCTGGATGCAATCCTGTGCAATGTGCTCTAGGATGACCCTGCTTGAGCAGGGAGGTTGGACCGCATGACCCACTGTGGTCCCTTCCAACCTGACCTGTTCTGTGATATTTTTACTCGCCCCGCACTGCAGCCTGGGAGGTGAGTCAAAAAATCCTTGTAGATTGGACAGGAGAAGGCCTTGTAGCACACATCTCAAACTGTGGTTACACAGTGATTTGCCTTGTGTGGGGCAGGGAATGTGCCAAAAGGTAAGGGCGCTCCCGTGGAAATAGAGACACAGATCCAGTGATGTACATACAGACCGGTGATGTATAGATTCTCCAGCTCTTCTTCCTTACCAAGAGTTTCCCACGTGTATTGTAGGAAGAAAGGAGCATTTTGCCTCTGCCTCCAGGCCACAGATGTCTCTGGCATCACTCACTTTAAATTCCAAGATTGAAGTAAGTTTTCCTACTAACATGTTTTCTGCCATGAGTGACATTACTGCAAACCAAAAATTCAGCAGAGGGAATACGAGGTCCAAAAGAACAGTGGATTGTATCATCTGAGCTTACTGACTCAAAAGTCCTGTGTTCAGTTCCAATTCTCTCTAAAAAGAAAGCTGATTTCCTTAGAACAGAAATGTATATTTTAAAAAAAAATCTTGCTCCACTTCCCATGTTTTTACTTTATTGGATCTAGTTATTCCAGGCAAGTGACAGTTTTAATCAACAAGAAACTCAAGTATCTTAGATACAGCAGCAAGGTATGACATTCTGCCAGCAAAGATAAATTCACTGAGGGTTATGGTAATTAATATGTACATTAGAAAAGGAGACTTTCCATCCACCTTTAATGAGCTATTCTTAGTACCAGAAGTATTTTCCAATACATGATAGCAGAAGGAGATTTAACCTTACCCTGTCAAACTTAACAGACAGATCAAAAGTGTTACAAGAGGGGGAATTCCAAGTCATCTCAATTATGTGGCACCACATGAAATAATTATATTTGGTCACACTTTAGAACGATATGTTCCTGAGGGACAACTTTTATGTACTGCTCCTCAGAACACAACTATGCTCTGACTGTGCTGCTTTTGATTTTTAAATAGCTCACACAGCTATAACCTCTGCATGTTATCTCTAACCATGAACCACAGTATTATTTTTACAGGCAGATACCATATCCTTGGAAGACTTTTTTTTTCCCCTTAACTATCCCAGTTTACAATGTAAGACAAAAGAAATGAAAGGCTTTGTTGAATCTTCTCTAACACAATGGAAAGTTATCAGAGAAGATTTTATACTTTTGAATGACAGAGATAATATAAAATGCAAAAGACTTCTTGAAAAGAATGAAAAGAATACAACCAATCAAACCTCATTCAGTTAACATGCAAACTTGACTCAAAGCAGTACTTAAAATACATTAAACTGAAAGGCACAATGTACCTGATTCAAACTTAGAAAAATACTTGTTTTCATGTTTCAGAGTATTGAACAGGTAATAAAATTATTTTAATTTGCTACAGAAACACAACAGAACCCACCTCAGTTCCCTGCTGTGTCAGTGTTGAAAGAGGTCTTGATGTTTCTGAAAAATTGATCCCTAACATACAAACGTGAACAAGCAAGATAGACACTAAAAGCTGAAATACTTCAGTTTATTCTAAAAATGAAAAACCAGGGCAAAGTACTGGACTAATATTTTAAGATAAATTTGCAAAACATTTCTAGACTTAAGAAAAAACAGAGACAAGAGGTGATAACTTGTATTGTTTGCTTTTTTTTTATTATTGGGTTTTTTTTAATTGTTAATAGGAATATCTATGCTTCATGCTATTGAAAGGAAATTAGAAAAACAGGAAACATAATGGCAGTGGCTTTGGTTTTTACAGTTATGAATGCTCATGTTTCATTTTGCAGAAAAGGAATGGCTCCTTGTGCACTCCTTGCAATACCAGGGACACATTTTGATGATACTTGCATCTCATATTTCACAGTCCTGTCCCTTCATCAACATGCAATGAGATCATGAAGAAATCATAAAGCCAATCTCATCCATCGACATGTGGCTGTTTTCTTCCTTGCAACTTTAAGCTCCTTAAGGATATCAATGCCACAAGACTTACTGTAAAAAAGAAGGAGAAAAAATAATCAATGTTAAACAAAAAAAACCCCAAACCTGTGATAGGCAAAAGATAAAGATACGAGCGCATGAATCAGGAAATAAACCCTAAAAAAGTACTAATTTAGGCTATTACAAACTTCATAAAGACATTTATAATAATAGAGCTAGCAGGAGAATTCCTCAAACATGAAAAGAATTATATTGGAGAAATGTGCTGAAGAATTTTATTTCAAGCAGTGTAATACAACTCAGATACAGAGCTCTTAAGAAGTCTTCCTGTAAATCTTATTCAGAGCAGCAAGTAACCCAGCAACTTGGACATAAACATGAAAAAATCATAGTTCTAATCATTTGTAGTAGAGCTAGAGTGGCTTCAACCTACCAGAGCATACATTTTTGGTAGGCACAGAGACAAGACTGGAAGCAAGTCCATTCATTTAAAAACGCAAAGAACGTGTAAGGTATTTTATAGTGCTAAGAAAATAATAAGACATAAGTACTTGGTCTTGCTTTTTCCTCCTTTTCAGGGTGTCTGATGTATGTCCTCATTAATCAGTTATTTAAATGCTAGGTATAAGGGATGACTTAAGCCAGATTGATATTCACTGTGAGCATCTTTTAATGGAATGATTGGAATAATGATGTGATTGTACAGGAGGTTATGGTCCTTGAGACTCGAGGAATGACAGCAAAGTAGTCACAGTTCACAGAAATTACATGTATGTATGAAAAACAATCCAGTGAAGATGTAAGTCTATTTTGAAATGAAAAAAACCCCAAAGGAAATAGAACATAGAAGTGAGAAGGATGAATAAGCTTTTGGCATTATGTAACACAAATGATACAGATACAAAGAAAATTTTGGTGGATACAGCTAAACTATGTGCTTTTCAGGTAGACACACAAGTAATTTAAAGGAAGAGAAGCTAAAACAGTGTATGTAAAATCACACAGGTAATACTTGCCCTTAAGTGCTGCAGAGGGCACTTTGTGTTCAGAGGAGGATGGTCCCGATTTAGAGAATGACTCAGCTCCCTCTGTAAGTTTTCCTTGTGCAGGTGTTGAATCAGATGACAACACAGGAGTTACTGAGGAGAGAGCTGAAGGAGTCCATAGGTCAAGGAGCAAAAGATAAATCATGGATTTTAAGAGTAATTCAGTATTTTAACTGTGTGCAGCTGAAACAACAGAAGGAGGAAACAGAACAAAAAATTCTGGCAGTGAGGACAATTAGCTTATGAATGAAGAAATCTCTTTATTTGCATAAATTAATGCCTTAACTGTAAATAGTAAAAGAACCAGATAATGACCAACAGAAATATGTCAGGAGGGGACTTGGTGTGGTTTATGAGACTAAGCTTTAATGGCAGTAAGACATCAAAGATTTTTAAAAGATTTTTACTTTATAGTGTACTATTCCTACTATAGTGTACTATTATGGCTACTTTTTGACTACTATCAACCTGATTGACCAGAGACAGTGAACTGTATCACTGTTTGAAAAAAATGTTAAATTTATAAAAGTTTGATGTCAAGGTAAAAATTTATATCTATATCAATATATATATTTAACAATACATGAAAATCTATCATATAATAATAATAAAATATATTATATAACACTATATAATTATCATTTATCTTTCCACAATTATTATTATTATTATTCCAAATTCTTTGAGGAAAAAGAGCTGGAATAAAGGACAACATAAAAATAGTTGTTAATTTTCCCCAGAACACGGCATTTTGAATATTTCAGTATTTCTACAGCATGTTTATCAACAGTTGGCTAATGTAATAGAGTAGTGCACAACCAGCATATTTGCTCATGGCCTTAACAGTCACAGATATAAGGCTTTTTGTAACATCTGTTGGGATTTTAACATAAATTTGGAAAATTCTACAAAAACAGAACAAACTGAAAGAGTTACTGGGTTTAAGTTTTTTATATTCTATATTGACAAACTACTAAATTGCAGACAGGCTGTAAAACAGACTTTTATATTGCATCATTATAAATATTCGTGATGTCTTCCATTTATAGATGCTTTAACCGAGCAGCTAAATGACAAATCTGAACTTAACAATGCAATGACCTCTAGTTTTATACAGCTTTGCTGATTATGCACTCCAGCAAAACTACTGCAAATTTGAAAAATCAACCTGTCTCTTACCTGTCTCTTGGATTCTCCTCTAAGAATCACAGTTTTATATTGCTGAAACTACTGATTTTAGGAGAGTAAATGTTTGTATAATAGTGGAGTAAAATATCTCCTGAGAGCCCTGGAGTCAAGATACTGTGTAATATGGGAACTAGCTGTGAATCAATGAGATGGGAGCAGACGGTGCAAGGAAAAAGTTTAAAAACAAAACCAAACGTACCCCAGACTGAGGAATTAGAATCCTGCAACAGGAACATCCATTGTTCTTCCCATGAAGACCTCAGGGGCTGAAGACTTGTCCTAAAGCAAGCCCCCTCAATCATCTGCATCAGGAAGACTGCCAAGCTCAGGACCTAGAGGTACATTGTGGAAAGGTGACTACAGCATCAGAAAAGTGAGGCTTTTCTGCATTAATCAGATAATTTAGACTGTTAGAATATTTACTGGACTAAGAGTAAACTCTAAGCACTGTGTATATGGTGTAGTACACAAGATTTTGAGTGTAAGAAATCAGTAAAAAACATGAGCAAACCTGTTTGTGAACAATTCCAGTACACTGGTGAGCAACCAAGCCTCTGCCAAAATTTTTGTAGGTGGAAGCCTACAGTCACCATAGAAAACTGGGAATGAATAGAGCAAGTGTGCAGTCCTGTGTTCAGGCAGTTACCTCATTTGCTGTAAAATAGATGAAGTCAGGGCAACCCAGGTACTTCAGGATCGCTAATGATCCAAGGAAAGCAGAGAAACAGTAGTTACATCACTCTATGATCTGGCTGTGACTCACTCCAGGCAAACTTTGCCTGGCTAGGAGGCAGTCTTTGTGATGGATAACGCTAGTGTCTGAAAATCTGAAAGGAAGAGGAAAAAATAGAAGGCAAGTCAGAGCAAGATGGTGACAGGTGGACACTGAATGGAAGCCCAAAGTTTGCTGGTTGTTGCTTTAAAAGCCTCTAATCACAGTCCTGTGTGATCAGAGATCTCTACTCCTTTCTCCTGATGCAGCTGAGTACAGTGGTTTTATTATGGTTACCTATAAAGGACAAAACCAGGTAAACTGACAGGGGAATCAAAGAGAAAACCTAATCTGACTTCTTACTTGACATGTCTTCTCTGCTCCTAGAAATATCTGCCCTCCTCTCCTTTTTAGAAGAAACAGTTGAGCTGAGGGAGTGGCATATTCAGCAGGGACTAGGTCTTTGAGGTACAGATTTGTCCAAATCAGCCAGTTCCTGCAGCAGCAACTGTGAGTGCGTGTGTAACACGGTATGAGCTTTAAAGGAGGAGCAGAATTTGAAAGATTGTATCATCTGGTAACTGATCACAAGCCAAAAGAAAGCAGAGATGTATTAGAAGCAAAAAAAGCTGTCAGCCTCTGTTCAAAGTTTTGTGCATAGCAGAGATAGACAGGCCTTGAATTAGGACGAGAGTGCATTTTAAGATCTTGTAGTGGATGACCTGGACACAAAAATGCATTTAGTTTTGGGGCCTATACACACTGGCATAGTACAGAAAGAGCTGGCAATCCGTATGAGAGAAGAAGTGACTTAGAGAATAATAAATAATGGTAAAAAAGAAAAACAAATAACCAAACAAACAAAAAATCATGAGAGTGTATGGCTCAGAAGCTTTTTTTTTTTTTTTTTTTTTTGGTTAGCATTTAGTGTAAAATATTCTTCTTTGGTAAAAGTGACAAAAAGGGGATGACAAAGTGAACAGAAGTGGAAAAGTCGTCCATGTGCATATGCAGTGGTAGGAAATACTATAGTAAGGAAACAGTCAGACCTAGAACACGCAGGGAAACAACATGGGAAAACTGTGAAAGAGAGGTGATATTGGGACAACGTTTCCAACAAGGCCCCTACCAGACTGGCAAAAGGATAAAGGGAATTGATTGCTTATGCCTCACCTTTACAGACACCAAAGAAGAGCCTGATCCCTGGGGATAGCCTGCTGTCCTGGTGGAACTACAGGACAAGCCTGGATGCTGCCTGAGAAGTTAATATGATGCAAAAAGATTGAACACCTGGCACAGGCTGTGATCTGCACAATTCAGAGGGCTGTGCTGGTCAAGCAGGCAGAGGAGGAGAATGAAGTGCTAAGAAACAAAGAAGCCGGATATTCAAGCAGATATCCAGGGAGAATTTTGAGAGATAAACGGAAGGCGCAAAGAGATCTCAAAAAGGAAGATTGTTTCGAACCGAGGAAAACTGACTGAGATCCATCTGTGCTTAAACTACTCTAATGGAGCTGGGGTTGCATTAACTTGGAAAACCAAGTTACCCATATAACACACGATGGTAGTTAATATATTGCAAGTGGAAATTGCTATTTGGATTTAAAAAATAAATATTTAGCTGTTTGCTGCAAAGAAGAGTTGGAATCAAATCAAAACAAAAACGGGTGGAAGATTAATAAAGATATCTAATAATAGGAAGTAAATTTTCTTACTAAGTAGTTCTTGCAGTAGTATGTACTTCAGTGTAAAGTGTTCACGAAACAGAAGTGCAGCTAGTAATCCTGGATATCCTCACAAACTCATACTGAGGGAAATGCTTCAGCCTGGCTAACTTAGATAACTATTAATAATATTTGCTCATTTTAGTTTCCACAGCATAGTATAAACAATCCCTTCCAAATGTATTCACACTTTAAGCTGCATATCACTTAGTTTTCTTTACTGTATAATTTTATTAAGCTACATGCATACAGGAAAACTGAAAGCCATACTACTTTAAACTCAAATGCTATGGCTGATTTTAAAAACAAGAGCATGATATAAACCTGAGTAATAGGAGACCAAGGATCCAAGCTAAAGGATTTATCTCTAAGCAAGAGAAAACCTGTTTCTTGATGTGAAGACAGATTAGTTCTTTCAAATCCATGAATATCAATGTTCCTAACAAAAATGTGTATGTGTATATGTTTGTCTTGGATGAAGCTTTCTGTAGTTTTAAAAATACAGAATTTTGAGTGTTCTAAGAAGAAAAGGGGAATCACCCAGGTATAAAATATTTCCTGTGGAAAGCTGTATTGCATACGATACAATCACCTATGGGAATGGACCTATGGGAATACCTGTAAGAATAGCTCTGTACCACTGGGACTGTGAAGACTGCACCTTCAATTATTGTACTGGGGGTCTTTCAAGACATGTAGAAAATAGTGGAAATCATGGGGCCTTAAGCTGACAAGGTACTGAAAAGTGACTTAAGTTTATAATACACGACCCTGCATGATTGTTCAACTAATTCAGGTAACTTTGGAGATTTATAGGTATAGCATTGCTGAGATGAGAGATATGCATTTATGAAGATGGATTACTGAACGGGACTGATGTTCTTCATAGTCTGTTTAGGCAGATTCCAGAAAACCATGGCTCAAGGCACGTGTTACATATGTAAGGATTATAGTTTTCCACATTTTGACAATTGCTTAGGTCAGAATTTGACCAAGGTGCAGGTATGAAATAGCTCCACTCATTGTGCCATTACCTATGGAGGGTCCAGTTATGTTCATATACATTCAGAAATCACTGTGCACTCTCTCAGAGTGTATGACAGGCACCTATGCAATGTAAAGGTGCAAATTACACCATTACTTTAAAAGTAAGACTGTGGTCTCTGACATCTACAGAAACATGAATTTCACATGCCATAGTTGTAATTTTAGTTGCTCAGTGGTTATACATCATTATAGCCTCAGACTCTAAAGTGTTATCATCACACAAGACCACACAGGAAAAAATGATAGTGCTAAAAATTTTTCTGTATAACAAGTTAAATTGCACTATTAGTTTGTTTTTTGGGTTTCCCCCCCCCCACCTCCTACCCCACCCCCCTAAGTTAATCAGATCTCTTGGACAATGAAACTGTTAAATATTCACTGGACTAGCAGCAAATTCTTAGTTCTATGTATGGTGTTCTCTTCTGACTAGAGCAAGATTTTGAGTGTAGCACTAAAGAACTGTCCCATCTTTCTGTTCATTCAAAACACTACTGGTCAACTGCCACCAACTGCAAAAGTAAATCAGAACTGATGCTGACAAGATCTAAAAGACTGTCTGTGGAAAGGATTTTGAACTTCCAAAAGTTCTGCCCTTCACACACAGTTTGCACCAGATTCTCCCGCTTTTCCCTACAGCGAGCTCAGTACACAAATTCACGAATGCAACTTAGGTATTATTCTGCTTTTTAAAAACTAAAATAGTTCTACGTATACTAAGGAATTTCTATTGACAGAGCTGCCAGAGCATTAGCACTATGCATCTCCTCCTTTCTCCTCATCTCACTTGACCTCCCGAAGGATTAGATGTGTTACCCTCTCAACGATTATCTGGCAACCTCACTTTCTTGTCTGAGTAAAAGGCCAGGCAGCCTAAACGTCTGTAGTGCTTCAGGCAGGAATGTGAGATATGCAGCCAGCCTACGAGAAACACCCTAGGTAAAACAATTTCTCTGGGATTTTAGGAAAGACCTGACAACGAACAACAAGAAAGCAAAATTGGTGCTGAAGCTGTGGTTATTTCATTCTTAATTCTAAGCGTATTGGATACAAAGCACTCAATGTTTGGCTACTGTTAACAAGTTGCTCGTTTAAGAGCAATATATTGTTACAGAATCCCACTGCAATAATAGCAAGAATGTTCCTCTGGGACAACTATCCCCGAGAGCTCAAGCTGCTTATTTTTTAAGTGTTAAACATACACGGGCACATTGCCAAGTATTGTGGGTATGGAGTTAAGGAGAGAGTCTGAAAGTTTTTTGTTCTTCCCCCGAAACATAAACACATATGCAAACACCAAGAAATAGCAGTATCAGGAGTTGTAGAAGGTTGTTGCTATTGGCAGTAATTACTTTTGAGAAATAGATATAGAAGGCATACAAACAACAGAGTATACAGAACATCCAAAAAATATCATGATATTCCTTAAGTTTGCTTGTATTTTGTATCTGTGAAGTGTTTCACAAATTCTTCCTTGATTTTTTAGTAAGAATCAGGCATTTTCACAACAAATATTTTCTGCATCTGCTGATATTTTTAAATTGGCATCACTTTTTGAAGTGTCTTGATTAATGCATAAAATACTTTGAAAAATATTTACATTTTTTGATATTCTGTTGTATAAAATAAGGACGCCAAATCATAATAACACTGTAATATCACGAAAGCGATCATTACTTAGGACTTTCAAGTTGTTGTAATGTGTTTTTATTTTGCTCAGAATGGTAAGTGAAAATGGCATTTCCATCATCTGTGCTTACTGGAATTTCACCACACTAAATCTGGCACTTTAGTATTTCAGATTGTACTTTAGTTTGGATCTTTGAAGACGTGTTGTTGTACAAAGCTCCTGATACCATGACAGGGCAAAGGTAAAAACCTTAAAATATAATATCAATACCCTACATTTCTTATGAAACCCCAACCTATAAACGATACAGCAACAGATACTTGGAATGTTTGCTGCGATTTTCAAGGATATGTGCTTTGTTCTCCCTATGTAATCAAATAGCTGACTCTTTGCTTGAAGTTCAGTGTTAATTATGGAACTCTGACGTGATGTTTGCCAGCAGCTGTGCAACACTGGCCTTTTCTTTTCTCCAACGTGTCTCACCTTGGCGAATCCAAAGACAGGGATACGTGTCGTAGGATCACAGAATAGTTTGGGTTGGAGGGGACCTCTAAAGGTCACCTACTCCAACGCCCCTGCAATGAGCTAAATCTCCAATGTTTGATGTGTCTGGGAAGACTATCGAGATAAAGGATAATTTTATTTTTTTTTTTAAGGGAGGCATTTGCATTGGATCTGGATGACACCTGTGCAATTAATTTCTTATGGATCCTTGAACAAATAACAGGGAGAAGTATGGCTGGCCAATGTGGCAAAGCAAGCTGATTTTCTTTCAAATTTTGAACTCCATTTTGTGTTATGTACTGAATGTGCAGAAGCCAGTCCAAAAGTGGGAAGCTGCAATGTGTACCATAACACGCTCAGATGTTTGACACCTGTATAAAGCATACGAAGGATCCTTCAAGAATCCATTCTTCTGGAATACTGAAAGATGAATCTTTTTGAACAGCTATCTCCGTCCACAGGAACACTTTTTCTTGATAGTGCACATTGTGAGATCCAGTATAGGCACAAGTGACAGCTTGTGTTCCTGTTTCTCATGGACTACCTCTCACCTTAAAGACACCTTCAAGGAAGGTGCAATGGCAATAAAAAATGCATTAATTTTCTCACATGCAAGCAAACAAAGTGGGCCCATCATAACTACACGTAAAAAGACTTCCAGGAAAAGGAGCTGGGAGGAGTTCTGCCTAGACTGAAATGATGACCAATCTTCGATACAGCTTTTAAGTGTCTTGAATTTAAACATACAAAGGACATGCCTTGTAACTTGTCACTTTGAGAGATTAGCAATTCTTAAATGTTCTCAACACAACAGTTAAAAAATAGCCAGCTGTCTTTGGTACCTGCCATCTCTTCTCAGACAGATTGAACTGTGGGATTGGGCAGTCTGTAAATTAGGAGTCATCCATGACAGCTGCAGAACAGAAGCCTGTACACCAAAGACGACTCTGACAGGCTTAGAAGCATCTTACAGAGCCAGGCCAGGACCAGGGACCAGGGCTGCTCTAAGCCACTTGGTTTAGAAGAACCTGGAACTCAGGAACTGGTTCTGCAAGAGACAGTCAAGGCCAGACAGTGCACAGATCCATTCTGGCTGAGATAAGAACAGACATTACTGACAAGGGAGAATCTGAATCAGTGCCTTAGTGAAAAAAAAGGATTTTTTCCTAACTTTTTTCCTCAAGTTCAGCATCTTTGTCATCTTTTGTAAAGTGCAAAATATTAGTGCATCAAAGTAGAGGTACTGCCTGACAGGGGTAGACATTTTTCTCTTCAATGCTTTCAAGATCTTCGGTGGCTTTTAACCCAAACCTTGGATTTTTGTTTGAACTTTTCATATTCATCTAAATTGATGTTATAATAATTGTAACTTTACAGTTACTGCTCAATATTGCTATGCAAAATTTTCAAGTATACATAACTACATGAGCATCCCTTGAAAGACTAGTTTAGAGTAATTGATAAAGTCCAGCCCTACCGGTAACTGGGTGCCAGACACACACCTTAGACACCACTCCTGTACAATCCACTGCTGTCCCCACAAAAGAGCAGTTATACCCAACAGTCCTCCTCTTCCTATTCCTACTGGCAGCAGCAGCTGGCAGCTTTGTATCCATCTCTGACAAATGCACAAAGACACATTCAGCTGTTGGGACAATATTAATTGTCTGAACTGCTGTTTTTGCCTCCAGGTAGAGGACTAAATGGCAGCGTTCTGAGAGTCAACCTCGGCCTTTGAGTCTCAACAGGTTCGTGGTGTAATAGATGACAACAATAATGTATGCCTTAGTGTTTTTGAGTTACTTTTTGATAAAGCAGGCAGATAAAATCACGCCCAAGCTGTAAAATGAAACATGAGTAGACAAAACCGGTATGGTTATCCATTTCCCAGTTCACAGAGTGTTAAATATAGCACTTGGGCTTTGTCTGTTGTAGGGACACGGGCTATTTGCAGAACTTAACTTCCCGAAGTACAACGTTGCTTGTATATGAGGCTGGATACTGTGCCATTTCTACTTAAAAACTTCCAAATGAAGGTTAAAAAGGGGTCCCCGTCTTCAGGGAGGTGCAAGTCACAGATAGATTCCTGCACAAATTGCTAATTTATAAATCTCTCTCTTGTATTTATGCCAAACAGCTGATAACGCTGTCGTGAACCTGCTTGAGCTTCCTGACAATTAATAAAACCAAAGAGACCATGCTAAGAGTGAAGCTTCTGTTTCCAGCACTCGTGCATTCAAAGACTGCAGGAATTGCTCTCCTACCTCCACTTCAACAGCAGGTGACCTCTCCAGTACCAAACACCCAGAAACTCCAAAGCAGCAGCACAGGTAATATGCAACTATTGTAAAAAAAACCAAACCAAAACAAAACAAAAACCCAACAATTTCCTGGCTCTTGCTAATCAGCTGGAATTTCTCTCCTTTTAGTCTGCCAAACTGTGAGAATGAGGGTGACCCATCAAAAGAACACCATGTACATATCATGAGGATAAGACTTGTTAAACTTTGGTTTAGCACACGCACTGAAATCACTGCCATACAGAAAGTTTTGAGAAGCCCAGGTAATTTTAACAACAGGTTTTCAGCCTCCAGGGAGACTGAAGAAATGGTGGTCACTAAAGAAAAAAGAAATCCTGATCTATCAGGGCTGGATATGACAGGTAGTTCTACAGCATAGATACTACTTCTACAATAAGCAAACCAAAACTGCTTGGGCCTCCTGCTGGGGCAACTGTTTCTAGTAAACAGTGTGACTATTGCCCTACATATTCCTAGGACAGAGAATACTTGTGGCACTCCATCCACAAGGGAAAAAGGACATACATACTTGGATTTTTGCCTGTGTAGATAGCAACTGCTACAAGGAAATACAGCGTAGTTAAATGTACACACGTTGTTGAGAGAAGAAATCAATAAAGAAACTTTCACTGTAGCCAGTTTTGGGTAATGTAATAAATGAACTGTTCACCACACACTGTCCTGTTATTTATCTGGCAGACAGGAAGGGGAAGCAGCACTTAAATTCAAGAAAGCCAAGATAGGGGGGATGAGTTACAAACCGAGGATAAAAATTATGGGGATGGTTGTGGAAACGAGTAAGATATCTGGGACCTGAACAGTTTATTAACGATGGTTGAAAAGCATTGAAAAGAGGCCTCTAAATAAACTTTCTCACTACATGTCTAAACAAAGCAAAATTGCTGGACCTTAAATAAAAGTGCTCAATGCTGGCCTAGAGGCACGGTCAGGCTGGTGATTAGTTGCCTTGGATATTCGGTGGCCTATCCAAAAAACGAGACATGCTGATATGAGGTCAAAAACTTCCACAGCTACCAAAAACCACCTGTGCTACTCAGCATTTAGAGCCGCACTGGGATCAGTTGAATTAATCTTACTTTGTTCAGGATTTTTTTCGTGAGTCCGGTAAAGAGACATTTTTGCTGTACAGACAGGGGTGTTTACGGGATAAACTCACGGATGCCCCGAGTCTTGTTTTGCTGAGCTGTCTGTGAGCACGCCAGCCGAGAAATTTATTCCAGCGCTCACGATGACGCCAAATCACTTTTGGGGGCGGTGGTGGCGGTGCTGCTGTTGGCTGAGGGGTGGGTGTTGCGTCTGTGTGTGTGTGTGTGTGTGGGAACGCGGAGTTCACCCTGTCGCTGACACGTTGAAAAAAAACCCCACATCAAAGCGCCACTAAGAAAACAAATCGGGGGAACCGCGGACCGGGGGCAGGCAGACACCCCCCCCTCTCTCTGCCCTCCCGTCTCCTCCTCCTGCGATGGGTCGGCTCGGGCAGATGCCTTTTTTTTTTTTTTTTTTTTTAACCGCAGGTTTTTTTATTTCCCTCGGTGTCGCTCTCTCCGGGACACCGGGGCTGCCAAACCCAGCGGGGCCCTGCGGCCGCGGCGCGGGCGGGGCGGGGCGGCCCCGGGCGGCCCCGGGCGGGGGGCGGCGCCGGGCGGGGATGGGCAGGAGCGGCAGGGGCGGCGGGCCCGGGCCCGGCCCCGGCCCCCTCCCCGCGGGTATTTAGCGGCGGCGCGGACCAGGCGGAGCCCGCGGCGGCGACATGGCCGCCGCCAGCACGGAGCCCCCGCAGCTGCAGCGGCTGCTGGAGCGGGACCCTTACCTGACGCCCTTCCGGACCGACTTCCAGCGCAGGTACCGCCGTGGGGGGAGCGCCGCGAAGAGCCGCCCGCCCGCCCCGCTGTCCCCTCCCCTCGGCCGGGGCGGCTCCGCTGCCCTTCCGGTGCGGGCGGAGCCGCCGCCGGGGCCCGGCGGGGCCTCCCCGGGCTGCGCGGCTGCGGGGAGGCCTCGGCCGCGGGGCTGGCGGGTCCCGCCGCGACCCGGCTCATCCCGGCCCGGGGTGTCCGCGCTGCGCCCCGCGGGCCCTCCCGGCTGCGCCCGTGGGGCGGCGGCGGGTCCCCGGCGAGCAGGGCCCCGTGCGGCGCAGCTGGGGGCACCCTCCGAGAGTCATGGGATCACAGAGTAGCCGGGGCTGGAAGAGACCTTTAGAGATCATCTGTTTTTCAACCTACCCCCTCCCCCCAAGACTGAGTTGCTCAGAGTTTACATCCAGGCTGGCCTCGAACGTTTCCAGGGATGGGGTATCCGTAGCTTCCCTGGGGAATCTGTTCCAGTGCCTCCCTGCTCTCACAGTAAAGAATTTTTTTCCAGTATCGAATCAAAGCATGCTCTCTTTCAGTTTGAATCTGTTCCCCCTTGTCCTGTCACTACACGCTCTTGCAAATAGTCCATCTCTACCTTTCCTTTAAGTTCCCTTCAGGTACTGGAAGGCCACAATTAGGTCACGCTGAAGGTTTCTCTTTCCCAGGCTGAACAATCCTAATTCAGGCTTTCCTCATAGGAGAGATAATCCATCACTCTGATCAACTTGGTGGCCTCCTCTGGACTTGCTGGAACGGGTCAATGCCCCTCCTGTGTTGGGGAGGGGATTGCACCCAGAGCTGGATACAGTCAGTACACGAGGGTGGTGCGCTGAGCCACTGTTGCTAATAAAAGTGTTTTTCAGTCTAGCTGTGGTAATCTGTAAAGAAACTGCTCCCGAATCTCGTCTTTCTGGAGAATTTTCCTGCAGGCGTGTGTTTTGAGATAGCCCCGAACCGCCAGCTCAGCTGTTCGGCAGACCTGCAGTGGGTGAAGTAGCAGAGCATGCGTTAGGTTGGTGCCAGGTTGTCGGTCTGAGTATCCCTTTTTTTTGTGCCTCTCGATGGGAACTGTGACACCAACCCTCTGGCCAGGGCCTGGGTGAAAGCCTGCCAGCAGCAGCTCGGGCAGAGGCGGCCTGTGTCCTGCACAGCCAGGCTGCAGGCCTGAAAAAGCTGCTGTAGCCTCACCGGCCGAGTGAACAGAGCGATTGGGAGCTTTTATGCCACACATTTATGTCTTGTGTTTCACTAGCAGTCCTCTGATAATCAAAATAATTGTAATACTGCCCTGTATGTCAGAAGTCTGGAAAAATCTGTGTATGTGGAAGGGATGCAAGAAGGAATTTGATTCCCTCCCCTCAAAGTCTGTTTTGTTTTTTTTTTTCTGTTACTGTATTCTACATGGTTTAGCATTACTAGGTGTCTGTCCTCTGGGGTTCTGGTATTGAATGGTGGTAAGGCTAGATCTTGTTAAAATGGGATTAAGGATTAAGTAAACTATTAGGCTGACTTGCAGTGTATGTAGTAATCTCCTAATGACAGAACAACTGAGTGTTTTAAACAATGGTTCCTGACAAGCTTCTAGTCACGCATGCAGTGTTGTAAAACACCTAATTCTTTCAGTGGGGTGCCAGGGTATAGGAATTAGTAAGTGGGCAGGTCTGGCTCTTAATAAAACCATTCATTAAAACATTTGGGTTTCCCCAATGTGCCTGCCATCTAAGTGATTGTGGATAATGATATTTGTATTTCTGAGGATAGGGTAGCTGTACTGAACACAGTGAGTTTGCAAAATGTTTGTGTACTTCTCAGGTTTGTGCACCTTGAGCGTTGAACTGGTCCTGTCTGTATCTTGTCACTTTCTGGCTTCTGAACTTCCAACTGGTCCCTTGCCATAGAAATATTGTGGAAATGTATAATGTTTAAAAACATTAGGGAAAACTTTTGTGGCAACCTGTGGTAAATTAGATGTCTTATTCTAAGCCCAAACAAGCAGTGCATTTTGTGGTTGGTAGAGAGTGCCAAGGAGGAGGAGTTGTAAGCACAGGAAAATACCTGTTGGTGTCTCCATCATTCCAGGTGCTCTGAATTGTGATTCAGTCTGTATTTAATAGCTTCAGGTGGTTTTTATCTGGAGGCCTTTCATCAAGAGTGCTCAGGAGAGAGAAGTTTTGCAGCCTAATTGATGCTTGTGTGAGGAGCCAGTTCTTTGGGGCCTTCGGTATGTGAGACTTTCTTATTTATGTCCAGTTCCCGTGCTGGAGGAGGTGGTGAACAGCCCTGCACAGCTCTGTGCACTGTCCATGAAATCCTGAGCAGTGTGGTGCTACATGATCTTTATTCCAGGCTGAAGGGTCCTGATGTGTTTAACTGGTGGTTGTGTGACCCATCACTGTGGTATGGGACTGTTGTGAAGTAACTCAATGGATCTGGTTTCCTACACCATACATGGTGTAGGAAAAGGCTGTGATGAAGTAACCAGGAATATGCTCTGTGCTGTTGAGCAATTGGGTGTTAAGAGTTGATTGACTGACAGAGGATTAAGGATGCTTGAGAATCAAAGCTTTTTAAACACTTGTCTGTGAAGATCCTTATATTATGCCTTGTGCAGAAACATGTGAACTCATCCTCCCTTTGTCTTGCTCAGTAACAGTTCTTCTGTAGAAGTGAGAGGAAAATAAAAGACTTGGGGTTTATTTTTGGCAGTGACATCAGCGAGTCTCTGACTTGCCCTTTAGGCTTGAGTCTTTCTGCTCTTCTATCCATAGCACTGTATTAGCATGGCCTGTTATTGTTAGTGGAAAACTTTATAGCTGTGTATGCCTGGCTGTTGTATAATGCACAGCTAACTTGGTGGTGATGGTTTATTCTCACAGCCAAAGCCAGGCCATTTCTGTTGTTAGATTGGATTGCTCAGGACCTTGTTGGTTTGTGCTGTGTCTCTGGGGATGTGCTTCCTTGGGCAGCCTCTCCCTATGTTTGGCTACACTCATTGTGAAAAATTCTTTTTTTAAATGCTGTAACTTCCCTTGCTGCAACTTTGTTGCTTCTAATCTTTTTTTCCCCTCTGTACTTTGGAATACAACCTGGCTTATTCTTTTCTTTAGGCACTCCCCCCACCTGTCCCTTTAGATTAAAATTATAGATAGATATCAGCAACCCATGCCTCCTCAGGTTAGCTTTTTCATACCTAATCTGAGGAAACCCATCTCTGTGGCCCTACCTGTGTGCCAGAGGTAGGAGAAGACAGGCCAGGAATAAGAAGCTGCCTTTATACAGAGGCCATGGTGTGTCCTTGTCTGTCTATGCCTTGAGAAGTGCAGGCCTCTCCTCCTGAGGTTCACATCTGCCTCTCCTGCCCTGTGCTGTGCTCCTGCACTCTCAGGATGGTGACCATGTCTTCATGACATCTTTGAGCCTTGTTTTGTTATTCCTTTCTCTTGGAGGGAGGGGACTGCTGAAGGATGGACAGGCCTTAGTCACATCAACCTGGATTCAACAGTAGTGTGATTATACTGATTCACCTTGAGAGTTACCAGATTCATGATGAAATGAATCATGATGTTACCTCAAGATTTGAAAATTTTCCTTTTGCTTTCAAGGACTGTCTCCTTTAACCTCTCTTAAAGTGTAACTTCTTGCTTTAGGCAGCTGACTGTTTTCTCTCTTTGTCATAAAGCCTTGAGAAACGCTGAATGAGTGCTTTGATGGGAACAAAGGGCTTCTCTAAAGATGTAATGCCTAAGATGTGATGGTGGGACCTAGTTATGGAGTATGGACTGACATAGTTAAATGAGGGACTACTAGGAAGAAAGAGACCTCTGATCACATTCCCTTTTCAATACTTTGTCATGCCTGGGCATGTTATTGCAAATGGTGTTCATGGGGAAAATAGAAATCTGTAATTTTTCCTTTCTCCGAATGTCTGAATTTGACCCTGAGTTGAGGAGGGAGCATTTTCTCTGAGGAAGGAGAAAATCGATGTATAAATAGTGAAACATTCAGTCTTGACCCAAATACACACTATTTAGAACTCTAAACAAGAATCTGCTCAAAACAAACAAACAAAAATCGCCAAGAGATAGTGTTTGTGTAGGATATCACTGTGCTACATTGTTTGACCATCTGTGATATGTTTCCCCACAAGTATTTTGTTAACTCCCAAGTGTTATTTATATACTAAAGACTTTGTATAATTTAGTATGTATTTTTAGTCTTTTACCTCTTAGAGTGTAATTGGTTCAATTAAAGCCATTAATGCCTGTGGTGTAATTGCATTTTATGGAATTACAAACTGGTGTTAGAAAGTGCTGCCCATTAGAATTTTCTGCTATAACAATGTGCATGGCTTATTATATTTTACCAGTCCCTGCAACTGCCTCTAATCTCCTGACTATGTAGTCCTTGGTAAAAGCTTTTTTTGAGTAGTTCAATTTATAGAATAGATAAGAAAAATTTTACTGATACGTAGCTTCAGTCTTTATCTTCAAACAACACTGATTTGTTCAGTTAGATAAAATGCTGCCCATAGTGCTTGATCATATGTATGGGTTGAGAGAGAGAGAAGGTTCCTTGGCTTCTGAAGTGTTGGTGAAGACAGGAACATCTACTCAGTGGCTTTTGTAGCTGTATAAATTACCAAGATGTCTATCATTTGGTTCAGAGGTTTCTAGCAGTGTTCTTACATCCCTCCACTCTTACAAAAGGGAAGTACTTTCCATTCTTCCAGTTGTATCTCTCATTGTGTGTGTGCTTAATATCAGATTAATGCTGCTTTATGGTTCTGTATTTTTTAATCTATTTTAAAGGAGCAGAGTGGTGGGTACTTGACTGAGGTATTGAAAATGAAGAGGTGTCGAGTTGGGTTTGGTAGGGCTGAGTAGGAAGGCAGCTGTTGGGTTTAGCAAGTTTGGGAATGGAGCTGAAGAGTGACACAGCTGGAATCCTAGTTTTAGGTGAAGATGTGGAGGGGAGAAGGACTGGAGTGTGATCTGTCACAAATGAAGGCAAGCACTATGTATCATCAGTGTAGGGAACCAAACTTTCAACTCAGAAAAACTGGATTTTCCTTTTGTGTCTTGTCTCATGCAGACTGTTGTATTGGGTGTGCAGAACTAAATGTTTATGAAAAACAATGTCATATATTGCTGTGTTTTTGTTGTTTTTTTTGTGTCATCTCATAAGTTCAGTAGACTTCTGTTGATTCTAGAACCCTGACAATTTAATGGACTATATCCTGCATTACGGTGCTCTCTGGAATTCTCATGTGCATTCTGGTTACCAACCCTGACAAGCACAGCTGACTACATCACTGATGACCTTAACTTTTAAGTCTGTGAGGAAGTAGTTATGTAGACCAACGTATATCTAGTGTATGTGTCTGAGTGTAGTCTTCATCAAAAGATTCGAGTTGCCAATTGTCTTAATAACTACCTACTTTATAAAAAGGCAGCAAACTACTAAGATGTGGGTATTGCATTTTGTTAGTGAAGCAGTTGCCTCTGTATACAAATTAAAACTTAGTACTGTCTGCAAAAAAGAGTTGGAGCCCCCTCAGCTCTGTTATGTAGTGTTAGCATGTCTGAGCATGTCGGATGGGCTCTGAGAATTTGCCTGGAATTTTAAAATGTTACGTTCTGTGACGAGGAATCTGATTGCTATCTCATTGTAATAGCGAGGAAAAGCTTTGTCTTGCTGAATACTTTAAAGTCAGGTATTTATGCATGTTTCTTTACTACTTCAAAGCTGTAAAGAAGGCGTTCTTATTATGGAGGACTGTCTTAAACTGACATCCTATCTCAGTAAGATGCTTTTTTCCCTCTGTTCAATTTCAGTATTTATGTATAGACACTTATTTCTTCCCAGCCTCCCTGTTACCTTTTATTTACTCCCACTATGCCTTCTAATCTTAGCAGTTCCTTCATCTTCTGTCTCCCACAAAAGAAGCTCCTTTTCACTTGTGCAGTGTCAGAGATCTAAAACCTCTCACTCATGCTTCCGTTTGCTATGTACTTCTGAAACTCTGCTTCATACAGTTATTCATTAGGTTTAAAAGCAAATAATGTCTTGAGGCAAAGTGTCAAGTGCAACAAGATCAGTTTTAAAATGTTTAAAACATGAGTTTTCATCTGGAAAAAAAAATATTCAGCAAAAAACAGTTTCTTTGTAGAATATGGCTCTCTCTTCCCCAAGTGTCTGACAGTTTGATATTCTTACAGCAACTCGTGTTAAGAAGTTGAAGGCCAGTTATTGGGGATGATTCCTGGCCATATTGCAAAGAATAGGCCTCTGAGATGCTGCTCTTGGAAGCACCTTACCAATGAATGTTGTCTGGACATTATTTACCATTCAGTGTTAGGATAGGCCCTTGATAAAATAGATGTCTGAGGACCTGTGAAAGGACCCAAGTAAATTAGTTCCTTTGTGTGAACATGTTGAAATCATTCCATTGATCTTGGATTTTTCTAGTGCTAAACTTAATTTTAACCTATGCTCTTGATATACTGACAACAACAACAAAAAAGCCTCACTGACAGGTACTTACTGATTCTGTTGACTGGTGTTACTTGAACGTGGAGGTAGCTCTAATGCTTTATGCTTGACACCCTCCTTTTTTTTTTTTTTTTTTTTTTTGGAGCTGTTGTTCAGGCATGGTATTCTTTGGTTCCCTTGTATCCTCACTGTGCTGCCTCTTGCTGCTGGTACGTCTGCCCTTGTGCTTACTGATAGAGAAAATAATTTCAGAGTAGAGCATGAAGTTCCAATAAGGGTGGACTCCAGGGTAGGAGTACCACTGGTGAAAGGTTATGCCAAGTTTTAAAAAAATGTAACCTATTTCTACAAAAGGAATTGAGGGATGTTCAGTCACACCAAATTAACTGTGATGCGTGTAGTTGGTGGAATGGGAAATGTGAGTTTTGGCCCTTGTTATATGAACTGATCTCGCATTCATTGAGTGATTTGTGTGTTCCACAGTCTTTAAAGGGCAGTTGGGATCTGAATTCCCCACTTACAAGTGGTGCTGGTATGATAGGCCAAACTGAGGATGAGATCCTTTACGGTAGGAATAGAGAAGTGGAGGAATCCTGCCAAAGTAATACTTTAGGAGAGTGTGGACTTCAAGCTTATTAGTGTTTCTTCTTTAATTCCTTCCATTCGAACCCATACCCCACCTTTTTTGTCAGGAAAAGACCTCTAGAAATGTGGATAAGCCAACAAAGAGACTTCATTGATCTTGAAGGGTGATTGCAAATCTGTGTGACTTGAAGAGAACTAGTTCTCTATTTCTGGGCTGTGATAAATAATTGTAATTCGTGAAACAAATGGGTGATTACATCAAAATAAAACAAACGGATTGTAAAACTTAATTACACCTCCATAAAGAAATAAAACAGACCCTTGCAAGGTCAAGGGGCCCTAAACCTCCCCAAGAATAAAATATGGTAGAACTTTAAATCTTTTAGGCACCTGTTTGTCCAAGAATGCATGAATTATGACCGGTTGTAGAGATAACCATTTAGCTTTAGCTGTAAGAAAACCCATGTATTAAATACTTAGCAAAAAAATTGTAAAATGTATATGATATGATTAATATCCATGAGGTAGCTAAGATAAATGCCAAATGTACACTGTAGCAGGTGTGCAGATTTGGGAAGCTTGTCCCCGTTTCTGTCACCCAGCTGGCTGCTTGCTTTTACCATATAATAAACTCCTATTCAAAAACTTATAGAAACTCAAGACTTTGTTTATCACATGGGCAATGTTTTACAGTCTGATCTTCATTTGTTCTCATCCTCCTCTTCATGAGGGAGCTGCTAGAGAAGGCTTTTTAGAAGACACTGGTTTGGGTCAAGTGACAAAAACTTTTAGTGCTCATCACAGATGTAGGTAGTTTATTACAATTGGTGTGGGGATTTTCTTTTTTTTGAGAAAACAATGTATTAAATAGTGACTGAACTGCGTGTGCAGATCAGACCCGTGTTTTGAGGGCACTTTCTCCTGATGTGTCCCTGCTAGGCAGGCTACAATTATGTACAGAATGTCTATGGTCACATGTGAATGCCTTGTCATCATCACATCCAAGCTTCTGGTTGTATAACCATTTGATAAGATGATTTGGAGGAAAGGCAGGAGGGCCAGGGGGAATTGTCTGAAAGACTCCTATTAAAATCATGCTGAGTTACTGTGTACTTTAAATGAAAACACACTGCACTACTACAACTGTTTGGTAATTGCCCATCTAGAATGTATTCACTGCATGAACATAGGAGTCAGCAGCTCATTTTAGCAGCTTTAGGGGGCATCCTGATTGTACCGTACCTGCTATCCCAGCAAAAAAAAAAAAAAAGAGTTTAATAAATTCTGTTATGTGTCAGGCTTAGGCAGATACCTTGTGTATGTTATGCTGTCTAAAAGGCCCTTGGACATGCCTGCTTGTATGCTAGCAAGTCTGTTACATTTTTTTGTTATTGTTAGATACCTGTTAACAGTTAACATAATTGTTTGGTACCTTTTGTAGTGTACAACCACAGTATAAATGTGCCTGGTTCGACAGGATTGGTAAGCTGTGGGTTTGTGGATGCTTTTCATTCTAAGAAAAAAAATTCAATTTCCATCATAAGAAATGATGAATCTTTTGATCCTTTCAGGAAGTTTTAATTTGTCCTGAATAAACAGCTCTTCCTGACAAATCCTACTTCTTTAGGAGGTTGTTGAAGCTTAATAGAAATATCAAGTGTTGCATACTGCTTTGGTTGCCAGCTTTTTTGTGGAAATTTGGGCAGCATGTAAATACTTGCACAATAGGTCTGTATTGTTACACAAACAGTGGCAATGACTCCATGGCAGCATTTGTGCAAGAGTAGATGTGATGCTCTGGGACAGGAGCTGGTGCAGGGGCTCTCCAGAGCTTAGAACTAAAATCTACCTTTTTGAGAAGTAGAAATTAGAGAACAATCTACATACTTTGTACATCAAGGTAAGACCTCAGGCAAATAAATACTTTGTGTCAGTTCTCGAATCCTTCCTCAGTTTGTATTTTGATGGCATTTGTCATCTTCTGTTACCTCCTGTGTCCCACCCTTCTGCAGTTGGCCCTGAAAACCCTAAACATCCCTAGGAGAAATGGGGGCAAATCCCTCCTTGGTAAGAGGGAAGGACCAGACCTGAAAAAAGACAAGCTTTACAACTTCTGGGTCTGTTTAGACTACAGCTTTTTTTGAGAATGTTGAAGCAGGGGAGAACAAGGTTAAAAATTCTTCATGCTGAATGAGCCAGGTGATTCAAATCTGTTCTCTGAACAAATGAATCCTCTCTCTCAGCTGACATGAACTCCCAAGCTTCAACTCAATCTTTGGAAAGCTCATGGATAATCATATCTTTCAAGTTCAATAGATGGATATTGTTTTTAATAATATATTTCACTTTTGGAGAGTAAACAGTATGTGTCCAGTTCTGCCAATAGCATGGATCTGTGAACATATGTGTGAGGTTTTCCAGTGAAGCATGGTCTGTTGGTACAGGGTTTTCATTTTCATTTCTTTCTACAGGGATTAGATATGCCCTGTAAATTTTTTATTTTCGCTTAAGGAGGATATTATTTAGAAAAATCCAGCTTAAAAAAACCCCACAACAACAAAACAGTGTAGGAATATCGTTAAATCTTTCGTCTTGTAAGCAGCATGGTGCTTCTCCCTTTTGGGGAATGTTTAGGAGGCTTAAATAGTTGTACGGATTTGCCCATGTTCTTTTTAGTTAGGGTGCTCTTTATCCCTGTGCTTCTGTCTTTCTTCAGCCCTTGGCTGCATTCTTGGCACCGGTGAGCAATTGTTTTGAACAACAGAAGGTGCTTGTGGGATGCCGAACTACTCTCAGCATGTAGCACAAGTAGAGAAATTCCCTCTCCATTGGCAAACCTCGAAGTGATGGGAGAGACGCTTGAGCAAAGCCCAACATTTGGGTTACACACTTCGGGCTGTATCCGTTGTCTAAGCAGCTTTTTCCCTTTCTCGGAGAAAGGAAATCAAAAGAGGCGTTACCGCTGCTTTGTAAGGCAGCGAGGGGGAAAGTCTGAAGTGATAAAGGACTTAAAAAGGTCGATTAAGGCAGGAGTTTGGTACTGGTAACAGTATCAAAAGCCTCCTCCCTGCCCTGCCTGCACATGCAACACCTCCCACATCTCACCCTTCCCTGTTCCCTTTTTTTTTTTTTTTTTGGGGATCTCTAAAGCTGTTTTTAGTCTGTGCAAAATTCAAGGTAGTTGTCTCTCAGCTTTCAGTGGTCTGAAGTTTTTGATATGAGTGTGAAAACTGGCTTTTCCTTTGCTTGCTCTACAGCTTTCCAGGTATTTTCCCCAAAAGGCCATAAAAATATCTTTATTAATTGCACTTTATGTACTTAACGCATAAGTGTATGTACACACACAGACCTTTTTTTTTTGGAGAAGTTTTTAGCTGGCCTGTGTATAAATCCAACTTCCACTGGAGTTCACTGGTAAGCTTAACTATGGCTTATAGAATTTATTGACTTAATCTATAGCATATTTGATATGAATTTTCTAACAAGAGTTCTTTAATGCTTAATTTTATAAACATCTGGAAGGTTTTTTCAAAATATTGATGCTTTATTTTAATCCTGTTTACAACAATTGGAAGGCATTTAAGGGGGGAAAAAAATAGGCTCCTAACAGTCTTTTCTTTAAATAGCAGCACTACTATTAAAAAATTTGCTTGCTATTGCAGTGTAATTTGAATGTGATTATAGTGATTAGTTCTTTCAGACAAAAAATTATAAATAAGACATGTTAGCATTTAGATTTATTTGCCAAATTTCTTTGCATTTTCTTGGTATCACCAAAAAATTCCGGACAGAAAAGCCTTTTCTGGTTACTACTTACTTGTGCTAAAATAACAAAATGTATCAGTTCATAAATCAGATTATTTATTACTTCACTTAAACACTGTAAATTAGCATCTGTGGTGGTTTGAAATGCCCAAGAATCTAATTTTCAAGTTCAAGCCTCCCCCTCTGACAGTTTGCCTCTGAGAGGGTTTAGTGATGGTATGGACTTGATATCTTTTTCACTCCATGTGGAGAGTTTTCAGACAAAACACAACCATTCATTATTGGGGGGAAGGGAAAAATATTTACAAAGGTTTATTTACACCCACATATATATATTTACATTAAATTAAATTTCTCCTTTTCTTCAATAAAAGTCCAAGAAGAAAAGGGAAAAGTCTTTCTGTCACTTCTCAGGCCACAGTTCCTTCATTTCAGTTTTTTGTGGCACTGGTTAGTGTCCTTCATTTTCCTGGGGCAGCAGATTTAAGTGTGGCAGTCAGGATTTTTGTTCTTACTTTGTGGAAATTTCAACCCCAAGCCCGAGCCTTTGGGGGATTTCCTTGTAGATCTTCACTCCTCTTGGGTTAGAACATTAAAGACAGCTTTCAGTTCAGTCTTACCAACGCTCTTCTACTCTGCCTCAGCTCGACAGCTTGATAGAAACAGCAACAGCAGAAGGCACGGCCACCTCCTCCACATTCCATCCTGGCTCAGCTCTCAGGACAACTCCAGGTTTTCAGCTCCTTTCTCCCTCTCTCTAGCTGCTGCTGCATTTTGGGACTCCCTAAGGGTTTGGAAGTCCACCCCTCCTCTTCAGAAAATCTCTGGTTTTTGGGAAAGTGATACAGTCTTACCCCAAAACAGCTCTGTTGAGTTTTCCTCTGTTTTGTTGCCAGCTCTCCCTCCTGCAGGAACATCTCTGCGTCTTTCAGCCGACTTCACGTTATCTCGTTGCTACTGGCTACTTTTTGGCTTTCAGCCATCGCTGTCTCTGTTCAGGACTGCTCTGCTGCCGCTTTCAGGGTCTTCTGCTGCTGCTGACAGTAAGGAAACTTTTCCAGCTCTTGATTACAAGACCTGGTTCAGCTTTGACACTATACCGGGTCTCCCGTATCCTCGGCTGGGGGCCCTTGGCCTCCAGAGGGACTCACTGGCCCCCTGCCTCCTCGTGGCTCGGATCATGGCCACCTACCTTTGATATGGTTTGAAGCTGGCTCCCTGCCAAGTCTCCAAACCTTACCACAAGAAGTGTCGTTCCCCCCCACCCCCCCCAAACCCCATGGAGAAGAGGGAGAAAAACAACTAAGAAAACCCGAAATGAGAGAGAGACAGCTAAAGTGATATATAAATGTAACATAAGTGTAAATATATTTATATATACAATTGAAATATATATACAATTTCACAAGGGAAAAAGGAAGGGGGAAGGGAAAAGGAACAAAACCAAAATAGAATATATATATATATATATCTCCCAATTAGTAGCCCAATATCTATCCACTAGAAGAGTTAGCAAAGAAATATCTCACTACTCTCCTTGGGACAACGGAGAGTCGCTCCGGGACGATCACCGGCAACCTCCGCCTCCCAAGGTCGACAAGGCCTTACCAGGCCTCGCTCCCCAACACGACAGACTCAACAGCAGGGAACCTGCACCTCCAAGCTGCCAGAAGGAAAGAGAGCAAAGGCCTTTCCTCCTTTCTTCTTATAGCCTGGCTTACATAAAAATCGTAGGGGATACTGGGTAAATCTGGGCCCTTCCTTGATTACAAACTGGTCACCAAGGAAGGCCTAGCCCAAACTACCACGACCTTCTAAACTATCTTCACCCCCTTCTCTTCCGTTTCTGTGGGCGTGTAATTTCCGTAGGGCGCACATGGACTATTGATTGGCCCAGTATTATCAGTGGGGCAAACCATTACTACCTCAGAGAAAAGGTTTTTCAAACCACCACAGCATCTCAAAGCTCATCCCCCTCCTGTGCCCTCAGTTTTAGGTGCCACATAGTTGATGGTAGGTTTATGTAGAACTTTCCTCAAAAGTTCAAAACATGACGCTGGTTTTTATTTATTTCTTTTGAGAAAGGGGCCTTGGATTATATCAGTGTCTAAAAATGTATTGTATTAAATATGGGGGTTTTTTCATGTTGCTGAGGTAGACCACGGTTGAAAAACTAAAGTTTGCAGGAGGGCAAGACTTGGGGAGAAGTTAACTACCAGACTTAATTTGTGGAGTAATATTGCCATGTACTGACATCATGTAGGGAAATTTAGTTGTGTTACTTGTATATAAATTCTGCCCTTCTATCCCCAGAATTTGCCATGCAATGAATGCTGATTTGCAGTGTGAACTTGTCTTTTCTCTGATTCGAAGGTATTTTGTTCCAGAGACAGATCTGAGCATGGCACATAGGACTGAAGATGGCACATAAGCTAATTTAAAATTCGTTTTGTCCTCACAGACTGGCCCTCCAGGCAGGGACTGGCTACTCAGGCTTTAACCTTCAGCCTTCTCAATCCCTAAGTGCCAAACACAGCAGATGTCACCAGCTCCTCTTCTGCAAGGCTCCTGGTACAGATTGCAAGCATGGATTGTTTCAACATAAGCTGCTTAATTTCCTTGATGATGATAAAGTTCTTAATTGCAGTGAAATCAATAAATCAATCTGTAAATCTGACTGTTCAAAAATACACATTTTCATTTGAGGAAAGCAATCTGCTGCTGTTTCCATGAACTGATAACAGGATGAAAAAGTAGTGTTCATAGTGCAGAAGTTAATCTAGTCTTTTACACCTTTAGCTGGTAGAAGGTGTCTGCAGGTTCCAAACGAGTAAAATTAAGGGCACTTTCATTTTGTGTATGGAGATGTGTGTCTTTCAGCTACAACTTGTGAATTCTGGAAGGACGTGAAAAGCTTCACTAAAAAGATTAGGTACCTAAATAGAACTAATGAATATTCTCACTTGAAAATTTATCAAGTTTGGACCTGACTTGGATGTCAACTATTTTAGCACAGCCAGTAAACCAGGAATGTTGTTCCTGCACAATAACAATGACTGGATTAAAGTGTCTCTGCCTTCTGAATAGGATCTCTTCTGGACCATGAAGTTATGGACTGAGTATTATAAGATAACAAGTGATGTCTTTGAGTGAGACTATCAGCCATGCTGTATTTTGGCCAAGTGATTTGGCTTTTTGCCTAGCAGTAAGAAGTATAAATGATGGCATAAACACACTTTCTTTAACAGCAGAAGCAAATACTTCATCTGAGATGTGAACCTTTGAGTTGCAGGACAAGAAGTAAGACATGACCTTCCCTAATATCTTAAATAATGTATTGCCCTCGAAGTACACATCAGATTGAGCTTTCAGCAATGTTGTGGTTCACTCTGAGTGGTTTCCAGCTTAGGAGGTAGCTGTAAGTGGCAGTTATGTCCATTAAGTGTCATTGTGAACCACTTTGGCCAGAATGACTTCTGACAGAAACCTCTCCCAAGCACTGCAGAGGTAGGAAATGCCAAGTCTGTCAAGATACGATTTTTTTTTTCTTTCCCCCCAGATATCCCTCTGATCAGCCTGTTGGTCCTTATGCAGTGGAGATAAGCGTACTTTGCTGCAAACCCAGTACCTGTCAGTTATTGTTGTTCAGTTTTAACAGCGATTTCTCAGAAATGCGTAGTCAGCTCTGGGATGAGGGTTGGAAAATCATTGCGTTCTTTGACAAGGAAACCAAAAAAGGGAGGGATTGAAGTAGAAAGTCCACAGAAAGATGTTGCCAGTATAGCAGTGAGTACAGTTTATAGGTGCAAGAGCGTGCTTACAAATGCAATAATACAAATTGTTGCTGGTGCCCAGTCCAACCCAGACAAAACCTGTAGTGATGAATACCTTTGTGTAATGGCATCTCCACTGAGCACTTTTGCAGCAAAATTGTGTTGCTTGCCAGTAGTGTTTGCTAATACATTGACAAGCATTTCTAATGTAAGCCTGGTTTTAGAACAACAGTCTTCACATCTGCCAAGGTTAGAGATGGCTTCTAGGTAGGCTTGCCCAAGTCCTGCAGAGGGTGCTGGGTGTGACTGAAGTACAAAGTTTGACATCACCCTTGTGCAACTTGTGGACTTTACCAAGAGGAAGCTGATTGAACTGCAGATTTTTGGCTCCACTGATCACTGCAGGTTATCAGTTTCAGAGGCTGTTCTTGGTGTTGTTGACTCCTGTCAGCAGGGCATGTATGTAATTGCTTGTTTAAATAACTGTAAAAATGCCACTGAAGTTTCTCCACAGATGGGTTTTCTTTAAGTGCTTCATGACATTTGTCTAATACGAGCCATGTTTAGTCTGTGTGAAGAAAAGCAATGGGGCAGTAGTAAACTGTGGTGACTTTTGTATTTTTTCTGCATCTTTTTTCCAAACTGAGGTTTGTCTATCCAGTCCTTGCTTGTTCAAAAGAACAGATGTGCTAAAAAAGTCAAGATTCTTTTATGCTGTTGCTTTATTCTGTCTTCTAAGTTTATCTTGATTCTCTTTCCTAGGCTCAGTGGGTTGCCTGCCAGGAACTGTAAGAAATCCAGGGTTTTATCAAAGAGGAGAAGGCTTTCAGCCTCTGGAACCTTTTCTGGCATTCATTTTATTAATGTTACTCCACGATAGGTGTCAGACACGTGTTGCTTACAGTCATGTCTGTTAGTGTTTAATACAGACACAATGCCCAAGTATTGTTGAGGTGAGTGGGTAGATGTTTTATCACTTGGTGTTCCATAAATTTCCATAAAGATGGCAACTAGTTGAAGAAGCAGCAGGAGAATAAAGGCTAGAAATGGCTTGTGCTGTGTTTTGGTGTTTGTGGGGAATTTTTTTTGTAGCATTACTTCTGGTATTTCCAGTGAGTGTTCCTAGTTAGGGCAAGATAAGACACATTTGTATCAGAGAAACAATGGCATAAAGCCTTAAAATCCCTAAATCAACTTTTTTATCACCTTATTGGAGTGGTTGGAAGCTGACACTTGCTTCTTTCTGGCACAGAGAAACATAATTTTGGTATGATGGCTCCAAACCCCAGCTCTGATGTTTCTAATCATGAGAAAGCATAGGAGTGATGTTTACAAGAAAAATAAGGATAAAGTTTGTTTGTTTGTTTGTTTTTTAAGGGCCACAGTTCTTGTGGCAGAGAAATTGTAGCAGGAAAGTAGGAATAAACAGCAATTTGTGTCTGCTTTGTAATTTCTTTCATACTTTGTAATAGTGTACTTCAATGCAGTTTTTTCTGGGTATATTTTTTTTTATATACCCAGAAAGTTTTTGGGTTTTGTGGTGGTATGGGGTGTTGTGTGGGGGTGTAGTGGTTTTTTTTTTTTTGTTTGTTTGTTTTTTAAATCTATCTGTAGTAGATTGGCTTTCCCAGTCTGTGTTGCTGAAGTTTTTGATTCTCAAATGTCAAAGCAAAGAAAGTACTCCATCCTCTGCAGCTTGTAAATGACTCCTCTGGCTTTCTAAGGCTTTGTGCAGAATAGGCTGACCAAGACTTGATTCTTCCTGGGCAGCTCTGCTGGAGAAGATAGGACTGAAGTGAAAAGTGATGGTTGAAGGTTCTCTGGGTCTTGCTGTGCTTCATCAAGGTGATGTTCCTGCTCTGCTTTGCTTTTCCCTTTGGAAGAAAAGAGGCATTGTAGAAAACTTAAAATTCAGTGGGGTACAAGCTTTCACCTGGTAAAAATTTAATAGTCTGTAAGATGTAAAGAGGCATCTAGAAAACAGTAGAGGTGGCATTGGTGTTGTGCATGTGCTTTGGCAATGAATGCATCATTTGTTAGACTAAAAGCTTAGGCTTAAGATTTTCTTTTTTCCTGCTATTTCTATTGATACTCTTTTATCAACTGATCCATTTGTAAATTATAAAAGAACTCAGAGGGGAAATTGATGTGAAGAGAAAATCGTGGTCTTGACAGGTAAATTCAGGAAAGGTTCCCTTGGTATGCAGTAAAGTGGGGAGCATAACCAGGGGGCTTGTAGTTACTTCTGTGCATGTGGTATGAGAAACTATAGACTTCAGAGGGGAAATCAGGTGAAGCTTTGAAGGCTGTATTAGCCTTAAATAAGTGTTTGTAGCTTAACTACTTACTAAGTGTTTGACAGGCTGTGCAAGGTGTTGGTGAGCACATTTAAAGAACTTGCTAGTTGGTGAGAGAAAAGTAGTCTGTTCTAGTATTTCTTGATTTGTGTGCTTTGTCCTGCATAAGCAGAATGGGTTTTGTTGACTTTATTGTTGCTTCTCTAATCTTTACTCCAGGTATCAAAATTATGGAAATGAAATTTAGAGCCTTTGCAATGATAGGCCTTGCCTAATATAGATTACATGTGTGACCTTAATTGAATGACAGAGCTATTAAATAAACATTATTGAAATTGTATGTATCCCTAGCAAGCAAGCTGGTCTGTTGGAGTACTGTAGTATATCAGATTATAAGTTTAGTGTTGAGGGTTAATTATTGACTTGAAAGCCAGGGTAGGTGGTGAACTGATAAGGATAAAATAGTAGGATACTGTTGTGCAGCTTACCATAAGATTCTAGTATACTTTGCTACTTCTACCTTTCATAATATAGCCAAAGCAAATTGTGGATTGGATGAATCCAATGCGTTTTCCTACACACACAGTGGCTATTGTAATGTAACGTTGAATTCCTGTCCTGTCAAATAATTTCATTTTAGAACTTTTGATAAACTTCATTGCCTGAACAGAAAGAATGAAAAGGTGTGGATGGTGTGAGAGCCAAGGCAAACTTGGTAGCAGAAGGAAAAGGAAATAGGAAATGCAGATTTGCAGACCATCTCTAAAGGTTGTGATGAAACCTTGGGTTACCTCCCTTTCAGAAAGTATCAGACTTTGCTGTGTTCTGTTCTCCAGCTATGTAGTGAAAGTGTGTGGTGTGGGAGTTGTCAGGGTAAGGTTTTTTAATAATGATTAGGGTGGTTATGAGATGACTGGGACAAACAGGTTGTAATTGCAACCTGTAATGTTGCTTTTCATGCCGGTTATTGCAGTGACGTGGTAATTGCAGCTCACAGGAAATCTCAGTAACTTTTGTGGTGGGCTGTTGCCTCTGCTGGCTCATTGCTCTGTGCTCTGCTGTGATAGCTGGTGAGAGAGATGGTCAAATGCAGGGAGCTTATATAATTGCATCATTGTATCATGCCTGGGAGCCTGATGGCTATCAACCTTCATAGTGGCATATTTCAGTGAGTCTTCACTAATTCTTAGTGTTCTGATATCCTGACTAGATATTGCTAAGAAGATTTTTTTTTTTTAGTAGGTAGAATCATGTAACTGCTTTTTGTTAAATTTCTGGAAATTCAGATGACTGTCAAGTCTTAAAAGAATACTTTCTGCATTATTCATGATGCAATTTGTATTGGATACGATCACGTCAGTACTGCAGTGAATGCTGTATATTATGGGAAATATTTCTTGTTTGGCTTGGCTTGTGTAGGGTATAAACATGTCATGATACATTTCTGGGCAAAGATATCTTGAATTTAACTAAATGTTATTAAATACACAGGCTTTTTTTGTGTTTCAACATTTTAACAGATATTCTGCATTGTATCTTCTGTTTGCTAGTTACATTAGCAACCTCGTTCATGCTTTTGCCTGCCACCAGAACCATTTTCTTGTGAGCATTTATTGTGTACTTTTTACACAGGGAGCAATCTGGAGTATGTATTGTGAGTGTGCAAGCCAGCACTTCCTAGCCTTTGGGAAATTTGAGGTTCTGAGGCTGATAATAGATCTTTCTTTGCAAAGTACAGAACTTGGGTAACTTGCAAGATAGTGGAGGCAATTCACTTCAGAGCATTAATTACAAAAGAAAGAATAATATTTTAGAAAGATGGAAGTTTAATAATCAAATACCCAAGTACTTGATAGTAATCTAGAAGATATTTTTTTATTGTTCCTGTCATGTCTGTGCTGCATCTGATTTGTAAACTTTCAGAACAAAAGTATTTGTGGAGCAAAATTGGTTTGATTCCGTATCATTGCCATAACTCTTAATATTTCAGTGTTATTAAGTAAATCAATTGAAACCTGCTGCATACCACTGCAGCTTTTCAGGAGTGCTCATGGGTTTTCAGGAGTGCTCTCAGGGCTGAGGGAGTAGAGGATATTGTCAGTTTGGATGGAGCTGGTGGCATGGAATCATACTGATCAAGTATAATGGAAATTACAAGTGCAAGTTAAATTATGACAGTGTTTGTTCTTCAGTCTTCAAAGATATTAATGAAATGAGGTTAATTTGGCTATTCCACTCTGTTCAAGGTGTGTTATCCGTGGATTTGATGGGGGGGCCACTGTTCGTATGTGGTGGTTTTGGTGACTTTTTTGGGGGGAGTGGAGTTCTGTTTTGCTTTAGGTTTTTGTTCTCTGAATTTCTCTGTGAATTGTCCAAGCAGTGAGGATTTTCTGGACTCTAGCAGTCAACAAGCTTTGAAGTTCACTGAATGGTCTTAGAATAGCTGTCCTTGGTGCAAGATAAACTTAATTTTAGGTTTATTTTTGTTTCTGGGAGAACAAACAAAATAGGGAAATCAATAACTAAGTAAGCTGGAGTAGTTTCTGTTGCTTTCACTCCCCACCCACTGCCCTCCCCCTCCCTCCCAAAAAAGAAATTCCATCAAAAAAACCCATAAAACACTTTGACAATTAGTTGCTGCTTAGAATTTATTCTTTAAGGAAATATAGAGGGTGCCTGACATTTAAATTTGCTTTAGAAAGAGCTAGTTGACCAGCAATGAGACAAGACTGTTTTAGTAAAAGTTTCCATGTCACATTGACTGTCACTCATTTTGGTTTGCATCTACCTCTGCCAAAATACATATTTTGCAAGGGCTTACCTGTTTTGCCCAATAACTTAATATGTAAATAATGAGCTAAGTAAGGAACATGTTTGCTCTTCATGCTACCTTAAACTTTTAGCAGAATGGATTTTATTCAGTTTTTATAGCTTTTTGGGTTTTTTCCTGTGTGTCTTGGCTTTGAAATATCAGATTCATGAAATTGTCTCATGAACACTTGTCTTTGTCTTGGGAAGTGTATGGAGAAATGCAGCCCTGTGTCTCGGGGAGTTCAAAGCCTGGCTCTGCTCCAAGCTGAGGTGGAGAACAGGGGCAAGGTCTTTGCTAACAGGGAAGGTTGTGGGCAAAGAGCAGGTTGGGTCCTGGCTGTCCCTGCTTGTTGCTTGCCCTGGAGTTTGGAAGTGCTGGGAGCCTTCTCTGCCCCCGAGCTGACTTGGTCCTGTGTGCTGTTAAAGGCTCGAAAAGAATCGTGTTGTGAAATAAATGCAAGTTGTAATCTGTGTTATCTGATGTGAGACACTCTCTCCCTCCCCCCCAAAATTCAGGTGTTATATAATTGCAGTGCAGTCCTAGCAACTCTTTAACACTGCAAGAGAGGGATGAATTACTGGTTTGCACTCTTTAATATTGTCCAGATCAATTTTTGTTCATACTGTTCGTTACGTATACTGATGTGCCTTCAAAATCTTGTTTTTATTATGGATTTTACCTCAGTAAGCAATCTGAATATTTATGCTTAATTAGGAAGAATTGATAAAATTAAGGTGATTCTCTCAAAGTGTTGTCTGGCAAGTTGAAAATTTATTTTATTCAGCTGTATTTCTTAAAATCATCAAATGGTTTGGGTTGGAAAGGACCTTAAACATCATGTAGTTCCAACCCCCTTGTCATGTGTAGGGATGCCTGTGAAGGAAAAACGAATGTTTAGATTTGAAAGTTGCTTATTGCTCTCCTCCTCACACTCCCATGGTATGTACATCTTGTGCTGATAACCTGGAATGAGCTGCTGCTGCTCCTGTGACCCCACGTGGGACCTGAAATGTGACCACATGAGCTGGGTGATACTTTGGATTTTGTGGCTGTGGCCTGTGTCTGCATGTCTGACCTGTACTAAGGGACTGGTGGCAAGAAGGGCCTTTCTGCCAGAGTCTCCTGTCTGTCTGGTGTGTTGCTGAAAGCTTTTTGTCACAGCCCAATGCAAGTGTATTGTGTGATGTGAGGCACTGGAACAGCACACCAGGGCTTTTGGAACAAAGGTGTCTGTAAACTTTGTCACACAGTCACCCACTGATGGGCTGTGGCTTAACATTTCAGAGAAATCTAAGAGTTCCTTTAGTGTGCACCTTCTTAAAGGCATTAAATGCTCAGCTCAGAAAAATGTGGGAGTAATTACGAATTTTTCTTAGAGTAAATGGATGGTAGACTGTAAGAATTCAGTCTTCCTTCAGATCAAAAACTAAGGGAGATACATCCTTATAGCTCTTTGCTGTCTAAGAGACTACATGTGTGGGCATGAAACTAATTCTAGTGAATCAAACTGCCCGATTCCCTCCCTGGTGATGCAGAGGTATGTTGATTTGTCTTCTGCAAAGACAGGCATGTTAAACTCTTCCAAAGTAGCAGCTGGGCTGTTTTGTCTGTATTTTTGTATGTTTTAGCATTGTGGAATTCCTTTATTTGTGTGCATAAATACACAAAGAAAATTAATGCAGGCTGAGGGGAGACGTGTGTAATTGCCAGTAATCTGAGATATATTAGAATGCTTTGACATTGCAGTGCTTGTCCTATTTCTGTCATTATGTGCATTGCTGGTTTTATATATCGTGTTCTTTGTGGTGTGACTTTTTAGTGGGGTTTTTTGAGTGTTTTTTGTTTGCTTCTTTGTTTTTAAGCAGAACTGGCTAGCTTTAGTAGTTGTAAAGTACTAAATATTCACAGAACAATTCTGGTTGAAGGGGACCTCTGAATGCTATTTATGTCTTAGCCTCCTGCTCAGGCTCAGGTTACTGTTGAATTGGGACTGGATTGTTTAGGGTTTTGTTTTCTTGGGTGTCAAACCTACATAGTTTTGACAGAATAGAGATTCTGCACCCTCTCTGGAGCCTTGGTCCTAAGAGAATATTTATTTTCTTCTGCCTAACTGGCATCCCCTGTCATTTTTTACATATGTTTTACTCTCAAATCTTTCATCTTGTCTCTTATCCCAGTTCAGATGACAACTGAAGAAGGCTTCTAACTGGCAGTACACAAACTGGGTATGTTAGGAAGGAAAGAATATGCCTATAGATGCTAATGTAAGTGTAGCCTTGTAGGAGCTGACTGGGAGTTCAAGCTTTCCAGGAGTAGAAGAAAAGGTTTAAGCATGAATTACTTGGGGGTATTATATACAGTTTACAGGTTACAGATTTATTTATGGAATAATAAATAGCCAAGCTACTCTGATGCAATGAACACATTTTGATGAAAAATGCACACATTAATTCTTTGTGTACCTAACAGTATTATTTTTTCACCAGCTTTATTCTTAATAAGGAATATTCTTCATAAATGAAGAAGTTAATTTCCTAACAAACTGGGATTACCTAAAGTTTTGGCTCATGGTTTTCCTCCTGTGTTATTCACTTGTGCTGTTGCATATCAAGCTGACCTCAAATAAGGAGGCTGTGCTGACTGAAGCTTTGGGACTAACCTGTTGTCCTGCTTGGCTTCAGTTTGTAGGCTTTTCTTTGGCAGCTCTTCAGGTTGGGAGTTGGAACTAGTAGTATTTTCTAGGCTTAGTTCCAGTAAAGAGAGATTATTTTTATACTCTGAGTTTCAGGTGGAAGAGGGAATGTAAACACTTAGATCTGCAGATAATCATATACGTATTTATATTTATCAGTCAAGACTGTAGTGCACTTTCTATTTTGTACTTTAGAGATAGACAAGCACTTCAAAATACAACTTTTCAAGCAGGTCAGCCAGTGTGAATTGTCTAAGTTCCTCTGTAAAGAGAAAAAACCATACTAAAGTGGTCATAGGAATGCTATAGTGAGTGCAAATTACTAAAAAGGGAAATTCTATCCAACATATAATCCATTACCACATTGCTCAACCTTTTTGCTGTTTAAGTTTATCCATTTGAAGTGAGTGCTTAAAATATTAATTTTCTGCACAAAAGCTTATGTTGAAATTTAACATGAAAGACATCTCTCGTAGTTGTTTTAGAAGGTGCATATAGTCTGAAAGCAGACATGATAAATCTGAAATTGTAAAAACAGAATGGTTTCATCTATGCAGCAGATAGGAAATATAAGATGGACAAGCTAACTCCTAATGTTAGACAAATGTTTATTCCATGATCTCTGAAGTTTTCCCAGTAGTACTTTAGAGTAGTAAGACCACAGTTAGACTTTCACGTGCAACTTATCAGGATGAGTAACCCTGGCAATACCAGGCTCTCTCTGTTTGTAGAGTTTTGCTTCCTCCTTCTCCCCCACACCCTGAACTGTTGCAAGTGCTCTTCTGTGTCCCAAGTTACCTCATCACTTCAGATATTTAAAATTCTGATGTAAACTTTGCTGTCTCTCTGTGTCTCGAGTTCAGTGATTTGAGTCTTGCACAGTAATGCAGAGTTAGTTAATACACTCCCCTCTCTTCTGTTTGCAATTTTCCTTTAGTCGTATCAATTCAAAACTTGAATCATAAGCTTTCTAATATTGTGACAGACAAATCACATTGTAAATGACTCATGTGCTTCGAGGCTGCAAAGTAATGATAACGTCTAAGATTATTGAATTGTCCCTACTAATATCAAATGCAGCTGCAATCCCATCAGAAGGCAGGTGCCTTGGAAGTTATGTCATATGTACTTAGGAGCTTAAATCATGTGAAAGTGGGTATATGGTTGGGATGAATCCAACAGCTACTGAGCAGTGTTCTTTCTGCAGTTAAGTGCTTAACAAATTTCTGGCATGCAGGAATTCATACAGTTGTAGTCAGATTAGAGATTGTGTGGAGAAGATACAGTAGCTTAACATTTCAGAAAATTAGCCAGACTGTGTAAAATCTGCAGTCTTCTGTTTTCTATGAAGGTTTGAATATTCACTATAACAACTTCAACAATTTGATGTTTATACTTTTTTTTGGGTGATGGTACAAATTAATGATTGTTATTTCTTACCTTGGTGTTCATTCTAACTGAAGTCTGGAAAAAGCAACTCTTAGACCTCACCTTGAAAATGCTTGGCCATGAATGACAGAAGCTGTTGTATACAACAACAAGACATGATTTTTGCTTGCTCCTCTTTTGTGGGCATAGACTTGATTGCCTCGGACTAGTTACAGATGTTTAAATACACAAGTTGTAATTGTAGTTCTAGTACATTGACACTAAATTACAAAGACTCTGCACTGTGGGCTGTATAAATGTTTGAGTGCTTGGCTTCCCTTGCTGGTCCTGTCTGCAGTAAAAGCAGTTAAGAATTAAATTTAGACAAGCTTGTGCTGTGAAGCAAATGTGGTGCTTCTGCTGAGGTGCCTGAAGCTGGTGTGATAATGGTGTTCCTCCCTCCACCCTGAATCCCTCCAGATTTTATTTTCCAATCACTGGTAGTAACTTTTTCTTCCTCAAAACTGTCCTCTAAAAGGGCTGCTTTTCATAGGGGTTTCAGGAAACCCAGAGAGCACACCAGGCTTGGGGAGTTGAATGTGTGGTCTGTATGAACAGCACCACTCAGCTGCTGAGCCTACAGAGAAAACACTCCTTGATCAAACCAACAATGCCTGATCAAAAGTGGCACAGTGGTCAGCAATAAAATCAAAAGTCCTTCCTTCTCATTTGGTGTTTAATACTTGTTTTTCTAACTATGATTCTATATGTAAAAGTCTCACACAGGTTTTTCTTTCCTGGAGTACTGGGAAGTTTTGTTTATTGCAATATAACAGAGAGGTGATTGAAAAGTGGATGACAAATATTTAAAGGCCAAGAAGAAACATACTCTGGGAGCATATCTGTGTGTGTGATAAAGAGAAAAGAAACCACTTGATTTAGGTGGTGTATGACTACATACACAGACCAACTTTTAGGCTAAACTAATAGGCTTTAAAGGGTTATTTTGTTTGGTGGAATACTGTAGGTTTATGGAGAGGATAATTATTACATGGAGAAAGATTTGGTGAGGTAGTAGGGAATCTGGGTGTTGCTATGGGTACCTTTCTCCAGCTGCCTTTTTGACAGCCTCTTAAGATGGCTGTCCACTTAAATCTGTGTAAATTTTGACAAAGAAACAGTCTTATAGTAAGGACAATTTTTTGATAATTATCAAGGATGAGAAAATTAAGTTTTTAACATACCTTTCAAAAAGTAACTTTCAAACAGTGAACTGCTGGAATATACAAACTGTTCATCTGATCCATTAAATCAGTTTTTAACTTGTGCAACATATTCTAAAAGGAGGTGAAGTAAGACTTGTGGAAACAAGCAATGAAATGTAGCCAGAGCAGCTGTGCTCTTTTCTGTTACAGAGTTCAAATAACAATTTATACTCCATCATGTTCTCACCAAAGTGAGATGGGTGGCAAAGGCAGTGAGGAATATCTGGTGTTTTTATTTGAAATAACTTGGAGTTCTGACTTGTGATTTAAAAGCTTTTCCCTGTTTGGTAGACAAATTAAGCTTTCCATCCTTAATTTCTTGTGTATTTATTTAGAAAGGTAAGTCTTTCTTAGCACTGTGTTGAGCTTCATTTATTGCAGTTAATGTTACTTGCAGCTTTACTAAAAATGTAGAAGCTGAACTGACGCAGCAGTCTTGAAATCCAAGTTTGAAAAGAAACAGATGCCTGCTTATGTTTGCTGCTCTGGCAAGCTAATTAAAAAACCCACAAACCCACAATATACAAAATAGCTTTTAAAACAAAATTAAAGAGTGACTGAAGTCTGGACTGTTTTGTCAGTATGTGCAAGGCTTTTACAACCCATAGGAGGTGTGGGAGTTGGCTCTCACCGCACAACAAATTGCTTTAGAAACGGTTCTGACTGGTGTTCCCAGGTTACTGAAGTCCTACAAGAGGTAATAACACCTGTCTACCAAGAGGGAAATCATAAATTCTTTTAAAGAAATTCTGGGGGTTTTTTTTCCCCCTGAACCCTCTTGTGTAGCTTGTTTGTGTGTTGGTTACAGCTTTTTACTGGTGTTGTAGGAATCACGGACTCTTTCCCCCAAACTAGGCCTTGATTTCTATTAACACAAAGACAGTCTGTTGGCAATAGTTGGCAGTGGAATTAAATGGGAATTGATAAGCTGTCGTCTACAGCTTCATTAACATTAATTCTGGTAAATAAAACATTTGAGTTCTTTCCAGATTAAGGTGGTTTTAAGCATATGTTGATCTGATGAATAGAAACAGTTGGAATGTTCCACTAATAAATACATGATTATAAAAGGAACAATAAACTGGGGAGAAAATCTAACCCATGGTTTCCAGCTACATGCGCTCAATAATGTGAGGAATTTTTGAACTTAAAATAAAAATGCATGAGTAAACCAGATGACTTTTTTTGACTGTGTTGTGTCCCTATTACAACAAATTAATAATTATATTGTTCCTGTAGGTTACCTGCGAATGTGATTAATGTTCAGTATTACATATTCTAGTGTGTTTTGGCAATATGGAAATCTGAATGTTTAACAGGAACACAATTTCAAATTGAAGCAATAAATCAGAGTTAGTGGAGTAGGGCCTACAGGATGCCACGCTCGTGGACAGTCATTGAGAGCAGTATCTTGTCCCACATGCTTTTGGCAGCAAGAGCCTCTTTATCAGCTACTGTCTTTCCAGTCACGCTTGTGTTCACGTCTTTGCTACATGCTCTGCTGATTACCTTGGAAAAGGGCAATGCTGTAACTGTTCAACTGACCTTTCAGTTTATTTTCTCTTGTGTAATATGAAACATGAGCTAACACAGTCTTAGTCTACCGGTTTTGAGACAATCTGTCGCTGCGTTTCTGCAGCTCTCTGCTCAAATGGGATAGAGTTTCTCTCTGTGGTTATGGTAATTCAAAAAGAGCTCTATCAACTTCCTTCAGATATGATCACAACAGAGCAGCAAATTATTATAGCTGAAAGAGGGGCTTTAGTCTACAGTTCATGCATAATAAAGAATACTTAGCAGAGGGATAGTGAAACTGGCTATTGAATGAAGAAATCTTATACCTAAAGTGTTGATCTCATAAATGTGTAAAACCAAATAAACGAAGTATACTACTGGTAACTTTGTTTCCTTATATACTGAGCAATATATAGAACTGTCATTATTTTGAAATTGCTGTTTTATTTAGGCTGTTTCCTAATGACAGGGAAGCTGTCTTGAGTGCTTGTGCCAGTCTGGGAGGTTGTAACACAGTGTAGTATCATAAGGGTTTTGGGGCTGGCTGTATGGTGTTTGGGGTTTGTTTGGTTTGGTTTGGTTTTTACCTTGGGGAGTGTGTGTTTTAGTTGTTTTTAAAAAGTAACTATATGCCTTTTAAATCATTAGAGGGTAAAAGAAAATGGCTTTCTTGTAGCAAGTGTTGATACTTGTGTATACACTTTGCTCCGGCTGGAATTGGTGTCTCTAAGTAGTTTGCTGGGCTTCTGATGGAAAGAAATTGCCTCCTGCTCCTTCTAAACACCAGTAATTTGTTACACTTACACTGCGAGGTGCATCCATGTGTTTCTAATAAATTGAAGTGTGTGATAGATGGACAAACATGCAGGGATATGTGTCAGAGAGCCTCTCAATACTGTGGGGAGGGTTGTTCTTAGGAGTGGGATTGGTTTAGATAAATCACTGGAGCAATTATTGCTAAATGATTGCATTAAGTTTGCATTTGATACACCTTGTAATCACCCCTGCATTTGGTTCCCAACTGAGAACTGTGCGTGTTTGTTATGAAGCTGATGGCCAAAACATTACACTTGTCAAATGCTGGTAAAGCTACTAAGTTGCCTTAATGGTTAAAGCAGGGAAGATGCTGCTGATGTCCTGTACTGTGCAGAAAGCAGTGCCAGAACTTCAGTCAGCAGATGATCTTCTTGCTAAAATACTATGGAAGGGTATTTATTAGGCTTCATAGCTTATAGGTCTTTATCATCTCTGTTAGAACAGAAGCATCCTCTGCTGGTAGGATGTCAAGAAGAACTGTGATTTCTCTTCTTTTGCCAGCTTTTTGTCATGCTCCTATGTACTAGACTGTATGTTGCTGTTATGGCTTGACTTGCACGTGCAGTGGCACTTTTTAAGTTAGTTTGGAAAGAGCTGATTCTGAATCAGTCACCTTGTCCTGTATGGATGGCTTTCAACAGAGCGAGTGATTGTGCATTATACACCCCCAAGAAAAGATTTCTTAATTTTTATAACCCTGCATTTAGTTGGAGATGCAAAAACTACACTATCCCTCCACACACAAATGCTTTACCTATCCATACTGAAATCATGGAACATCCAAAGAGAGTTGAGAGTTAATCATTATCTGCCCAGTAGAGCAGAATTGGAACAGTTAACTTTTGAAGTTTTTGCCTTTCTTGCTTGTATGAGTTTTCTGCTGGATGGTTTTTTACTAGTTAATAATAAAGCCCTTCTTGGGTGTAAGAATTGCAACATAAAATGGTTTAACTGTGTAAGTTCCTTATTGGAATAACTGTCTCCTCGATTCATTTGAATGACAGTTAATTTTATTACACCTGAAAGGAACTTAATATCATTGGCCAACCTGCAGAATCCTTATTTTTTAGCTGAAAATGTGTGTTAAATTGCCCCCGACTTGGAAGAGAGGCGAATTACTTATGTAGTGAATAATTTTCTGAATGGAGGAATTAGAACCTCTGGGAAATTCAGATTTAGCTACAGAGAGACTTCTTAAGATCATGCTTTCAGAATCATGTAACATCTTTTAACCTGCAGAAAAGCAAAATTAAATGGTCATCTTCTGGATCTCTGTAATCATCAGCCATTACTTTCTGTACTTCTAAGACATATCTCTCAGAATTGTTCTAGCACTTCAAAGGTTGCATGTGTTCAGATGTTCCTTCTCTGTTTAAATGTGTATTAAAAAGATGACCTGAGTGGGATAGGACTCATCTATGCAGACAGTGCAAGTCAATCATCTACAATTATAAAATTGATATAAGGTAAAAATACAGTAAATCTGCTGTTCTGATGTAGTCATACCTACCTGAAATTTCCTGTGCCTTTACATACAATTTTTCTTAAGTGTGATTACTTTGTGTACTACTCTGAAGAGCCACATGAAAAGTTTATAGCAGGAGGTGGAGAAAAGAATGAAGCAGAATCCAAGGCTTCTGTTTTGGTTTATTTTCACTAGTGACAAATGAAGTAGAAGAAGCAGCTGCAAACAGGAATTTACTTCAATTGCAAATAGAAACATAAGACTATATCACATAATTCTAGTTCAGCATGGTCTGATGCCTTTGATTTGCTGGACTGCAGAAATTTGCTTTAGGAAGAGCCTCATCTATCCTACTTTTGTCTTTCTTCAATCCATCCTCTTCCAAGCAGCTGAATGACAAGAGTTTGAGGGAATAACTAGCTACAGAGAAAGGGGAAGATGAGAATCAGGGACTCTGCACTGGTTTTGGTGTCAGTGAAAGTGTATCTGCATCTTCAAAGTGATAGCAGCAATATTAGAAAAAGGTAATTCGGGAACAGCCTCATAAAGCTGTGGACTGTGGTTTTATTTTTAACACTGACACTACTGTAAATGTTTGTATTTGCTGGAAAATGGAGAACTTGGCTACAGAGAGCACCTGACTGGGTGTTTTCTTTCACATCCTTTTCCCTTCAGTGTCTGCAGAATTGGGCTTTCCATGTGGTTACCAGATACCCTTATCAACATCTCTCCTATTTGCTTTCATTTTTTGAATAGATTAGCATTAATACTGGGCCAATGTTGTAGAAATAAACTATGACAAAAAAGCTGGTATCAACAAAAAAAAAAAGCATAAAGGATGAATAGCTACTAAAATCAGCATCATAAGCAGAAGAGAGGCTAAAATCACTAATTTTGGTGTTGGCATCACAGGTCTTAAAATAAGCTGATTGACTGTTCTATAAATTGCAGTAACAGCTTTATAAAAAAGTTTGAGAATGGACATAAAAATGTCTTGAAGCTTTGCATCCATCTTGGAGTTCAGAACCAGCCTGTTTAATGAAGGTATCTTGTTTCCTGCCAAGGCCTTTCTGGTTATATTAGTTTCTCTTTGGATTACTGTGATGCCTAAGAAACTAAAGCTAATCTGATTAAATATAAAAGTTTAAAATACTACAGTACTTCTTTGTTGTTTTACAAGGCAGCCAGAAGGAGTTAGTACCCCTGGCTGCTTGGAAGAATAAAGACCTGAAAGCTTTATGTGGGGCTCTAATTCAGTGTTTTGACTTACCATCAGACTTCTTCAATGGTCTGCCAGAAGTCTTATTTCACTAAAATAACTGACTTTGAGGAAGAAGGGGAGGCTTGGCTTTTTGTATTCTTATTCTCCATGTTGAAGCTTCTAACACATGCCTGAAATTTTTAATGGGATCAATAGGTGAATTAAACCAGTGGTTATAGGAACTGCAGCACCAGGAGTGTTTAGTATATCAGGGCTACCAAATCAATAGAACACTATTTTTTTGTGTAAGGGCTGTGTAGTTCTGCATCGAACTCTGAGAAGTGTGTACCTCTACTGTAAAAGTTTTAGATCTATAGGTGTCCACAAGACAGAATATTTGAGGGTGTTTCAGTGATAGAAGTGTGAGGAATAAGTGCTCACCTGAAATGCCAATCTTTGAAGCGACTACTGATTTAATATTGTCTTTAATTGTTCACTGTGAAGGTTATTTTATTGGCAAGATACTTGCATTCTGGATAGCCATTATACTAATTCATGTTTGGTGTTTTAATCCTGCTTCAATGGAAAGTCAGCCAATTCCTACACTTCTATTGTAAGGCTTTAAACAGAGCTGCATATAAAGCACGGGATTTAAAGCAATGCTGTGTTACAAATTATGAATGTAACAGTAGGAAAAGACTGTTGTGACCCTGTTTCAGATGATGTTTACGATTACCAGTATTTCACAGGGAAACAGTGGTGGGGAGGGGAGAAATGCTGATGTAGGAACATTTGGTTGCAGAAAAGTACTTTGTTTCAGTTTAGGTGTATGTGTGCTTGGAGAAATTCTAAGACTGGTCTGTCTTTCCAGTTAAGTCTGAAGAAAACACTTAATTTCAGTACTTCAGTTTTAAAAACGTTGATATATTAACAGAATTGAGATAAATGGATATGGGACTTGTGCTTTTTTTGTAAGAACTCTGGGAGCAAGGAATGCACCAAAAGCAGCCCACTCCTTCTGTCTGCACTTGTCAGATACATGGTGCTGTACCTGGCTGTTGTAAAGGACTTCATGTACAACCACTTCCAGTTATTACAGACCCTCTGCACCTGAAGTTCTGTAGATCCTCTTGTTTCTCCGTTTAGGTTTTTTGTCCCAAAGTAATGGTTGTACTTAATCATACTTGGGTACAGTTTTTACCTTGTAATCCTCTTCAGTATCAACTTTAGTGCCGGGAAATTGAAAAATCTTAAGAGAAAATCTTAAGAGACTTTGCAGTCAGTCGTTGAGCTGTGAGAACTTGAAAAGTATGAAGGCAGAAGTCAGCCTTCTGTTGTAACTTGTAGGTCTGGATGCTGTTGTTGACTCTGTTCCCAGGTCCAGAATGTTGAGGTTCTCACCTATGAAATGTGTCCAGGGTCATATGTCATAGGTGTATATATGCATAACTGAACGTGACATAACCCCCAGTGTTGAGGGGATCACAGAATCCTGTCTTATCAATATAATGTTTACCTCTCTGGTTTTTAAGACTTGTATGCTATTAGTGAACAAAATAAATGTTTGGAATTGGTTGGCAAAAATTTTTCCTGTCACTTTCTGTGTGTAATCCTGCGACTTTGGCTTGGAAGATTAAAAAAAAAAAAAAGGTTAATAAGCTTCTGTAGTGTAGAAATGAATGCTGAAATTTCTGGGAAAGCAAAACCTTAAAGTTCCCTAAATATGGACATGAGCATGTACTTAACTCAGTCCTTTCCTTTAAAGCAACAACAGGCTGCAGTTGCTGCTTTGCAAGACCTTTCTGCTGTTTTACAAGACCTTCCACGACAAGTAACATTGTTCTGTGTCCAGATGTATTTCATCTCCTGAGATGAGGTTTTTTTAGAGTGGTTCACAGCACAAATAATTGGTCGATTTCAGAAGTTGGTGGGTTTTTTGTTAACTTTGAGCAAACTACGATTCTTTATTTGATAATCTCAAGAGATTGGGGTTTTTTTTTTGCCTTTTTTTTAACTAACAAACCTGGAGGCTTTCCAGATTATAATTTAAAAGCAATTAGGGAGAACACTAATTGTTTCAAAAATCTCGATTTCTGCAATGATGATGGAACAGTAACATCTGAATTAACTTGGTCTATCACAGTGTGCTTGTGTGCAAATTGAAGGAGCATTCTTAGTGAATGTACATGATGCTGTATTAGCTGTTCAAAATCTGTCCTGTGTAAAAAGCTATTGTAAAAATGTTATATACCCCGATCAAGAATTATTCTGTTTCCCTTCTTGCCCCCCACCTCCTGCCTTCAAAATAAATTGTTATTGAGCATATAGTCTTGCTCTCCTCTACTGCAAAGTGAGCAGAGGGTGGTCTTTTTTTTTCACTAATAGTCGTGATCATTTCACATATTGAATGCCATGGTCTCTTTGTTTGCTTAAACTCTGAAAGACAAAAATTGAAGCAGTGGATGTACTCTTAGTGCCTCTATAACAAGAATCCAGAGCATATATTATGTATGAATCACAATATACACAGTCAATTTATATTGTATATAAATCACAAAAATCTTTGTGATTTTTCCCAAAGATACAGAATCACAGAATTGCTTTCTGAAAGTCCATTTTCATCCTGCCCACACTCAAATCCTGAATTTCTTTGCTGCTTATTTCCTTGCAATGAAATGAGTGGGCTTGTTTCCTCTTTGCTAGGGAGGGCTCACCCTGAGGAAGAGGAGTAGGCCATGGAAAAGGGGGATTATGTGAAGGGTATCAGCCTTTTCTGCACAGAGCTTTCAGTCCTTTTCTTTGCCCTGCTGTTCTTCTCTGGTAATAAATGTATAATTTTCTTCTTCTTCAGCTGTCAAGAGTTTGTGACTGACTTTTTTTTTAAAGATACTCATCACTTCTCTCCCTCTTTCCTGAATGTGGGAAATATCACATTCAACCAAAGGTGTTCTTAAAGCTGTGAAATTGTATTTGTGGCAAGAATGGGGGGGGGGGGGAAGACTAATTTTAATTAGATAACATGTTCCAAAACACCCTTTGTATTTTACCTATGTCAAACTCATTACTTCAGTTAGATCTTCTTTGGAGTTACAGTAGCTACCTAAAGCACAGCAGTTCTTGCTTCAGCTGCAGTGGAATGAGGTGAAAACAATGCAGGACGTGTATGTATGGTAGAGAAATGGGGATTTGTAGATGACACTGCAAATATACTTCTTTTTATATAATTATTTTCCTTTTTCAAGGAGAGATATACTTCTTGTGTGTGTATATATATATATGTATATATATAATTCTTGTATCATATAACCGACATATTTTAAAGAAAGACTTAATATTGCAATGCTATCCTGTTTGGTTTTTTTTTCCCCCCAGGGAAAACCCTTCAATAATAATGGAGTGATGTGACTTTACCAAATGATACATGTTGAGCTTTTGAGGCTATTTGTGACTTGCTCTGTTTCTGTATTTAAACTTTATGCAAATATTTGTGGTTGCAGTTGGTTGAAATGTGAGTCAGTCAGCTGAGTTTGTATATGTATATAATACACTTGTAGTTGGAAATCTGACAAAACGTTCTCCCTCCAGCACTTTAAATAAAATTGATTATCAGAGCAGGAGGAGTTAGTAATGCACTTCCAAGGATTATACCCACGAGCAAATGTTAAGGGAATGGTGCTGGTGGATGGGCAAAAAAGTTGAGTATATTTGCTATAGTTTATCCTGGAGACATTTTCAAATCTTGCTCTCTTTAAAGATGAGCATCAGTCTTCATAATAAAAACCTGCTGGGAGATTAACCTTGAAAGTATTCATAATACTCTGAATTAATATAGGTAATGCTATTTACTTTAACTGGTAATTAGACACCTTAATGTTCTACTTTGAACTAATTAAGGGCCAGTGCTAAATCAAAATTTTACAACAAATCACAGAGCTCTGTCTTAAGCCCTGACACTGCAAACAGACTGCTTCTGTTATCCTCTAACAGAAGTATTATCCCATAGTGCTGGTTTACTTTGTTACTGTTTCTATTTCCTTTTTCAAAATACACTTTTTTTTGCTGGGGCTCTTATTAGGTTTTATACCCTTCAGAAGACTCCTCACCATTTATGGAAAACAGAAACACATTTCTAATTTAACACAGGAGTGTCTTATGTAAAACAAAGAGAAAAAGCTGCACAGGTTGCCTTAATTAAATGCTCAACTGCAGCTTTTAGATGTGCTTCTGCACATAACAGGTCACACTTTAGGAGTCTTGTCTTTATATTGTACACCTGATGGTACCACAGATTCCAAAACCACACTTTGAGAAAACATAGCAAGATATGTCAAAACCCTCTAAGCTGGTACTAGCAAAGTTTTATGTTAGAAGTTTACAGCATTTCAAGGCCTACTGGTGTAAGTAGGGTATAGTCCAAATAATTTCTTGTATGAAACTAATTTTTTTCTAAACAGTTGCAGTGTTGGGGACTGCAGAGTCTCTGTAAAGATGTTGCCTAATGAACTGCTTTCTGTAAGGGCCAGACTAGTTTGTCCCTACTTATGTGCTGAGCTGCAAACTTTTCAGTGTCCTGAGGTTGTCTGTCCATTAAAACTGGCTGTGAGAGACGTAGCAGGGCTATACAGCTCTCCCTGGGAGGCTTGTGTCTGATATTAATAAGATGGAGGAAAAAGTGCTGGGCTGTTCAGAGTGTGAAGTTCTCCTGCTGTGTAGTAATACTGGGATTTCTTGGCTGCCAATCAGGAGTTGGAGTCTTAGATTGAAAGTGCAAACTGTTCCATAAAGTAGAGAAAGTGCCAACAAATGCGAAGATTGCAACTTTGGACTATGTGACAACCATGGAAAAATTGCATGGTTTGTATTTGATGGGGGTTTTTTTCTATTTCTGTAGACAACAACTTTGATGTTACAGTGTTAGGACAGTGTGTCAGTGTGTTTCACTTAATTTTTTTTTTTAATGTTTTTACACTTGTTAATGTAAGAAAGGTGCTTACTAAACTTTCTAAAAAATGTTCTCTGTTTTCATTGAAAGGTATTCTCTCTTTTACAACCACTTGAAGAACATTGAGGAATGTGAAGGAGGCCTTGATAAATTTACAAAGAGTTACAAAACCTTTGGAGTTAACCAGCTTCTGGAAGGTGGAATATATTGTAGAGAGTGGGCACCAGGAGCAGAAGCGGTGTTTCTTGCAGGTGACTTCAGTAAGTATTCTCAGGACTATTTCTTCTCCTCTGCACTGTGTTTTACATCAATGTCCTCTTCCTTTAAAGACAATTTTGTAGCAGTGATGAAATTCTGACTGTAGAAATGTATGTCATGGCTAAAATGAGTAATATTTTCCTTTATGTTGCAGTAGCCTATGAAGGTATGTGTTTCTGTTGTATGATCAGTTTTATACATGTTCTTTCTTAATACTCATAAAACAATAATTTGTGTCACACTGCATCACGTTGCTACTTTAGCCTTAAATTATCAGAAGTTCTTTTTAAGGCTCTATAGTTAGGCTTTCATAAAACTGTATGCAGAGAAGCAAAAAGAACAGTGAAATAATTTGTTTTACCTTCTTTTACTGATCAGCAACAGTGTTGTCCAAAGGATCAAGGCCTTTGAGAATTCTCACCCATCCTGAGAGTGTAGGCAAAAGTTCTGCTGGAAAATGTTAGCCTAAAATCAAACCAAAATACTAACACAAGAGTAGTTATTCTGTTTTGAGGGGAGAAGGAAGGATGTTAGCAGAATGGGAAGGTGGCAGAATTACATGGAGGAATTGCATTGCTTGCTCTGAAAACCGGGAAGACTATTCCCTTTGAATTTGAAACAAAAATAGGAGTTTGCTGCTTCTTTGGAAGGCTAAATCCTGTTCTGCAAACTCTTAAATAAAAGGGATGTCCATCATTGGTCTTAAATCCTGCAATACTAGTTTCTATCTCTTTTGCTTGGGGTTTTTGAGCTTTGTTCTGTTTTTCCTTTTCACTTCTCTAGTCTCTCTCTTCAGGGTTAGATGTTAGTCCATCAAGGTACTCGATTTTTTTTCCTTGCTGGTACTTACTGAACAGGGATTTTGGCTGTGAAATGATTTTGTTCATTTAACTGCACTTCAGAAGCATGCAGTGTTATTTATCCAATTTTGATTTTGCCAAAATACTGACTGGGAGGAGTGTTCAATTTATGTATTTATATTACAAAATGGTATATAAATTGCCAGTTTGAGGCAGTTAGTCCTTGTGCTTGAAACCAAAGTTAAATGTTGAATATTCCTTCTTCCTTTCATCTCCCTGAGGAAACTTGAAAGGACAAACTCTATATTTGAGGAAGGAAGTCATGAACTTAAAATTGTATGTATTTAGATAACCTTAAAGTAAGATTAACTACATATGCCATTATTTGTAGTATCTGGTGGTGCTCTCTAAAGTGCTGTGGTTAAATGTCTGTAAAACTGTGTGTAGTAATAAAGAAATAAATCAAATAAAAAGTGGTTTTCAGATCCATTGTTAAGAAGTTTTTCAATGCTTCATAGCAATCTGCTTTAGTACTGGTTTTCCCCAATCCCAAGATCAATACATTTATAAACCAAATAAGCAAAAGAAAGCATTGAAATATTTGTTATGCTTCATTTTCCATAGCTTCATTTTCCATATAATGTGTCTGTTTAAATTGTGAGAGGGTCCACTATTCACGCTGATTATCAAAAAAAATGATTATTAAAAAAAAAAAATCTTCTGTTTTTGATGCAAAAGATGAACAGTGAAGTTCATGCAACACTGTTTTCAGCCATGACCCTGTTTGATATGGTTAACCTAGTGAATGGTAGAGTAGCTTTCCTTGAAGTACTCCTGGTCATTTTATTGGAATAGACATTGATAAAATAGGTTAGTGCAGTACTTGAATTTTAATATTGGAACCAGATACGTCCTCTGATTCAAAACTGAGTAATGAATCGTGCCTAGTTCACCTACTGCTAGATAACAGTGATTTCAGTTATCAATACCAACTGCAAGACAGCTAGATGAGGTTGTTTTAAGAACTCTTAACTTTATATGTGTAAAGATGCAGAAAACTCTCCTCCTTACATCTCCTCTACTTCTGCAGCCCCACCCATTGCTCAGGGTTTTCCTGTGCTGTGATGGGTGTAATAGTCTTTAAATTAATCAATGCAGTTGAAGGCTAGAATGCAGTAGTTTTAAACATGTATTTTAATAGATGGTAATTTTAAAACCAGACTTGTAATGAAATGTTTAATATTTTAAATAGAGGTTATAACTTATAAATTAGCTTATCAGGCTGGGGGGGGGGGGAAGTGTGTATATACCAGAATACAGTAGCTAAAAACTGGAATGACTTTCTAAACTCTATTTCATTGAAAAATATTTGATGTAATACATCATATGAAGCAAAACTTTAGGACTAATATTTTAGAGTATTTTTATCTAGTCACTAATGGAAGGTGTTAGAAGTCAAAAAAACTGAAAAGAAATTCACTTTAATGTGGAAAAACTGTTTCTCCTATATATTAATCATATTAATCAATGAAGTATAATAATAATAATAATCATAGTAAATAATAATAGTAATAATAAAAATCACAGTAAAGTGTTCATTCCAAAAGGGGATGAAAGTGTACTTGGAAAGCCTGGAGGAATGAAAGATTGTCATTCAACTCAGATGAGCTTTAATAATATTCTGATGAGAAATTGCATTGCAAAACCCCAGGACTTAGATCAGGTTGCTACAGATATGTTTAATTAAAACTGACTCCCTTTAACCTTTATTTAAGTTTTCAAGCAGGTTAAAGTCTCAAACTAAATTTATGTTTATATTGTATTTAAATTGGATATTGGGATTGCTTTTAATAATTTTTATTTTTTTTTTTAAATAGAACTTTTTCGCAAGAGAGCTGTAGTGGAACCAGAGGGGGGAAAGTTGGAGGTCTTGTACCAAGGAATAAACATTGAACTTTAGATGACTGGAGCTCTTTGGGTTTTGAACTATGGTTGTATATAGTATGAAAACTGTCCATTCATGCTCTGGTTTTGGAGATGGATAGCAGTGTGTTCTCAGTGTTTTCCATAATAGGGTACTGTCTGCAAATCTCTTAGATGTGTCTCTTTTTGTGTCTTACCATCAAACAAAATATTAGTCCCTGCTATTTCATCTTATGCTTTTGAGAATCAAAAACTGGTAAAAATTATAATGGCAAGTATGGTACAGAGACCTTGAACTTCTTTCAAAATTTATAATTAAGCTGATTGTTGATAATAACTTTTCATGAATTGTGCTTCAGATAAACATGAATAATTTATTTCAGTAATTATATATCCATGAAGCCTTGATCCTGTAAAGTTTCTTGTGAATGACTTTTATGCCTTATAGCAGACAATAAAACTTTGCTATTAAGGTATTTTGACTCAAATAATGGTATTTTTTTACTTCATTCTGAGAAACTTGTAATGAAAAATTCTTAGTATCACTGAAACTAGCAGTAGCACACAAATCTATATTTTGATGGGAGAATGGGAAAACATGAATTCAAGAAAAGACTTGAGCTGGTTTTGTCTTTTTAAAACTCCATAACTGGAGAGAAAAAAAAGTATTATATCTGTTGGTATTCTAGTATGATGCTTTACTCTGAGTAGATGAACATCCAAAACCATTAAGATTTGTCAATTAGTACTTTCAGCATCTCAGTAAATCAAGTGTATGAGGCAATTAGTCAGCTGAATTCCCCATACCAGAGGCAGAATCAACATTATGGGTCCCTTAAAAGCTCTCAGTGATAACACTGAATATTTCATCCATGTGCTGTATTGCTGAGGAACGTGGTGACTGCTGGAAATTTATTGCCACTTTACAATTGACTATTTCAAAATAACTCAGAGTACTGCAAGCTTTGAGGCTAACCCAAGGAATTTATTTGGGAATTAGAACACTCAAAATTGTATTTGGCCATGCAGAGACTCAGTAGGTTATCTATAAACAATACTTTAATTAAGAAAAAAAAGTTTGAAAGAGTAAGTATGCATATGTTAATTTGGAAGTCAGTATTTGGTATAATATATTGTCATATTTGTGATTTCTCTTCTTTGGTCCTCTTTTTTCTTTTATATGCCTTCTTTACCCTCCTTCCTAGCTAACATGAGGTCTGAAATGTTGATCACTGTAGAATGACTGTTTTTTGCTTCCTCTTTCTTGCACAAGTGGGGGAGGCTTCTGCTGGGAGGGGAGGGAAGGTGGACTGACTGGTTTGGGATGGATGTTTATTTATTATTTAAACTCTGACAGACCTTCTTCAGAGTGAAGAAAGGAGAGCTTAAGCCACCAGCCTTCATAATTTAGATATCTGGCAGCTGACTGGAAACTCTTCATATCAGATTGCTTTGGTTTTTTTTTTTCTTCTAGACTTTTACTGAAATGGCTTCTAGACACCATTATAATATCATACTGAACTTCTTACTGCTTCCTTCAGAGATTTTTATAGAAAAATACCTAGATTTGATGAGTAAAGTCAAATAGCAAAACTTCTGTGCCTACAGATGACTGAAGGCAGTAGGCTGGAGTATAAACTGATATTAATGTCCAGGGAAACATCCTATCTGAGAAGTGATGACACTTGTTTTTATGTCAGTGTTTCAGCTGTTTAATGACTTTTTAAGCAGATTATGTTAATGATCTGCTGTTGAGCTGTTGGAAACAAGTCAGTGTGGGAGAAGACCTAATTGGCCACTATTGGAACAGTATAGTGTCCTTGGAGAACCTCTCCATTTATGTTCTGATTTCATATTCTAATAAAGTAGAGTAAACGTATCTTGTTGGGGTTAGTAGGATTTTGATGTCATTTCCCTTGTCTGAACTTCTGCTTGTCTGATATACTTTCCTCAAGGTCACTGTGTGAATGCTTGCTGGACTCTGTATTCTCTTTAGGCATCTTTCAACTGATCCAAAAGTGGAATGTGGACATACAATTGTTGTTAGAGATGGGTTTATTTCACTTGAGAATTCAACCTCAGCGTGTGAAGTCTTTTCACTTTTGAAAAAATAGGTACAGCATTGCACTGATGTATCAGCTCTTAAATGGAAAAAGGCAATGGTTTGGTTAAAATGCAAGAAGTACTCCTTTCCTCTATGAGAAGCAAGAGAAGTGTTTATTTTTTGGTGTGAAACTCCCAGTTTAAGCCATGAGACTCAGAGCTGTATAGCTACATACTTGTCAATATGAAAACAGAATGAGGAGATTGAACAAGAAGTCACTTAAATGATGATTTAGCTTTGTATTGCATTTAAGTATTGCATTTAAATTGAGTTTCATGCCAAATGGTAGTACCCAAACCATTATAGCCTTGAATTCAGTTCTAGATGAAAGCTCAGTTCATGATTGTTTGGCGTGCTAGGGGTGCAGTTCTGAGCAAAAAGTTCCATTGTGCCTCGTTGCTGAGATAGAATGTAATGTTTAAATAATTGGTATGATTGGGAAGATGTAATCACAGAGATGAGAGAAAATGAAAGTATCAGACTATTGAAGATGCTTTCTGTGTTGGATTAAGATGTATCTGGGGCCTGAACTATTGCACAAAGCTGTTGTCTCTTTGTGTGGCTTATGGATATTCCGTGATGGGGTCCTTTTTTTCCTAAGTTCAATTCGAGCTGATTATTTGAACTTCTCTGGTAATCTTCTCAGCCTTTTTCTGTTTGTAGCTATTGGCAGAGTCTTTGAAGTCTCTCTTCTCAATCGAAAATGTTTCTTTTAACTTCTTTTTTTTTCAGCTTCATAAATCTGTTAATCAGTTACTGGTTGGTTGGGTTTGTTTTTTCTGTTGTCCCCTAAGGCATTCTGGGCTAAGTTTTGCTGAAAAATCTGAAAACTAAGCAGTAAAACTGAGAAACCTGAACCATTTCCTCTTGGAAGGAAGCCTTCGATTTTCAAGGTGTTTTAAGTTCTTTATGCCTCTTGCCTTAATACAAATCAATATTTTCTGTTATAACCTTCCAGAGTGAGTTCCTGTCCAGGGATAAGTAGGACCATCTGGGGCAGATGGTTGTTTCTTTGCATCTCTTCTTAAGTCATGAACCACGGACACTCCATCAGGAAGGACTGTGGCTGGGAACAGGAGGGATTAATAGGAGCATCTGGTATTGCTGGCAGGTGGAGGGGAAAGTTTAAGCAACTTGGGCAGAATTATCAAATCTGCCTGGGGAGAGCAGAGGTTTTAAATAGAGAGATGCAACCATTCCCCCTCTGAGGAAGGGAAGAGCCATGGTTTCAATAGCAGCCATGAGAATTTTTTTAACAATGTATGAATTCAGTGGTTTTGGTGTAAATAACAAACTCCATGCAGATTCCCCAGAGTGAGTTTTATAGAAACTGGGCCTGAGACTTTTTTTGCTGTAACATTTTATTTTGCCTCAATATTAGCAAGTCATGACCTGGCATACTTGGTTCAGTTTGTGCATTGTAGTCAAGAGGTACAGCTCAACTGGGAAGAGTTTCCTGAGAAGCCATGAAGATGATCAGACATCTGGGGGGACAAGACTGAAAGAATTAGGAGTAAATCCCATAAGATGGATCTCGATTATCAGAAATACCAACCAGTTCTTTAAAGCTGTCTTCTTGAAACTTTTTAACATTGTTACATTTTTCATCTTTCTTCTGTTTTCTCGTTTTTGCCTGAAATGTTTATTTCAGACAGTCTAGCTGTTTATAGCTTAAAAATTAACAATTTAACCTTTTTTTCAAGTCACCAAATCCAATGATGTATTCTACATCTTTTGCCATGCCCCAAAATACATAAATAAATGTATTACAGTGCATAAATACTGTCTATACTTTACAATTTAGACATTCTGTTCAGTATTGCTTTATTGCTAAGGTGTTGTTTGTTTGATGTTGGTCTTTGTAGACGTTAGTAATTTCAGTATTTTTCTTGATTGGAACTTCAGAATAAAACCAATGACGAGGGCCCATCTAAATCTTACTAATACACAAGCTCTTCTGCTGTTAATCAAGCAACAGTTTAGTAAATACATTCTTTCTGCTAATATGTGCAATTTGTCTGCACTATCCAAATACTTTAATCGTGATAAAAACTATCATCTAAATGGAGTATTGAATTAATTGCATTTGTGTTTTTGAGCACGGGAAATGTTTTATAATAATAATCTCTTTATTGCTTTTGACATTGCTCCCTACTGTAAAATGAATAGGTACTAGAAGATTTATCTTGCATAGTTATTTTTGTCACATTGTCTGGTCTGTTTGATTTGTACCTCTCAGCTTTCTTTAAAGACTGGCAGTTCTCAGGTTTTAAACAGCTGCATAAGTGTGAGGAGCATCTTGGAAAGCAGCCTGGTCTTTTTCTGAAACTCAAGACACCCATATCTTGTTAGAGAAGATTATCTTTTTGTTGCACAGCAGACAGTATTTTTGGTTACTGATGTTTAAGAAAATATACACGTTGATTTGACTGTAACTCCTTCGTGTCTCTACTTCTCCTATTGATTTCTATGGTCCCATGTCCATTTTTTTTTTTTTAATTGCTTTTAACCTTGACTACCATGTTTAGTTGCAATGTTGTTTTATATAGATTAATACTCTTAAATTGGAGGCTGCTTATTCTTCTTTCACTGAGGTGTGGTTTTTGGTTTGTTTTTTTATTACAACAGGCCATAGCATGCAAATAAATTACCATGAAGGAAGATTAGCATGGGTTGCTTTAATGTCTTGTAATACAATTTTCTGTGTCAACTGGTTGCTTTTTAGCTTAGGAGTCTATTGCCTTGAACTATGTGGGATAGACATATTCCAAGGCAAAAAAAAAAAAAAAGGTAATTTTCAGACTTAGCTTGCTATTTCCTTTTAGAAATGATTTCATTGCCACAGTGTGTCAGTTCAGAAGCAACGTATTCACTCTCAGTCATGAGTTAACCTTGGGCATGCCTACAAACACACAAGCCCACCTTGGCAGATGTCTGTTCAGTTGGGTGTGTCAGAATGACCAACCTTGCCCGTCTCTAGCGCTCGGGAAATCCAAATGGAACAAAGAATCGTGAATTACGGCATCTAAGCTTGCCTCAATAAAAATCTAATGAAAAAGTCATCTTCCTCAAGACTTAAGGCCGCACTTCCTGGCTGTGTTGTTATTGTCTGGTTTTCTAGCCATTGCTGCCAAGTCTTGTCTGCAGTTTTCCCTGTATTTGTCCTACTTTATACGCTTTTATTTTATACATCAGCTTGTCAAAATAGAGGCAGTGAGCAGTGTGTGTGTCTAAGCCTGGTCTGAGTACTCAATTTATGGAAGCTGTTTTTGCCTACATTTTGTCCACCTCCCCTCTCCATAACCAATATTTGCTCATTAGTTTTTTCCATAGCAGTGTAACAAGTATTTCTGCTGACTTGTTTAGGAGAAGTGAGGTTTTTGTTTCGAAATCTACCTTAAGCCTTACTTTTCAGCCACTAGTTTTCATACCACTGTGATTTTGTGGTATTAAAATCAATAGGCTTTTTGGGGAAGGAGAAGGTTGTGTTGACTTTGATGAAAGACAAGGAAATAGAAATAACTTAATCATTGTTAAAGTAGAATTGGAATATGGTGTTACAGTGAAACTCTTACACACTTCATTTTACCTCTTTTAAATGTGTGTGATAGTATCAGATATAAAAATATTTGTCTGCTTTTCACTGAAGTGAACTCTGAAAAAGATGGAACATAGTGTTATGCTTTTGAATTGTAATTGGACACATTTTAAGATAAATACTTAATATTATTTCTTATATTGCAGATGGCTGGAATCCATTTTCCCATCCATATAAGAAGTTGGAGTATGGGAAGTGGGAGTTGTTCATTCCACCTGGAGAAGATGGTTGTCCTGCTGTGCCCCATGGATCAAAGCTAAAGGTGTTGGTTCTAGACTTACTCTAATTCTTGTAACCCTTCTTACTCAGTTGTACTTCTGATTTTCTTTTAAGTAACTTTATCTTTTGTTTGAAGAAGCAGAATCAGTTTAACTTCTTGTGGTGCAAAGTGACCTCAAGGAGTGAAATATTAAGCATCACAAAGAGACAAATTTTTAGGAACAGGCATATGTGGCTGAAATGTGGATATAGTGTATTTTATCACGTTACAGGATGAAAACTATCTACATGTGGATAACTTGAAATATAGAAAGTAATGTGCAGATAAATGATTTCTATTTTTGTTGCAACTACTTGAGTTTAAGCTCACATTCAGATCTCAGTACCTTGATAATTTTTGTGATTCTTTTAGCTATGGCTTTTCAGGTGATCTCTTTGCATTGCTTTAATGGTACATGCAGATCTGTCAGACTCGTACCTATCCTTTAGGAATTAAGGAATTAAGAGCAGTAGGCTTAAGTAAGTTAAACTGAATACAGCTGTATTTCATGAGTATACATGAGGATAAAATGCTTTCTTCCAGAAAGTAATGGAAAATTTCTTTGAGCTGTCAAATGCCACAATTGTTATGCTTAGTGCAGATGTACATAATGACAACTAGCTATCAGCAGAGTTGATGATTTGTAGGTGAATATTGATTTAAATTGGAGATTTACTTTGTTGCAGTCAGAGCTTGAATTCCAGAGGCAGTGGATGCTAATGGGGGACAGTAATGAGAAGTTAAGAAATGTACTGAAATTATCTAAAGATTAGGAAAATCAAGAAACTGGAAGCATTTGTATAATACTAGTATATTTTCAGGGCTCCCATCAACAAAACTAACATATTGAAAAAAATCCTCATTTTCATGCTGAAAATCAGCTTAAGGAAACAAGAAATCTGTTAAAACAAAAATATGTATAGAAATGCTTACTCAATGTGTGTGCTTATCTCTCTGCTTTTTGTTACGGCTTATGAAATCATCCCAGTAATAAATAGGGATAAATTGAAATTTAGGAATAATCATTCAAGGACGAGAGCTGTTTTTATTTTATGGAGCAGGAAAGAAAACAGTTGTCTTCAGCTCAGAAGTGCAGTGATTATGCAGTAATGTGTGAGAGTGCAGAATGGTTATTTAATATTTTCCATGCTTTTGAGATATAAGTAGGTTAGATTTCTTTCATTGTTGCTCAATTTACGCTCTATATTTTATCTGCAAAACTATTGACCTCATCTACTGTAGAATATCCTGTGCTCTGTGTAGAGATAAGAGATGTGAGTGATAAGTGTTGATAATTATTAACATAACAGAATAAACCATAGATTCTTAAATGCATTTGGAGCAACTTGAGATTACTTTATTGTCTTTCTTCCTATATAATCGCTGGTCATATCACCTATTTTTGAAGTATAGGTCTTGATAGTACTTTTCCCCTATTCAGCATTTTCTTTGAAATATAAACTCCATAAAGCAAAGACTGCATTGTACATAATTTGTTTAGTATGCAGAATTTTTGACTACTGATTGCCCTTGGTGCTGATGCCCTAGTAAGATGAATTCCTGTGGCTCTGTAGTTGCTCTGAGCCTTCTGAAAAAGCTGTAAGATACCTGCTGGCAGAGTAGAATGTAAATCAGGTGTGGTTTTTTTTTTTGTTTGTTTGCTTTGTTTTGTTTTTTTTTTTTTTTGTTCTGTTTCATGTGGGTTTTTTTGTTTGTGGTTTTTTGTTTGTTTGTTTGTTTTAATTTTTAGGCTTTTTTTTACCCTGCCACTTCAATCGTGTTTTGCCATGGTCAGTTTTAAACAGTTGTGTGATTGTCAGTGACACTCAAAATACGTGATTGTCCAACAGGCTCGTGAAGCAGGACTGTGAAATAGGTTTGCTTTTCAGTATATTCCTCAGGAAAGCAAAAAACAAAACAAAACCAAAGATTTAGAAACTTGATTCACAATTGTACACGGTCATAATTGATAACTTCATCTACAGGAAACTACTCCCAGTCTCATCTTTAACTTTGCTGATAATCTTTCATGACACTATTTTTGTGCTGTGGTGCCTGTACCACTGGATCTAACACATCACGACGTGTACTTGTGATGTAATTAGATGATACAAACAAAAGCTCCAGTTAACATCGTTCAAAAATTGTTTTTTCTGTCCAACAACCTGGAATGATGTTGGAATATTCACATGGTAGGCGGGTACCTTACTGATCATCTTATTCTCTCTCATTCCACTAATGGGTTCAGAAAACTGCTTTTCTGTAAATTTTCTTTGAACTGTTGTTCTTTTAGATTATGATCATTCATAAACTCATGTATTTTTGGCAACATGAGGGCTTGTGTGTTAGAGCATAGTTTTGCAGTCCTTTGTTCGCAGAGAAGCTGAGAATATTGGGTTGTCTGCAGATGGAAATTGCTATGCAGATTGCAGAGGTAATGTTTAAATCCACAGGCACTCATGTCTGCACTGAACTAGGCAACAAAAACTCTTTTTAGTAATGAAAGTAATCCCTGTTTTCCTTTACTAAAGAAGCTTAAGGGAATTGCAGGTTTTACAGTTTCTTTTACCAACACGATTTTAAATACTTAAGTTAAAATGGTCAACTTTAGAGATTTATGTGGTGATTAATCTGTTATAAGGGGAAAGTCTCCTCCAGAAGGTCTTTAGCTTTAGCTTCTGTCTACACTGTTTTCATCCTCAGTTCTACACAAGTGAATGCCAAGTTCTGAAATAGTAACAAGGTCACTCCTTTTAATTAAGTAATATCTAAACCAGAATGGGAAAGGGAGTGGAGTGTAGCTGGTGACACTAATTTAGATCAGGTCACAAAATATTTTTGTGGGAAAATAAGTGAGGAGCAGAGGTCAAGCATTTGCCTGTTTTCAATAGTAGTAGACTGCCTACTGTAGCTCTTAAGGCAGTCTTCTCATAAGTAAATACAAACATTGAAGAAAATGAGTCATTAAAAAACCTGCTGTAAGTCTTCTGACACTTTTCAGTTTGAAGAGATGGGTGCTTAAGACAGTTGAGCGACTCCCTTGTGGATTATGACACCCATCTACAAAATAAGGTTACCTGCTAGAAAAGGACTTTTTTTTTTTTTTTCCTTCTCCTGTGGATCAATTGGGAGCTCAGAATGAGTTCAGTGAACAAATATAGTTGCTGTTGTGGTTCTGTGGTGTTTGCTTTTAAACTTCTGGCAGATGTCAGAGGCTGAGCACAGATTAAAGCCCCAAACCAAACTTTATGCTTTAATAAAGGAACCCTCTTTACCTCTATTTATTTGTAATAAGGTCGTTTGAAAGATGTTTTCCTTAAATGTTAGGATGTTTGTCATTGTGCAGTGATGGCAGTTGGGGTGCAAGTGTGCTTATCTTCTTTCATGGTCGAAAATGACAATCTTTTTCTTCATTGTTGGTGTTCTTAATGACTTTTTTACAAGATACAGCAAGCTTTTAGAAAAATTAACATGGATAGACTTCTATAGCAAGTCCTGTCGTGTGTTGTCATGCATATGCAGGAGTTTAATCAGTGATTCACTTTGTTCTTTTACTGTTTATTTATAAATGATTTTTCCAATTGCTTAAAAGTACCTGTAAATTAACTGTAGTTGGCAAGATCCTAATTTTAAAATAGTCAGTGGAGTTTAGGGGTGGGGGTAGCATCAGTAAAAATTGAGATCTTAGTATCTGCAGTGGGGAATTTGTTTAATATTATTATTTATAAGAATGCCAAGGAACAAAATAGAAAATGCAGAACAATTAGCAAATTGAATCTTAGATGAAAATAATTTCCAAATTCATGGCTGATGATCAAGTTCTAAAATATCTTCACACAGTTAAATAAGAAGAGATGGCAAGACCAGTACTTGAAATATATTGGCAATTATGATTGAGCTACCTGCTGCCCTGGAACATTGAATAGGAATACATCTGTGCTAAGTTTTCTTTTGTGAACTGAAGAGCAGCAATTTGAATTATTCATTTTTTTAGTAATGACATTATTGATAACAAGAGTTTTATATGCTAATAAACTCATCTGGCGCGTTATCTGACAATATATTGGGTAGGTGCACAAAACTCTGTATTGCAACTAAACATCACATGTATTCATGAAATCTAGTTCAGTGTGATTCTGACTTATTTCTGATATGAAGGTAAGAGTCAGGATGGCTGACAGGCCTCCATAATGCAACTTTTACCAAGAACCAGGTAAAGATTAGGAAATTGTCTGTAAAATATTAGCGACTGAGTTTGTTGGGTTTTTTATTACATTTTTGAACCCCTATGAGTTTTATGAGAAAGCTACCCTTTTGTAGTTAACATTTACCTAATTGATAGATTAAAAAAAAAAAAAACAAAAACAAAACCAAACAAACCCCAAAAAACCCCACCCCTGTTTTATAGTTAATTTAGTTAATTTTAGTTGGTTTTTTAACAGATAATTTCTGTGTACCATTGTAGCCTGCATCATTTCTCTATGTATGCTGACAGAGCTAATAACATATACAGCTCAGGAAACAACTAACATATGCTTTCTCCTGGAAAGGTCATTCAGAAAATGGTAGAAATGTTTTTAAAAACTCTGAATTCCATTACTTACTAAGTCTGTATCCTTTTCTTCTTCACACATGTCTGTGTATGTATCCATATCTATGTACTTAAATGGTGAAGTTTATAATTTTTTTGTGGGAGTATCTTGTACTGTAATGAGGTGATTAGACTTGACATCCTGTGCACTTGTTAACATTCTTCTACTGATATTTCACTTTTACATCTGTAAGTGGTTTCAGTGACTGCTTATAGTGCCAAGTTCAATACAAAATTGAGGCAGGCACATACAACAGTCCCAATTTTTTCATCAGTTTGTACAGAATGTTTGAAAAGTTCACTATTATTGGGTTTAAGTTCTCCAGTCCAAACGTGTTACACTTGTTAATATTCAAGTGGGCAAAGGAGGAACTTTAAGAGTCAGAACACTAACAGTTTATTAATCATGATTAAAAGTATCTGAAAATACATTTGTATTCAGGAGGTGCTGGGTAGAGGAAAGTTAGTTGCAAAGAATATTTTAAAAACTTAATCCTTCCAGTTTTTATGACTGTAAGCTATACTTTGTAGTAGATTGCATGCTCTGTCTAGCTTGTAAACCTTGAAAAGAAATCAAGTATAGTGAGCAGGTAGGTTAATCAGTGTCAGGGAACCACTGTTAGTAAAATTCATCAAGTGTAATTACTGTCACTGATGAAATAGATGGTGTTGCAGCTGACCCTCCTGATCAGGAGGTCCAGCAGTAAAATATCAGACCAGCATTGAGTTCAGGCCTCGTGCACTTCAAGCAGTCTGCAGTCAAAAATGTGAAGGTGTTTTTAATGAGTATGAAAACCCAGGAAAGTTTTTAAGAATGGGATAACAGGCTGGTGGTTAAGATGCTAGGTGTAAAAGTGTTAAAGATGTGGTGGACTTTCAGTAACATAAGATGCAAATAGAAACATGGAATACTGGGTTGGAAGGGACCTCAAGGATCATCTGGTGCCACCTTTCTTGGGAAGAGCGTGGTCTAGTCATGGTGGGCCAGCATCCTGTCCAACACTGGGGAATCCAGCACTTCCCTGGGGAGATTGTTCTCATTGTGAAATAGGTTATGTGCAGTGAGACAGCTTTTGCAAAGGGAGCCTCAGGTACCCTGAGCAGAGATACTAAACTTGATTTCAATGGGAAGCTTCCTGATAAAGTGTTTGCTGTTTCCTTTCATGTACAAAGATAAACACTTCTGATTGGTCTGGTTTTCACCTTAGCTGGGGGGTAAAGGGAGTATCCTTGCTCAATTTGCAAAGTTCTGTGTCACTTAAATTTCATGTCTTAAATGGTGTGCAGGGTGCAAATTAAAAAAAAATTCCAGGTCTGCAGAGTTGAACAGGGAATGAAACAAGTGTTCTGCAGCATCATGGTGTATAACCTATGTGCAAGAAGCAACAGTGGCATTCCTGGGATTTTGAACTTTGTGAAACAGGTCTAAAGTCATCAGCATATGTTTTTCTAGATAACAGCAGTGCTGAATGGAAGTAAAACATTTGCTAAATCAGTGGCAATATTCATGTTTCATTGCTTGATTGTGAGCCATGACCCTTCAGCAAGTTGTTGTGGACTTTTCTGGGTTACAGATTGGGTTTCCTAGCAGGAAGAGTTGTGAACTCCTTGGGAGGTAAATGGTCTCTTGACATTGCCTGTTTGGATTTAGTAAACAATGTGCAACTACTGGTGGACTCATAGGAGAGGTTGTAGGAGCAATGAACCATTGTAAAGCAGTGGACTGTTGCTCTTTGGAGCCTTTTTAGCAGACTGAGCTCAGCACTTTTAAATATTCTTGTTCAGTTGTTTTGGCAGGCTCAGTTCTCCTGTGACTTGAAGGTTGCACAATTATATTGTGTTGCAATTTTGCTATTTGGAGATACTTTGCTTTTAGTTCATCCATACAGAAGACTAATTGTTTCAATTGCTATTAGGTGTATGTTAAAGCAAAATGTGGGGGTTTTTTGAGGAAAAGGTAGAGAGATCTTAAAGAAGAATAGGTCTTGAAATGGAATTTGAGAGTCCATATGAGATATATAGACATGGCTGTGATTCTTGTGGGAATTGGTTTTGTTTTGAGGATATGGCCAGTAATTAGGTAAAGCTCCTGCCTGACATTCTCTTCAGTGTGACTTACTGGCAAATACTTCCTGACTTGCAGCTGTATTTGTGTCTGTTCAGAGAAGACTATAGGTCAAGGAGAAAGTCGAAGATAAACTTTGGTATTCCAGTGGACTTACTCCACACCTTGGATGCCCAAGTCTTGCCAGATGGAATCCATATTGGCAGCACAGCCAACACTGGAGCTGTTTGAGGGGGACTCCTCTGAGGCATTGTGATAAAATATTCAAGGTATGCTACTTTAGAATATTGAAAAGCAGTTGAGGTAAAGCACTTAACAATGTGTGGGGAGAATCAGGTGAGCTCAGCATGGAGGAAACACATCACCATTCACTGCACTTTTTTATTATCCAGCAAAGAGAGTGTGACTTAAGGTCTCCTGAATTGTTGGACAGGGAGATGACAGCAACAGGAGGGAGAGGACAGGGGAAGGACCATTGGGGGCTGTAGACTACCCCAGTTCATAAGGCACTGTGGGAGTATGTGACAGGCAGCAGAGGTGTTGAGCATGACCTGCCTCATCTCCAAAAGGTGTTTCACTGTCAGTTTGAAACAGCTGTGAATGGAGAATCAAAAAGTAAACCCACAATGCCACAAGCACCCAGTTTCAAGGTGCATTATGCAGCAGTTGTCCTTTATACAAATTCTTCATAGCTGTGAGGATGAGTGGGTGCTTGGGTGCCCCTGTTACATACTTCCTCAGCTTCTTTTCTGCTTTACATGGCTTGAAGCAACTCTAATAATTTACACTTATTATGTGTTAATGTGCTTTATTATGGTTGCTTTTCAAACCATGCTTTTGTACCCCAAGCATCTTAATTAAGGGGCTAACATAATACATGTGGGAATGTTTTTATATCATGCCTACAAATTTTAATAGTATTTGAGCTACACCACTGTTGTTATGGTAACTTGATTCTGGTTAAGTCATAGTGGCAGAAAAAGTATTTTTTGAACTGTGTTTTAGAGTTTCCAGTTTTCCTTTGATTTATTGATTTTCATTTTGGAAAAAGTTGTCAAAATCTGGATTCTAGACTCAAAGAAAAGTTTGAATGCTGTCCCTCAGCACAAACGTGTGTTATTCCTTCGTGAAAATAAACCGGTTGTCCCTCATACCTAATGATGCCACCCTTGTGTAGCTAACAATTATAAATCCATGTACCTGGATGATTAAGTGAAGGATTGTCCCTACACCTGTGCCTGTTAAAATCAATTGGGAATGTTTCTGTGTGATGCTGCTTTCATTTTTAACAACTCTCCTATGGTTTCCTGGATTTTAACAGTTTGATTTTTCCTATGTTGTTTTTATCTCTCTCTGTATAGATATTTTGTAATACTGGGTTACTGGCTTCATCTTTTGAGTTAGTTTTATATTCAAACAGATAATACAGAGTTTCCTGGTTTTTTTTTTTTTGTTACTATTTACTAATTTTTCTCAGTTTTCTAAGAGAAACATGGAAATAAAAAAAAGAGCAAAAGCTTTCCATTTTAATCTGATCTAGTAAACTAGGTAAACATGTTCATAAGTTCTTGAAAGCAATAGAAATACTTAAATCACAAATGGAGCTATATCTCCCTCTTTTGGAAAGTCAAGGCATGACTTTGTTACTTGGCTTAGAAGATAGGCTTTTACTTCTTTCATATCTTGATTGTACTTTATTTTTAATTTGTTTTCTTTCCCTGGGGGAGAAGGCAAGCTGAAAGAAGGGGGAATTGTGAACAAATATTTAATATCCCTAATAAGTTTAGATTATGAAAGCTGATGTCATGACATATTTACAGAAAAATAGTTTGCACAGCAAATAAATCTGTCTCCAGTGATTTCTGAACTACACAAACTCATCTGCAGAACTTTGTTAAACATGTAAACCAGCTCACAAGCACTATTTTGTGTCTGATAACTAAGGAATATTTTTTCAATATTTGATTTGAATGCTTGCCCTTTAGCTGATTTAATTGCCAGAAAATTTCTTGGAAGAAAAAGAACAAACCAGACAGCTTTGTATCAGCTGACTTAGTTTTGACAGTAACTGTAAATTGATAAGGAAAATAAAGCTGGAGAAAGGGAGACTCTGAATAATGTGCCTGGTGTTTTATTACTTTTCCTTTCCAGTGTAACTGATTTTGCAATTTAGGAAGGAGAACAGCCTGGAAGAAGCAACATGCTGTCCATTCTTTGCAAAACTTAATTTCAAGGTTTGTTCTCAATTCGCTGTTAGGAAATAACTTCAGTGACTGCGAGCACCTTGACAGATACGCTTGATTTCTTGGCTGTTGGGAACGGCAGGAATGGAGTATGGTAAAGCTTTTCAGAGGAAGTTGAGTTCTGGAAGATCTCCCATTTACCATGTGTCTTACCCCACCAGTTTGGGTGGAGGGTCCATTTGGAAAGGTGCTCCTGACTAGGGGAAGCTGAAGTGTTGAACAGCTTCTGATTCCTTTTCCTCCTTGCTGCCTCCCCCGAGCTTTGTTAGGAAGGGCTGTGCAGTAGCAAGAGGAGCGAGGCACTAGTGATGCTGTGTTTGCTTCTTCATTCCTTGCCTTCTATTTCTGAGGCTATTAGAGAGAGAAATGTTTTATCTGGCCTCTAAAAATCTGTCAGGTAGAGTGAGACAATTACAGAATAATGCTCTCAACAGTGCTGTTAGATCCCAATTTTTTTTTTCAGGCTTTTGTATTTTTATCTACACTTTCTTTGAAGCGAACTGTCAGCCAAGAAAGTTTAAATTCTGGCCCTGGGTTCTGCAGCAGGTTGCATTGCATTAGCAAAATGTGTTCTGCTGTGGTGCCATGTTTTAAGAGCCAAACATACCCTCTAGACTGTAGTGCTTCTCTCCCAAACCAGTGCTGACCTGTAGAAAGAGGCTGGTAATAGTTACCCTCTTCCACCTTCTCCTGTGTGTGTGAGGAGGGTGGGGTGGTGATGTGATTTCAGCTGCTCTTGTAAATGGGCTCAATTTACATCATCCACTGGCAAAAGCTTGTCAGAACTGTGTGTTGTATCCTAGGGGCTAAACTCAGGATTGGGTTTGCTTTGTGGAAGAAAAGGTGATGGCTGAGGTGTGCAGGGAAAGGCACTTTCAGCTGATGGATGGTAGCAAGGTGGGGATCGGTCTCTTCTCCCGGGTAACAAGTGACAGGATGAGAGGAAAATCCCCAAGTCAAGCCGGGGACACGTGGATTCGATCTTAGGAAAAAGTTGGGTGGTCAGGCATTGGAACAAGCTGCCCAGGGAAGTGAGGGAATTGCCATCCCTGTAAGTGTTCTAGAAAACATGTGGATATGGCAGCTGGGGACGTGGTTTAGTGGTAAACACAGTGATGCTGGACTCTGATCTTTTCCAACCTAAACAATTCTGTGATTCTCTGTTTCTGTAGCAACTTGAGGGAGTTGAGAAAAGGATCAACAATTTTAAGAAAAAGATAAATGATCTTACAGTAGGATTGTATCAGTGTCTAGAATGCAGGAACTGTCTTTGAAACTCAACAGCATTTATGAAATAAAATTTAAGACGAGGTTTTCTTACAGCAGCAATGTGTCTGAAGTATATTGGGTCAGAATCTTTTGTATTCTTGTAAATTATTAGTGCTTTCTCTTGTTTACTCTATTTCTGCAAAAGTCAAAATGTAGTCTTTATTTGTCTACAGTGCACATTATACCAAAAACCATCTTTGTGTACAAGTAGTGGGTTTTGTTTTCCTTGCACTTATAGAAGAACCGAGGGAGGGAAATCCCGTGATATTAAATTTCTACTACATTTCATGCAGTAGAAAAATTTGGTTATGTTGTTATGGCACCTAACAAACTTCCTGGAGAGTCTCTTAACAGTTTATCCTGTCCACCTTTTAGATTTGGGGCTGAACTTGCTTTTAAATCAGATGTATATTACTGAGATGAGGTGGTGTTTCCACCTGTGCTCCTGTGGCTTTCGAATTTGGGTAATCTTGTCTCAGAAATGAGTAGATCTGAAGCTAATGAAATGCTATAGATTGTAAAACACTGAAATAATAGCTTATTGCCCTTATATAAATAACAAGTCACTGACATTTCCATATTTATATTAAAGCTAGTCCATTCTCTCATTATATTAGCTATTGTTGGTTTGATGGCTGATTTAATTTCATTGTTGTATTAAAAGCCACGTACACCAACAATCATTTCAACTGCTTTCAAGCTATTAAAGTAATGAAATAATAATACAGTGTTTCAGAGCAGTTTATTGGCTTGCATATATTCCAGTTATCTAGTTATCAGTTCCTCATTTTCCTTGCCTCAAATTGAGTATAAATGACAAACCACTGTATCACAAATTTCTCAAACAGCAGAAATATGTTTAAACTCTTTATTCTTTTGTCTTAAAAAAAAAACAACAAACCCACCAGTTGATAGTGGTAAATGAAAATAGGTATCTGAAAAATAAGGAATCATCAAGGCAACAGGGCTTTTTATTTCTGTTGTTTGACCCTATATTCTAGTCAGTGGAAACAGAGGCAGACACCTTATGGAAGCACACATCATAATCAAATAAAATGCTCGTGTATGGAATTGAAGTCTGCTTTAAATGCAGGAACTGACACCTAAAGGAATGGTAGCTGAGCAGAGAAATTGCTCAGTCTTTTGTTTAGCTGTCACTTGAATTATTCTCTCACCCTGTTCTGAAGATCTGTGTATGTGTAGAGTGGAAGCTGAGGTAGCCAAATGGAGCTGATGTGAAGAGAAGATGAAGGTAGGCAAACACAAAAAGAAAAAAGGGTTATTCATAGATATTTGAATTTTAAGTGCAGTTCAAATGCAGTGGTTTGTGGCCTGTTTCTGCACAGTTTCATCTGTGAAAACATCAATGTCTGTCATTAATAGCATGGCCATATTAAACTCCATTTTACACATGGGCTTACTTTTTATCTACATTTGTGAGAGAACTTCTAAAGTGTTGCAAAACTTTCAGATTTATATCATTGTAGACAGTGTAAGAAAAAATGTGTGGCTTCTGTTTATAAATAGCCAGCAAATTTCCCTGAGTCACAGTAAGTTGAAAGTTGCCTGGCTGTAAGTGCAGAGTTTTCCTTTAAATGCCCTGAGACATCCAGAAGGGGTTGTCAGATATACTAGAGATGATATGGAAGACCTGTGCTGTTTTGGAAGGGTAGAATAGTGGGATACCCAAGAGTCTCAAATGTCAGAAAACTCAAGGCCCCTGAATCTTGCTTGTTCTGCATTGGCAGCACCATTACATTAAGTGGAGCCTATTTCAGCTTCTGAATTGCTCCAAATGTGTTATTGCCTTTTTCTTTATGGCACTGGACTGTCCTCAGAGTGGTGTTTTCCCCTTAACTGTAATAAACTCCTTCTGAGAGTTTTAAAGATCATCCAAACAGACCCATAACCTCTATACTTAGTTTTATCCTATAGCTAACTCTCCATTTCATGACTTTCCTGTACTCTAGTGAACAATGTTACTTTTATACTAATGTTCTTTTGAGATTTAGGTCCTGCCTTGTCTTTCAGCAGTCCAGCGTTTGGATAATTTTTGCACACCAGTTTTTGCATACCTTCAAAGCCAGTCTTTGTAGGTTATGGATTTCCTTTTACAACAACCATGCATTCATTTTTGTACTGATTTTTATTCTGATCAGAAAGTTTTTACTTCAAAATTAACCACTGAAGTAGCACTGAAGCCTTAAACCTCAGGTTACCAACACATGTTTTTGCTATCTTGGGTGTATTCATCTACGAAATCTACTCCTCTAATTACAGTGGGTTTGGATGCTAAACTTCAAGTGGGCTAAACCCTTCAGATAGAAATTTTGAAAATACACCCAACATCTCTATAATGGAAAGTGAATACAAACCACACATTTTTAACCTTTGCATACAAAAGATGTGCAGCTTTAGGTGAAGATCTTCACTCTTGTTGTTTTACAGTTGGGCTAATATAAATTGTATATCTGTGCCATGTTCACTTTTAGAGCAAATTGACTTTTTAATGTCAAGTTTTGAAGGATGCTTTAGTTCTGTCTTTCTGACACTTACTTATGGGAGAGCATTTATTTACATGTATTTATATTTCACTTGGAAGCCAAAATCATATGACTTTCAATGGTCTCATCAAGGATTTTGCATTTTTACAAATTATCTGAATGTATTTACCACCAGAGGAGGGGGGGAAAAAAACCCAAAACTACTCAGGGTGAACCATTTGTAGAGCTGAGGTAGGCAAATTTGGCATGACTAACTTTGAATCTTCTACATTATTTTATTAGAAATTTCTGCTGGGTGAGACACCTTGGAGATTGGGCAAGTTGGGGAAAGACTTTTTAATAGAATTCTGAACAGAGACTGGCTGTTTTAAGAGACTTCCTTCTATACACACAAAAAAATAACCATTATGTTGTCCTTCTATTATGCAGTTTGACAGGAAAATACTACTTTATCTTGTGTTTCAGACAAAGACATGTTTAATGTAGATGGTGACCAGTTCTTTACATCTGTCATTTTGTAAATGTAACACTTCTTTGAGATACAGATTTCTTTCTTCTTAACCAGTTTGGGGTATTTTTAACAGTTTAAACAAACAGTAGTCTTTATATCAAATGGTGTGGTGTGCCTCCTCATATACCTTAAGGAAAGAACAAAGACATAGCTCTTGAAAATGAAGTAGGTAAATCCCAAGGCCAGTTTGAAGAAGCCAATTTAACGAACATCATAATGTTATATATGTTCTTTAGAGAACATTTTCTTGAGTTAATTAGAAAATATAAAGTCACCTATAAAGCGTTGATGGACTTAATGGTAGCTACCTTAAGCTGCAAGTTTTCTGAAATTGGTTTTACTCAGTTCAGACTGATTTGGAGCAAAAATACAGTATCTATTGAATACACTTAGAGGTACTTTGTCAAAAGGGCTGTGTAGTGACTATATTCAGTATTCTTTATACATACAAAACTCATAGCAGCATGTGCAGAGTATACATGGCAGATACTTTTTATATCTGAACACTGTAGAGAATGGACCAAAAGTAATAGTTTGGGGTGAGTGGAGCAAGAGGTTTTATCTGTCTTGGTTTTGTATGTGTTTTATATTATTACTCCTTTTAGTACAGCTTTTAATTGGGTGCAATTATTTCAAGAAATACCAAAGCAAATATGGGAATGAAAGCTGTTGGGGTGTTTTCATTAGTGTTATTTTTGTCAGTCTTGGGCCGAATTGCTCTTTGTTTTGTGGCATCATTCAGCTTTTTGCAGTTTGTTTGTTTGTTTTTTTTTTTTCCTCATGTGTCAACCAGGCATGATGGTGTAGGGTTTCTGTCCCAATAATCTTTAGAAAATATTATTTGAAGTCTTTCTATTTATAGCTTATAGATCAACCTTCTACAGTATCAGGAGAGAAGAATAAGTTGATTGAGTGCAGAGCTTGGTAATTAAACCTAGGAGTGATTCTGTAAATGAGATTCACATAAAATTAAGAAAAGTGTTAAGCAAGCGTAGGAATCAAGAATTGAATTTATCTGGGATCACTTGATAGAAGTTTAAGAATATTGTGTTGATTATGCTTCTGTAAACTAGACACTGAAATGATTCAACTTTACCAGCTTTAGTGTTGTAAGGATTCCTTTTCTGTGTTAGTGATGTTCCTTTTGACTCTACTTTCTCTGTGCACAACCCATGATGTTCAAAACTTAAAGCAACACATAAGCAAAACTGAGGTTTCTACTGTTATAGTGAGGTTAATCTACAACCATGGCTGGATATATTTGAAAAATATTTAAGACCTCCTACACTGTGAAGAAGGCAATGAATTTGTTTAGTGATTTTTTTTTTTTTCTGATATTGGCATGGTTAAATTTTCTGGCTTCTGTTGTTGGATAAATATATCCTTTTCCTTTAAGCAATGAAAGTTTTCTTATCTTCACGTAATAGAACTGAAAGTAAAGTTTTAAAATAAATGAACCCCAAAATTTAGATTGTGAGCCTTAAAATAGAACAGACTCTAAAGTCTAATACTGTTAAAGTGTGTAAACCCAACTCTGAGAGAGAGTGGTAGATTTCCACCACCAGTTAATGTATTGACATTGTTACTATTATAATATATGACAAATAAATGTTTGTCTTTTCTTCTTGGAAGTTTTGGTTCTAGCTATTAAAATTCTGTCTGTGAAAGTTGATAGAAACTTGTATGAGTCCCTATAAGTCTCTCAGTTCCTGAAAAATCCAACCATTAAACTTGACTTTGCAGATGTTTCGAATGAAAGCAAAGCTAGAACTTCAACAAAATGACTCCTGGAAAGCTGGTAAATCAAATGCACTGATGCCTCAAAAGTGAGGGAAAGTGTGGTCAATTTGAGCTGAGTGACTACAGAGCAACAGAAGTTCTTATATGTTGTCAGAAGGATGGGATACAGAGCTATGGTTATTTAACATGTGCAGCATAACTCTAGAAGTGTGAGTTTAAAAAGTGAGATAACTGGCTGCTCATTGAAATGGATTTATAATCTCTCTTTTTCTTAACTGTTTTTCTTTGCTTAACGGTTTAAATTGAAGACAGTGCATGACTGGGTTTTGTATATCATAATAAATAAACTTTCCCCCCCTCCAGGATCATTTTTGGATTAAACTAGTACTGCATCTAATTAAATAATGTTCTGAATGTAGATAAATTACTTCATATTTCTTAAGTGGTGCCCACCCCTCATAAGCCTGTCAAGTATAAATTGCCCTAAAATATTAAAGAAAAAGGATTGCCAACACGAATAATTAGTTATGGTTTTTGTATTCAGTGATCATCTTACTTCTGTGATAGGTAAATCAGGAGAAAATAATAAAAGAAGCAATAGCATCATCAGAAGTATATTATCAGAAAGAGGAGATAAGCTTTATTATTTTAAGAGTAACTTGCAAATTGTCAATGCTATCAGCAAGAAGGATCCTAATAGTGCTGACATAATATGCAGAAATACTCTTTGGGCCAGCTTTTCTAGCACAGTTACCAGAAGAAATTTTCCATGCAACTGTACAGTGTTTTCAATAACTTCCTCAGCTTTGTCTGATGAGGTGGTTAGTCTCAATTACTCCTTCCTATAAGACCTATTTTGAATTGGAGTTGTTGTAATAGTACGTACTGAGATGCAGCAATCCTACTTCCTTGCCTTACTCTATCAGCTTCCATCAGCTTTCTGCATATTTTCCTCCTTGCTGGTTTAGATGGCCTTAAAAAGGTCCCCTCCAACTGACCTATTCTATGATACTGTGATTCTACTTTCTTCTGTGGTTAGGTTAAGGATACAGATTATCAAAACAAGGAAAGACACTTGCCGGAGGCGAAAAGGCAATTCTTTGATAATTCTCCTCTTCCAGACTATGTGTTAGGAATTGGGAGCAAAGAAAAGACACTTTTTTAAAAAAACCCAGCCATCGATTTCTTAACAAAAGCAGAATTAAGAATTCCAGGACTTCACTTGCTTGTACATTTTTAGGTTGTAAATTTGCAAACCTTCTGTGTTACTGTTATAATGGCAGCCAAGATACCAAGCAAAACCAGAGTGGTACTGTTCCTTCTGCACTGGGGAGGTGAGATGGGGTGAAGGGAAGTGAGAGAGGTGGAGCAGGATTCTGCATCTGAAGAAGAAAGGTATGACAACAATTGGCTTCATAGGATAACTGTTTCAATTAGATGGAATAAGAGGAAGTCACCTTCAAATGCTTGGCCGTCTGCATTAATGTGGCATCAGACAGTGCCCTGGTAGATTTTGCTGTGGCATGCTGGGTGGAACAGATCCTGTCCCTGGAGAGAAGCTCTCCCCTTTGGTCATTCCAGTTAGTATGTATAATTTTTTTTGCAAGAGAACAACTCTACTTCTAACAAGAGTTCTTTTCTTGTGAGAATTTCGTGCTTCACTTGCGACCAAAGGCAAGGCCATACAGGTGGCAGAGTCAACATCACCACGGGGGGTGATGCTGAGGTTTGTCCTGCAGCCAGGGGACACAGCACAGCATGGACCTGTTGGCCCTACTTCCTAAACATGCAACACTCTTCCAGTCAGCAACATCACCTCCTCAAATGCAATGTCTTCTGCAAGGTCCTAGTTCAACATCATCCTAACCATTATTTCAATTTTGCTTTTCTTTTGTAAAATTAAAGTAGTCCAAAAGAGCTCCTAGTTTGTGTTTGGTCACTCTTTCTGGTGAAGGGAAGCTTTGTGAGCTTTAGAAGGAAATAATGGTCCCTTTTCATGACCTCTTATAAAATAGAGGAAACCAAATTGGAGAGTAAAACCAACAGTAATACTTTGTTTTAGGAAGGATAACAGAGACACTGAAAAGCAGCAGAAGAAACCCAGCAATTCAAATTTCACTTTTCCCCCTTTTTGACCCAAAAGCTGTCCTGTGCTTTCTTGTGTTATTTGTGGTTCTGGTCTATATGACAGTGGTAAGGACTCACAGAGCATAGAAAAGAAGATGAAATTAAGATATTAAAATTGGCTTATTAAATTGTTTGCTAAGTAAAGAAATCACAGTTCTCATCTTCATAGCGTTATATTGCATGTCTATTTAAATTTATGAGAACACAGAAAGGAAATAGCAATGACAGGGGAAATTAGGGAACCTAGCAGTAATCCATTTGGGAAGGCTTTTTCTCCCATTACTTCTATAAAGCCTGTATATATCCTCACCTTTCAGCTCTTGCTCATGAGCATCACTCCTGTGTCTGGCATGTTTGGTTCACTATCCCTTTACAAATCATCTCAGTGAACAGAGTCATTCTTCCCTCTCTCGACTTGCATTGTGTATTTGTGTGTCCTTTAAATTAAGTTTCTGCATAGTGCACTATTTCATTCCCCACAATGGTTTGCATAGGAGGTGTTATGTGAATTATATGTGACTGCATGCATATGTTGTGGTTATTTTATAGGTGGTGATTCGTGCTCAGAACGGCGCCCTCCTCTATCGTATTTCACCTTGGGCGAGATATGTAGTCCGTGATGAAGACAAAGTGAATTATGATTGGGTGCACTGGAATCCACCACAGTCATATATAGTAAGGCTTAAATATTATTTTCAAGAGGTGTATGAACCCGTGTGTCATGTCATCTTTGTATCCCTGTTTGGAAGAAACTAAGAGTTATTTCACAAAAGAGGGTTTGCAAACTAGTTAAAAGTAGCTACCTGAGAAGTGAAGGGGTTTTATTCATGGCTTTGACAAAAACAGGTGACTTTAATGATGGATGTTTTTGAGCTACTTTTTTCCTTCTTCTGTAGAATATATGAAAAATAGTTACCTGTTAAAGTAGTATTTTTAACTTGGTTTCCCACTTGTTAGGCAAGATTGACAACTGTTCCATGACTCGATGTTCCTTCCTGGTATGGAGGAGGGCAGGGAATTATCAGTGCTGGATTTAAGAGTTAGCTATCTGCAAATGCTAAGTTCAGTACTCAATAATAAGTCAATGTTGTATGAAGTCAGAAAAAAGCTTTCAAAAGTGCTCCAGTCAAAAAGCTCATGCTCCAGTCAAATCCTAGTTTGCTGGTATCAGGAAAATCCATTTATTGAGTTCAAAGCCCTCTTACTTCTCACATACTGCTGTAAGAGAGAGAACTCTTTAGCTGATATATGAAAAATACCCTCAGAGAACATTTGGAAACTTGAGACTATCCAAGTGATGTTACTTCATGTTACAATTCTTGTTGTTTTTTACAAGGGTATGCAGTGTTCTGTGTAAGAGACGCTGCAGCCTCTGTTCTGAGTTAAATTTGAGCACCCACCTCAAATTATGAAGCAGCTGGAAAATATTTTCTTAAAAAAAAAATAGAAAACATGATATATAGTAATTCTTATTAAAATGTATAGTTTTTATCAGGGTAGTGACCTACAATATCTGATGCTTTGTGACACCTCAATCCTCTGTAAAAAAAGAAATGGAGAGGGAATTGGAAATGCAGCGATTGATATGACCTGGAGTGAAAAGGAGGCAAGAACATTTGGGTGCAGACAAGGCTTTACTGCAAAAAATAAAGAATCCCTTTATGAATAGGGGAGGTGCCCAGTGGAAGTAAAACACAGGCAACATGCCTCAACCAAAAGTTTTGTTCTTCTCCTTGTCCCTTTAATTTCTGTTCGTATATATATGGTTTTAATTTTTTTCCCCTACCTTTTCAAGATTTCACTGGAATAATAAACAAACATATAGAATATAAAATCTTGTAATTTTTTTCTTAATTGTGAGAGGGAGGAAAAGAAATGTCTTCTGGGGAAAAATAAGTTCTAAGCATTACTTTTCCGAAGTGGTTTTCCAAAGTTTCTCAGACTTTCTCAGTTTGTTTTAAAAAGTAAAATCCTGATCAAGTATAAACTCTTCAAGTGTAAGGACGAGGTTTTGTGATTAACTTCAATTGCCTCTGTATTCTTTAAATATTTTCTCCCATCTGGAAATTCTGTGTACTCATCTACAGACTTTTTTAATCATTTCTTAGTCCTAACTAATTGAAATACAGGTGATTCTGTGCTATGGAACTGTATTCTTTAGGAACAAAATGTTTATAAATTTCAGTTTGGAGAAGGCAGGACAACTTGAAATACCTGCAAAAAGCAGGTTGGCTTGAAAAATAAAAGCTTATCTTTCTATTTTTCTCTTTTATTTTCAAACAAGCTTCATAGTAATTCAGAAGAACTCTAAGTGCAATGTTTACTATCAGTTTGTACACTTTAATGTAATTAAAAAAGGGTACAAGAAAAGTGTTGAATCATGAATGTCCAGTTTCTTGTTCATAAAAATGTTAATTTGAAAGAGATATTTGCTTTAACAGTTTAAAATGCTTAATTACTTTTGAAATGTTTCTGCTCTTGGAGAAAAAAAACAAAAGAAACCTTAAATTGCTTTTCACCTTGTGCAAATCATGTGATTGTGACAACACTCCTAAGCTGTTCCTAATGACAACTTGTTTGTTTTTTTCTCTCCTTATAGCATAAGCATCCTTCCCCCAAGAGATTAAAAAGCCTCAGAATCTATGAATCTCATGTGGGGATTGCTTCCCCAGAAGGGAAAGTAGCTTCTTATAAAAACTTCACACACAATGTACTACCTAGAATAAAGGATCTTGGTAAGTAGTAACAGAGATTTATGTACCTGTGCTCTTATTAGAAAAGATAACTGTCAAGTATTTACAGTTGCATTTTCTGATTGCACATGCTATATATAAAAATAGATTTTTAGGTGAGCAAAAATTAGAAACAAGTGAAATCTGTGGAGGAGAAACAAAGACTGAAATAGGTTATGTGAATCAAAATCCAGTTTGCGGGTTTTGAAGTAAAATGTGATTGCTAAAGCCTAGATAAATATTGCAGAGCAGTTTGCTTTTAGCATGCTTTTCAAGTTAAAAAAGGAGCTGGTTTTGTGAGAAAGTCTTCAGAAAACACTACATTCTAAAATGGCTCTGCTAATGTAAAGCTCGATTCTAAGGAGAGGGCAAGAAGTACATGGATTTTTTTTTTTTGTTTGTTTGTTCGGGTTTTTTTGCCAGAATAAGCAATGTAGATTTTTTTGTTTGTTTGTTTTTAATCCCTGAACAGTAGCTGTGAAGTAGCAGAACATGGGAACTTTAAATGTGAAAAATATTCTTCAGGAAAAAAACTTCTAGTATATTGGAGAGGATGTATGAAACAGCTGGCACCATTATCTCAGGAAGCATAGCAAAACTGTTTTACTCAATTTCTCTTGGAATATTTTTTTCCCATGGTGTCTTTGCACTTTGTCTGTAGTGGACAGTATTAGAGCTTCCTGGCTTTTAGTGCCTTGTGGTGAAATATGTTTTGTTACACTCAGCTGTAAAATAAACGTGACGCCCATAGTTGAAATCTCTGTGTATGGTGGTTGTGTTTGTACTTGATTTTTTTTTTTTATTTTATTTATCAGAGTCCCTGAATATGCCATATGTCTTCATGTAGGTTTACATGTTAAATCAGTGTTTCACAGAATGTGACTTTTGCCCTTGAATAAAGTTAAGCTTGCAGGTGGGATGAGGGACATCTACATGTCTGGGAGCCCTCAACAAAAAGTAAACTTGGATTCAGCATTATGTATCTGTGACTCCTTACTGCCAAGGAATTTCACTTGTTCCAGGAGGTTAATATGATTTACAGAATTAGGAAAGCATTCTGCTTTACCTACAAATTTGTCTTTGTACAGAAATGTCATGAAAAGGCTGATACACCTCAAAATAAAAGCAGTGTCAAATTTAGATAGCTAATGTTCCTTCTTATTTACATTAAGTAGACATTGTGGGAGTTAAGTATTTTTAAAGGTATTTTTAAGGTCTATTAGATTCAGTTTTGGAATGTCTTACTTGTTAGGATAAGTTTTTAAAGACATTACTGTATAAGAATTGTAATATATTAATAGTTTGTAAAAATATGTGCATGACAAATAGTGAAATAAATAGCAAGCAAATTGAATGAGATTAATTTGATGCTGTGTTGCTGTTTATTTATAAAAATGCTGTAAATAAGAATAAGTACAATGAGCCTGAATTATAAACCAGCAATGAATCTGACAAATTGTTGAGCTCATGCCAACTGTCTTCTAATAATAGCTCTGGTTTTAAATGTCATAGCTATAAGAAAACCCAAGAACAATAAAAAAACCCCACAGCATCTTGTTTAAACTAAAGAATGAAGATTTTGTTCAAAGTAAGAGAAGAGGTGGTAGTGTGAGTTTTAACAGCCTGTAGATAAAACCTGAAAGTTATCTGTTGTTGGTAGTACTCACCTGATAGTTATCTGTGGCACTTATTCACTGATATTCAAGATTGCTTTGGTTAAGGATGTGTGGCAAGTACTGTGGCCATGGAGAAGATCAGATGATCAGGTTGGATCAGCTCTCTTGGGAAGGCAGGCTGAGAGAGTTGAGTTTGTTCAGCCTGGAAAAGGCTTCAGGGAGACCTTATAGGACCCTCCCAATACCGAAAGAGGGCCTACAGGAAAGGTGGAGTGGGAGACCTCATCACTCCCTACAGCTCCCTGAAAGGAGGTTGGATCCTGGTGGGAGTCAGTCTCTTCTCCAGGCAACCAACAGCAGGACAAGAGGGCACGATCTTAAACTGTGCCAGGGGAGTTTTAGGTTGCACATTAGGAAGAAATTTTTTACAGAGAGAGCGATCAACCATTGGAATGGGCTGCCCAGGGAGGTGGTGGATTCACTGTCTCTGGAGGTTTTTAAGATAAGACTGGATGTGGCATCAGCGCCATGGTCCGGTAACCTCAGTGGTGTTGAATCAAGGGTTGGACTTGATGATCTCAGAGGTCTTTTCCAACCCGATTGATTCTATGATTCTGTGACTTCTTGGAAGGTCATGCAGTGACAGGGCAAGGGGGAATGGCTTTAAATTGAAGGAGGATATGTTTAGTTTGGGTGTTAGGAAGAAATTCTTTACTGTGAGGGTGGTGCAGGTTACCCTGAGAAGTTGTGGATGCCCCATCCCTGGAAGGGGTTTGAGCAATCTGGTCTAGTGGCGGGTGTCCCTGCTCATGGCAGAGGAGTTGAACTGGATGATCTTTTAAGGTCCCTTCCAACAGAAACTGTTCTGTGATTCTATCACAGTATGTGTAGCCAGTGAATAACTCCACACCCAATGACTGCAAGTGTCAAAAGTGAAGCAGAAGTTCAGGATGTGCAGATTGGCATAGCTAATATTCTAAAGTTAAATAAAGGTTATACTCACATATCACTTATTTCTTTCTACATCTGGGAGTTTCAATATACCTAGTTATGTGTAGATCACTTGACAAATTGACTGTTTCTTTTGTAATGGAAGATCATGTAAGTATAAACTATTAGGTAGAATTGCCTCTTGAAAGTTACTGGGTCTTTAGTGGTAAATCACTAGAGTCAAAGGCAACTAAAAGGGGAGAAGAGTGACATGAATGTTGCAGGTGTTGAATCCTCTTTTAATTATCATTAAGGCATAATATTTTGTTATATTTCTTTTTTTTTTGTAGGGTATAACTGTGTCCAGCTGATGGCTATTATGGAACATGCATACTATGCCAGTTTTGGTTATCAGGTCACAAGTTTCTTTGCAGCATCAAGGTAGGTTTAAGTACTTCAGCATCTGTTCTTTTACCTTCTTTCCCATCCACTGAAATCAGTATCTCTGTATGTATGTTTGCAAGTGAGTGTTTAATGGAAAGTAATGGCTTAGGTATTTACTCAGGCTTACTCTTAAATCTGAAATCAATTTGGCACAGCGATCAGCTGCTCTGTGAATCACTTTGTATAGGATACAAACAAAAAGATTATAAGTAACTTCAGCTGTCATAGCATATTCTGGGTAATCCACCTTCAGCAGTCTTTATGCATGGGTTTTGTGTTGTGGAATTCTTGGCAGTAGCAGACAGGATGTGTAGGGCATTCTTTTCTGACAAACAGAACTCTACACTGCTTGCTCCTAATACACTTGATTAAAATCATGGCTCTGTGTGTTCTGTAGGAACTTTTTCCCGGGCTTGTAACAGGCTGTGCTTAGGTTTGAGGCCTTGGGTGAAAATTGATGATAAACATGAATTCACGTTCCATATTTAATAGAAGTTTAAAGTTGTATCAGTTTTTATACTGAATTTTATGTATTAATAGATTAAAATGGGAGAATAAAACAATCTATTTCCGCAAAACATCGCGTGCATGATGCAATTTTTATAACGAAAAATCGCTTAAGTAGTAGCTATTACTTACAACCTAACACTTTAAGAGGCTGAAAAAATAACCTGTGTACAAGTGGTGGTGGAGGACTGCTGACCTCGACATGGTTTTCCTGATCAGTGTTAGGCACTGGCAGCGTAAGTCCCGATTTGTACAACTCCTAACACATCCCACTTTGCTGCCGCAGCCGCTACGGAACTCCAGATGACCTGAAGGAAATGATTGACGTTGCTCACTCCATGGGCATCACGGTTCTGCTGGATGTGGTGCACAGCCACGCCTCAAAAAACTCGGAAGACGGTCTCAACCAGTTTGACGGGACGGATTCCTGCTTCTTCCATTCCGGTTACAGAGGAAACCATCAGCTCTGGGACAGCAGGCTCTTTGACTATGCAAAGTAGGTATAAAATGGCACTTCAGCTGTGTTAGTGGTTATTATTTCTTACCAGTTCTGTGAAAACTACGCTATTTGCCAAATAAAGTCAGTTGAGTTGTTCAGCAGTTACAGTAGGTGGAGTTAAATTCCTCTACTTGTCTAAATACCTAGAATGTAACACTAAATGATAGTGCTGAGGTTTCATTATTCCTCTGTCATCTGTGTCATCAATATGTGCATATTATGCACCATGTGCATTGTATGTATTACATAATATATATTATATATTTTTATTTTACCTTATTTATATGTATAGATGCCTATTTAAATATTCAATATATATGAATATGTATTATGTAATAATATAATTGTATGCTTTATGCATTATAAAATAGATTTGTATTTTCATATTATATGCAATATGTTTTTATATAAAAATAAAAGGATGAGAAGAGATGAAAAACTTTAAGCTCTAGAAACTTAGTGTCAGACTGTCAGGTTGTTGATATATAGGAAAAGTTTCCCCCCAGGACAATTGGCTCTATTCCAAAGAGCTTCCAGAGGTCAGACAACAGTTAATACAGTGCAGAAGTCATGTTCAGTAGACAGTTTGAGACCCAGTTTGGACACACTTAATTACCTGGTATAAATATAGTGTGTGTCAATATGCCTATTAAACCCAGATGATTATTAACATTTAATATTGTTTACTGTGTATTCTCTGAGGTATTGGGGCTGAGGAGGTTGATGTTGTATGCTGAATATTTCAGTGGTTTAAGAGGAGAAACAGGCACAGGCAGCCAGCTTATTTCAGTCTTCTCACATTTTTTACATTTGTTCATCCCTGAACCACCTTGATTCCTCCCTTGTCTTTGATTCTTCCCTGAAACATTCCACAATCAGTTTTGCATAACTTCACAATCTCCTTAAAGCATGCCTTAATAAATTCTATGCACCATCATTCACTTATTCCATGATAAATTCTCTTTTTTTTTTTCCTCCTTGAGATGCATGATAATCTTGTTTGACCTTTTTATCAATTGCAAAGTTCTGGTTTAACCCTTTAAAGGTTACACTGGAGTGGTTCCTGTGGTTGGTCATCACTCAGCATCTGTAGAGTTCTGGTCTCTTGTTATTCTGTTAGTTGTTAGGTTTTGTGTGCTGTAAGTTTATCCTATTTTTCTCCCTCACTTGCACTGAATTGCTGTGAACTGGATATGCTTAACGCTGCACTCTTGCAGAAGTCATAGCATGGGCCAGTCATGTAATGGAAACTCCTGCAGGGTAACTCAGTTTCAAATAAACCAGGTGACCAGTGTGAAAAGTGGTCTTTTTGTGGTCTATAGTGCATCCTATGCACTATATTAGTTAATGGGATGAGCTGTTCTTTATTTACTTGGGACAATTTAACAGAATAATTCAGGGGGACTTTCCGAATTGGGATTTTAATTATTATAAAAAATGCATTTTAGTATGTTTAATAATTTTCTGAGTTGCTTCCTGTTAATCTTTAAGTTCATATTCCACTAAATTGTATTGTGGATGATCTCAAAGTTTTAATAAAAGACGGTAGTGTTGCACACTTTATTTCATTTGATACCTATGTATAATTTAATGTGTAGTACTGACTTCTCTAGTGAGAAAATAAATACAGGGCAATTACGAACTTTCCTCTGTTCCAAGCAGAGGCAGGTTCTTCCTGCCAGGAAAATAAAGTGGTGCTGGTATTGAGTGCTTGGAAGGACTTATAAATGAGAGGACCAAGAAGCTGCTTTCTAGGTAGCACTTAGCAATGTTAAGCATTTGTTCAGGACTGAAGAACTACCTCTTTAAGTCTGTTTGGTCAGTGATATGCACCTGTACTTGTTAGGGAGGGACACTGGTGACTAATTACTTTTCATCCTATGCAACTGGAGTAGATGCCAGACTGAATGCTGGAAAGGGGAAGTGGTAAGAGCTGTGAGGGGATGAGGTGAGATTAGGAAATAGCAAAGACCAGAGAAATTTAGTCTCTGCACTGGGTGACTGAGGGTCCTTTCCCATCCCCTGCCCTCTAGTGAAATCCAGCAACAAATTTGTTTCCTTTTTTAGACTTTTCTGAAAACCTTTCCTACCCCTTGAAGCACAAGGAGCTGTGAACTGTTTCTAGTCATTAAGGGCTTCTTTCCTCGTGGTATCTGAAACACTAAATATTTTGTGTTTATAGTAAAATTTTAAGACTTAAAATGTATAACCATCATGTTTATTCTAAGTTACTCAAACCTGATTAAAAAATAGCTTGATTTTTTTTTTTCCTGGGGTTTTGTGTGTGAAAGTCCCAAACAAAATTGTGAAAGAATCGGAACTGACACTTCATTGCAAATGTTATTTATTTTCTTTCCATTTAGACTGCATTGACATGCTGCTAATTTCCATACCAGTGAATGAGCAGCTCTAGTCTGGAAGAGGGGAGTGTAAAAATCTGAGAGAGACTCTCAAGTTGCTGGCAGGTGTTGCAAATTTGCTGAAAATGGAGGACACCAAACACAGTCTAGGGAATGGTCTACAGAAAAGCTTACTTGCTGAGAGAAATTTCTTGAGCTAATACAGGCTTCTGTCCTGTACAGCACTTGTACTAAATCCCTTTCCTTCTGTAGTGGGAAGAAGTGTTAAATCCACAGGTACTTAAATATCAAATGCAAAGAATGCTCAATTCACTTTGGAATTGAGAGAAACTAATTCTCTGCCACGAAAGAGATTAAGGAACAATTGCTTTATCAGTTTAGTCTGTCTACATTTTCTTTGAAAGCCAAGATGTAAGTAAAATTATCTCACAGCATTTGCAAGATTATTCAACTGTCTGCAAAGGGGACTGTGAATACTTACTGTAACAGAATGTGACAAAAAATCTATATCTGTGCCAAAAAAAAAATATTATATGCCTGGTGTATTTTAAATACTATTTTTTAGTAAAATTTATATAAATTGAGATTAGATCCAAGAAAAGCAACAGTAAAACTGTTCAAAGGACAACTTGGATTTTGTATCTTGCACTATAGTGCTACTTAAAAAGGTGAAAGCATGTTTTTGTATTTAATTTTTTTAATCTGTGTTCATACAAGTGGTGTATAAACAGGGAACTTTTCTGTAAGTTTTGAGCGGCAGCTTAAAATTTGCTGTTCGTGGTGTCACAGGAGAATAAAACCTCGACTTCATTGAAGTGAGAATTTGCAGGTAAGATAAAGGGGCAAGTAAAAGATTATTTTCTGCTTAACTCTTTTCAATAATAATACTATAAATTGTGCTTTAAAAATCAACCAAAATATACAGAAATAAACTTTTACTTTCATGATTTCCATAATTTTTGCACATTTTTGAATTTTTCTAAAATCTGGGTGGGTTTTTTTTTTCCCCTCAAATGCCAGTTTGGTGAATCTTAGTCTCCTTCATCTCCATCCCTTGCTGGCTATGTCTGTGTCCATCCTCCAGCCCTTCCCTCCCTCAGCAACCAACTCAAAAAACAGAATCACAAAGCTTGACTGAGAATTGCAGTTGACTTCTTTTTTTTTTTTTTTTTTTTTTATTACCACAGGCTCTGGACCTGTACTCTAGTTGGCACTGTCTAGTTAATTTTGTAGTAAATCAATTGTCTCTATTAAAATACCTGCAAAACACCCTCCCATCTTAAGCAAGGATTCTGCTTGTAATTAATTTTGCAAAAGCTAACTGTAACAATTTTTTCTTACTAAAATCACATTCAAAGGTTATTCAGCTGCCAAGTTCATTAAAAGTGATGCTGTAGACTCTGGAGACCAGGTGGGATCACAACTAGAGTGGTTGATTGTGTTTTGATTTAAATTCATTTCTCCAAATAGCAAATGTGTCTAAAATACTAATCAGGCAAAACAATTTAAAAATAATTGAGAACAAGATATTACCTAGCAAAGATAAGGGTTTGCTTTTTTTTCCCCCCAAGTGCTATGTAAATAGAATGTCTAAATGATGCTGCCTTTCTAGACAGCAGTCTCTTTAAGAGACTCTTTAAGTCTCTTCCTGTTTTCTCCTTAGACTTTGTTAGATCCTATTCTGTCCTAATCCAATTATAAATGTCAATAGGTACACTGATATATTTCTGTGAGCCTTTAGGAATAGTAGTAGAAGTAAAACTCAGAACTCATGTGATGCCTTGAATTTTGTTTGGTTTGTGGGTTTTTTTTGGGGGAGGGGGTGGTTTGTTTAGTTGTTTTGGGTTTTTTTTAATACTGTGACCCTTTTCACCTGAGCATTTAGCCAAAATTTTAAGTTCTTGCACAGTCTAGGAGGTAAATTTGGCACAAAAGTCAGAAGTTGGTTTACATTCTGGTTTTAATTTTGATTAGTACAGCTTTCTTGAGTGCAGCCGTATGATCAGTAAGAGATGATGTTGGCTACAAGGTTTTGGGGCCAGCAGGTGTCCTCGCATCTCCTTTGGGGCTTTTTGGTGCCTTGTTTTCAAGGCTTTTTTTTAGATTGGATTTTGTGTCCATACCTTGGGGTTTAAAAATCCTAACTAAGCTCTATAGTGGGAGAAATCTCTGCTTTTATTTAGCCTTTTCTTCAGTTTTATGAAGTGTCAAGTGATGTCCCTGCCAAATGTGCTTTGAAATGGGTTTAGAGTATCAATGTTTTGTCCCTCAAGCCACAATTTTTACATCAGGGCAACAGATGACTTGCTAGTCCCCTGCTGCCTAACCAGATGTTCTTTCCAGCTCAGTCTTCTAAACTGTTGGGGGAACAGGTGATCATAGCTCTGTACTTTTTTTTTTAATAGTTTTTCTTAAGATTGATTATAAAGTACCATAGCTCAGAAACTGCTCTTAACCCCACTTTCAGTGCAGCAGAAATAGGGCAGCTGTTAGGTGCTGAAGCACATGTGTTAGTTCTGGTTAAGGTGGCCTGTTCCCCAGCTTGCCCCTCCAGAGTGGTGTGGGTCACCTGGGGCTTTTCTTCCCCGTCCAGTGGCCCAGCCCCATGGGGGTATCTTGGCTGCTCTCTGGTGTGTAAAATGACACAGTGCTCCTATGTTTGGTTGCTGAGACTCTGGCCTCTTCTGCCACCCAGTGTTTAAATCCTTCATTGACCTCATGCTGTATTTTAAGGGGGAGAAAAGGTCCTCTGATGTCTGTAGTAATTTACTTGACTTTGGGATCTGACTCCTTAAAGACATGTCGATCTTCGAACATCTTCAGAGCCCTCTATTGAGGTCAATGTTTAGCTTCTCCTTAGACAGCTGTTCTTCACCTGAATTGTTTTTCTTTCTTCTGATTGCCAACTTTCCCAATCTTTATCTGCCACTGATGAAATGTTATTAGTAGGTGGAAAGAACAGGAAAATACATCTTTCGGGGTTTGGTATTTGTTCGATAGGCCTGGGCTCATAATTCTCCTATGAGAATAGCTGTCCAGAATTTGTTTATGTTTTAAGTAGCCTACAATTCAAGGATGACCTCTTCTAAATAGTTGTGGAAGTGAAAGCTTGTTGCCTTATTTGGGAGCATCCCCGTGGATTGTAGCAGTCAGTTTGCAGGATGACATGGATACGCTGTTATTCTTTACCACTTGCACTGTTAGCATTTTAAATAGCTGTAAGTTGATGCTCTACGAAGCACCACACTATTAGGTGCCTTGCCTAACCTAAGATTGAATTTAAGCAAAGTGGGACATCAACAGGAGTTACAGAATGCAGATAACAAGGTATGGGTGTTCTTACCATCTGTCTCGGGGTCACTTTGTTCATGCGTGTTTTAGAGTGCAAAGATGGTACCACTTGACCACAAACTTAACACACACAAAGAATAAGTAGGATTTAAAAACTGTTAGCACACTCATTGCTTCCAAAATGACACCTGAAGAGACCCTGCTGGCCAGGAAGCATCAGTAAGGTGGGAGGAAGGAAACTGCCACTGCTTGTAACAGACCCTTGATGGTACTGGGTTATCCTCTTTGCTCTTTTGCACCTTTCCATGTTTTCCCTTTTGAATCCTAGAGTTCCTAACAAACCTGTCTGTCTGTAACCTTACCTTTCCTACCTTGTTCTGAGAGTTCTGACAGTTCTAAAGACTTTTTTTCAGTTTTCTCTCAACTAAGCAATTTCCTTATAGGCTTAAACTATGCAGGTTTTGGGACACAATTGATCCCCTAGATGGGGGGAAGGAGAGGAAAATCCAGCAGGGCAAGATTACAGAAGATTTAGTGAATCATATAGGAAAGAGCTGACTTCCCAGAGTGTAAGAGCTGAAGTGCAGCTTCTGAGGATTTAGTAAGGTGCAGGTGACCTTTTTCCACCTGCATTTGGGCACTAGTAATGACATCCAGTGGCATGCCACGTTTGCCACAAATATTGGAGAGATACTTTGGCCATAATTCCACTTGGATTAAAGGCAAAGCAGTGATAGTTGTCAATGAGCTAGACTCTCAGTCATTTGATATCTTTTTGGTTTATTGCTGGCTCTACGGTAATTACAGTAGGAACAGGGATGTAAATTGTGTTTCGTGATGTAAAACATTCAGCTATGCTGATTTTAATTCATTTCCTGCCAGTCTTCCTCCACTAAATTAGTTTAGGAAAGCTCTATATTTAAAGATCCCCATAATATGCATTGCAATTTCATTTGGCTGACAAAGATTATTTCTTAAAGACTGATTTAAGGAAGCACTGCTTGTAGTGTAATAGTGAGACTTTTATTCTCCCCCAGCTCTCATAAATGTAATTATTTTGATTACAGATTGACTTTAAAAAAGTTGCTTGCTTGTGTCCTTAGTGGTCACCTGCTGCTGACTGGACTTTGATGGTGACTGTGAGAGCATAAAAGTCCTTTATAAAGTTGAAACCTTAAAGTTGAAGACCTGAAGATCTTAAGTCTGAAAATCTTTGTTTCTGTTTTCTTCTAAGTAATAGTTGTGAACGTTAGCAAGTAAACACTTACAAATATGGGGCCAATGCAGTTAATAAATTGCCTTTTTGAAGGGAATGAGTACTGAAAGCATTAATGGAAGGAATGATATATAGAAACTTCCTGCAATGTAATTGAAGAAATTAAAATAATAGTGCAAAAAAAAAGTTCCAGCCATGAGCATATGATTTATAGTATATGAAGTCTAGACCTGCTATAGAGTTGCTTTAATTTTTTAATTAAACATTCATCTAGAAGCTGAATTGTCTTACTGCACTTAGATTGATATAAGAAACTGGGGGGCTTTAAATCTGTAGTTGCTCTAAAACTCAGAACTTCTTATCAGACTGTGGGTAACTTTCTTTGAAGTGTCCAGTTTCCCATATTAACCTCCAATGTAGCAATCACAGCTTTGTGTGAAGTTTCAAAAATGTAACTGTACAAAAAGTGGTATAATAATAAAGCAATATATTGATATGTGAAGGAAGGGCACACATTTTGAAATATAGAGGTGACCACTTGTAGCCAATGAAATTCAATCATATCTTGAATGGTTTCAGCCACTCTTTCCTGATGTTGATTATGGTATTTCAATAAAGATCTAAAATTAGACAAGATTCAACACATTGCAGAGAAAATGCAATAATGGTCTTTCATTTGGTAATCCACACCTGAATTGGCAACTTTCACAGCAGTCTTAGATGATTACTGCAACAGCAGCAGGTTACATGAGCAGTGTCTGTTGTGAATAGAAGATTGTGCTGGGGAAAATGGTGATGGTTGTATAAGTTTGAGGTGAGGAAGAGATTTTAAGGAATCCACAAATGAAATGGGGGATGTTGACTTTCTTCTGATAGGGTTTCATCCAAAGAACTTCAAGGTTGGATGAAAATTAGACATGGTACCGCTCATAGCAGGGAAAGAAGATGGGGTCATTAAGACAATTGTTTGGGTTTTTTCCCCCTGATTCTAGTGTGTATATGTTGTATAATGTAGAAAACCATTGGAAATCCAGTTTTTGAAAGCTCACTGGAGAGAGAAAGAAAATCAATAACAGGGAGCAAAACAATTAACATCTGTGTCTACAAAGTAGAAAACAACAAACTACCAAAATGCTACAGCATTTCCAAAAGTTAGTGGTCTGTGCATGGCCAAGAGGTCACAAATAATCTGCAAATAGTCACGTTGACCTGTTGTATTAATTACAGTTTTGAAAGGAGTACCATGTTTTCTTGAGGAATGCCATTTCATGGACTAGCATAGGGACTATGTTCCTGTCCCTAGAAGTTGATTGAAGCTGAGGATGGAGATCAGTGCAGACAACAGCTGCCCAGGCTGTTGCTTCATGTGGTGGCTGTCTCTGTCCTGCCAAATTGCTTCCTAGCTGTATCACTGACTGAAATTCAGCTTTGGATGGGGCTATGGTGATACTTTGATGAAAGTTAGGGAGTATTTTTAAGGACTCACTCAGCTGTATATGGATGTTCTCTGCAGGGATTATTTAAATGCCAACATGACTTTGGCACTGATGTGTTATTGAGAGAAATTTTATTGGAGTTCATACTTACAAAATGATTGGTGAAATTGTAAAGAAGATAAAACTGGTTCTACTCTTTCCACTATAAGAGTACTGGATGGACAGAGAACAGCTGTTGCTGATCTTCCTTCTAGGTTCTGTTCTGGCTGATACAATTAACAGGACGAGTCTGAAGAACTGAAACAGTGTATCATGTCAAATGTGTCTTAATGAATAAGGAAAACACTGTATTAAAAGCTCGATGCCTGGGAACAGAGTGAATTGTTCTAAACTAGGTCTGGAAAAAGAGTTCCATTTTTTTTTTTTTTTAAAGCATAATATACTAAATTTGCTTGGCTGTTTTCCCCATGCATTTTCTTCGGGCAGTTCCCTATAAAAAGGTAGCTTCAAAGAATTCTCTCTAGTTTGCCATGAGAATTGCAATCAAACATCTGTTTCTCCTGGTTCATACCTGTATCTCTTCTCTGATTGGATCTATATGTATTTGTCTATATTACAATTCCTTGTGGTCTCTTGAAAACTGCTATAACTTTCTTCAGAAAGAAAAGGAATTCATTGCCCTCATTTTTAGTTATTAGGTTAGAGAGTTGACAGAAGTTTTTCTATGTTATTCTAGTACAGTTAACTTCCCTCTTATTTCAGAGAGGGAAGCAAGTGTACAAGTAATACTTCATAGACCTTACTGCTTTTGATTTCTTTAGTCTTAATTATTGGGCAGTAAGTCCTGTCAAGTGTAGTTTTAAGGATAGATACATGTGAACAAATAAACAAGAATGAAAAAGCACATCCACATATAAGAAGACACTAGTATATGCTGCAGTAATTTTCTTGTGTAGGAGAAGACTCAATTTTTCAAAGAGCTGAGAATGATGTTCGCTGGAGAATTCAGTAAAAGTATGGATTTTTTTCTATCTATAATATATTTATTAATTGCACTCAGGCTATTTAGCTGAGTTTATTTGTCAAAGGGCTTCACAATGAAGAAGAGAATGCTCTTTGCTGTCATTATTTTTATTCTATATTCCTTTTGAGATATGCAAAGAAAGTAAAGTAATGACTGTTGTCACCTTCCTGATTAAATAAACACATTTCTTGGCTGGAGGGATTTATGTAGACACCATAGAATTTGTTACTTCGTGCTGTGGAGTAAAGCCATATTCCTTTCACCCTGTCAGAATGAGCATCCAGCTCAGCCAGACCCAGGGCCTGTGTTTTTAACTTAGAAGAATTCGGAGATTGGCATTTTCATTTGATACCTTTGATCAGGGCGTGAGTTTTTAGAGCACATTTTGGCACAGGCTTATTAGTTGCACTATATCTAAGTTTTCAAAGACAGTTCTCTAGTACAGTAAGTAAAAGAGAAATTGATCTCTTTTGAAGAAAGAATCCATTCATTATTAAACCACAATTGGAAATAAAATCATCCCTCTGAGTACTATGCAGTTGAGATATTTGTTTTGGTCAATGTTACATTTTCATACCCTGACCTTTTGCAAGCAGGTGGAGGCAGTGCTAAATTCCCCCTTGTCTTCCCTCTTCTCCCCTGAAGGGAAAAAAAAAAAAGAGGAAAAACCATTTCAGTTATTGTTTCATTTATTAAGGCACTGAATTAGTCAGAATGGGAAATAATTAGAATAATAAATAAGAATAGTAAATAGAATTGTTCACTCAAAGGAAATATGCTATATACTTTATTGCTTCATGTGCCAAGTTTGTCTGAAAGAATGACCTTTTGAGGTTGTAAAAGTAGTCACAGCTACAAGCCAAATATATTTCTTATCCTGAACCATGTAATTTAAATTTAATGGATTTCTTTTAATTTATTTAATTTGAAATGGATTTGACTTGAACTTAATTCAACTTGTACAGAAACAAGTACTTAAAGTTGGTGTTTAAATTAAGGAAATAAATAGCATAATCTTTCAAATTGCTAAATATGCAGTTGATTTTAGGGACAACAGGAATAGGTGAAATTCCTTTTTTCTTGTTGAAATTTAACTCTTGGCATGAGATTCTCTAGATAGTGTCTATGTTCAAGTAACTGGTGAATTGGAGTAATCAGTCAAGCAAACATATTTTTTGGAAAAAAAAAATCCCAAAATATTTCTACTGCTATATCTCCCCCTGTTTTTGGATTTGAGTGTTTAGTGTTTATTACTCTGGATTTTTAGACTTTATTCACTACCCTGAGATCTGAAATTCTGTATTTCTCTTCCTACAAATTAACTGGGGGCTTAAACCTCATAGATGATTAACAAAGTGAGTGCTTTTTGGAAAAGAAAAAAGTTAACTACAAAACACTAAAATTTACATTATCAATGTTTTCAAGCTTCCTTTGCCACCACCTTCTTGGATAAGGGCATTGGAAAAGATGAAAAATCTACTTTGACTATGTTATAAGAAATTCCAGGGTAATTATTTTGTCATTGGGTTAAGTGGGGGAGGAAACTGAAAGTCTATCAAGAAATGGATAAATTGAAACAACTTTAAGCTGGATGTTCTTTCTAATCCTTATCCAGCATTGGCTAACAAAGCTAGTGGCAGAAAGTGGAGTGAAATAGCATTCTAATAAACCAATTAATTGTATAGGAAAGAGTGAATGTTCTGCAGGTTGTATCTCCAGTTGCTCTTAACGCAGAGCCATCTTCACTCAAATTTGGGAAAAACAAAAAAATTTGATTGGAGTCCAAGATATGAGCAACTCGTTTGCCTGCGGTGCTGAACTGTCACTATATGCAAAGGCAAACTTGTTTTAAACTATTTCAGAGAATCTTAGCTTTAGCTTTCTTTGTATTTTATCCTGGCCTAGATAACAAAATTTGTTTTTCTACAAGGTTATGAAGTTTTCACTTCAGGCTTATATTTTAATCAAAAGTTGCTATCATTCTGCTCCCTCTTAAGCCAGGATCAGTAGTAGTTGCCCTGAAATATGATCTGAAATAGGAGATACCTGTAGTAGTAATGATTGCTTTCATTTCAATTAAAAATCATGGAACTTCATGAAAAAACCTTACTGTTTAAAATAAATACATATTTCCAATGTGTTAATTATACTGGTAGATTAATACATCCAAATGGAGATAGTAACAAGCGATGTCCCTTAGGAACATGGTGGGATTGAGTGCACAGTCCACAAATTTGTGGCTGGTACGAGGCTGGGTGGTGGAGTTGATTCTCTTGAGGGAAGGGATGCCATCCAGAGGGACCTGGATGGGGGAGTGGGCCCGGTGAGCCTCGTGAGGTTCAACAAGGCTGAGTGCAAGGTCCTCCACTCTACAATACAGGGGCACTCTGCAGTATCAGTACAGGCTGGGGGAGAAATGGATGGAGCAGGACTTGGGGAAAGTGTATGAAAAGTTGGACGTTACCTGGCAATGTGTGCTGGCAGCCCAGAAAGTCAATCCCACCCAGGGCTGCCTCAAAACCAGCATGGCCAGCATGTCAAGGGAAGTGATTCTGCCCCTCTACTCACACTCACCTGCAGTGCTGTGTCCAGCCCTGGGGTCTCCAGCACAAGACAGATATGGACCTGTTAGACTGAGTCCAGAGGAGGCCACACAAATGATCAGAGGGCTGGAGCACCTCTCCTGTGAAGACAGACTGAGAGAGTTGTGACTGTTCAGTCTGGAGATAAGAAGCTCTGGGGAGACATTATTGGGACCTTTCAGTACTTAAAGGAGATTTATAAGGAAGGCAGAGATTGCCTCCCAAGGCCTGTGGTGACAGGACAAGGGGGAGTGGTTTTAAAGTGGAAGAAGGTAGATTTAGATCATAAGGAAGGACACGAGGACGGAACCTTTTACGATGAGGGTGATGACACACTGAACGTCCCTGGAAACATTTAAGGTCAAATTGGACAGGACTTGGAATTGATGATGTACCTGCCCATGGCAGGTGAATCAGAACTAGATGATCTTTGAGGTCTCTTCCAACTCAAATAACTCTGTGGTTCTGTGATTTAATATACAAGTTCTAGTGCACTAGTCAGATATCTTTGAGAAATATAAGTTGATTTTAAAATTATCTAAACTTTCCTTTCCATTGTTGACTTGAAAATGTAAATACAGTACTCAAAGCTTTTTGAAATGTGGAGGAATGTTTTGTTTTTAAACAGTTTTCCAAATGAACTGTAGACAGTAGAATATGCTTTTTGTAATTTATATCTAATAGAAGGACATTGATTATTCTCTCAATATTTTCAAAGTAATATCAGAGGTTTCCATTGTCACAGTTCAATTTCAGTGAATTGATGGATATACAACTGAATAGGTTTTGGCACAGTATCTTTCCCACCTGTCTTTTGTGGAGCTTACAAATTTGTTGGCTATAGAAAGATAGTGGGTATATTAAAATGTGTTCAGGTAACAGAAGGTTTTAAAATAGGTGTGTAATTCTTGGAAAATAGATTAATGGATAAAAGAAAGTATATCTGTGAATCAATAAAAAAAATTACATTGTAGTTATTTTTGCAAGAGACAACTCAACTTTTACTAAACAAAGCTACTGTAACAATCCTTATAAATGTGCTTATTGTCCTCATATTAATCTTCATGAAGCACAAATTATATAGTTGAAATGACAGTATCTAGTAGGAAATTGAGATTAAAAACTAGGTGTCTTCGAATATAAACCTGTTTTTCAGTTCTCTTAGATGAAGTATTTCTGAGGCACACAGAAAGCATATTTGCGAGTTCACAACTCTATAGGCACAGCATAATCTGAGCTCGTATCTACCTTTAATTACATTTCTGAAGAATGCGACTTCAGAAAGTGCAGCAGAGAGAGAAGTGCTGTGCTTGAGAACGGATTCCTATTTAACATGAGCCCTTTACTTCAGATCTTCTGGGCTGCTTTGTTCACTCTGCGTTTTGTGCTTGCTGGAAGACGATGGGGATTGATGCAAGCACGCATCGGTTTCGCCAGATGGCTGCTTACCCTTGCAGTCATTCCCTGAGTCTTGTGCTGGGGATGATACAAGACAGTTTTCAGGCTCTCCAAGCTTTCCACTGGAAGTGTTTTTCTGTGAAGGTGGGAATTCATTGTACAGCCTTTTTGCCCTTCGTGCTGAAGTCTGTCACGTGGCTGAGCAATCTTGTCCTGTGGCACTGAAAAGAAGGTTTTAGACTGTGTGCGGAGCAGTTGTTTATGCTGAGGATAGAAGTTGGTAGTGTAAGAGGAAGTAAGCTAAGCTTTGTGTTAGCTAATATTAGTATAAAGAGTGAACTTCCCTTAGATCCTGCTTTCCTTTCAGTAGATTACCATTCAGGACATGGAGTCAGTATCTCAGAAGCCTCCTGTGTTCTTTGTACTTGATGATGACTGATAATGAACACTTCTACTCATCTTGAAATTTTCTTCTCCTTCCATAGATTTGGCATTGCTACCAACTGTCTAGTTGAGAGGAAAGGAAGGATAGTCTTTTGGCCAATAAAATACAGACAGGCAATTAAGTCTTCAGGGGTTCAGTGGGCCAGTCTCTGCGGGACTAAAGTAAAAGGATATTCAGATCATATTTTCAAGTAGAAGTCCTAAGATGGTAAAATTCAGTCTTCTTATGTGATAATAATTATTCCTTATGAGGTTGGTTTTACCATGTTAACACAAAAAGTAGCTAACATGCTTTGCTTTTGGATTAATATTTTGATTTGGGATTTTCAAGGTAATTACTTAAAAAAAGTAACCTGTAATAGCATATGGACACTGAATGATAGATTGATAAGGTTCTGTTAGTGTCTTATTGGTACATATGAACTTGAGCCTTACACCACCACAGCAACTGTGTTCTGGTATCATCTGTACACAGAAAAGACTTCTCAATAATCAGTGCACTTAACTTTTAGAAAAGCAGGTATTTGATGATATGTTTGTACTAATGTTGGAATTTTCTCAAGGGTGGAGGTCTGGTCTTGCTTCATTTCTTTAAAGCTTTTACTTGGGAGTTTTCAAAATGTTCTCGTTCATGAAGAATTTTATTTCTTTCCTTCTTAAATACCTATTTCTATTCATTAACATTAGAAAAAAATCCACCTGAATTCAAGCTAAACCAGTTTGTGTCTTCATCTGAAAGGTACAAGCATAATACTAACGCTTTAAATATTTGTGTGTGTCTGTGCATTTGGTTTTAGGCTGGCATTCTTGCACTTTGTGTTTACCACCAGCAAAGAGAAGGGCTAGTGCTTTGTCAGCTGTAGCTTTAGTTTCTGGGTGTCTGAGGGGGATGGAGTGTGCTCAAAATCCTACCTTGACCTGGGTAGGGGTCACAGCAGCATTTCTGAGCTGCAAATGTCAACCACATTTCTGTTTTGGCTCTTCAGTCAGAAGGCTGGGAATGGGAGGTCAGGTAGGAAACACTGAGGAAAAGGCAGTGAACCAAACACCACTGCAGTGTCCCTTTGGAGTCTCTTGTGTGAGCATGAATTGAGGAACCAGTATTTTAAAGTAATAAATGAAATTAGATTTGTAGAAAGCACTATTTCAGGCTTCTAATAAGATGATTTTGAGACAGTAGAGCTTAAAAATGTTAACAATTTGCCAGGTAGTTAATATTTTTGTCACTGCTAATGGAATGAATTGATTTTGAGTGTAATTTTGTTTTCCTATAGAGGGTATATAGAAGTTGAGGATAATTGTTTTCTATTCCTATACGTATATATAATAGGATACCCTTTTGGAAGAGAAAAAACACCTCTCAACAAAGTAGTTAAATAGCTCTTGACACTTGAATCTTCACCATCCCCTTCTCAACTCTGGTGCCATTTTCTGGGTAAAGTTCAGGATAATGGTCTATTTAAAACCTCAAATCACCTCCTATGTAGTAGTTTGTAGTCTATTTCTGTACTACATTTAGACTTAATTTGAAAGCAAACCCAGTGTGGAACAGTAAACTACTGTGAAATGCTTGAGATCTCGGGTTAATTATGGAAATCACCAATTGCATAAAATTGTATGCAAATTCTGACAGTACATCTTAAAAGTTGTGGTTTAGTTGCATGTTGCAGAATAGCAAATTTTTTTTGTTAATTTGTAGGGTTGATTGTATGACTAAACAAATTTAATATTCTCTAAGAAGCTTATTTTCAGAGAAGAGAATTTTAAATGATCTCAAAGATTTTCATTTTGTTAGTGTATAATTTACTTGGGTTGAACGTAAGTGGTGCTAGTGCTAATTTATCCAAATCATAGCTGAAATCCATGTAGGCTTTTTCAGCACTTTAAAGAGTTTTGTAATTTTATTTTTGATACTTTCTCTATTTTAAATTGTGTGTGCCCTTCAGGCTCTGTTAAAACTGCAGGTAATTGTCTTTGGTACTTATTTTTTTTCTATTTACTTAAGGAAGCCCTCTGAGCAAAAAGCATCAAGAATATTAAATTTCATTACAATAAGTACCAACCTGCTTTGCCTCCAAGGCTATTCTTATATTCATGTTTTGCAGAACATAACCTTTACTGAGTAGTATTTGAGTTATTGCTTCCATTTGTAGGGCAAATAACTGAATGCTTTATTGGATATTAGTTTACTCTTACCAAGTGTAGGTAGGAGTAGCCTGAAAAATGTAAGCCGAGGACATTGCTGCTCACTTTGATATTTTAAACCCTTATATAGTCCATAGTTCATTTTGAAGAGAAAATATTTCTCCTTGTGCAAATGGCATTTCAGTAAAGTCGTGTGAATGCGGGACTGGGGCTCCTTCCACTCGTGTTTGGGAGGAATCAGCTGCCAAGGACACACGGCAGTGTGGTCCCTGGGATCACTTTGGGAGAACCTGCAAGGAGGAGAAGGAGTTACCCTCTATCATCTCTCTTTTTCCTAGCCAAAATATAGACTATTCATCACTATTTACTCAGGACATGTTCAGTCAGCCCTAATTTAACTGGGTCTTGTATCATCTGTGCCATAACTCGTCAAGGACCTCACTCTATGGTACTGCTTTGCACCAGCAGATGAAGCAGAATTTTGAGGGGGAGAAAAAATTAAAATACTTTCTTGAAGATTTCAGAACTCCTTGTTGTATATGAATAAAGGATGTGCTTCTTTCTAAGAAATCATTTTCCTGAAGTAATTGCTGAGTAGGAGTCCATAAGTCTAATAAATGCATATTGCTATGATATTGTTTGCAGCATATTGAATGAAAGTGCTTTCTCCTTGCATAACAGTTAACATTTGGGGATCAGGATTAGTGGTTCCAGAAGGGTATGGCTCTCTAGAATTCCAATTTAAATTGAAATAGAAAATCCTCTGCATTTTCAAAGCTTCTGCTCTTGTTTCCTCTCAAAAGAAAAAAATGAAAAGCTACATAATAACCAGTGTTCTGCTTATTGGAATTTTTAAATAGAAAAGTACAACTATATAAAACACAATGTATGTTATGTATAATATATATTAGCATTATTATATATATGTATATATATATATATATATATATATAAAGACTGACTCGGACTATTTAGTTTAGAGAAAAGAAGGTTCAGGGGAGACCTTCTCACTCTAATAAAAACCAGTATGATTTAGTTTTTGAAAGAACTTCAGATCTTTACTGAACAAATGCTTCCAAATTTGAAAATAGTCCTTTCACTTTGATTTCTCATGACTTTTTCATAATACGCTTAAATAAGTAAAGACTTTTTTTTCTGGAGGCTGGCCTTGAAATTCTCAAATGCTTTTGAACTTTTCCATTTTAATTCATGGAATGGGATGTTAACACTTTAACAAAGACGTCTTCTGCCACAACTATTGGTAAAAGTATCTGTTATTTTTAACTGTTAGAGGAAACTTTTAATCTTTCAGTGACTTATTTGATATAGTCTATAATTACATTTGATGTAGTCACTGTCTTTCTATTTATAAATCCTCAATTTCTGTGGCTAAGATTAAAATCCTTTTCCTGGATTTAGAAGTGCCCAGATCATGTATTTGCTATTAATTTCATTTCACAAATGTAAGATTCCAGAATTTCTCTTCAGCACAGGTTTGTAAATAATGGAGGGTGTCAACTGCCTCTTATTGCTTACTGCTCATGACAGTGAGGCACTAATCATTTATTGGGGGTTTTTTTTGGTGTTTTTACCTCATAAACAGTTCAGCTTAATGGAATAATGACCCGTAAAAATAGAGAAAGCAACTTTTTTCCTATCAGCCCTTTTTAAAGGTCTGTATCTTTCTGTAAGAGTTCTCAGAACAGCTAGGGGTAAGAGGTGATGGAAGGTTTTCCACTCCTATGGCCATCCATCTTTCATCTTAGTTCTTTCTATGAGTGAGAGACGTTTAGTAGTTGTGAGAAATATGTGGTTGGAAACTATTGTGTCAAGATAAACTCATACCATCTTGGAACATGGAAAGGTATAATCTTGACTTCCTCAAAAACCTGACTGGCTGACCCGCACCTGGTAATGTTTGTGTCTGTTTTCCAGTTAGAAAACCAGCTGGAAACTTCACTCTTCTGAGAATCAACTGTGTAAAGACCAGCTGCTCTAGGTGGGAAAACTGCTTAAGTAGTTCATCAGAAGTCCATTCCTACTGGGAAAATTGATATCAGTGACCACTACTACCTTTAAGCACCCTTTTTGTTGAAAACAAAAGCACAGCAAAAAGCCCTGACCTTTTGTGGTACTGTGCAGGGGGATCTGTTCTTCCCAGTGGAAGTTGGATGCCAATCACTACATGTCTGAAGGGTTCACAGACATTGATCTGAGCAAGTGCTGGGTTTTTCTGTGACCACTGTTCTCCTCATGGCTGGCAGACTTAATGTGGGATTTGATACTTGAATACCTGACAAGAAACACACTGAGAGTGATTTTTAACAGGTCCCATCCACTTTGTGTGACATTTTGTTGCCTCACTGTCACCAGGGGTTTGCTTTAAGTCCATGAGGACTCGTGAGCTTTTTTTCATTATCTCTTCAGACAGTGAAACGTTCTTGATGGCAACAGGGAAACTTCACAAGGTGTTTTCAGGATCTTACTGAGGCTCCATCCTGATTACTGACTTAGTGTCTCAGACTTCTGTGGTAGGAATTGCATCCCCTTCTGGCCTCAGGGTAGACTCTGTACTTCAGACCAGTTTAGAACACTTGCTGTGTTCTGGTGTAGACTCTGCTTTTCTTTGAGATTCACTGGAATGGGATTTTCTAGGACAGACAGAAGTGGGTTAATGTTTGGCAAGTCAGATAATCTAGTGCTTCTTCAGAACCTCCTGAGGTTAAGATTTGGCCTTTTTTCAAATGTCTGCATTTTAATACTCAATTTTGCTTGTCTTTTGTTATTTCAGAAGTGTAGTGTTCGTCTTTATTCATTTACTTCCTTATAATTCAGAATTCTTTCATGTGTCCCTAATGTAGATCTTTCTTCCCTTACTGATGTCAGAGTGCTGTTTGCTCATGCATGAACCTGAGCAGGCAAATAATTTTGAACGTTGTTTTTTTTTTACTGCATAGCAATTGCAGTTTGTCAAAACCTTTCACCCTCTTGCAATGACACATGTGCATTTTGCAGTAGTGAATTCTCTTTGTTCCAAGGTTGGGTCCAAAGAACTTGCAATGTCAATCAAGATTTCCTAAGTGAGGACCCTTTGTTAGCTATAAGGAGAGTTGACTGAAATTTTTAACCTAAGGTATCTAATTGGTGATTGAAGCTTTACTAATAATGTTTTCACTGTCATATGGGACCTTAAAGAAAGAGAAACCTTGGAGTTCAAAATGTCTTTTAAAAGATAAAACTTCTTTACAGACCAAAAATCAAAGGTTACAAAATCTTTTGTTTGACACTGTCAACATCTTTGCTGCATCTCAGTATATAAATTATCAACTTTTACAGTTGATAATTTTAGGGTGTGAATTCTATACAGGTAGCAAAGCAAACAAAATCTAATCAGGTGAAACAGAGAGGTCATGGTATGGATCTATTTCTCTTTAAAACAAACTAACAAAACCTCACAATTAAGAGAACAGAGGTAAAGTGACAAGCAATTGATTGTGAACAGTAAGTAGGGAAGGAGAAGACAGTGGGGTAGTAATTAAGAGATTTGATAAATTTGAGAAAAAACTCAGGGAGCTATATCTGAAGCTGATATTTATTTTAAAATAAATAATAAACTTCAAGGGAAAAAAATTGGCTATCATGATATGACTGAAAGAGATAATCTTCTTTCATGATCCAAAATCCCTGTTAAGGAAGCTTTGTGCCAGTAGCAGCAAGAGACTTAGAGAACTGGGAACTGTCCCCATTAACTTGTCCAAGAAAGTGCAGTTATAATCCATGCAGTATGGGTAACATCTTTCCAAGCTTTGTGTGAGTAAAGATCTACTGCTGCTGAAAGTTTTCATTTCAAGCCTCATCCGTGTGCAAAATCGTGATGGACAAGTAGTAGAGACATTAGAACTTATGCACCTAATCTGGAAGTCCATTTGTGGCCCTCAGATCACCTTCAGAGTGGAACTGCTTCACCAAAGGGATCATGACCACAATGATTATCTTTTGCATTGGTTGCTTATGGTGGCAATGTTAAAAAAACAGTGTCATCGTATTAATTTATTTTAATAACATCCAAAGTACTGTAGCACTCTGAAGAGTAATTCAAGAATACTGCAAGAATGTTGCAGCCATTCTGAAAGCTTTTACCAGTCAAGCTCTCCTGCAACTAGAACTTGGAATATAGACAGGAGACTGTCCTCAAGATTTTTCTTAGCTGTCTTCTGTTTATTTTAAATTAATGTTAAAAATTCAATGCATGTTAAACTGAAAGCTTTAGTGTCCTGTAACTTGTCACCTTTTATATCTGTACCACTACTATTAATTGTTTCCAGAATAAGCTTTTTCCTTAAGTTATCCTGTGTCCTAATACTAACTTTGAAATGTGAGTTGTCTTAAGATTGCTGAAATGGAACTGCCTGGGGAGGATTTCTTTAATTATTATTTTCTGTCTGTACAGGAGGTAGTCATGCAATGCACTTCCAAGATTCCCAAGTCCAGAAAAACTAGCACTCTGCATCAGTGCCTTTGGTTGTTGCTGTGGGGAAAAAAGTTAATTCATTGCTTCTGTCTCTTCTTAGGCTGATACAGGGGAAGTGACATGTTGCTGCTGACCCCTTTTGCTCACAGGTTATCTATCGTATGCCCCAAGAAGAGAGCTCTTTTGTTTGTCATCTGCACAGTCCATTTTGGAGGCATAATGCTGTTTGGATTGCCAGGCAAAAGCTCTTTGGGTGTGTTAATGACTTTATCATGTTCTATTGACCGACAGAGACATGTATATTCCCATGGAATGCTGTTCGGAATAATTAGGAGTGCAGGTCTGGAGAGCAGTCTGGCAGTGTGAGTTAAAACACAGGCACCTCCTGCACTGCTTCAGCTTCTCAATCCCTTGTGGCTAGAGATGACTGGGGATTTGGCAATGATACTGTGACAGAGAGGAATTACTTATGGTAAATTAAGAAGGTTGAAATACAAAGGTTTCTATTGTTTCTGTTGTAGTTTTCCAAATAGGATAAGACTGGTTACCCTCTTCATATAACTGATTAAACAAAGTGCATCTCAAAAGCAGGCAAACTGATCTGTGCTGGTAAGCAGTGATAAAAAGAAAAAAAAAAAAAGAACATCTCTGTATCAGATCTACATGTTTAGTCCATAAAATAACTTGTGCCAGATTCAATGAAAGTTAACGATATCAGACTGAATGCCAATTTCTTTATGTTTAGCAATCCATTGGTGGAATTTAAGGCAGTAGCTGTTGAAATGTTTGGAGATAGTTTGAGAAGTAGCATTTTAGCAATTCAGTGGTACTATGTGATAAGGTAATTAAACACTAAGAACTGAAAAAGGTATATCATCATAAAAGTCTCGATTCATATAAGGTCAGCATAATATAATAAGTGCGGTTTCTGAAGGTCAGCGTTAATATGGTTCAAGAATTACATCTTCAAACTGTATTAGGTACAGCCAATATTTTTTTTTTTTTTTTGTCCATAGTGAGAAAATTAACTGGTTTAAATGCATTGCTCGCATCTAAGTATTTCATGTTTATCGTGGATTGGAATTTAGAATGTTTATGGTGAATCATTATTTTGCTCTTTTTAGTAGTATAGAGGAAAAAATTAAATAATGAGTGTGTCCTGTAAGCAATTTCACAGGTTTTCTGCTGACCTGGTATAGGAAAACTGTTAAATTTCTTATCACCTCATGAAACCGGATCATCTAGGTAAATGTGCTCGTTTCACTTTTTCAAACAAGAAATCTGTTTTTAATAAGTGAGCTGCGGGCTCCAAGGGTGAGGAAAAAAAAACCCCAGCAATACTTCTCTGCAAAGGCCTTCTTTGTTTTGAATGATGTCTGAGTGAATTCTGAATTACTTAAATTTCTTGCACTGTAAATCATTCTGTTCCTTAATGATGATACAGCATATATTTTCCTCTCTTTGATCATGCATGCAATGAAAGAACTTTCTCAATTTTATGGTATGCAAAAATGCGAGACTTTTAGGATATAATTCGAGATATGGCTTTTGCCCAAAAGAAATTACATTCTTAATGAATGCTATCCTGTTTCCATATCTTTCTGTAAAATTACAAGAATGTACTGTTTTTGAAATGTTCCAGAATTATTGCTTCTGCGGTGGATGTATTTCAATTATGCCTCTTCAATTTTGGCCTCTACTGGCATTCTGCCAAGCTATTTGTTACATCTGTCAACTTCTAAGTCTAATGCTGCTGCTCCCATAAACAAATTGACTTGGATGAAAAAATGAACCTCTGTATAGTTTGTGTGATTTGCATGTTTCAAAAAAACTGTTATTCTGGCTCGTGTTTTGGAGCTGTGTATTTCTCTCTAAAAGTCAATATGGTTTCTAGTACTTGATATCTTTCCTAAAAATTATCCTGATTTTTTTCCAAGCTTAGGCTAGAATGAGAGTTAATATTTATTTATTTATTTATGATCTTCTCTCCCATGTGCAATCAGATGGTTGGAAAACATCTGCTGCTCCTGCTCAGGTTTTTGATCTCACCAGTTTGCTACCTAATATTTTGTTTCAACAAATTCATCTTGTTTGTTCTTATCTGTAGTCACTTTTTCGTCTAAAAGTCATTACAATTTATTTTCATAACTTGTTCTCCATCTTTTCCCAAAGTTCAATCTTCAGTGCCAACAATGGTGGAAATACATTTGTTATCTGTTTTGAGACTTCTGTGTGTGTTTTACAGATGTAAAAATCCTCTTCACAGTCTTAAGGACTTTAAGGTTATAAAGTCAAACAGTCTAATGAGAAGAAATAGCTTTTAAGTCTGGCTGGTGCTTGTAGTAATTAATGTACTCTTTGTACATGTGTTATCTTAATTCTGTGCGAGATACTGGTTTTGTTGTAATACAGTTACTGCTTTGACTTTTCTCACAGTATTTAGCTTGCAGGAAATAGCTTTCTGCAAATTTCATGCTGGGTCAGAAAAAGATACAGCAAATGTTTGCTCAAAGCTGTATTTTTGTGACCAGTTTGCCAGTTCATAGGACTTCTTATATCTTTCTATTCCTTTTAATGTCAGAGCATTCTCTCTCTTTTTCATTCATTGCAAATCACCTCACCTGAGAAATAACAAATATATAAAAGGTTCTACAGACAAGATCCTGAGATCTTCCTTGTATAGTGTTAACTTGGGAATTGGATGAATTGGGGAAAGGGGAGTATGGGGATGGAACAAAAAAAATCTTATCATGTAATGCATGCCAAGGAAAGGTGTTGAACTGAGGCAATTCACAGTGAGCTGGAATTCACATTTCCTAAATTTGGTGGGTTTGATTTGGTAACATTTCTGTCTTTATATGCATGAATGTATATCTGTGTGCAGTGCATGCAAAGAAAAGGGGAAATGTTCTAATTCTATGAAAATGAATAAGGATTAGCTATTTGGTGAGATGAGGATTTGACCAGTTTGGGAGTGTTTTCACACATTTTTTTCATGTAATACAACCACCTCGAGACTTAAAGCATCCTGCATAGGTGAAAGCTTTTTGGAGGAAGGAAACTGGGCACATTTGTTTTGTCAAAATGGAGTATATTCCTTGTGTCATAATTTCCTCAGGAATTTACTGTTTCTGATGTCTGTTAAATGAAATGTAGAAAAGGTCCCCTTTGCTGCCTTGTGCCTAACTATGTGCACAGGTAAATTGGAACAGGGATGCTGACTGAGGTGCTTTGTGCTGGGTGACCCCTCCTACCTCACCCACCAGAGAGTGGCAGGTGGGACCCTACGTCCTGCTGTGTAGCTTGCTCTCTTCTCTGAACAGAAACTTGGTAGGAAGTGGGCTCATAGTTGTGCTGTCCTGGAAAACTAGTTAGAGGAATCATAGAATTGGCAAAAGATGTTGGCAAAAAAAGTTTCCCTATGTCATGTGTTGGCTGGTTGAGATGGGGGAACTCGTTGGAGCCGTGGCTCGCAGGAGATGCACCTGAGGCAGCCCGTGCTGAGGGTGGCAGAGAGAGTTGTGCCCTGGAGGGTGGAGAGAAGAAACGAGATATGAGGGGTCTTTTGAAGCTATGGAGACCAGTGTCCCAGGAGAGGAGGTGAAGAATAGTAGGAAAATTGTTCCTAATACTGTTTTATTCCTTAATATCAAACTCTGTTCACAAATGTCTCCCAATGCTTGCTCATTTTGGAACCTCTTTTATATTTTTTATTTCACATCCATGCTTGCTTTGGGTGTGTGTGTGTGTTATACCCCATTCCTGTTGTTCTGAATTTCAGAAAATATCTCCTCAACTTCCATAACTTGGTTTATTCTTCAAATGTGTAAATTTGCAGAATAGCAGGTGATTTAGTAATCTACTAGTGATTTGTGATTTGTAGCTAATGAGGGAGGGAGGTGGGGAAAGACAACTTTTTTACTTTCTTTATTCCTAAAAATTGCTGTAAATCCATAAAATTTTGGGGACAAAATCTTACCTATTATGATTTTCTTTCCATTTCTGTAACATCTTTTCCTTAAGGAGGCAAAGGAAAATTATCGCAGCGAGTATGTAAAATACAGTACATGTATTTAGACACTAGCCTGTTAGATGTCTACATAGATAGTTGAGAGTTCTTCCTAACCTCCTACCTGCACTCTTAAAATTATGTGCAGTAAAAGATAAAGACTTAAGAAGACAAACTTCTTAGGGAAGGGTCAATGAAAAATAGAGAAGAAGCCATTAAAATGGTAAAATGCACAGTACAAGTACTACATATGCAAGTGGGGAACATGGTATAAGGAATTCTAGTTGATCTCAAGGTTTTTAAACCTTATAAAATATGTTCATGTTGTTTCAGCTGGGAAGTTTTGAGATTCCTTCTGTCTAATTTGAGAATGTGGATTGAAGACTATCGCTTTGACGGGTTCCGGTTTGATGGCGTGACATCTATGTTGTATCACCATCATGGCATTGGTAAGTAATTCAATCAACTCTGATTTCAGCAGTCCTGTTGCAGCTGTTGCTGTGGAAATAATGTTATCAAGTTCACTGTTTCTCAGAGGGGGGGAAAAGGGGTTTTAGAACAGGAGGTAGCAGGGCTCATTTATAAGCTTTAAACTAGGTAGGAGAGGGGGAAAGGGATAAAACCAGGCTTGCCAGTGATGAGCAATGGGATGGCACACCAAAACTTGAGGAACTGAGCACTAGTGGGATCCTTCAATCTGCTCCATGAGGTGTCTGCTACAACAAACCACATTTGAAATGTTTCCACACCAACACACTCAGCATGAGGAACAAACAAGGAGCTTGAAGCTTTGGCCCAGTCCCAGGGATATGACATCATTGGCATAAATGAAACCTGGTGGGATGAGTCCTGTGCCTAGAGTGCCCTGTTGGATGATATCAGGCTCTTCAGGAGGGATAGGCAGGGCAGAAGAGGCAGGAGGGTGGTGGTATATGTGATGAGGGGGCTGGAATGTATGGAGCTCACAGCTGGCAGTGGCACAGTTGAGAGCCTCTGGGTTGCTGGGTCCCTCAAAGGCCAAGAGATCCCTGCAGAGATACAAACTGGAGTGCTGGGCAATCACCAGATCACAAAGACAAGTGCTGAATTCTACATTTGGGGGAGAACAACCCTTGTATGTATGTACTGGGGAATGAGATGCTGGAAAGCAGCACTGCAGAAAAGGACCTGGGCATCCTAGAGGATGGAAAGTTAAATATGAGTCAGCAATGCCCTGACAGACGGGAGAGCCAACTGTGTCCTGGGGGGCATCAGCCAAAGCATCACCAGCCAGTCAAGGGAGGGGATTGTCCTGCTCTGCTCTGCACTGGGGAGGCCTCACCTCGAGTCCTGTGTGCAGTTTTGGTCACTACAGTATAAAAAAGACACTAAGCTATTAGAGAATGTCCAAAGGAGGACAACGAAGGTGAAAAGGCCTGGAGGGGAAGCCGTGTGAGGAGCAGCTGAGGGCACTTGGTGTGTTCAGCTGGAGGAGAGGAGACTGAGGGGAGACATCACTGCAGTTACAACTTCCTTGTGAGGGGAAGAAGAGGGGCAGGCACTGATCTCTGCTCTGTGGTGACCAGTGACAGAGGACCTGAGGGAATGGCCTGAAGTTGTGTCAATGGAGGGTTAGGTTGGACATCAGGAAGAGGTTCTTCACCCAGAGAGTGGTTGGCTGCTGGAACAGGTTCCCCAGGGCAGTGGTCACAGCACCAAGCCTGACAGAGTTAAGAAACATTTGGATAGTGCTCTCAGGTACATGGTGTTTTTCTCAGGGCTGTCCTGTGCAGGGACAGGAGTTGGACTTTGGTGATCCTTATGGGCCCCTTCCAACTTACCATATTCTGTAAATGCTCAAAAAAATCTCGATTTACTAAAAGCTTGTTTTGCTGCTCTACAGATAGATCAGAAATCATTAATAAATGTGGTGCTTATAAAATGGAATATTGCAAAATAAGTTTTCTAAAAAGAACCTGACTGTGGCTTTTAAAACTGTCTGTCTTATTAGGCACAGGGTTCAGTGGAGATTACAATGAGTATTTTGGTCTACATGTGGATGAAGATGCTTTGTGTTATCTGATGCTGGCCAATCACATGATTAATACCTTGCATCCAGAATGCATAACCATAGCAGAGGTAAGATCAGAATTTGCCATCCTCAATGACATTAATATTGATTAATTTGCTTTGGGATGTGAATTTCTTATTAATTATCAAGTTGCACTTTGGGTACTCAAGAACTGACATGAGTTGAAAACTATTAATTAGTGGGCAGACTTTGCCTGGTGGGGAAAAACAACTTGAATATGCGCTTTGGGAATTTTCTCTGCATTAATAGATTATTAATTAATGTGGTGATTTCTTTTTTTTTTCCTTCATCACCTTGAACTTGTAATAAGATTTGTTTTTATTAGTTTATTTCTTGTGCATGATAGCCATTTGTCACTAATGCTTCAGGATACTAAAAATTAACAGCCCTAGTGTGGTTTTGCATATTTTGAGTTATATTGGCATAACTGACAATTCCCCTTCAAATTAAATGCAATAAACTTATAAATGTTGAATGTATAGGCTAATTTAAATTTACTATTAAGTTTCTCCAGGTTTCTGAGGGAGTTAATAGATTATATTATTTGAATTGATTGAGATCAATTAACTCTTTTGACAGAAAAATATTGTTGGCATATGGAACTTATAGTATGAAACACCAGAGCATTAAAATTCTATTAATAGGTATGTTTTCACGAATATTTTGTCTTTATCTAAAAGAGACAAAACATGCAAACATTGAGGATTTTTTTTCTGTTACTATGTTTCAATAATTCATTTTATTTAAAAGAAAAAATTGGATCGATCTGATAAAAGTAGGGACTATTTGTATTTCTATTCAAACTTATTGTATTGCTTAAGAGTTCCCTATTTGTTTTCAGCAAACAAAATACAGCTTAACTTTGTTTCTTACTTATGGTAAAGTTTTCTATTATAGACAACCACTGCTAAAAGCTAAACAACAAGCTATCAAAAACAGCATCTGGTGAGCAATTACTAGTAAACTTGAGGGGGTTTCATTGCTTATCTGAAGGAGAAATGTGTTAATTTTCTAGGTGATATTAGATCATAAACGTTCCTACCAATGAAATTCTGAGTTCGGTTGTCTTGTACTACCTGGCTTAAGAGTTTTGGTGGTTTTGTTCTTGTGGGTTTTTTGTGTTTGTTTTTTTTCTTTAATAAGATGTGTCTTCAGTTTCTCTTGCGTAAGTTGAAAGCTGCTTCTTTTTCAATACATAATTTTCTGCCTCGGGGAGTTGCTACACAAATCATAGAATTGATCAATGTGCTGCATGGTTAAAGGAGAATTTCAGAAGGAGAAACTATTGACATAATTGAAAATTACAAAAGTCAATGAAGAATATCTGCTTGCCTATGGAATGCATGCCATGTGAGAAAAATGTTTTTCTCTAGCCATAACTAATTATAATATATTCTTCAATTAATATAATTGATGATTTTTACAGCTTTTTAATATTCTGTTTATTCACTATCTTAGTAATTGTGAAGTTTTTAGGTGTTACTGACTATATGCTTATTTTTTTTCACTTTGGTCTTCCAAATAAAGCTGTGATTAAAGTTTCTTATAATGAGAAGGAAAAGTATTCAGTGAAATTACATCATGCCTGAAGTGTTATAAAAGCAAACAGGCAAAAAATCACCTCTGGTTTCTACTGCTGAGGTTTCTGATTTTATATGCAGCTCATTTTAAATTTGGGTCTGAACAAATGTTTAGAAATTAGCTGTTTAATTGTAACACCACAGAATGGCTTGGGTTGGAAGGGACCTAAAAGATCATCTTGTCCCAACCCCCCTGCCATGGGCAAGGAGACCTTCCACCAGAACAGGTTGCTCAAAACCCCATCCAACCTGGCCTTGAACACTTCCAGGGGTGGGGCATCCACAGCTGCTGTGGGCAACCTGTTCCAGTGCCTCACCACCCTCACAATAATGAGCTTTTTCCTGATATCTAAATATAATTTCTTTCAGTTTGAAGCCATTCTCTCTTGTCCTATCACTACATGCTTTTGCAAAAAGTCCCTCCCCGTCTTTTTTGTAGGCTCCCTTCAGGTACTGAAAGGCTGTAATTAGGTCACCATGAAGCCTTGTTTTTTTCAGGCTGAACAATCCCAATTCTCTCAGCCTTTCCTCATAGGAGAGATCCTCCAGCCCACTGATCATCTTCATGACCCTCTTCTGGACTTGCTCCCACAGGTCCATGTCCTTCCTATGCTGGGGACCCCAGAGCTGGAGGCAGCACTGCGGGTGGGATCTCACCAGAGCAGAGCAGAGGGGCAGAATCCCCTCCCTCACCTGCTGCCCACACTGTGGGATGAGCCCAGGATATGTTTGGCTTTCTGGGCTCCCAGTGCACCTGGCTGGGTCATGTCCGGCCTCTCATCCACCAGCACCCCGAGTCCTTCTCAGCAGGGCTGCTCTCCATCCCTTCATCCCCCAGCCGGGATTGATGCTGGGGGTTACCCCAACCCAGCTGCAGCACCTTGCACTTGAGTCTTGTTAAACCTCATGAGATTCCCATGGGCCCACCTAAACTGGTCCCAGTAGAGACCTTTCCCATCTAATGGCAGCATGCCCAGTGCTGCGTGGGCCATTCCATTGTCAAAAATGCCAATGCTTTGGTGGTGACACCACCTGTGGAGCAATTTATTAATAGGCTCAGACCATCTGTTTCTTCCAGTGTTGCTGCCTTCAACTAGAGTTATAGAGGAGACTGCTTGTGCCTCAGCTTCCCTTACCAGCTTTCCCAAGGCCCTGAAAGCCATTTTGCTTGCCCTTGGACTACACATTGATGCCTCATTGCCTCCTACATGGAAGATCAGTAATGAGTGGTAGTCTGAGGGCCACACCAGGCTAGAAGTTTCCTGGTGGAAGACATACTGAACAAACGAATGCTGAATTTATTTTTATGTGTTTTTTTAGTGTTCAGTTAAAATTTGTAGATAGATATAAATAGTATTAAATTTAGAATTTTACTTCCTAAAAACCCGGCTTTCAAAACTGTGACTCAAAAATAGATGTGAGCTGCTTAAATTTCAGGCTTGGACCTTGTCCAGGTAGGCATCATGGCATCACAGAAAAAGGCTTTTGTTTCATATCATCATGCCCTGTATAACTTGGAGACCATTAGTCTGTTTTTATCCTTCCTGACTGATATAGGAGAACTATTGAACTTCCTTTTATCACATCAAAAAGTTTGGAAAGAATTTCCACTTAATTATTTGGTTTTTACAGCATGTGGAACGTGGATACAGTTTTCTGTGTGATCTAATGACTGCTGACTAAAGGGGGATAATCCCTTCCTTTGATCTCCTGGCTTTGCTGTTCACACAGCCCAGGATGCTGCTGGCCATCCCAGCTGCCAGGGCAGGCTGCTGGCTCATGCTCAGCTTGCTGCTGGCCCAGAGCCCCAGGGCTTTCCCAGCAGAGCTGCTCCCCAGCCTGGCTGACCCAGCCTGTGTGGATGCAGGAGGTCGCCCATCCCAGGGACAGGATTTGACAATTGCCCTTGGTGTTATTCTTGAGCTTTCTGTTGATTGATTCCTCCAGCCAGTCAGGGTCCCTCTGGATGGCAGCCCTGTCTTCCACCCCTGGGGTGCCATCCATGAGCTTCATGGTGATGTGGTTGATCTCACTTATGTCAGAGTGTGTGTGTGTGTGTATGTGTATAACAGCAAATATCTTTTTCAGTAGTCCAGTGCAGAAATTGGATTGAAAACTGGATTGAATCCAGGAAACCAGAATGAGCTTCCTAATTAGGCCCTGGTTCTAGTCAGTATTTAATTCCATAAATTCTCATGTGTAGATGAGAGAGGTGTATGATAATCCATAACCTTTGTCAGTGAAAAGTCGTTCCACCACATAAGTTAATAACATCGAATAATGATGGATATTTTGTAATTATTGGAGACTTGCATTTTCTGTCCAGATAAGCTAACTTTAGCAAGAAAATGCTGTGCGATAAAATTGCCTCGGAACATGGTGAAATAAATATTTTGAGAACTTGGAATTACAAATTTAAGAATGGTCAGCTTCCATCAACATGAAGATGAAAAATTATACAAAGAGCACGTCACTTTCCAGGGCTAGCTTGATCAATAATTCTGGGTTTGCACAGTGGGGAAATAGTAGGGATCATATTTTACTTCCTTACTGTACTTAATATTTAGCCTTTTTTTTCATGCCATTCTTTATGCAAAATATCAATAGACAAAATGAAGGTTTAATTTGTCTTTTGTTGACTGCTTTGTACTTTCTATTGATTACATGGAGCTCAAGAGAGCTAATTATTTCGAACTCTGCATCTACTGAGGTCTCTTCCCCTTCAAATATCTGCTCTGTTAAAGTATTTTGAGGTAGAGTATTTGATGAACAGTCATAATGCTTTTCCCTGTAGCTTTTGCATTCAAACAAGAAATCTGGGTGTAGTAATCGCTGATTTTTATTTTTTTTTAATCTCCCTTAACCAGATGGGTCTCTGAAGCTGTTTATGGAGTTGTGTTTAGAGAGGCTTGTATACAAGTATTGCCGTATGATAGAAAATACAAACTAATAATTGAAATGCCATAGAAATTATGCTGTGGGTTTGTTTTTTTTTAATCTACTTAAGGATGTTTCTGGAATGCCAGCCCTTTGTCGTCCTGTCGCAGAGGGAGGAGGGGGCTTTGATTATCGGCTGGCCATGGCTATCCCGGATAAGTGGATCCAGGTGAGAAAGAACTTCTTCCAAAACACATTCTGCTCTTCAGAGCAGCATGTTTCTCTGTCAGTGCACACACACAGACACTTCTGAATCCTACTGACAAATGTTGCTCTCTCTGCTGTTAATGTCCTATTGAAATAAATTCTGACAAACTTGAGCTCAGGTATTAATGGCTGAAACGAGAGCTGTCAGATATCATGGAGGTTTTCAGGTGAGGAAGTTCAGGGACTGGCATTTTCATTCCAGCTGATATTTGTTTTCTTCTTACAGTACACTTAAACTCAATTTGTTTATTGAAATAACTCAATTTGTTTATTGAAATAACTCAATTGAAATAACCTGTATCTTGCAACTGCTGTAGAATGTGTAATCTATATGGAATGTGAACAGGTAGATAATAAGTTCACCATATGCATATAAATATTTAAGAATCACCCCATCCAACAAACATCCAACAAACCCTCCTGGCACTGTGTGTGTTACTTGGAATAGAATATAGAGCTGAAAGTTTTAACCAAAGTAAACCCAAGGGAATTATGCAAACACCTGCAATTGGTACAGTGGGGCTACAGAAAGAATAATAAAAATCTGTAAATGCTCTTCAAGAACAATAATATACTAATAAGTACTGACTACAACAAGGATTTATATCACATTTTCCTTAATACAGAGAATCACAAAAAAAAGAAAAAAAACAATAAATGATCTCAAAAAGATCTGAAAACTGATGTTTTGGAGAAGGTTTTTCAGTTAGACAACATTGAAATCCCTGGGGCTATCATGATGATCTGAAAGCAATAAATATTTTATACTACCCCTAATACTTCAATAAATATAGTGAGTAGCTAAAAATAAAAGAACAAATTAACTTATCTTCAGCATCTTTCAATTTTGTAACTAGGAGGTGAAAAGCCAATTGAAAAAACAGATTTCAAACCAATTTTTTAAGGAGCTTTTCCAGCAGGGACAGCATCCTTAAACTTTGGAATGTGTAATTTAGATATTTAGATCTTGGAGCACAGTGAGGGCTCAGATTTTTGTACCAACAAGAAATACCTTGTGATGTTTTGAAGTGTGTGGGGGGGGTTGTTTGCAGGGATTTTTGTTGTTGTTGTTGTTTTTCTTTACACCTTCAACTTCCTTATCATGCTTTAGGATAGGCAAAGATAAGCAATTTCCCAGGTAGGCAAAATGCAAGTGGCCAAGTTCATATTGCATAGGAAAAAAAACCCCCAGACTTTAGAATTTTACAAGTACAAAAAATTTGATAATCTGATTTAGCAATCTCTGCTATGGTCTGCTTATTTTAATTTGCAATACTTGGATAGGAAACATAGTTTTATGATGCAGTAAATTCTGTTCTTTAGTGGGAGAAAATCTCACTTCTTCCAGCCTAAACATGTCCTTGTCATGGGCCAGGCGTAGGATGCTGATGGGATTGCAGATCAGCTATGATAGTTTAGCCTGTTTCCCAGCAGAACTCCAGTTATTTAGGAATGTGCTAATTGCACAAGAATGTAGGCAGGAAGCTTTTAGCTAAGGAAACAGCAAATAAGCAGCCACAATAGAGAACATGAAGTTGAAGAAAGGTGATGTACTTAGTTTGTTACCACATTTCTTGAGGGGGAAAATAAAGCTGAAATCATCGGAAGGGAAACGTTTAGAACCAGTTGTCTATCAGTTGTTATCAAACTCTCCTACACTGCTTGCTCTCATTTCTCTCCAGTTTTTAAGTGTACACCTGTCAATAGTAAGTTTTCTAGGTAACTTTTTAAAATCAGCTTTAAAACTGAAGGATCCCATTAATTAATTCTGAGGAATCTGTAAAAGTAAGAAAGATAAACTATTTGTCATAACAGTGACTGTACTAGTTCAAAGATATGTGTAGTACATAATATGTGGCTGCTTAAGGACCTGGAAGTATTCAGAGCCAGAACTTATGGACTCAGGAAAGAAAAAAACAACAAAAAAACCCAAAATACAAACGAAAAACAACAAGGAAAGGAAAACATGACTGTTCAGGAGTACATGGCCAGTTAGAATCAGAAAGTTAAATTTTACAGCATGATATTAGCCATCTTGGTGTTATTGCCTTTTTATCACTTTTATTTTTATGTCTGTATATTTATGTATATGTATTTAAGTTGTGGTGATCAATGGAGGTCTGTAAAGTAGTATTTGAAAAAAAGAAAGGGCTAACACTGAAATAAAACCAGATTCAGAAGAGGGAGGAAATAATGTCATATGAGGCAGAAAATTCCTATTAAAGGGATTTAATTTAAATTGCTGAAAATCAGGAGGCACCACGCAGCCCAGTGATTAAGAAGTATTTGAAAGCTCTCATATGCCAGGGTTGCATCTCCTGATGTTGTGGACCAGGTAGGTGTGTGCCCACATATTTTTTTCCTGGGTTTTGGTGCAGTGCTTTCTTGCAGGTCCTATCAATCACATTACCTGCTGTATTGGAGGATTCATGCAACAGAGGGCACATTGTGTCCATGCTTCCACATGGAAGTATAGGAGAAACAAAATATTCTAGTTATTTATGTGGTAGAATTGAAAAGGAAAAAAGAAAAATCTCTTTGGATGGTCAGAGAACAGGAGAAGAGAAGTTGAATTACTACAGTTCAAAATCCATTGGACATTTCTGTGCCAAGATAATGCTACATGCTTTCAGTTAAAACAGCAATAAATTTTCAGGGATCTTTCTTCTGTTTTCCTGCAGATAATTAAGGAACTGAAAGATGAAGACTGGAACATGGGCAATATTGTGCATACATTAACGAACAGACGGTATGAAGAAAAATACATTGCTTATGCAGAGAGTCATGACCAGGTATGTTATCTGTTTGTTTATTTATAAGAAATAAAAGATAATGTTTATAGATTTGGTGGGTTTTCTTTTTCAAAATGAGGCAAGAGTTGAGAAGGATAGCAAGAATTTTAGAGATAGGTAGATGTGGACTACTGCTCATTTTTTTACTAGTTTTTAATTTTTTGTAGGGTTTTCTTGAGTTTTTTTATTTTGTTTTGATCCTTCACTTTAATAAAGGAGTCCTGCCTGGAGTGGGTGGGTAATGTTGATTTTCAGTTTTGTTTTATTTTTAAGAAATTAATGGTAGAATCTTGTTTTGTCTGTCATGGAACACAGGGAGGTGTATAATCCATGCTTTTGAAAATCTTGTTTCAGCAATCTGGAGCACTGTTTATGAAAAACATAAACAACATCCCAATTTAGAAAATTTGTTCATTGAATCAGTGTTTGTGACTGTTATATTCCCTTCACAAAGAGCTTTCCTCTCTAAAAGGATTGCAAACATCCTCTTTTGAGACCTAAAAGAAATATTCTGTAACATTTTGGTTCAAAACACAGTAACAGTAATAGTTCCGTGTATGGAAAAATGAAAAAATAATGATAGATTTGGATAACACTCATCTCCCACAATCTTTTTGACAGTTCTTTCTGAAGAGTCAGAAAACATTAGTCAAGAATTATAAAATTAGGAATTTAAACATTTCATTAGAAACTAATATTTTTTTTCCTTAAGTAACTACCTTCAACTTTTTCATTACGTAGAAGTTGATATTCTATTTCCTGTACCTCTATAATAAAAGTCAACAGAAGTGTCCAAAACAAAGTCTGTATTTTATTTTAAAAAGAGAATTCTGCATTTATCATTCAGTTTATTCATTTCGTGTACCTATTTACATTCTAACCTCAGACTCTTACAGTGTTCACTTAAGGCATGAGACAAGACTCATGATCCTGGCAAAGAACTTCAGAAATTACTTGGAAATCTATATTATTGTATGATAATTTGCTTTCATCAAACCTGGTTCTTCATCCTAAAGCATGACATATAACATTACTGTTGCTGTTCTTTTATTTTATGATGATTTTTATTAATTAAGTTGTTTTCTATATCACTAGGTGTTTTTAGTTTAGAATCTCATACTTGGGAAAAATCTGTTTATTTTAATTAAAATAAAAAAATGATTGCAGGTATACATCAGGTTGATATGTGAAAAGTAGGATAGAGAAACAAAATGGGAGTGTAGATAAAATTCAGTCTGAAGATGCTGGAAGTGACACATGTGAGGGTACAATTCTAATTTCTTATATTTTATAATGGGCTATGAACTGACTATTACCAGTCAGAATACAAGGGCTTGTGGTTATAAGTGTGTGAAAATAGCAGCTTGAAGCTAATTACTGTCAAAAAAGCAGATGCAGTCCTGGAATTATTATGAATGGGATGGAGAACAAAGGGCACAGTCAGCACGCCTGGAGTCTTTCATGGTTCGTGGGCATGTTGAATGTTGGAGGCAGATTTGGTCCTTTGTCTCCAAGGATATACAGCATATGTGGAAAAAGTGCTGTGAGAGAGTTGGTAAGAAGGTCAGCAGGTGTGGATTGGTTTTCATCAGAAGAAAACTAAATAGAGTAAGATTCTTCAGGGTAGCAAAGTGATCATTGAAGGGGGAAATATGTCTGGTAATAAAATCATGGCTATCATAGAAAACAAGAATAGGGAACATTTACCTTCTCTTTGAATTGAAAGATTAGGGGATATTAAATGACACTAACAAATGCCACATTCTGAGTCCAGAGAATAGCTCATTGCAGTCTTCAATCTTGTCATTGTCATGTAGGAATTTTTTTAATTTTTTTTTTTTAAAGTCTGTTTTTTTCCTAAGGGAATAATCTGTAGATTGTCTCTTATATTGTCAGTTGGAAATCTAAAGGATGATTGTGCTTTTCAGCCAGACCTGCTTACAATTCATCTGTCCCTTTGGAATTTAGTGAGTTTTCATGCAAGAGTATAAAATGAAAATTAGGCTAATTGAACAAAAATTAGCTATTTACACATAATTGCTCCAAAACATTTTCAACTACTTGCATGATAGTATATTAGAATAGCATTTGTGTGGCCTTTCTCAAGTAGCAGTAAGCACTAGCAAGTTGGTAATTCAGTCACTGCTTTTAGACAGAATTACTAGTTGTTTTTTTTTTCTCTTGTGTGAAATCACAGAAAACCAATCACCTTCTTGATTGCATATAAATGAATGCTTCGTACTCATTCTGCATCTCTAAAGCAGGAGCTTTGTTAATACCCTTCTATTTTCACATTCCAGGAACTTCACTTGGGATGTTTGCTTTCTCATTTCCTGTGTTTTCTGTAAAAATTCCCAAGTGGTAGGTCACTTGTGACTTACTGAGTTGATGCTGACATGCCACATTTTGTTACCTGTAGGCAAAAAAAAAAAGTTCTTAGAGGTAATTATGCAGTTTGATCCCATCAGGTGAAATGTAGGATGTCAGAAGGGGTTAGACAGCTGTTTATTATCATATAATAACGATAATAATATTATCCTATCGGTCTGGGGAGCCCCAGTAACCACATGGAGAGTTAAAACAGACACTGGAGTCTGACATCCAGTTGAGGCTCAGCTCATGGACATCCCTGCCTCAGTGTAGACCCTTCCTCTTTTTGGCCTCATACTAGATCTGTATCACACTCACATGATTGCACACCACACAACACACAGGGTCAGTAATTAGAAGGTGGGATTGCTGTGACCTGGTGATCATAGGCAGTGGCAGGAAGGTTTCTTTGGGAACAGGGACTAGATCATGCACCCTGAGCCATGTCCTTGGCTCCTCACCAATCTTGCAACTCCTCCCCTTACGATACAGAGCACCTGCTGTAAAAAACAAAACAAGAAAAAATTAGGAACACTTCTGTCTTCTTGAACTGTTCTAGGCACTTGTTGGTGATAAGACATTGGCTTTTCGACTGATGGATGCAGAGATGTACACAAACATGAGCGTGCTCATGCCTCTTACGCCAGTTATCGATCGTGGAATACAGCTCCATAAAATGATTCGTCTCATTACTCATGCACTCGGAGGGGAGAGCTATCTGAACTTCATGGGTAAGTAATCTTGCGAACAAGTCTCTCGTTTTCTCATCTCCAGAATGCTTGGCAGGGAAATAAAATGATCTGACATCATCTTACATGCACGGTATTTATCACGATGCTGAAGTTTAGAGCATAAATACTTCTATAGATTTAGTACAAAAGGTGATATGCGGTGTTTTTCTGTCTGTAAGATGTATTGTAAGACAAGAAAATAAAATCAAGATGGTTCCTAACTGTAACACATATAACTTTTAAAAACATGGTAAGCTGTATTTCAGGGTACTTTTATTTACAACTACTCAGGTATTTTAGTTGTTGTTTTGCAAGTTTGTCAGATGGTGAACCATGGCTCATGCAGCTGGGTTGTATTTTGTCTCTATTCTTTTACTTTCCTAAACTTTTTAGGATCACAGTGAATTTACTTAAGATAGCTCATTAGTATAGTGTTTATTTCAGTTATTAATTGTCAGGAAGCAGTCTGGGATCAGTTGACTTGTATTTCATTGCTTCTTAGTGAAGAGCAGAGGCTTAATGAGGTAGGCAAGGACAAATCACAGAGACAGGAGGCACATTCTCCTATCAAATCCCAGAAATTGTGAGAGCTAGTAGTACTTTCCTTTTGTCCATAAGCTGTAAAACACAACTGTTGCCTTTTTTCTGAAGCTCAATTTCTACAAGAAAGTTCAATGGTTAATCTCATTTAATGAGCCAGTTACAATTCCATGTGGTCATCTTAGAAGTGGAATGTTGATCTTAGTTTCGTCCAAAATTCTGAAGCTATTTATGCTCGCTGCTCTTTACCATATGCATTCCTTCAATTTCTTTGCAAACTAGTTCTTACTTTATACTAAAAATCACAATTTCATCATGTGGTGTGACAAGTTCTGTATAGCAGTTCTGATAGTCTCGTAGGGGAAAAAAAAAGGCTGAAAGTCTGCTGTAAAATCATTTCAGTTTTCTGATCATAAACCACTTCAAAAGTATAGAAATCTTAGCACAGTATTTTCTTCTACTTTTGTTGTTAAACAGTTTATTTTATAAATTCCAAGTGGACTGTTGAATGTATATTGCCTTTCTTCCATGATAGTATATTTAACAATATTTTTTTCTGATTAAAAAACTAGAGAACATAAGGCAGCGGTGACATTGGATTTAAGCACATCTGTAGGGGTATATGTTCTCTTTCTTGGTATTAGAAGAAAAATACCATGTTTGTTTTCTTAAAAAGGATTGAAGCAAGTTCAGTACAGAACAAATTAATTCAGTATATGCAACACTAGTAAAACTATTATTTCCAATAAAATACCGAATTTTTTCTCAGGAGTGAAGAGGAGTTAATGAAATAAATATTTATGAAGTGTGCAATCAGGCACCAAAACGTGCAAGGTGTGAGGTGTGTGCATCCATTCAAATTAGTGATACTACAATAGTTAAGGAAGCAGGTGTTTAAAAAATACTCCAGCTAAACTGCAGATGTCTTTGCCCCAGATTGACTTGGTAAGATTAGAAAAATGATCAGTAATTCAGTGTGGCATGTTAAATCCAGTGTGTCAATGCAGGTTGATTGAGCAATTAATATTGGGTATCTTTGAGTACTGCAAATGTTTCAGTAACTACCTAATAGTTTGCTATATGTAAAGGTGAAAAGATTGTAATAAATGTTGGCAGGGGAAGCATATAAATTCAGAATGCTGGTAGCCCTGTGTACTTAAAATGTGTGTTTCATCCTGCTATCTAGTTAAGCAAATACAGTGACAAATGAATTCTTTAACTTCCAGTTTTATGTGAATGCTGGCAGTAAGAAAGAAAAGCCTCCTGTAGGGTGGGGGAAGGAGTGGAAACCTTATTTCACAACACCTGGAGAAGACATTCCAGGTGCCTGTGTGCTTCCCTAGGTGCTCCCATATGCATCTTATACCTTCTTTTTCTGAGAATAAAGAGAGCAAAGCAACGCGCTGCTTTCTCAGTGCTTTGCTCGCCTTGTGGGAAAACCGACTGCATCTACAGAACGTTGTGTCAGGAGTGGAAACTTGTGTTCTCAAATGTATCCTGGAACTTCTCTTTGAAGATCTGGAATAATATTTAATTACAGGTGTGTTGGAGCAACATTTGTGTTTCATACGTGCAGATCCCTGTTGAGGGAAGTGGTGCCCCGTTGAACACCGAACACTGATTGTGGCTTTCTCCCCTCTCTCACTCTCCACACTGGGTGGTTCTTTGTCCTTCTTACTTGGATTTGTAGGAAACCACTGCAAAAATCCTGAAAGTTGTGGTTCTTATTTTTCGTCTTTGAGTTAATTTTCACCAAAGGCTTTTATTTTTCTTTCCAGTTGCTTGTATCCTGGTATTGGCAAGCAGTGATGTATGCAAACTTAAATGTGAATAGGAAAGTTTTGTCGTTTCAGTAAATTGGTTTGCTTGTAACAAAAACCTTGGGGAGCATTCTTTCCTCCAGTCTGTGCTTTGGTTTTCTGTGCAGTTTTACAAGTGATCTCTGGGGCTTCATGTGTGCATCTGGCATGGAAGACTTAACCCAGAAAAGGAAAAACTCTATATGCTTGGCTGAAAATGAGAATAACAATGATAAACAGCCTGCTGTAGTGAATGAACACTCTGGAAGGCTAGTTTGTTTCATAGTAAACAATAATAATAGTAAAAAATTAGCAATTGTTTTGAAACTTATGCCGTGTCTAGATTCTCTTTCTTCAGAGCAAGTAGAGCTCAACACTCCCAATGTAGGTGTCAATTGTTCAACCCAATTCTTGTTTTAAGCAGGGATTTTAATACTGAGACTGCCCACTACTGGTCAGAAGATGACATGGGACTTTAGGCAGTTACAAAAATTCCAAGTTCTTCTGCACAATATTTTAGTAGGAGCACATGTGCTGCTTCTTTAGGGGTTTATAGCTTCACATCTAATTTTCCATGAAGATGTAGGCATAGACAATGCACATTTGATTGTCTGAACTTAAGTGACACTCAGGACCTCAGCAGTTACAGTGTGTGTCTCTATTAAATAGTGAAAGTAATCCTTTAATTGTAAATAATATGAAAAAAACCTCTATTCCTACTGAAGTATTTTTCTTTGTAGTTGTAGTGATATTGGAATACAATATGCATCTAGTTAACTTAAAACCAGAAAAATATGTGGAAAAATATTTTGGACATAGATTTTTGCCCTCCCTGATATCAGGATTTGAAAACAAATCCAGAATGAAAACCCTGTATCTGACTAAAATTCCTAATTGTCAATTTTAGCCCTCTACAAAATAACAAAGGGGCTTGAGATTCGAGTCTTAATACCTCGATTGCTAAACAAGGACTAATAGAAGTTGCTATAATACTTCTAGAGTATTACAGGAATCTTCTGATCTCAGCTTGAAAATAAAGCAACCACTGTTGTTACCCACTGGACAATGTTTAACTTCAGTGTAAAGGCTCACACGAATTTCCTGCAAATAATATTGAACTACAAAACTGTTCTCTCTGTGTATCCTTCCATTTTCCTTTGGCTTCATTTTCTATCTGACCCCTGAAGAAAAGCTGTAGACAACTGTAAATTGTTCCTTTCCTCTAAATTTTCTTTTTCTATTATCTTCCTCATTTCAACCCTGCAGGACATGTGAAGAAGCTGTGCCAGTTCTGTGAACTTGTTTCCAAGTTCTCTCCATATATTGCAAGATACATCTGCTTGTCTAGATTTAGACAAGTTGGTTTTTTGCCTTGAATATACATAAGATACAACCCAAGGGGCCTTAAATAGCATTTTGGGTCCTAGGGATCCTTCATAGCACAAATACATAATGTTTTATGCCACTGTAGGGTCTTCCTTTTCAGCTTGCTAACAAGAATTTTCTTGCTTCAGTTTTCATTTTAAATTGGCTTAAACTCCTATCTATTGATTTAAATGGGGATTAGTTCCTACAAGAATCTCTAGCACTATTTTTTCGTTACTCTTCTATAATAAAGCAACTTGTAATTAGGACTCCAGAGAGCAAGTCTTCCTCCCTACAAAACAATTTTTGAGATTATATATATGTATATATATGTATCTCCATATATAGCCGGGAAGTTATTTGCAGTAACTAGAACATTTTCTGCAATCATGAGCATTGACTGATGGTGTTCCTGTTTGGGTTCACATTTACCTGTTTCACTAGTATCAGATTTGTTAAGCTTCCTCTTTCCCACTTGTTAGTTTATTTACACAGTAGTTTTATCCACCTTCTCTAGTCATCAGGGTTCTTATCATGCACCAAAACAGTTTCTTCTCTAATGCTTTGGTGTGATGAGACCTTGTTCTTTCTAAAAGTAAAATGCTATGCATCATATATTCCTCTGAGTATTTTAGAGAGAGAAACTTGGATATTTTTTCATTTATTTACTTTTAAACTAAGGGATTTCATAACAGAAGGCTTTTGAAAAAGTATTGACAAATGAGAACAGGAACGGTGCAAAAATTGTATCAGTAGCATGAATATCAGGGAAAGGAACATACTATTTACTTTAAGAATATTGATTAAAACCTGAAATAAAAATTATACAGCATAACTTACAATATAAATGGGAATGTTGCTTTAGACAGAATCTGAACTACTACTTTTATTGCTGCCTATTCTAGATAAAAAAGAATTTTATCAAGAGCAAGCTTAAACCTAAGAGAGTTTGATTCTCCTAGGCATTTTGCAAGCAAATCACTTGCATTTTTACACTTTTTTCTGTACACTTTCTAATGCTTATTACTCCTGTGCACTGGTGACTTTTTAGACCATGACCTAAAACGTGGCCTTGCAAGAGCAAATGCTCTTCCGACCTGCTCACTTCAGTCGACTCCTCCTGATAAACAACCTTGAAGTGCTCAGTTGGTGCAAACTGCAGCTTTAGGAGAGGCAGTTTGAAGTCATCCTTCTTAATATCCTTACCTGGTGCAGCTGACAAATGTGCTGCCAGTTCTGGTGGGTGCTTTAATTTCATGGCAGTCTGACAGAAAGCAATTATGTTCATTTTAAGGTAGGAAACAAGAAGTGTGTAATCCGAAATCTTACCTACAGTTTGTCAAAGACTTGGTGGTAGATCACCTACAATTTGGTTGTGTATTACACCATGTGCCCCTACTCACAACTTGGGTTGGGCAGTGGCAGTAGAAAGAATCCATATATATATATATATATATTAGTCTTCATTAATCACTTCAAGAGTTTCTTCTGCAAGGTGTAGAAGTGCAAGCTGTTAATATTTGTTGCTCATTAAGAGCTGATTGAAACAAACTCCATTTCTACACTTGCTCAAAACACATTAGACCAACTGAGAGAAAAGCACTTAAAACTGTCTCATAGTTTGAAACTAAGCCACACACATGCAAGCCTATCTTATCCCACCTTCTCTTCACCAGTTGTTAGGTCCAAATACTAGGACATACTATTGTTGTGGCAGTGGATTGTGCATCCTTCTTGAAAGAACAGGGAATAAAGCTCCAGAGGTCTATAATTTATTTAAATACATCAGTAAAAAGGTCAGTAACAGCAATCTATGTATGTGATGGTGTCAGTGTCCACACTGTGGCTTCTTAAATCAGGAACCTTGAAACAGAAACCTTCATGGGCAGCAGTGTCCTCAGAACTGCTTGAGAATCAACAGTTCAATCACTGCCTTCACAGAGTGAAATCCAGGTGGGATTTTCCAGGATGGGAGGGAGAATAGTCTAAATCAAGGTCTTTCAGAGTAATCTTGATGTTTCCTGAGTTTGTTCCCACATCTGCTGGGTATCAAATATGCCAGAATTATCAGTGGAGTAGGTTTATAGTGTATCAAGCCATTCTGACATTGTGCACTTCAGTTACGAGACGTTGGGTTTGGGTTTATGGATGGGACTCATATTTTGTATTTGTATTTCATTTATTATTATGCTTTATTTATTAGTATGCCATCATTTAACCGTGGTGATATTGTTATTGGAACTTCTGCTAATGTCTCAAGCTTTGTTCCTAAGACTCCATCTGTTGACTTGCATATTGTATGATTTGTACAGCTCAGAGTTGAGGCTTGGAACAGTTTTTCTGTCACCATGTATGAGTGCATAAAGCCTGGTCTACTGTTGTGATAGTTGGTGTGATGGATAGAGTTTCATGTCTGCTGCTTCGACAGCCTTTGGTTTTGCTTTATTGTTGTTTTGAAGAAAAATCACAGAAATAGGCCTCTGTGTTAAAGCTTTACAGTATATATTATGATTATTGCACTTTCAGCACAGGTTTTTTGAGTAATTTCTCTTTTTACTTTTTCAGAATGATAATTTATTACAGAAATTATGACAAAGTTAATATCATGAAATACTTTTTTCACATCTTCTGGATTTCTAACTCTACAGAGCATGGCTGTTATTCTCTCCTTTCATAATTACTTTTTTTCCCCTCCATAGCTGTAAAATTCAGAATTTCTTTTCAGTAAACTATAACTGAATTATTTACAGATGACATTTATTTAGTTTTACTTAGCTGTTTTTTATGAAAAAATAGATATAAAGACTACAATATTCTTACTAAATTATATTTCGCTTTCAGCTTCTTCACCTGGAATCCAAATAAATTGTAAAGCAACAGGTTTACTTCCCTTTCAGTTTTATTGCTATTTTTAAGCGCTGTAAAAGCTCTGTCATAAAAATGTAGCTCAAGTTTCTTGGGAGGGCATATAAATGTACATATTTATACGTGAGTCCTCAGATGTTGTCCAAAGTTAAGATTTTTGTAGAGGACAGTATATTCTTGCCTGTTAGTATGGAATTTTGATAACTTGTGTAAATTTGGTAGTATATTGAAAATTTATTTTTATATCTACGATAGAGGTTTCTTTGCTCAATGGTTCGTTCAGTGTGTAAGCAATCAAGCGTAGCCATCTTCCATGTTCAGTGCTGTGGTTAAATTGGATTCAAACAAAATGCTTTGACTATTTTCTGTTTACATAATCTTGTGCTTTGAAATGTTACATATTTATAATTGTTTTTAAAATCTTCTAAAGCTCGGTTCACCCTATGAACAATTTGTTAATCGTTAGGGCTTCAGAAGAAACTCAGCCTTTCAAGGTGTGTAAAGATGCCTTTGTGAGATGACTTTGCTCATAGTGCCTTTTCAGAGAGGAAAAATTATCTAGCTGGTTCTCTCTTCTGAGCAGAGAGCACTTTTGGGGATGTGTATGTGTTTTTCTTATTCACATGAAGCTTTGGTCTGTCACTGTATTCAGAATGACAGCTTGAGTAGACTTGCTGTATCTGGCCTATAAATTTCTGCTTCTGGCGCTCTGGGTCCTTGTTGGAAAACACAATGCAGAACTTAAATAAAAAAAAATTTTCAAATTTTCAAGTAAATAGGAAGTTGATCTACAGATAAAACCAAAGTCCATCATTCAGGTCTCCGTTATAATTTGCCTTTTTGAGAAAGAGAGAGGAGACTTGTTTGGAGAGTTTTCCCTCTGTTGTACCTTCTTCAATAAGTTCATGTAATAACATGTAGTTTTCACACAAAACTTGGCTTCTGCCACATCACAGAGCAGAGGAGTAATGTTTATTTCCAAGTTTCAGTGTCACTAATGAAATGCTTAGTGCAGGAGGTCACTCATTTCCTAGCTGCCAGGTGTCTACAGAATTGATATACCTGATAAAAACTAAATCTGTGCAAGAACTTCATGTGTAAGGGCAGGAAAAAAGGCCAGACATGCCCTGTTCAAACAGTTCAAATATGATGTTGATGTTAAAGCTTTTGCTTTTTCTCCCTGCTGGTCACTGTACTTCATGCAATTTTGATGCTGATAATTTATCAGTGCTCATTTTAAGTTGCTTAATTTTTGAAACCCCCCCATGACAAAAAGAAGCTACAACAGCAGCCTCTTACCACACCCAGCTGTGTTTCACTTCTACTTTCTGCAGCCTGTCTGTACTCAGTAGCCTGGAAAGGGCTCACCAATTGCCTGACTGAGAGAAAAATGGAGCTATTTGTCCAAAGCCATCTACCAAAGAGCAAAAAATTTCTTCCTGATTATACTTTGTAGGCTGGCTTTTCAAGAGAGAGAGAGAGAGGTGACACAATCCATGTTCTTTCTTTACATCCAAATCAAGTCATTTAGCAACATCAAACTATAGTGATGTTGCTGGTGTAAGAGGCTGCAGAGGAATCTGTTAATCAGCAGCCCTTCCTTTAGCTACATATTGTTCTTTCTCAGACTGGTTTTGAGTAGTGCAGAGCCAAATAGAATTAAACCCCACATGTCACTCAGTAAGGAATTGTTGTTTTGAGACATGACTGAGCAGGTGACATTTTGTATTTGTAACGTCTGAATAATAGATCCTTAGGCATATATTTCAATTTGGATTTTAATGTGTGCAGTTGTGGTAATTTGAAATGAGTTTATCTCAGTAGTGTCATTAATTCTCCAGTCAATGTAGTTTAAGCTGAGATAACACTTTGTGATGACATTGGAATAATAAAAAAGATGCCTTTATGAGTTCAAGAGCTTCTTATTTTCACAAGGTCTTATTAGCTTAAAATCTTCTCATTGTCCTAATTTTTTGAGGCCATCAATCTGACACACACAGAGGAATTTACTAGAATAAGAATTTTAACAACATCGTAGTTTAATTTGTGTTGATCTTCCAGGGGTAAGGTATTATCTAAGCAAATTTTCATGAGAAGTGGTAAAGTCTGCATAGCAAAGCATATTAGAACATCTTTTATAAACGCTGACCTGTCTTTCTCAGATCTCTTTTGAAATCTTCAGTTTGAAATTTCATAGAAACATAGAATTGTTAGGGTTGGAAGTGACCTTAAATATCACCCAGTTCCACCCCCCCCTGCTGTGGGCAGGGACACCTTCCACTATCCCAGGTTGCTCAGAGCTCCATCCAGCCTGGCCTTGGACACTTCCAGGGATGGGACATCCACAGCTTCTCTGGGCAACCTGTGTCTCACCACCCTCACAGTAAAGAATTTCTTATTAAAATCTAATCTAAACCTGCCCTCTTTCTTAAAATTACGTGGGCTTCAGATGTCACTGGAATGTGTCACTGCAAGCACTGACCACGTGCTGTGATTTGGAGTTACATTTCTGTTGTAATTTATTACAACCTTATTGAAGTTTTCAAAAAAAAAAAAAAAAGCCTGACAGCACCCTAACCCACTTGGTGTGACTCCATTTGGCAAGATATTTAATGGAAAAAGGCTTTTATATAGTATCAGTCATAGAGAGGCAGCTCTGTATTGATGTTGGAGGGAGGAAATGTGTGCAAGGTAGGAAGCCAACCAGGGTGATGTGGGGGTGAAGGAAGGAGACAATGAAGTTGGAATTGGAGTGGAGCTGCAGGCTCCATTAACTCAGGAAAGTCTCTTTGTCTTTCTGGCTAAAAAGATGTGTTCCTTTGCATAAGTCAGGGTAAATTATTTCTGTGAACTCATGGAAATAGATAAAAGTACAGTGAAAATGAGGTATTTTAATTTTACTTCAGAGTAAGTGTTATGAGGTTAATCTTGAGTATGAATATAGAGCTGATTTTCTTCAGCTTTCAAGAAGGGAGAGGCAGAATTTATAGTGGAGTAAATTAGAAAGGGAGTTTAGGAAGACAATAAAATTAATTTTGGCTGAAAAGAAAATGAATTTTGTTAGAGGCTTTTTGGTTGTGGGAGTTTTTTTGTTTTGTTTTGTTGGAGTTTTTTGTTTGATTTTTATCTTTTTTCCAAGTAGTACAGCTGCCTTCTGAGTTGGAAGGTCTTGTTGAATATAAAACATTGCTTCTGTCTTAATGTATTACAGAAAAGTGCAGGACAGGAGGAGTAACAAGAGAGGTGACTAACATCTCAAGGAGAACAGAGGATTATTCAGGGTTTGTGCAGTCTGTTTACAACCAGAAGCCTAGAACTTTTACTCAGTTGGGATAATTATTCAGATCTTTTTGTGACATTCAGAGCAGGTCCGACAAGCAAGGTATTTCCATTGAATATCTTCTCAAGTGGTATTTTTAGAGAGATTATTTAAAAGCAATCTGGTAATCCACTCACTCCTGATTTAAGAGTCAGTCCATAGACTGTGAAACAGCTCCCTTAAGCCTCTCATATTTTATTTTTTTTTTTTAATCTGGCTAGCTGTTAATACAAAGTACTGCAGGAAAGCCTGGATCATCTGGATGGCTGTATTATAGGTCAGCTCTTCGTGCAGCCTAAGCTCACAACCTTTATCTTCATAATGGAGAAATGTATGGTCTTATTTCAAAGTATTAATGGAAAAAAGATATCTGAAGGAAACCATTAACCTCTGTTAACATAGTGTTGGGTTGGCAACATGTTTTCCACTGTTTATCTTAGGCTCCTTTAATTTGTGAAAAGCACAGATTTTTGGATTATGATGTGTACTTCTTAGTAATTGATATGTATCCTAAAGTATAAGCACCTTTTTTGGTTTTCTTTCTCTAGACTTCTGGATATGTGTGTTTTGTGCATTCATTTTCTTTAAGACTGGGGGAATATGCATATATGACTTTTAAAAAACAAACAATCAACTTTGTACAGGCTGAGTTCTTGTTCTTACGTCTGTTTATGTTCGTGATTTGTTATTTATTGTAGTTCCTAATGGCTGCCACCATTTTAGAAAGAGAGGAATTGTAGATAGTATTGCTTGTAAGGCAGAAGTGCAGAAATCTGAACATAAATGGACTTTCATAAATCAAATTTTTTCTTTGTAACATAGTGAAAGTGCTAGTTGTTTATAGATACTGAAATGCTGTGTAAATGGATATTCTATTTTCCATATGTCTTCACTTGTGTTATTGTGCTTTTTTCCTCCTTGTGTACTATTAAGCTGTACTTAGGCAGCTTCTATGTATTATCTTTTTGAATATGCAAATAGTTCATCCTTAAAATCTATTTTTCAATGTATTTTTAAAGTAATGGAGGTGTTATTTGGGATAATTCTTGTTCCTGCCTGCAGGTGGTTTTCAATCAGAGAAATGTGAAGTTAAGCCAGATCAGTCTCCAAGTTAGATTTAATTTCTGGCATTGTCACAAGGATTGCTACTCCCCTTCCCACCCCTAAGTTTTATCCTGAGTTTTAGAAGCTGTGCTGTAGACTGTGCAATGCCTTTTTATGTCAAATTTAATATGAAGGGTGGAGGGCACACATTTTATGAGGAGTGGCTGAGGGAGCTGGGAGTGTTTAGCCTGGAGAAAAGGAGGCTCAGGGGGAACCTTATTGCTCTCTACAACAACCTGGGTGGAGGTTGTAGCCAGGTGGGGTTTGGCCTCTTTTTCCCAAGTAACAAGCACTAGGATAAGAGGAATTGACCTCAAGTTATGCCAGGGGAGGTTTAGATTGGATATTAATAAAAATTTCTTCGTTGAAAGGGTGACCAGGCATTGGAGACTGCCCAGGGGAGTGGGGGAGTCACCATCCCTGGAGGTGTTTAGAAGAAGTGTAGATGTGGCTTTTGGGGACATGGTTTAGTGTTGGACTTTGCAGGCAGCCTTAATGATGCTATAACTATTCAAACTCCATGAAGTGATAAATATGCCAGAATATTGACATAATAATTTCAATAGATGTAAAGAAAACTTGTCTTATTTGTGCAGACTTCTCTAGTGTGTTAAATTTATTGTTCTGTTTGGAAGGGGAGGGAAAAAAAAAGAAAAATCAATATTGCACTAAGCTTGTTACAGTGCTGACTGTGACTAGTCTTAGAAATATAGTAGCTATATACTAGTATGCTGCTTTTCTATATATGGGATGGAATGGGGACTCTCAACTGAAAATGAATCAGGGAAATATCTTCATTTAAAACAGTCTTCATTTTCTGGAGTTCAACCTAGACATAGTTGAAGTTTTCAGAAAATTTATGAAAGTTCCTTTTTGTATTTCCTAGTTGTTTCTATATCTGTAGGCCAGAAAGACTGTATTTTTAGGTTTTTATTGCCTACATGGAAGGCTGTTGCTTGGTTTGTACACTGCACATAAGAATACAGAACTAAGTCCGTTGCTTGTCTCTGAGAACTTAAATCCAAGAAGAGGCCTGTAGAAATAAATAAAATTTATCCTAGTAAAAGAGCTGTCTACATGTTATATTCTCTGGGTAAGTTTTTGATTTGTGTTGTTTTCTGTGATATGAAAATGTTGAGAACACTTGAGAGAGCAGGCACTCTAGAACAAGGGATGGAAAACAGGATGATGAGTGACTGAAGGTTTATGTTCCACTCCTCGGTGCCTAAATGTAAATGTGGAAATGTTTGTGCTAGGAATGTGTATTGAGGAAAGCCTGTAGAAAGCAGCAGCAACCATATTTGGTTTAGAAGTTGTAGCATATCTTTCTGTAAGGAGACTTTTTTTCGTCTGCTAGTTTATAAAGGGATGATGTGAGATACCAAGAGACGGGGCTCGGGGACGTGAGAAGTTTTTACTAGTCACACATTACAGCCTTGTCTCTCTGTTCCTCCTTCCTGCTGTTACTATGAGGTATCAAGTTTTCAAAGGATAAGTTGTTTTCTGATAAGAAAACATTCCCAGTAAGATCTAAATAAGAAAACAAGTAGTGAAATAAGCTACCACCGTAGTGTGGCTGTGTAAAGGAATGAAATGGAACAAAACAGAATGAGTAATGACATTGGCAAATCATTTTTTGCAGATAAAGGTGTAATTTTACTTATTTCAGAGGATTCTTTCCCCCTTTTTTATGGATGATCCATGTAAAACATTTATCAGTTGAGCAAGTTTATTTTTTTTAAAGAAAAAACCCACAAAGGAGTAACAAATCATTACTGAGAAATATTGCATATGCCAGATTCGAAATGTCTTTGTGCAAGTAATCTCTGATGGTTTTTTGTCTCTGTTTTGTGTTTTGCTTTTGTCACTTTGAGTTTCCATACGGCGTTGCTGGAGGGGGAGAGGAGAAATCATCTTAGTGTTTGTACATATTTGGCTTTCCTCAAATAGTTGTAACACAGTGATTTTCAGACATTGAAGCAGGTTTGGGTTTTTTTTTTTCCTGAGATCAAAGTTTACTTTTTCCCTTGACAGAGAAGTTTTCTCTCAGAGGCACAAAAAGCCAAATAGAGCTGCAGTACATTTTCAACTTAGGCCCTAAGAAAACTGTGTCACTTCTTTGTACACAGTGAAAAGACAGCATGAAGCTTAGCACTTTGACTACATGCATATCTCAGTGAAATAAAATGCTATTTTTGGAAATAAGATTTTTAAAAAATTAATGAATGCATGCATACAGAATAAATTCCAGCAGTTATGTGAAACTTCGGGGTAGGGAAAAGAGAAATACGTATGAAAATATGTTCTTAGTAAAAAGTTACTCGAGGAAAAAAGTTGGAGGTGGCTACTTAAATGACATTGCTTGTATTATTTTATGCACCAATACAGAAGTATTTGTTTCAAAACCTGAAAAACAAATTAAAATGTTATCATGTTTTAAGCAGCCATAATGTAGTCTAGAAATAATTTCTACTCTGATTCTCATTTATTAGTGTAAATTTATTTTGTGTCTATCAACTTGGTGTCACAAGAGTAATCTAAAACTATTAGTTACTTATGTCTTGAAAGACTCACAGCTTTGTTATGCCTTCAGCTGATTCAGGTCTTAGGGCTAACTTAAATATGTTTTGAGTATAAGGTGAATATTTTTCTCTGTGTATATAGCAAAACATTGAATTTCAAAGCCAGAAGGGATAGCTCTAATCCAAAAATAAAGAGGCACGAGATAATGGAATTAAGAGAGGGGACAGCTCATGGTGAACCTCTGTTTCTTGAAGTTGAATCTCAAAGGTTCAGAGTTGTAGACTGTTCATTTTCAACTATTTACTTGTTTCCTAAACTCCTTTGAACAAAGTGATTTGAAAAAACCATGAGTGTGAAGACAGATAAGCAATCTGGGAACAACTCTAGGCAAAATTTAGCATTCTGATCTATGAAGACACTTGTTCAGAGTCATCCCTTCCGAGCTGTCACAAGAACACACCATCCAAAATGCAGCTTTTCCTGACACCCACACCATGGGGCCAGGAAGAAAGAGCACTTGATCTCTTCCCAGCAAAGCCCCCCAGGAGGAGTTGGTTAGATTCCTTTTTATTACAAAATCCTGTTTGACTTGTTCTCAAGTTCAAGAAGTAAACTGGAGTTGTAAAAATCCATATTTTTCTGGTTTATTGCTTATATGCCCATCACTTTAGGCAAGTCACTTTGGTCACCCTTAGTGTCTCAGTCACTAACCCAACTCTGTGCTCTGATCCCATCTTCCTGGTGAAATATGTGCAGCAAACCATGTAGTGTCTGCTTTCCTGTTGGCTTTGGGTGAGGAGAAACATACTGAGCAATGTCTCCCTTCAGAAAAGCTGGTGGCGTGAGGCAAAGTGGTAAATTCAACAAGTTACTCATAGGAAGTTCTTAGACATTTTTTAACTCTTCTGAGGCTCTTAAAAATTTGAAAAAAAAAAAAAAAAAGCCAAAAACCATTACCAGTGGTTTGAAGTCTAGCAAGTATCCCCTCTGCTGTGGTTTGTGAACCCCTGCTGCTCGGCTCATGTGCCTCATACCAGCATTCTTAATGCCTGGGGTGATGTGTATCTGGAGTTACATAGGTAATGTGCCATCATCAGGAAATGTTGGAGTGTGCATTAGGGTGTCTGGGATTTCCCAGTCATTGGAACAATTTTCTGTACTGAACCCTGCAAATTGGGAGACGAAATAGAAAACTGGCAGAAGCTCTGCCTGATGTCACTCTGAGTAGCTCTTAAAAGCCCGTGACCAAATGACCTGTTATTGGGGAGCAAATGGCCAAAATCTTTTCTCTAGTCTTTCTGGCTCTAGTGAGAATGATTACCTGAAGGAGGAGGAGTGGACTAATGCCACTTAAGCCAGATCACATTGTGGCTCTTCTGATGTCTCTTAAAGCAGCTTTTGTAAGGCATGTCCTGTTCAGAAGTACAAGGGAAGGAGATTGTGAGGGATTAACTAAACATGCAGAAAGGGCATTTTCTACCATAATTGATTTTTGAAAGGCTGTGGTAACATGCAGTAAGTCTAGTTTGTTTCCCTCTTTTATGTTTTAAATTTCAACAGACAACTTGTTTTCACCCAGTTCTCCCAATATTGTGATTTACTTTTTCCTGTCTCCCCATATGCCAAAAAGCAAAAAAAAAGGGTAAAAAGATGAAGGCCTCACTGGACAATTGAGCTCAGACCTTACAGGTTTCAGATTTTGGTAGTTATTTTATAACTCACCTGCTACTTGCAGCAAAGGTGTCATCAGTATCAATTCTTCAAGTCCGTTTTTTATCTGAGGAACAATGTTTTACTTCAGGCTATGTCTATACCTGCTCACTTTTTTTCTTCTTTACTTTATCTTTCCCTGTATTTTTTTTCTTTCACCCACTTCTCAGTTATGTTGAGCCTGATTTAATGGCCAGGTGAGTCAAAACTATCTTCACAGTGTGAATCCAGCCCATTCATTCATCAGTCTGCTTACCAGGGTCTCTGTAGCCTTTGCTGTAGTTGCAGTCTCCATGTGGCCACTCAGACTGGAAGCAAACCTTCCTCAGTTACCCAGAGACCTGCTTCATAAAGTTGCTAAGTCTACATTATGCAAAACCATTTGGTTTTGGGTTTTTCTTTCACAGCCTAAAAAAACATAGCATCAGAAATTTTTGGTGTCTAATGTACTAATTGTAGATTAGTATTAGAAGGGGATGCTTTTCAAGGCTGGTTCTAAATTACAGCCTTTCTTTATCCCATTCTGGTGTTGTAAAGAGTCATAAAAATATTTCAACAGTATGCAAGCATTATATTGTTATGATATTTTAACTTTTCCTTTGTTTGTGTGCTCGGAGATGTGACTAAAGATGGTTCAAGGATTAGGTTTAAGCTGCTTAAAAATCAAATTTTGTTACACTTCCTTTCATATAAGACACGTGTGCGTAATGTCCACATGATGCAATTGCAAATCTAGGAGCAGTGAGCATTCCAAGACTAAGTATTTTTGTGGGAGTAGCACATCTCAATGATTTTAAATGAATTCTGATTTTTAACATCATTCAGGTGCAGTCACCCTCTGGCAGACACATAGTATCTTGCAGAAAGTTCAGAATAACTCTTCAGAAACTGTATGAGATTTGGTCCCTATTCTAGTAAGAGGGAGAGAGAGAATACCAGGACATGTCTTGAACAGGTTAGAATTACATTATCAGAGGCTTTTCTCATTAATACACAACTTTTGTGCATCTTCATTAGTAGATCTCATTTACAGATAAACAAGACATTTCAATTCAAACTGTATATTTTCTGCTTCAGGACTGAACAGTTAATTCCTTAGCCAGTTCAATGTACTGACTGGTCATCAGTACTTCAGTTGATTGTCAGGCAGATGAGACTCTTCTTAAAACCTGCCCCTTTTTTTAGCATCACAAAGTGCCAAAGACCCTGACTCCTGATCTCTAACTGTTCTCTCTGAAAAAACAGACTTGCAAGCTTCAATATCCATTTCCACCTAGAAAAACCCAACCAAACAAAAACCCCACCAACAATACAAATAATCTTGCCTTAGACATTTTAGTTATGACTGACTAATGAGCAGAGGTCTTGCAACAGATTATGCTGTCACTGTAAGATTATTATGCTAGCAGTCTTGAGATATGCTAAAGCTAATAAACATCACTTAGAAAAATCGCTTTCAAGTGTCTGGTTAGAGGCTTACATAAACTATTCATCATCTTTCATTTCTTATGTAAGAGTATCTTAAAAAAGAAAATCCCCCAGAAAACAAAACAAAACAAAAAAAGACCCAGAAGCTAAAAATGAACAAGTTGAAGGAAACAAAAAGAATGCAATACATTCAATGAATGCAAAAAATACATAAATTAATGGGAGATGTTCTTCTGATACACACATTAACTGTGTTTATACTAGCATAAGTATTGACCATCTGCTGAGGATACTGCTTTTGAAACACAGTGCAAGGCACTAGTTTTGTTCTTTGGAATAACAGTATATTTTAAAGCTAATTTTCTTTCCAGATTAAGAGAAAAAGTCGAATTTTTGTTAGAGGAAAAATCAGGAAATTATTTCCTCGTGGTAGAGTTTAAACTGGTTATGGTACTTGTTTCATGCATTTATTTACTAGTAAGCAGAAGGAAAATGAATCATAATGTAATTGTACTGTTTAATTTTACACAGACCAAATCAGAATTTGAAACTTTCGAGTCTACCTCTTTCCTCTTCAGGTTGCTCAAAGTATTCACACTTCCCCAAGGAGGTTTTTGGCAAGCTTGTATTTTCCTAGCTTAAATAGTCAGTTTTGATTTCAGGTACTGTCATTCTTTGTTAACCACTCCAATCTATCTGACCTAGTGTTAGATGGTTTTTTGAACAGCCACATGTTTTAACTTGAGTTATTAGATAAAGATTCCTTCTAAAACCCAGCAAAGCATACTGAAGCACTGTGTTGGTTTGAGTGGAAATGCCAAAAAGTAATGCATGACACTGTGTTGTGCTCTGCTTTGGGGCTGATGTTTCTGCTGTCTTTAAACAAAGCTCTAGCAAACACCAAACCAACATTTGTCTTAGTGACCAGACACAGTTATCACTCTTTGCTGGGATAATATCTTATGCAGAGTTACTCTGCTTGAAGTGGGACTGTGGACTACGAATGAGAACATCACTGCTCCTTTTTCAGTGGCGTGTTGCAGTTTTGTGGATCAACAGCTGGGCTTGGAGAACTTTCAGCAGCTTCTGCTGCTCGCTGCTGGCAGTCCAAGTGGGCTGGGCTGGGCTTGAGCAGAGTTAATCTTCTCCCTGCGAGGCAGCCCGGTGCAGCTAATGAGCAATAGAAGGCAGTGCATGCCAGCTCAGAGCTTCAACTGGATTTTTGGCCTTTCAATCTCTGTGACTGGCAGGGTAGTTCAATCCCTGCTAGCCCTGAACTCGGCAAGGGCCTCTACCCCTTCTGATGCAGTGTCTTGGATTTTTTATAAACATTGTTTTCCAGTTTCTACTGGATCTGATTCTCCCTTTACTTTCTCCTTTCCTCCAACTCCATTGTTGGTTTAAATAACTCCAGTCACAGAAATTAGCCACCAACTCAAGCGTACATATCTGGGTGATATTTTGGGCCCTTTTACCTCTTACAGTTCATGCAGTGTATTGATGTCAGGAACTGGTTTAGTATGAGCATTTGAAAGTGGCAGGATGAGGTGTTTGGTTTTATTTGTTGCCCACAGTGTCTTTTGTCTACACATAAGAAGATTCAAGGAAAGAATTTTATCTCCTGTGTCACATTACTTTAATAACTGTATAGAAAAATAGGTTAGTTAACTGATATATCATATCTCAGGATTATTTTAAACTATTAACAAAGTGTATGACTCTCGAAATGTGGATTCTGTGTTTACATTTTCCCCAGTACGTTTGAATTTCACAGATGGCTAATATTTCATTCATCCCTCAGCAGTAGCCCTGATGCAAAAGGAATAGTTGGCCAATCTTTTCCAGTGTCAGTAGTTGGCATTTATTTTCATCTGTTGGGTAAAAACAAAAACAACCACATAAACTGCAAACAAAAAAAACCCTAAACAACAAACTAACCTGATCTAACCTTGAATCCTCAGTACATGATTATTTAGCATCAGTCTCTTACATGCTTTTGCTGCAAGGCAGGAGGACAATAAAAATTTAAATGTTTTCCTACTAAGTAGTGGAACTGAAGTAATTGTAGAGAGAAAATGCACGGCTGAACAGTAGGAAGTCTGGATTTACCAGTTCTGTGCTTTTTATCAGCTCACTGAAGCAAGTCTATTTCTTGAAACAAATTATTTGAGAATGTTCTGTAAGAGAAACCTGACTTTAAAATGCTTGCAACTCTTCTCATTCCGTAAGGTTTTCTGTATTCTGAAACATTGCTAATAAGCAATTCTGGGTCACAGCACTTGCTTTTCTCCTTAATGAGCAGTTTGGGTTTACTGACCAAGCACTCCATGCATTATGCTGGAGTGATGTTGTCAAATTCCATAATAATTGAACGCTTTGAAAAAACGTCTGTATCTTACCCATCTCTATTTTCTGAACAGTATGTAATTGGAAGATGTGATTATGGCCAAAAACTTCTTTGCCATATGTTGCCATGATGTTTAGTTGATGAATAAGGAACCTGGAAGCATTTTAATATACACATTTTCTTATAAAATATGAATCATTTTACTGTTTTTTTCACACTTCAATGTGGTGAAATTCTCTGCTAACATTCAAGATGCATGGGAGTTCTATAAGTTGATATAAAAATTTGTATTCCTTTTCCTTCTTTAAACTTTCATTTTGAGATTAGGATATTGAATTTTATTTTCCATGCTGATTTCCGCATATTTTTTATTGTTGTTGTTTTGTGCAAGGACTCAGAGAAGGCCTTTGAGCTTTACAAATTAACTCAGAGGTAAGTCTTGGAGACTTATGTCCAGATCTGATTATACAGGGTTTGTATTCACTCACAGCAGGTCAGTTCATTGTACATTCACCAGAACTGTGCTGGATGTAAAGTGTGGGCTATTTAAGCACTGAAAGTTCACGTGCCATTCAGCTGGAACCTAACACAAATATATCAGGTTATTCTGTTGCTCTTTCTTCAGTCCTCTGCATAACTTTTCCCATTTGTTTCATACCTCAAAGCGAAGTGTAGTGCTGGGACGTGTCATACAATCCATGTCTCAGAGACCTGCTGATGACCATGCTCACAGATGACCGTGCATCTCTGCCTCCAGGGTTACTAAATAGGTGAAGCAGATCTTTGAACGAATAGATATCAATGAAACGCAATCAGAGAACAAGAAATAAGCTCCTCAAGTAAGGGCTGTCACAACCCTGCAACCTTTTGTTTGAAGTGCAAGCCGTGTTTCAGCCTGGCTGCCCTCATAAATCTGGAGAATGTCCATTTGAAAAGAAGACTGATAATCTGATAACCAACATGAACTAACTATCTCTCATATATTTTCACAAAGAGATTGAGGAGTGAGCAGACAGGTAGCACAACTCAACTTGTGAGTGCACTGCTAAAAAAATGTACGAATAGCGTGGTCTCTGTTGTAGTGAAGTCTTCTGCAGGGAGAATGTTGCACACTGGAATTATTCCAGGAAAGGACTAGCTCACATGCAGTACACCTGGCTTTATAGCTGTTTTTCTGCTTGATTTTACCATTTTTCTGTTTGTTCCAAGTAATTCTTAGGCAAATATTCTTGCATATCTAAAGTATGGCTCCAGTTAGATGTTAGTTACACCTAAGATTCAGCTGTTGTGTAGAACTGTGTTTAGAAACAAAAACAAACCATTTCATTACCTTTTTCTCTGGTATGTTTATATATATTTGTCTATATGCAAGTTCACAATGATGAGATGTTACAGTAACACTTTGCTTTGAAGCAGGGCCAAGTCCTGCAGGCGGAATACTGGTTGTCCCTTCAAAATTCACAAATCACGTATGTAACAGTCAGAAAAAAAATAACTCCATTTCCTTGCTTGCAGTAAAACACATGTGATATGGGAACTTAGAAATCCCATTGATTGGTTTTCTGCATCAGAGGAGTTTAACATTGGCAGCCACAACCTTGAGACTGAGCACATCAAGGGCAAGTCTCTGGACTCTAAGAACTGTGCCACCGTGCCCAGGTACCACTTGCTTCAGGTACTGTGGTGTCTGTTTGGACTTTTCCATTTCTTTGAGGAAAAGCCAGTATGATTCTGTTCCTTTTCAAAGACTTTTACAGTAAACACATCATTCTGGTTTTGAAAACACCTGAGTTCACTGGAAACAACAGCAAATGAGAGATGGTTAAAACCGTGAAGGTCTTGAGAAGATGTTTTTTAAAGCAAATGTTTTCAGGAAGTTTATAAATACATTCTCAGCATGGCAGGGTCAAGTCAGCCTCAGATGGAGGGCAGGAGGCAGCTGACAGAAAGAAGCTTTAATGTTCTCTCAAAGCAGTGATATGTGTGAGTCTAGGAAGAATCTTGAGAATGTACATAAGGACATAAGGTAAGAAGAGGTTTAGACCTGTAACCAGAAGTATACTCTGATGGCTGATTTGTACTATTTCAAGAAAACAAGATCTTTTAGTTCTTTTGTTTGTTTGTTTTTTTCCTACTTTGGCATAAGGATGACCTGCCTGGTGTGTAGACAGTGGAATAAGTTTTCAACTAGTGTTTTTTTCTGCCTTTCTTAACTTGTTGTATCATTTCCGTATATGAAGTGTGTGTTATGTAGATATAAATATTCTTAGTGAATATAATTATTTATATAAAAGAAAGAAGCCAGTTTCCCAGAATAGGTGATGTGCCAGTTGCAGATGGACCCTGTGTTCATTTGAGTAGTGCCTGAAGACAAGAGAGTTGATGCTCTCTGTCTGTCGTTCTCACCTTTGTGAGGGTTGGGGTGACAATACCATGTTCAGTCAGGCTGGTAGGGATACAACAGATGTCTCTGCATATGCAAAAAGAAGTAACAGAAACCAGTAAATATCTTTTGGATATGACTTCTGCCGTATGCAAACGTACTTTACTACTTCCCTACCTTTCCCTCTCCCCAGATAAAACCATTTAATTTAACCACTGTCTGTCTGATGCTCTCCTTTGTCTTATGCTACTTCCCTCTTCTCCATCTCCATGTCTCTCTTTTCCTTCAAATTACTTTTCCACGACATGCAAGGCTTCTCACAGTCCATCTCTTTCTGTTTTGCTTACTAACATTTGCTTTAGGATGCCTTTTCTTTTTTTCCCCTCTCCTTTTTAAGAAGTTTTTCCCAAACTTTAATTTAAAATTTTTTTATTTTGTGTGGTTAACAAACTCGCAGTTATCGAAGTAACTAGATTTGTTCCTATAGCAAGAACAGAATAATACTGAACTTTAATTTTTTTTATTTACTTAACATGAAAAGCTTTAATTTTCCTATGCATCAAATATTATTTAAGTGGTCTTTTTCCTCAGTTTACATTTTTTTTCTCGATCCTTTACATACTCTTTCAAAGTTGGACAATGGAATTCTGGACTTACTGATAGCAGTAAGTAAACTGCTATTTACTGAATATCCTTCTTTGTATGACCTCAATCCTGCTCCAGTCTGGTCCTAGATCCACTTTTCAGGCCATTTAACCTGTTAGTTGTGGTACCAGTCAATACCCAGAAACGCACCACATTTAGCTAAACTTCTCTGACTGCATCTTCTGTTCAAGAAAGTTTCTTGACATAGGTTTTGTATGGTTTTGTTGAATTTTGGTTTTGTTGGTTTTATTCTTTTTTAACCTTTGCAATGTGTTGTGTAATATTTTTGTTCTTTAATATTTTAGTGAGCTCTTGGAAGTGGTTACCTAAATAATGTATACTGTGCATGTACACAGAGCCCAGTGGAAATACCACGGTATCAAAGTCAGTCTCTTGTTTTTACCAAGTTACAGCTAATAGGAAACAGCAAAATGGGAACCGTTTCAGCGTAAAAGCACCACAAATAGTTTAATTGCTACTTTTATTTTTTTTTTTTAAATGCTCAATGAGGGCATGGAGTAAATTTTGAATCTGAAATATTGTATTCTACACTAGGAGAGGGGTGCTGAAATGTAAACTTTCAGGACTGAAAGTTTCTAAGAATAAACAAAATAACTATCAAGGTCCCTTCTAGTTTAGGTAACTTCTCATGGTACTCTTTTTTTCTTGTGTGAATTGCAGAAAGTCTCGAGCTCTGCTCAGTAAAGCATTCAAGGGAAAACATTCATCTGCCCTTAGGAACTGAACACCATTGTTAGTGATACTACTACTATTTCATTAAATAGTCGTTTATTTTATTTATCTGGAATTATTTATTCCAGATAATTTTTTTTTTCCTCTGGAAATCACAGAATATGCTGAGTTGAAAGAGATCCACGAGGCTCATTAAGTCCAGCTCTTAGCCCTGCATTACAAGCATGTTGGCATGACCATCACACACACTGCTGCTGTTGAAAAATAAAGTAAATCATAGCAAAATTGCTCTTTTCTTGTTACTTGGTTTGTGTTTTTTTCTATACTTGAACTGAAAAAAGAGAGTTGTAGGTTTGAAATATGAGAACAGAACAATGCCATTTAGTGTGGTTGGAATTTTTGTTGGGGCAAGTGGGAAATTATCTCCTTTAAGACCTTGGAACTCTTTTATCGATGTTATAAAATTGTATGGTACAAAAACTCCTAACATTTAAAAATCAGTAGGAAGGCAGACCAAACTTGATAGGAAGTGGGAATGGGAAGGAAACAAGTGAAACATTCCAATGGAGTTCCTCAGGATTTCATTCCGTAGCTGGTCTGATTCTCCTTTATGCAGGAGTTACAATAGAATTTTTTGCCTAAATTGATTTTGTTCGTCTTTTCTGACCCAGTATGTCACTGAATACAAGTGCTAGAGGATTAAAAGAAAATATGAATGTCTTCGAGTCATCTAGCCCAAGTGTTTCGGGAGGAGCACGTTTGGAATTTCACTTTATTTTAATTTTGCATGGATTACATGACTAAATGAATGCTGGCAATGAAGCTCATTCTCTCATCATTTTGAGGCAGTATAGTGTTTCTTATTTGGTTTTGGTAGTAATGAATGTTAAGAAGATTTGGTACAAATGTGAGTAAATACAGAGTATCAGAATCACTTAAAATCCAAGAGCTTCACAGCTAGGGAAAATGAGGATCCATTGTTTGAAGTGTTTATTTTTTGAAATAACAATAAATATCACATGCTATCTAAATCTGACTTATGTTGGTTCTATTTATAATCTGCAGATTGTTGCGCTGTCATCATTGTTCACAAAGGCAATGACGTTAAATTCATACTTGAGTGTCATACTTAATTAAGAATTAAGTGTCATACTTAATTCAAAATACAAACAATCCAAAATAGCAGGCATCTCTTGACACTGCCTGCTCCATCTTTTAAATATCCCTTCAGTTCTGCTTAGCCTAAATCTTTGAGAAGGAGTTGCTAGTAAAGATGTCTAAAGAAGAGAGATCAAGAAAACTTGAGTGACCTGTGGGGCACAGCCTCAAAGCAATCAGCAGCAGTGTAACTTCTTTGTGGTGTAAATGCATTTCTAGCCTAATAAACAGGCATGATAGAAATTTTCATTATGGTAATAGGTAATCAATTTATTTGTTGTAATTGTGATCTTGAAATCTTTTACATGGAAAGGTTGTCCAGTATGTGCAATATGCAGGAAACAGCAGACTTGTATTAACTGCTAGATAAAATTAGTATGCATTACACTTCAAGGATTTGTCTTTGTTTTGTTTCTCTAATCAAAATTTCCTAATTTTCAGCTTTGTTCTCTACCCCCTCCCCCTGTTAGTTCCATTGTCCTGATTTGCATCATTTGTGGCAGCTGGCTTCTTGTCAATCCGTGGTTTGAACCTTTACATCAAACAGTAAGTTAATTAGAGGAAAAGAAATCCCAATAGTACTTCTGTGCTTAGAGACTTTCACAAGAATGGAAGTGGAATGTGGGGAAGGACACAGAGCATGTTTCGAAGGTACCACCATTAGTTACCTCCAGAAGTAAGTCCTGGTCTCTTACCTGTGCCTTCCCTTCCCTCGTCCCTCCTGGAATTTGTTATAAACTTAAACTAGGAAAAAAATAACAAACAAAAAAAAAGAGGCATCAGATGTGGGGTTTTTTTAAAGGATGCATAGCCTTAATGCATCTCAAGTGCAGAATCATCTTGGGAGTTTATTGATAGGCCTGCTACATCCTACATGTTAGTTCCTTTTCCCTATACCACAGTTAAAAACATAACCAAGATAGCCTACTTGATTTCATTCACTTATAATTTCTGGACTTCTGTTTTTCTTTCTATAAAGAGAAATCAAACGACCCTCTTAAAATCAAGCAGCTTATGCAAAAGTCTCATGAGTATATGGTGCAGAAGTTGCCCATAGAAACAGTGTCAAAGTGTGTGCTGTGTTTAGACCCTCAACACGCTTTTCTGACCACAGCAAGTATTTTAGTCTTCTGTCAAGTTGGTGCCCTGTGCTAAACTCCCTTTTTTTCTTCATAGCCTTTAGTAATAGTTAGGAAATTGAGACTGCTTTTTTTGTATTTTTCTGCACTTGTATTGTTTTTGTTTTTAAAAAAAAAAACAAGGCAACAAAACACAGTATTGGAACAACACTAGTTACTGTGGTGGGGCAATGGGCAAAGCCAGTGGAGGAAGTATGCTCTACTTACAGTGAAATAATCTATGGAAATGATGAGCTAGTTTAGTCTAATTTATTTGTTATCTTCTGTTGCTTATTTCTCCCATTTTTGTTTTGTTTTGTTTTTGTGAACAAATAGGTATGCTTTCCTTGGCTGTTTTTTCAAGATATGTATCAGCTCTGACTTTCTGATGTTTTTTCCTGTCTTTACCTGAGCTGTCTCATGTAGTCTATCTTTTCAATAGTGTGCAGATCACAAAAGAAGGTAATACCTTGCCCAGCTCTTCAGAGAATATTGGATTTGGTTAGATACAGTGTCTGTTTTGTAGCAATATCTTTCCTCATTTTCCAAACCATATTGTTAGCACAGTTTAAGAGCTCAGTCCACCATTATTCCAAGGTCATTTTGAAAGCCCTGCTGTGGTTCTGATTCTTTTATATTTGTCTCCAGTTTTGAGCTGAATATGAAATTTAGTGGTTTAGCTTTTGAATGGGAAATTTAATTTACAACTTGTCAGCTCGTTTACAAAGCGGATACCACTCTGAAGGATTTTCCTAAATATATATATATGAGGCTTTTCTCTTTTGTTCTCTGGTCATTTCTTTGTTCCTATGAAGCATGGAATTACACAAAAATCACTTCAGAAGTATAAGTCCATAGTTGTCACTGCTCCAGGCCTTCTAGGCAGTGCAGGCTGGCTGAGACAGCAGAAGCATTGGGGCTGCACATGCAGGGTATCCATCCAGGAACCACTTGCCTTCCCCCGGCATCTCTGCCCTTTGTCGGTCCACAAACCTCCAGTTCATTGATAAAACTTGAGGAACAGCTTGTAGAAATGTTTTTCCTTACATGTTTCCTTACATGTTATTGTCTCTGTTTTATGGTGAGGAGGTGTTGTGTAATCTCCAAAATGGTTTTCGTGAACCAACTGTTCATAGGTTTTGAAATGAGGGTTTAACTTTCAAAGTACTCGACGTATTTTGATCCTGTGGAAAATGAATCGCCCAAAATGACTGAGAGTCTGCTAGGCAGCGGGTTACAGCATGAGTGAGGATCATCAAATCCATTTGAATTTATCTCAAATTTAATAAGGACCAAGAAAAGTTTGGATACATGAAAATCACTCAAATGCTGAGTCCCAAATGAGGTCTTGCTGTGAATCCTTCGCTTTGACAGCTGAGATTTGCTTTGGAGGTTCTATGTAAGAAAAGCTCATCTTTTTCTTGATTAAATGACAATCTTTTTCCTTCTTTTTTAAAGGAGTGTAATCCAAGCCTGAATGAACCTTTGTCTTCAAGTGAAGTCTGCTCAGTAGTGTGGGCAAGATAATCAGGATGAGACTTATGAAGCATAGTGCTGTAAAAAGCCAAATTGAAATATAATGGCATTTACACATGTGCAAAGGGACCTTAACTGATAGGCACACAGAGGGACACAGCACTCAAACATCCCTCATCACAGCCTGAAATGTGTCTCTGGTGCTCATGACAGTGTGTTATGTTTGGAAAAGGAGCTGCCCTTGTAAGGTTGCTGAATTGACACATACTGTTGGTTCCCCAAATTGTCACACCCCTTAAGTCACTGGTTTTCAGTATCAAATACTAAATGCATCATCGTGAAGCATTGTGCTTTACTGTCTGCTACCTAGGCTGCTGGAATGTCTTTTTGAATTTTTCTAGAAAGCCAGGAACTGAGATTCAAGTCATCTTTTTTTTAATAGTTACTTTTTATATCACTGGAAAATATAATGAAAGTATTCATTGCCAAGATAAAAAGTCCTGAAAAGATGGTCAAAGTGCATGCAACTGGTCTTTGATTGTTTGGAGTTCAATGGATAAAATGAGAGGTTTCTCTCTCTGTGGTTATGTGAATGGCAGCTCTGATTTCACAGAATCACGGAATGGGTCAGGTTGGAAAGGACCTCAGTGGGTCATCTGATCTAACCTCCCTGCTCAAGCAGGGTCATCCCAGAGCACATTGCACAGGTTTGCCTCCAGATGATTCCTGAATGTCTCCAGAAAGGAGGCTCCACACCCTCTCTGGGCAGTCTGTTCCAATGAGTGGTCACTTGCACAGTCAAGAAGCTCTTCCTCATGTTCAGATGAAACTTCCTGTGCATCATTTTTTTTGCTATTATCTCTCATTCTATTCCTTAGTGCCACCAAACAGAGCCTGATCCATCCTCTTGCCACTCTCCCTTTGGATGCTGATGGGCATTGATGAGGTCCCTTCTCAGTCATCTCTTCCTGAGGCTGAACAGGCCCAGCTCCCTCGACCTTTCCTCGTGAGAGAGATGCTCCAGTCCCTTAATCATCTCTGTTGCCCTTCACTGGACCTGCTCCAGGAGCTCCATGTCTTTCTTGTACTCAGGAGCCCAGAACTGGACTCTAAACCAACAGATTTTTACTATTAAAGTGATGGGTTTAGGTTTCATAGTGACTGTAAAACTTGTATCCCAGATGATTGAATTTGTCTTGCCGCTGTTGAGGGATGGGAATGGGAAATTTTTAAGCATGGCATGATAACATGGAATTCATAGTTTATTCATTACTTTTTTTCTTCCCCTGGAGTCCATGGATATTTTGCTCTGGCTAAAACAAATCTGCTAACAAATGTGGAAGTTCTGAGAGACTTATTAATAATAAAATTATTGGTTTATATAAAGAAACATACTGTTTGGAATTTCTAACTTGTAGAAAGTTATACATTAATATATTTTACTTCTGCAGGTTTAGTGTATTTTTAGTGTGTAATTTCACAGATCCTTAATATTTTTAAACACAGGTAACGAATTTGGACATCCAGAATGGCTTGACTTCCCCAGAATAGGGAATAATGAGAGCTACCACTATGCCAGGAGACAGTTTAATCTTACTGAGGATAATCTTCTTCGCTATAAATTCCTAAATGCCTTTGATAGAGATATGAATAGATTGGAGGAAAGATTTGGCTGGCTTGCATCTCCCCAGGTAAGCTGTATAGACTAAATGATAAGTTCTAGTCACCATTTGGGTACATGTTCAGAATAACAGCAATACCAAATTTGCATGCAGAAATTTTAAACAGCACTTTATTATGCGTTGCTTAAGGCCTCACCATATATTTCAAGTTGTCAAAACGTGGCACTGAAATATCTTCCACAGATAATAGAAATCTGAAACAGTCTCCTCTTAGCTTCATAGCAAGGTCTTTTCCTATTATTTTTCCTATTATTCTTTAGTAATTGTGGATTGGATAAAGCAAACAATGAAATTGTCCATAATCCAATCCAAGTGTTGCTTTGGGAAAGTGTAAGTTGTTCTGACAATATACTTTATAAAAATAATTACTCTGGTTCTGAGAAAAAACTTTTAGTAATAGTTTCCTACTCTTCAACCTGCCTTTTTTGTATTTGCATTTTTTATTTAAGTATCCACTGTAACTTTTATGAAAGAAACTCAATTATTATCATTTCTCAGTGTTTAATTATTTCATATTAGACATAATCCACTTTAGATAATTTTTTTAAAATTGATATCTAGTTATTTAATAATGGCTTTAGCAAATAGAACAAAGATGATATGTGCAGCAGTTTGATGTGGCTTAGCAATGCTATTTCTGACAGAGATTTCTAAAAAAAACAAACAAAAAACTATCATTTTCTGAGTTAATAACAATAAGTGGGATGCAGATCCCCATAACAAGTAGGTTGAAGATTTCATTTGATAAAAGGAATCCATTTTTTTACTGAAGGCAAGTGTGATAAAAAGACCATGTTATGAACCTTTGAGCAAGAATTTATCAAGTGTTCTATGCCAGCCAGGTATCTACCTCTTTGATTTTTTTATTACCTTATAAAAATTGTCAACTACACTTCAGTAATCAAAAACTTTGTACTACATTGCATAGGTAAAAAATTTTGGTTTGCACGTTAACATCCGTATCTTTGTTGCTTGAATCTTTAAGTGCATTATTGAAATGAAACATAGAAAGAGTGGGAGACTTCTTGGTTTTGTTAATTCTGTTAGAAATTAAATATTTTAAAGGGTTTTTTTTGTTTGTTTTGTCGTTTTATTTTTTTTTTCCTTTCTTTCCCAGGCCTATGTGAGTGAAAAGCATGAAGGCAATAAGGTCATAGCGTTTGAGAGAGCAGGGCTTGTTTTTATTTTTAACTTCCATCCATATCAAAGTTACGTGGACTACAGAGTGGGTATTGAAACTCCAGGAAAATATCCTTTTCTTTACCATTTTACTTGTGCAGAAAAGTTTTAGAAGTTGAAAGCTGGTTTTATTTCTGTTTTCTAATGCGAATGCAAACTGTAGTGAAAAGTTAAGAAATTAGTTGTCAGTATAATCTTGCTTTAATTGTTTACAGCAAAAAAGTAATTTAGAAATTCATCTTTTTTTCATAAGAGTTAATTTTGAAGATAGCATGAGTAAAAAATTGCAGTTTAAAGACTTGTGATTCCTTGCTTCTTGGAACTGTGTTGAGGCATGAAAAAGCAAGTAAACTTAAATGAAGTACAGAGAGTGACCACAGTTAGGTGATGCTGTGCACGCAGTCACACAGGAAAATGCATCAGTGTAAACCTTCATCAGGAAGGTTGCACAGTTTCTGTTTTAAGACTGGGTGGACTGAAAATGTGCTCTTAGATCAGCTAAGTAGTAAATGATTACTCTTGAGTAATTGGCTGTTTTTGCATTTGTGTCCAAATTCTTAGCATTGAGGGAGATTCAGAAAACTAATACCGACTTGCTGGAAGAATTTTATTTCACAGAATTACAGAATATGCCGAGTTGGAAGAGACCCACAAGGATCATCGAGTCCAGCTCCTGTCATATACTGGTAAAGCAAGAAAAAAAGTCATGGGGAAGAGTGGTGACTTTTTTTACACATTGCCATTTTTGCATAGTGTAACATACCAAAGCATTTTAATCTTAGAGAGAATGAACTCCAGAGTGCCCTGAATTTAGGGTGCTTAAGAACATTCAGGCAGTGATCTTTCCTCTCTAATGACCAGTGACAGGACCCGGGGGAATACTGTGAAGGTGTGTAAGGAGAGGCTTGGTTAGATATTAGGAAAAGGTTAGGAAAAAGCTGGACACTGGAACAGACTCCCCGGGGAAGTGGTCACAGCACCAAGCCTGGCAGAGTTGAAGCATTTGGACAATACTTTCAGGCACACAGTGTGATTCTTGGGATGTCCTATGCCAGGCCAGAAGTTGGACTTGGATCCTTGTGGGTCTCTTCCAACTCAGCGTATTCTATGATTCCATAATTTGAAGTCAGAGTTGTCCATAAGCAAATAGCCAGGCGAGACTTGGGGGTACCACAAACACTGTCATCAAAATGCAGCAAAAAGGAAAAAAAACCACCACACATTAATTCAGGCTCTCTGACATTTACAACATGCACCTAGAGCTCCTAATGAGCACGTAAGGTCACTTAAATGAGTCACTGGCGTGCAGTTGCTGAAGGCAAAGATGCTGCTTCACAGGCTGCTTTGAAGTGCAGTTGTGTAACTGTCCCTGCCTGTTAGAATTCAGGGGGTATCTGGCACGTTGAGACAAAAAAACCTCTTAATTTAGGATCAGTCAAATGCTAAATTCTATCAAGGTAGTTGATACCTAAGGTTAATAGGTGTGGATAAGAAATACAGCATACTAATGTGGGAATGAATCTTTGATCTGCATGGGAAAAGACACAGGTTTCCAGCACTGTGAGTCAGTGTAACTAATATTAGAGTGGCATCTTCTGTTGCCCAGTTTCTGTGTCGTTATGTGAAGGCAAAAGGAAAACGTTTCTGTGCTTGTGCTGGAATTTTCCTTCATAAATTATGCTCTTTCAGAAGCCTTTTCATGAGAAACAGGCAGCTTGAACTAACAAATTATTTCAACCTAATTTGCTTCAGTTTAGAGGTAGATGACTAATCAACATCTAGGTCAGCTGTCTCTAGTTCTCTGATTGTAGATAAAACTTTGAATGTTAAAAGGAAAACCATTCATAAGTTTCCAGTTTTATGTTTTTAATACTGACTAGGGCCTTTCTGTGGGGTAGTGGTTGGGTTCCAAGACCAGTCTGCAGTAAAAATTCAATACGGATACTTTCTTTCCTCTGTTCAAAAGGAACGTGGCTGAAAGGATGGAGAAAGAACAGGAAAGAGGCTTAAAGTCTTCAGAAATTACTCCTTTTCCTTCCTTAAGATTCCCACACTGGTTTTTGTTGAATAATTTTTGTGCTCTGCTGGATGTCTATATGTATATATCTCCCCCCTTTTTAAGCAAGGTTTGTTATCTTGGCACAAAAATAAACCTGCATTTCATGTTTGATTACCAACCAATATGGATTTACATCTCTCTAAATTTGCATTTGTTTTAAGCAAAAGACATCCATAGTTTGTTGAAGAAAAAAACTACAGTACCCCCTTTCTCCTCAGTACATGTTCATGAGTTGAGTGCTAAATAACTTCCTCTGTCTTCTAAATGTTCTGAGCTGAATTTCATCAGGACAAGATGTTTAATTTCACTACAAAATTCAGCCAAATACTCTCAAATGCTTTCTGTCAATTAGTCTTCTCCAAAATTAGCAGTGTGGAGAGGAGAAACAGAGGTGCCCTTTGTCTTAAAATAATTTATGCTGGGTTTTTTTTCAGTGAAATTTAAGAATTATTAAAAACAAAATGGCCTAACCCCTTTGGACTCTTTACAGTCCTACTTGAAAGTGCCTTTTCCTTCATTTTCCCTGTGTTTATGGGGCATTTAATGACCAAGTTCTTACTTTCCTTAATGTGTCTTAATGCATACATTTTGTCCTTTTAGCTTCTGTATTAAATGTTTCAGCACAGTTTTTTATCTTTTTTGGTCTGTACTTTTATCTTCATCCCATCTCTGTTGCCAGAACCATGTCCTTTGCTTTTAGCCAAGCAATGGTAGCAAGATGAAATCTTAATTAGGTAATCTTTTGTATATTGAAGTGCAGTGAGAAAATGAGGGCTGGTTTACATATGAATTGAAAAGAAAATAAATATTTACATACACAGCCATGCTCTAGTTGCATGTCTGGAAAGCACCAGAAAGACAGAAATATGGATGCTTATTTAGGCAACACATGTCATTGTACAATATACAACAGTTCCTAATCCTGATTTTTAAAACAGATTATGAAAGGATGGACATGTAACAATCAAGATCACCTGTAATCTTTTTTTAATATCTTCCTGAGTCCTGCTCAGTTGTGTCCAGGCTTTCTAAGTTGATGGATAATCTCTGTAATAGGGCAATTGAATGTAACACAGAGGACCCAATCTATTTAATATTATTTGAATGTATTTAATTTGTGATAGATGTTTGGGTAAGCCAAACCAGACTGCAGAGAAAAGAGGAGTTTCTCTATAAACAGTCAATAAACGTTACATCATTTTACAGCCGGTCAGTAGAAATTCTTACCTCCTTTTCTGCAAAGCTTTAAACGAATCTGGACCATCACCCCCTCAAACAGCACTTGGATTGTTTTATAAATATAAGGATTGAGGAACAAAATCCAAATTATCCTATTTTGTGATTTGCATTTACCTTGCAAATACGTTATTAAACATGCATAAAATTACATTAAAATATTTGTTTCAAAATATTGTAAAAGCATAGTAATTCAATAAGTAATGTAGTAGATAATGTGTCAGCTTTTTTATTTGCAGCTCTATCTATACAAGAGTATGGATAATATTGGGCAATAAATTTAGTTGGAGCACCAAACTGAACACAAATCGGGCTTTTTTTTTTTTTCCAGTGAGAGTACAGGTTAGTATTTCCAACAGTCTGTCACCAAAACAAGAGAGCTCACTGCAGAAGGAAACACTTTTATTATGTGCTTAATTAAAATGCACAACTATTGTTTAATGTTTTAGTGAAAGTAGTCTTCAGAAAACCAGATGCTTGTAAAATTCTGAAATGTGAAAAGCTACTTTTTTGTGAGGTTTTAAGTTGGAATACAAATGGGCATGTTTACCAAACTAGTTAATTCTTTTTCCAGCAAAATACCTAATTTGTGAAGATCTTAAAATTCTTTTTTGATCCCCTGGTTAACAGTATATGCATGAAATATGCTATACATGTGTGAAGACCCAGTGATATTAACTTTAGTGTTGCTCTCTAGCAATCCAGGCACAACTTTATAAATTGTTTTTAAAATACTGTAGCCATAACAATGGCATTTGCTGTAACTAGTTTTAAGGGAATCATTAAACATGTCAGGGCTTTCTGCAACATTGATAAATTATTAAGTTTAATGTACAGTGTCAATCACAAGCAAGGAGTGAAATGCTTGACAGAGATATTCTCTTGCCATGTTAATAAAATGTACAGAATATCATTTTATATATATAGGAATAATAGCAGACATTGCTGATGCTGAAAGGACACTGCACAGAGTGACTAGAAGTTGTAGCTTGTGGTTTTGTGTGTTGGACAGTACAACGAAATGAATGGTAATTTGAATGTGTTTATAAAATAAAGGAGGGGAAAGGTATGTATATAGTGCATCTGAAAAAGCCATTGAGGACTAAAGTTGGCAAAGTATAATTTTCCTAACTTATGTGTTGTTTTTCTTTAAAAAAATGGTAACAATCATGAAGATTTTGCCAGAGAATGTGGTGATCTTTGGGCACCTGCTCCGTAGAAATCAGAAACTAACTTAGCAGTTTTGGACCATTCTCTCATTGTGCTGCAAATACTTGTGGGGAAGGGATTAGTTACCATTAGTGATTTGGTAGCTAATTGACAGCTTTGCTGTTTTCCCTCCTGTGCCTCTATTTTTCTTTGTTGCCTTTGTCAGCAAAACCTGTGCAATCTTTTATACTCAAGTGTCTCAGAGTAAATTTGCAGTTACTTTTGTGTTATGTCATGCTTCAGTCTCCCTTGTCACTGGAGATTTCAGTCAGTAAGGTTGGTGGCTGGGAAATTTCCCAGCTCAGCTGAGAGTGAGTTGTGTAAAAAGACTGAAAAACAATTCTGTTAATATCACATTTTTGAGCAGACCTATTTTCAAACAGGTTGAGCAAACGCAGAAGGGCAAGAGCAGTTTAAGAACCACTGACTTTGAAGGACTGTTCTTTCCCTCATCCCTAATCCTATTAAATACAAACTGTAGGAAAATAAGATTCTTCCATGGCTTAGAATTGAGGAAGCAGATTGTGGATTTTGGAGCACTGTTATTTCCCTCTCTTTTTTGGGTGGTGGGGAGTAGAGATTGCTTTCTGTTGTAACTTCAGGAGGGAAAAGGATGCTTTAATTATGCCCAATCAAGAAACTAAAAGGCACCGAAATAATCATAAAATTAAAATATTCTATTTGTTGTTGCCCTAAATAAGAAGAAATTGACTTCTGAATGAGTTATTTATATGAGACTCTTTGTCTCCCTTTTATTCCCTTACGCTTTCTGATTTTATTCTTTCAACTTTATATTTTATTATTTGCTAAGTCTGTTTGAATCCTTTTAAGTATCTGTACAGATATTTCAACTCATTGTTACACTTCATTCACACCATTTTAACAACTGCAGTCAGAATGTTTATCTCTTAAAAAGTCTTCTATTAAATATATTTTCTTTTTGTTCCTCTGTGCTATAAGAATTCAAACTCTTTTCCAGAAAACTCTCAAAGGAATTATGGGGTTTTCTTATTTAAAATTATGTTTTTCTCATTAACACTTGATCAGATTCTGACAGACCATAAAACGTTGCTGGATACGGTCACGATTATGTTGCTTCTTAAATGCAACTCAAATGCATCATTTTGTTTAATGGAACATTTTTTGTCTGGTTCTTCACCTGAAATGCTGGGCATAACTGCTGTAATGCTATAAACTTACATGGCAGGTTGCAGAAGAGACTGGAAGGTACTTTCTTTAATGTGAGTTACTATGCTAAAATTAAATTTTCAGGACAAAATGTGATACAACTTCTATATGTTCTTCGGTTTTCCACTCTTTTCTTAAATTTTATTATTGTTTGTGCTTTATATTGAGTATATTAGTTATATTAGTTACTGCAGTTCTTCTAGATTTTTTGCTTTGATTCCTTTCCCAATTTAAAGTAACTTGGCATAGTTCCTTAACATTTCTTTTTAAGTATAAAATCCTTCTGGATTCTGATGCTGGAGAATATGGAGGGCATCAAAGGCTGGACCACAATACAGAGTATTTCTCTGAAGAATATGCTCACAATTTTCGACCTCATTCAATTATGGTAAGCAAGATTTATTTTTTTTTTTTAATTCTACTTTCATCTGTGTAAGTTTGGCTTTTTTGTTTGTTTGTTTTTCACAAATATGAAGTCTATTCTAGTATTTTGGGGGGGTTGTAGTTTTAATTTATTTTCTGAAATCAGCCTTTGTGTAAATACAATAGAGATGACAATGTTATGGTTTGATTATAACTAATACTGTTAACTGATTTTTCTTTTTCAACGCTACTTTTAAATTTCTGTGCACTCTTTTAGTGTCTGGCACACAGTGCTCCTTGCCAACATGCATGAAAGCCTTCTCATATGCTTTTGAGTTGCCATTTTTATTATTATAATTTGCTTTATTTTCATACCTAAGAAACTCTATCTTCATGCTTGCTTTTGATTTAAAGCTCTGTAGAAACTGAATCTTGCTTGGCTTTCTTAAAGTCACGTTCTTAACTCCACAAATACAAGTTTGAGCAAATCATGCATTTCTCCTCCTCAGTTTACAGAAAAACCTTGCAAAATGGAACAGGATTTCTTGGTTCACATCAAGAATTGTAAGACTTTCCAGTCCTAAAGTGATATGAATAATGGATAAAGGCTTTCCTACAAATCACTTGAGATAGAGTGGGAAGCACATCCTTGCATACAATTTCTGTCAGCTGAGATGATCACTAATAGAACTCTACCTTTCTTAACTACTCTTGAAATCAATCACCACAATTAACAATTTTAAAATGTCTGTTTTCCTAGTCTTTATATGTGTATACATATATGCACGTATGTCCCACTCCTTGTAAGTTTTCACATATGTTGTATATTCACATGCACAAGAAAATAAGATGCAAAAAGGCTGTGAATTAAAGCAAGAGATCAGTGAAAAAATTCTGAAAATGCTTCTATCACTGAGAAGATTTTTTATATCTAAAACATGTATATGGGTGAAGGGGTGTGTGTCTCTATGCATAGGTATATTGATGCATATAAACACCTATAAATAACTTACACTTGTAATCTTAGCCTACAAAAATGGAGTACCTGCACTGGTTTGTGAGAGCCACTCCTCTTCCATGACAGAATGGAGACATGAATTTCTGGTGTCACTTCTTAACATTTCTCATAAGATCTAAACTCCTGAGAATTATTGTCACTTTTAATCTCTCTCTTTCTTTCGCTGCATTCAGAATATTGGCATTTCTTTCATTTTCTTGATTTAAAATAGTTTTGTTACATGAAAGAATTCTTGTGCTTTCATTGTGCTAAAGGATCTTGGGAATATTTTGGGGTGGGTTTTTTTTTTTTTAAAGTGTATGCATGTGACAGTGCCCTCAAAGTGTGGGTAAGTATCTGTGCTAATTTGCAGACAAAGAAAGGTAAGGTTATGTAGCAAATGAATGCCTCCAGAGTTCTTGCTTCATATGTCCAATTCAAACACCTTGCTTTGGTGATTGGAGAGCATCTTAATTCTCTACCACTAACTTAACTTTTGCAAGCCAATTAACTGTAATTTGGAATGTTCATTTCACATTTAGTCTATTAGATGGTGAGTGCAAGTCGTTGAAGACAGGGGAAAAAATGTGAAGATGCTGTTTGCCAGGAGCATGTGGAAGATAAGGCATGTGACAAACAGAGCAGCAAATGCACTTTTGCAGCATAAGCTGTGGCATGGCAATGGCACCTGTAGGTTAGAAAGAAACCCAGCAGTGTGGGTCAGGTAAATTCTCTCTTGTGTCCTTCAGCAATTCAATTCACAGACCACCTGCAGCGACCCCCCCAGAGGATGGCACTACTTAAAGGTAAAATGCTCACAAAAGGACACAGAGTAAAAGTAAACAAGTTGGAAAAATCTGGAAAGCTTGACTAAATTCAGCAGGATAGATATTCAACTGAGAAAGGGCAAAGGTTACAGTAAATGCCTCCAGCAGCTGTTTTGCAGTAAAACAGCGATGTTTTATTTTAAATAGGAATTTGCATTCAAGTTCATGGGTAATTTGTCCTGGTTTCTAAAATCCAAGTAGAAGTCTTCCCTTCCAATTTCTTTTCAAAAAGCATATGATGCCACCCCAATAAACTCATAGAAGTTCTTTTCCTGCTGTTTAACAATTATTTTATTCCCCTTACACAAAACATGGGACTTTAGTTTATTGCTTCAAAAATTTTAGTTCTTCCGCTACCACAAACTTCAAAGAAGTAATTTTTTAATGACAGATACACCTCCCTTAAGGTGTGTAAGTAAACATTGTCAGCAAAACATGCCCAGAGGGTTGTGACAAAATGAAATCACATGCAATAATTCTGCTTCTCAAGTCAAGCTTAAATAGCACACAAATGTATTACGAAAATAGAAGATTAAATGTGACAGGATTCATTCTGGAAACATCACCTAATAAAAGAAATATTCAAGGTGACATAGCAAAATCAGAAAAGAGAGAGATGAAATTCTTGGTGCAAAGAACCCTGGATGAAGAGGAAGCTTTGTAAGCACTGCTAGGCCTTTCTCTGTACAATTTTCAGGCTTGTTTAGTGAAGCTCTAAAGGGCCAGATTTCAAAGTCATCAGACAAGCCTTGAAATCTGCATAGAAAAATGCACAAAAAGTTCTTTGTTATATGACTTATGTAAATAATTATTATAATTTTTTTTTCCATTTCACTGCTTGTTCTGTTCTTGGTTATTAACAAATGTATGAAATGTGCATAACTTTCCACATTATCAAACTTTCTAATGAGCTGTGAACCATTTTGTCACTGTAAGGATAGATTCTTTTTAGCACAGCTTTATTTCTGTTTACATCTCCACTGTGTTATTCTCATAATAGCTTTTTGGGGTATGTTTTAGAAAAGATGTGTGCTTTTTTCAAAGCTTCTGTTTTATCATCTCTTTGTAAGATGTAAATTGAGTGCTGCACACACATTTCAACTCCAGTCAGATCCTAGTGCCCCTTTAGGGATGAAGTAATTTGTTTAGTTACTTCGGTTTTATAGTTGGATGTGAAACTTAGATTTGGGGCAGGAAGAAGAAAAGTAATAATTTTTTATAACACATGTCATTCAAAATATTTTGTTGGTCTTTTCTAAAGTATCCAGCTTGACTGAATTTTGCTGTAAAAAAGAACTAGATATCAATGTGTGTCCTAGTAAGTTTTTTTTGTAACACACCAGAAGTTAGGATTTATGTGAAAATGGTGGGGTTTGTACTTCATGGACCAACAGACTTGAGTAATAAGCAGATTAAATGGAATATTACAGAGTATGTTGTGTCATTGGAAAAGTAGTATATGGTTTATCAAGAAATATAGTTGTTCAACTTTTAGGTTTACTTTTTCTGTCATTCATTTCAATTAGTTAAAAAACAAATAGATGTCAAAGTATTCTTTTTCTCTTGTCTCCAGTGCTGTCTTTTTTCTGATTATTTTTGGAATTCACTGATATAATCTTATCACATCAAATGAAACTGAAATTATATAGTTTATTTTAAGAATATCTTTATTACAGGGTTGGGTTTTTAACCTTGACTTTAATGTATACTATTCAAGGTCAAAGTGCAACTTCCTGCTTCCTTGAGTCTATTGACAGATTAAAGTACTCACATAGAGTGAAATGATCTAAAAGCTTTTAGTGACCTTAGCTTTGAAAACTCATTTGAATAACTTTCACGATAAGGATTTATGTATTGAATTTTAAGGGACTGATGTAATCTTTAACTGTTTTCTCCCCTGACATGCACAGATATACAGATTAAATGAAAGAATGTTTGTAGTTAGAAACTTAACTGTTCTGAGGGAATCAGTAAGACTTTATTACCAGAAAGGTCTTTTGTTATTTTTACTTCTTGATGATTAAGACTTATAGATTCACTTGCTCATCTTCATCGATCATTTGGCTTCTTAAAACCACCAGCAAATGCAATGATTCCAAAGTTACTCTGTTGGTAATTTTGGTTCATCCTATCTTATTTTCCAGTCTACTTGTTTGTCAGGGGTTTTCATTGTCTTTTTTAAAGTACCCTTTCATAAACTGGAAAAAGAGTGCAGAAGATAATAGAGGAGAAATTCTGAGATATAGCCTGTGCAGTATATGGTCTTCTTTTACATAAATGAAGCAAGACAGTCTAAGAAATTATTTTCTGCATATTCATTCTGTACAGCTGTAAAATTGAAAAAACAAATTGAAAGGCAGAACTTCACCTTATTTTAAGCATACCTCCTTTGTCATGTGCAATATCTAGCAAAATGATAACCAAAATGTCTGAGGTTTTGTATAGTAAATTATAGTCAAAAAGCAAAAGCTATCATCTATTTTATTCATTGATGGTTAATTATATTCTCAGAATAGTGTCAGTGTCTGACAATTAGTAGTGATACAGAGACATGAGATTATCTAAAGCCCTCATTTTAATTAAAAGTTTGGAATACTGTTGGCACAGACTCTTGTGACATTGCCTTCTGCATCTACCAGCTGCAATATGTGCTATCAAATATTTTTCTGCGGTGCCTGATCTAGCTCTGAGTTCTAGTAATTCTCCCATCTGTTACAAAATGACCTTGAAATTATTTTTAGGGCTTGGTGTTTTCCAGTCCTCAAAGTAGGATGAAGAGGAGTTCATTGGAGTTCCAGCCAATTTCAGTTGTGCTTGCAGCTGGTCCTGAATTAGTCTGACAGATCTGAAACTTGCAGTTGTCGTTTGCAGAACCTCTTGCTTGTAGGGTTTTAGATAGATTTGGACATTGCTGTGTCTTTTAGTCCTCTCCTAAAATATGTAAGGTGAGGTTTCTGCTTATAGTCGTTGCTGTTCACAAGTGCTCCCTACACATGGTGTTCCTGTATTCTCCTTAGCTTTTCTAATTGCTTTTTTTCCTTGAAATTATCTGGATATTCACAGGGCAAAAAGGTATGAGTAATCATTTGGCTGAAAAGCATCTTATATTTCTGGCCAGTAGTAGTACCAGGTTTTTTTCCCTGTTTTTGAATTAGCCATCCTGAATAGACTATGATCTTGATAGAACTCCGTATGTATGTTGGTGGAAAAGAGGTTGATTATAATAAACCTCTTTTTGTTTTGGTTTTTTTTTTATTTTGCCTCTGTATGTGCCTATGCTATTTTAGTGCCAGAAGCCTTCATCTTTATGGAGTTTGCTTAGTTCCAGACAGTGTAACTTCCTCATAGTTTAAATGGACATGCAGTATAAAAAGGGTCAAAGGGGATAACAAAAAACTGTTTTGTGTTTGACTTATAAACAAGATTCCTATCCTCCATCATCCTCTCTGGTAGCACATCTGCTGGTGAAGTCAACCACAGTTACTCTACTTCATTCCTGTCAAATATTCCATTGAGGAAAAAAGAATATTTCAATATTATTTGATGACTAAATGTTAACTTTGTCAAAAACTTTAAAGCTGAGTCATCATAACTCTCCCAAACAGGCCTGATGTTTTCCAGTCTCCATATTCTAGTCCCCTATCAGAAAAGGCCTTATGAGTCTTCATATGTGTGTTTTTAGATGTCTTCATGGCTTCCTAAAATAGCAGATTTTGTGTGATACCTTAGAGGACTTGAGGTAATAATTAAGCAATTGGTACAGAATGTAGAGGGATGACTCACTGAGATATCTCAAGCCCTGAATAACCTGATTTGACTTCAGAGCTCAAGGAATCTGGGCCTCCTGAGGCCCTTTCCAACGTGGGTGAGCCTGAAGGGGAGGAAAGCACTGAGAAGGATTTTCAGGATGAACAGAAAGCTTGAAACAGAAGAGAGATTGTGAGGGTGGTTTGATTGAATGATAGTCAAGACATGAGTTAGCTGAGATTACATTCTCTTTAGTACTCTGTTCTTTGGGCTTTCACTTCTGTCCGTTTTTGTCAAGTAAGCCTTGTGAAATGGTGCAGGGAGACATGAATGAGAAAAACTTTGTGATCAGAAGAAGCGGGTTAGAAGAGCAGAAATCAATAGAACTGAAGCAGGTAATTGAAAGTATATAATTCAGCAACAAAATAAACTTCTGAGACCTTCTTCCCAGGGTGTGGGAAAAGTCAAAAATTGCACATCTCTCATAATGTCTCTTGCTGATGAATACTGAGATTTCTTATAACGATTTTAATCAGGACACCTCTATATACTTTTACTAATCTATTTATAGATAGACGTATATCTCCCTCAGTCAATTACACAAATGTTCTGAGTTCTGTCTGTTCAAATAAATAATAAAGCCCAGAAGTGCATTCACTGTTGTATTTCTAGAAATACCAGTGGGCTGGGAAGGAGAAATACTACCTATATATTCGTAACAGGAATTACCAAATACTTGTGTAGTATTTTTCCTTTCTAAAAAATTTTGCACCAGTGTAATGAATGCTTAATCGTCTTATTTGTGATTATTAATCAATAATTAATATTTATTCATTGTTCATGCCTTAATTGTTGCTTTTTGTAGTAAACAGCCCTGGAGGTGGTTGCACTGATCAATGAAATAAATTTAGATTAGGAGATAGTGCCATATGTAGCTATTCTATGATTTAGCAAGGAGACCACCAAGACAAAAAAAGACACTAAAATGCATGTTGAATTTGCCTAGGTAAGAAGGAAACAGGTGATTAAAGTAATAAGCTGGCAGATACATATCTTCATGGCAAATGGAAAACATCTGTCGTTAGTCTAAATAAATTATCTGCACAACTTCTGGAATTGTGCTTAAGCCAGTTTAAAAATTCTGACTGGCAGTGAAGTGGTTGGAGTGGGATGCTTCCACAGTGCTCTCAGATTCCCTCTCAGCTGATGTAAATTGACTTTAAAGGAGTTGGGCTAATTTACTCCTCCAAAGATCTGACATATTATTGACCAGAATATAATTGAGAATTGCTGTGTCCTGTATTAATGTTAATTTTTATTCCCTTAACTGAAGTAACATTTTGCAAATTCTTTGTTAGAAAACTTATTTCTGTTTGTTCCTTCTCCCTTCTCACTTCATTATCCAAACCCAGAGCGCTGAATTTCTCAATACACAATTTCAAAATCTCTCCTTTATCTATATGTTTTGAGGTTAGTTGACTTCATTAAGTATTTCCTCTCCTGCACGGATTTATAGAAGCTATTTATCACTGAAACCTTAAGGGGAAATCATTATGTTCACTGCCTTTCAAGGAGTGTTGGACATAGCTCTGTCTGGTTCAATGAAGATCAGCTGTTCTTTTCCTTTTTCTCCTTTTCCTAAAGCTTTTTGTTTCATTGCTTTATTCTGTTTTGAAAACAATGAAAGCCTTTCATGCCATCAGGCTCTAGTTAGCAGATAACATAGCTGGAATTGCAGAATATTAGGCATTCCACAGGGATGAAGGGTAGCCTGAAAGAGGACGTTGTCAGAATGAAGCCAATAATCTTCAATCTTGTGTTACCTTTTATAATTGCATTTTTATTGACTTATTCAGAGAACACATTCATAGACTTGACAATTGATGGAGTACCATATATCGAGGTAATTGGGAGATAGTACATATCGGTCTTGTTTGCAGATTGTGACTCTACTCTGCTTGGAAGGAATGTCATGTAAAATATATTGCCACAAGTTCTTCTGTGTGATCTACGAGGAGTTTTTTGATTATATATGTTTGGGGGTTTTTTCGTGGTATCCAGGAAAAAGAGCAAGGAAATGCAATTATTTAAATGGTTAATTTTGATTCTGTCCGGTCTTGAAAGTGAGTTTTATTGCTTGGACACTGGCATTCCATAGGTGCCAAGAGTGAGAAGAATATGAATATGCTGCTGTGTCATGTTGCTGGTATTTACCTGTATGAAATGACATCACAGACCTCGGGGCAACTTTAATTCACAGCAGAAGGGTGTTGTGAAACTTTGTCATTTGTCATTGTACGGTCTATTGACCTACATGTCCTCAGGTTTTTGAAACTGGTCATTGTGAGTCAATGAGGCCCTCTACCGGTAGCCACCTAAAATAGATCAAGGTAAAATAAACGCATAAAAAAAAATAGAAAAGAGGTTGCAATCAAGCTGTCTTTTAAATTTTTAGATTATCTTGTGTAATTCAAATGTTGGGGACTAAGCAGTCATTCTTTAAAAATGTGATGACTGCACAAATGACAGATTTTGAGCAGTTAATTTTTTTTAAACAAACTGTTATCTCGAAGTTGTCTCCTGTAAAGGTTTATGCTTTTTTCAGCTATTCTTGTTCTTGTCATATTTTCACTAGGTGTACATTCCAAGCAGAGTGGCTCTTGTGCTTCAGAATATGGATATCCCAAAATGAAGTTCTCTGTAACTACCACTGAAGAAGCAAGTCATAGAAGAAGTGCTGAAACACTGTGCTAGTACTAAGTATAACAAAACTTGCTCTAAGGAGGCTTTCTGAAACTGAGTATAGTAATATTAGGTGTTTAAAATGTAAGATTAATATTCACATATAATTGCAGAGCTCTTGACTTGCTAGATCCTCTTTTGAGGAAACTCTACAAAGAGGCAGAAAGGAAAATGTTGGGTTTGTAGTTCTAGTAGTACAAAATTACACTTAAGGTGTTGCAGAGCAGCAGGTATTCTCAATTAAACTGTTGTTTACAGAATTTTATCAGGAATAATAAGAGTGATCCTGCTCCAAAGTTTGTAATTTCTTGTGATCCTCATTTTGATAGTGAATTCAAATGTTCATTATATATGAATGCTTCTTACTAAAAGTAAGTAGTTTGCTTAAATAAAACAGAAGTTTTTGGCTAAAAGGCAGCCTTAATGGTTTGTGGGACCTAATTTGAGGCTCCTCTTCTTCAATGAAGTCCAGCATGGAATTAGAAATGTTTATCCAAATGGATGAGAAGGTCCTCTGAGAGTATCGTACTTTGCCATTTTTTATGTAATTAAAAATGCACAAATATGCTGAACAGCAAAATGAGCCGGCCGATCGACTGGCAACCTGGCTGATGCTCTTGTGTGTGTTGCTTATTTGCTCCCACCCAGATCACTTAGTTTGTCCATCTCACTTGCTACAGCTGGACAAAACTTACACAACTGTTTTATTTAGATCACTTAAATGTTCAGTGAGAAGTGTGTTTTGTTCTTGCTGCAATGATACCACACTGGAAGATGTATTTAAAGTGTAGTTCTTCCCACTGGATTTATTTCACTGACATCAGGACCTTGCAACACTGATTTCACTACTTCCAGAAGCTGCCTTTCAGCTTGGAACATGATGATGTTCTTGCACTTTTATAACTTTTGAAACATTGCTTCTCATGAAGAAGCAGTCTCAAAATACAGTGATCAAATTAAGGTGTTTTTTTGATTAAAATTAAGATAGTTAATTATTGGAGTGCTGCTAAGATAATTCAAGTGAGTTCCTTCATGAGCTACAACTTTTTTGTAAAGAGTAAGATTTTGTATATTTGAAAATGTTGCAGAGTATTCTGGAAAATTAATACCAAATTAACGAGACATGCTTTATTTTGTTCCATTAATTTAAAAATTTGAATTGGTTCTGAAATGAATGTCTTTTGTACAAATCTGAATTTTCTAACTTTTAAAATAGCCAAAGAGGAAGATGTCCGTGACCATTTCCAAGTCATAATTTTACCCAGTTTCCTTTGTGAACCATTGTGTAAATTACTGAATAGTTGTGCCAACACTGAAAATCTACTCACAGTTCTTGGAATGCTTACTTGTGGCTTACTTCTTAAGCAAAATAAGGGATGGAATAATGCAGCATGATGGAAAACAGTCTTTTGCAGAGTTCACGCTGAAAGGACTTTGTGAACATCCCCAGTCTGATATGTTCTGTGTGACAGAGAATCTTATATTGCAGTTGAGTACTATAGGATCATGCTTCATTTTCCTCTACACCAGTTTGATCATTGTTTGGTTGTGAGCTAATAAAAGCATTCCTGTTACGCTATGACTTTAAATAAAATATACAGAACTGTTTTAGCAACTGGAACTGATTATCTTTGTTTTTTTTTCCCCAGATTGTTTTCCTTGTAGTGAAATAACGAGCAACTTCTAATACATGTCATATTTACACTGTATTGATCTAATATGTTTTATAGGGTGGTTTGTTTTTTTACTGGCACCAGTTCCAGGTTTCAAAATGTAACGCAAGGCAAGTGTCTGTGTCAAACCTTTTTTTCAAGAGAAGGAATAAATGTATGATGTGAAGTATAAACTGTAAAATTACATGCAAAATAAACTCTGAGGAGGAGAAAATAAATTCATATATGGTTTCATTGCTTGTATTGTAAAACAATTGTACAGTAGTCTTAACACTGGAAGACAGATTAGATTTTACTCTGTCATGAAATCAGGAACCTATCTTGGTCATAAATACTCTGAAACTGGTAGAATATTTGTCCTGTGCTCATTTTCTTTGATATAGTGATTGATTAATAAAAGCAAACTACAAAATGTGTAAGCTGAACATGTAAATAGAAGAAATATAATAATTAGGGCTTTTTTGGAATCCACCTCTACATTTCAGTGGTGAGTGTACTCCTGCCTGTCTTGCAAGACTGGAAAATTTTTCCTCGTGATACCCACGGAAAGCCAATTTCTTGCTCCCGCTCTTTGAATTTTGATGGATTATGAAGAAAAATTCAGCTTTCACCTTGTATCTGGTGACACTCAGATTGCAACCAAGGTCCTCCCTTGCCATCATGCACTGAGGTTTGTAGCTGCCTGTCGCCGTGACTGGTTGAAACTTCAGATTCCTTCTGAGAAGCTCATGAGCTCCAGAGCTTTTTCTGCTTGGGTGCACCTCAGATCAGTCCTCTTTGACTGTGTCACAGAAGTAAATCAAGTGGCCCATGGTGATATATCCCAGGGTACAAAACTCTCCACGGATATTTAAATGTAATGAAAGAATCCTCTTTAAAGTTAACCTCTCTTGGTTGAAAGGACTGGTAAGGATTTATATTTCAACATCTAGAAATATATACTTCCCTGTCACCTGTAAGAGCACTGGTAATACTTGGTAGCTCTGTCCCCAGAAGTTGTTGCTCCACGGTCTCTCTCACAGTCAATGAGAGCTCAAACTCATCTCCACCTGCCAGTTTATCTAAAGATTCAGGCTGACCTCCCTTCCATCTTGCATTGTGTGTGCTGAATGGTTCTTTGTACTTAATAATTCAAGTTATTCTCTGAACCAGGTGGTTATTGAGATAACACGAAGGCATCCACTAGACTGGTGTATTCTGTGAGCAATAAGTTTTGATTTCCCTGCTGTTTTCTCCTCCTCCCACAATTCAAGCCTTACTATCCTGAGGTTTATTTTGAAGATGAAGAATGAAGTGGTTATTTCAGCTTGGTGAGTACTTCAGGAAAACCGATTTTAGTGGAAAAAAAACTGTTTGAGCTTTCCCGTTTTTTTTTTTCCCTAGGAAATTTTTCTAGCTTTTTATATTAAATTTAGTGAGAAGTTTGTTTACTATGTGCTCTGAAAGACAGGAATGTGGTGTAGCTGATACTCTGCCAAAAGGAGACTAGCTGTATAAACAGTAAGACACCAGACTGGGTAAGCAGACAATGCAAGGTGATGTTTTTCTGTGTTAATATGTCAGTCACATTTCTGCTTTCAAATGATGTTTTAAACTGCCTGAAATAGTTTTGTTTTCCCCCCTTTTTTTTTTTTTCGTGACTCCAGGTTCTTAATGGCTCAATAATGGTTAAAGGAAGAACTTCCTCTTTGCTTAAGTCTTCATTCTCAGAGCTTAAAAGGAACTCATTAGTAGCGAAGGAAGGGGGTTAACTGAATGAACAGCAGGAATTGTTTCCTTTAACTTAAATAGATGTGGATATTCTGTTCAGGATATATTAAGGTGTATGATTTGTCTGTCTTCTGTTTCATAAATTACTCCCTTTCTGAGGAATTTTAAGTATTCAGCATTTAAGAGTTTTATCTTTGACTGATGTTTCCAAACTGGGCGTGCTGTCATCCTTGAAGTACTGCTACAGAGATGAACCAGTATTTTACATATTTTCATACATCATACCTTAGCTAGGATCTGAGTTTCATAAAAATCAGCCTATAAGTGGCATCTTTGTAACAATTAATTAGAAGTCTTTTGCCGAGGAAGACTCTGCACGTGTGTGTGTGTGTTTTCACACCTCATAGTATGTGGTGCAAGTCTTCTGAAGGAATTGAGGGTGAGGGTTTTTTGCTCTGATGGAGCCAAACTTATTTTTTAATTCTGTTTAAGTTTCCAGATTATGTAGAGTTAGTTTTAAATTCCTTAGGAGAAAAGCAGCATCTTTCTGAAAGCCTCATGAGCAATGGGAATAAAAAAAAAAGAGAAAATGCAAAAGTTTTGGTCATGTTTGCCCTTATATGGAAAGAAGTATTTTCGTCTTCATGCAATGTTTCCTTTAGGTAGGTTTTTCCATTTTTGATTTATCTGAAAATAAGCTTTAGTGATAGTGATGGTCTGACATATGACTGATCTTATTAAAAACAATTACGTAAATTGTTGGGTAAAAATAACTCCAGTTGAATCCGTTAAAAATGTCCCACTTATAGAAAGGTAGAAACAAAAGCTAATGGTGACTCACTAGATGAGACAAATTGTATTTTTCGTGCCTGTGAGTATGATATATACCCTGTAAATATAAGTAGGTCCTGGATATTCATGGTAAAATAAAGCCTAAAATAAATAAGGAGAAAATGTAAGAACATGTATGTATTGAAGTATTAAATCTCCGCTGATGTTTTTGCATATTTACATAGCTCTTCTGAACACTGAAAAAAGATCTAAATGTTTAATTGAACTAGGCCTGAAAACTGTCTTATAAATGTTAGACGAACACAGTACTTTCTCAATATTAGGAGATTGATGCAGCACTAATAACCCATGCCATTTGACTCCAAGATAATCTTCAGCATTGTTAAAAGCTGAGAGGGAACTCTCTCTAAACTTGCTTGTTTCTTCTGACTATGCCTTGCAGATCATAATTTTAATGTATAGAACAATGACATTCTGTGACAGAATGATGTAAGTTTAATGCATTGAATATTCAATCTCTGCTAATGATATGAGGTTTTTGACAAAATAGATACAGTTTTCCCTACTTAGGAAGAAAGTCTGTCTGCAATGTCTTCAAACACTGAACTGCAAACACTAAGATGCAAATGCTGTAATGTTGGAACACTTTCCCTGTGATAATTTTTTTGCTGTGCTACTTTCCAGTAGCAGTTTTAGTCTTTTATAAAAAAGAAACCAACTCTGGTGTGTTTTCTGTTCTCTACTGGAGAGAGGGTGTTTAACCTCTGCCAGCAGCCAAGCCCCACACAGACACTCACTCCCCCCCCAGCAGGATTGAGGGGAAAGAATCAGCTTAGGGTAAAAGTGAGAAAACTTGTGGTTGAGATAGAGACAGTGTAATAGGGAAAGCAAAAGCCATGCATACAAGCAAAGCAAGGAATTCGTTCACTGCATCCCACAGGGAGGTAGGTGCTGAGCCACCTCCAGGAAAGCAGGGCCCCATTAGGTGTGTAGCAGTGACTTGGGAAGACAAGCGAGATAATTCCAAATGTCCTTCCCTTCCTCCTTCTTCCTCCCCCCACTTTATTTACTGAGTGTGATGTCATACAGTCTGGAATATCCCTTTGGTCAGTTGGAGTCACCAGTCCCAGCTATGTCTCCTCCCAATTCCCCATCCACTCCCAGCCTCCTCACCAGCATGGCAGTTAGAAAAGCAGGAAAGCCCTTGGCTCTGTGTAAGCCCTGCTCTGCAATAACAAAAACATCTCTATATTGTCAACCCTGTGTTCAGCACAAATCTAGAACACAACCCCTTACCAGCCACTTTGAAGAAAATGATCTCTTCCCCAGCCAAGCCCAGCACAGAGGGACTGGGGGGCAAGCAGCTGTCCTGGGGTACTGGGTCTGGAGGTGTAGGTTTGTGCCTAAAATAGTGTATTGATAAAATACCAGCATTTTGGCTGGTGCTGAATGGTGCTTGCACAGTGTGAAGGCTTTCTATCCCCTACTCTGACCCCACTCTCCAGGAAGTGGCTGGACATCTTCCTGATGATGGGAAGTCATGAACGAATTCGTACTTCTGCTTTGCTTGCACATGCACCTTTTGCTCTCCCCGTTAAAGTATTATCTTCATCCACAAGTCTTCTTACCTTGCTTCTGTTTCTTCTCTGACCTGGAGGGAGGAAGGAGTGGGAGAGCAACTTGTGAGGGTGTTTTATCTGTTTACTGAGATCAACCCACCACCTCCAGCAAAAAATCGAGTGAGCTGTTCACCTCAGAAGGAACTTGGCTGGCAAGATGAAAGTTGGTGAAGTCACCTAAAGTCCTTTGAAGGAAAAAGATAGGGGATAAATCCCAACCTTCCTTAGTTGCCTTTCACAAAATATTGAGTGTGTGTCTTGTGTTATAGAGTAAGATAAATGGAGTAGGTTAATTTTCCTACTGTTAAAGTATCACCTGTGTGAAGGAACAGACAAAGTCTATGTATTCAGTCTATTACATGCTAAAAATTCTCAGACCCGTTCATTTGCAGTAGAAGCACATGATTATCCCTGTAGAAAAGTATAAAAATACTTCTCTACTTCAGAATATAAGTGCTTTCTAATGTAAAATCACTCATAAAAGTTCATTCACTATTAAAAGAGGAGGGGAGGAGAAGCTTCTATCAAAAGACTACCCTCTGGTACAGTAAAGATACAGAAAATTAACTTTAATAAAAACCTGAACTTTAGAATATACGGAATTTTAACTGTTGCTTTTGCACAAAGCTCCTTTCAGGTACTGACTGCTATTCTGTTTGTTGTTTTTTTCTTTGTTTGTAACAGTTGTATTAGACCAAATGCAGCACTTTGAGTCTTTCTGTATTCTGAAACCTGTGTAACAAGGTTATGTACAAATTCAAGTATGAACAAATTCATACTCATGAATGTTTGAGGCAGTCACAGTTTTCAGTCATAAGCTGGGGTTAGCTTTGGTTTGGGGGTTTCTAGGGTAAGAGGGGAAGCTGAAGGTGTGTATTGCTTTTTTTAAATGCCATTTAAATTCCTGCCTTTGCAATTCCACTAATCATTTTAAGTCTTTGACTATGGCAAGTTTTTGTCAGAAAACAGCTAGGCCTGTCCAGCACCAAAAAAAATCATGTCTTTAGACTAGCATGAGAAAGCCGATTATGTAAACACATCATGAAAATAAAATGTGTTTTTCTATTCAGGTTTGTTTATCTGAAGGACCTAGTGTTGATCACTTCATGAAATGAAACAGTAGACTGTATGGCATAGAGAATAGCTTTTTGTGCAAAACCTGCTTTCTGAAGGCAAAAAATATTCCAATATTTAAAATATTATATTTTTTTCATGAAAAATGTTGGATTATTAAAAGCGAGCATTTTTCTAGAATGATATTTGTCAAAAACCCTTCCAGAACAGTTCTATAAAAATAAGAATATGAAACAACATCAATGCTTACATAGTGTACAAAGCATGGACACTCACAGCTGTAACACTGTTTGTGTAAGTGGCTGCATGGAGGGGCTTTCATTAAATTCATTGTGTGAGTGAATTCTTGTTACCATCCTTCTGAAAATAAGTGACTTAGTTTTTAATGAGTGTGTAAAGTGATGGGGCTGTTGGGTTGGCTTTCCACAGGCCTCCTTGGGCTTCTAAAATTCAAATCAGCTTGGTAACTTTGTCCTGGTGCCTGTTGGGCAGGCTTGGCAGGCAGTGGTTTGGCCAGGCTGCTGCTTCAGCATCTTCTTTCCTGTGTGCATCAAGCTGTCCTGGTGGTGGTCCTTGCACAAATGCTGGTGATGCCTCATGGTGAACTGGACTGGAAAAGTGATTTTGGGGAAATGTAGCTCTTTAGTGGCATAAGCTGCCAAGATATGTAGCTCTAGAAGGAAAATGGACTCTTTACAACTGAGACATCTCAGTCTTCCTGTAATTATCAGCGGGGACGACTACATTGCTGCATCCAATATATGTGTTTGTTCTAGTAGTGCTGTGTAAAAGCTGGCTATTAAACAGAAATAACTCTTCCTTCTGTTTTTCAATAACCTTCTGGATCTACCACCCCCTGTTCCTCGAACTTATCAGACAAGTGCAATACAATACCTCATATTCATGGATTAACACGGTGGACACATGTCCTTCATGGAAATGAACTGCTATTTGAAAAATCCCCAAGGAATCATTGAGTAGGTTGATTAAGTATTTAAAACAAGTTGAGCATGGTTTACCTCACTGAGTAGAGCTGGTACAAAACATGAAGGGAGCAAATATCCTGAAGTTATGCATCTGCTATAGAAGTTCTAATCAGGAATTTCTTGCCTTGCACTGCTGCTTATTATAGTGGTTGATTGTAATAGTCCCATTTAAACTTGAGTGGTGATACACACCTTGTTATGTAAAACACTGTGCAAGGTTGTTTAAACATGAAAGGTAATTGCTGATTTTTCATTGGCAGCAACTCACAGGTAGGCATTCCTGTGACTAATTAAATACACTGACCTTTAGTGTTGACATCTTTGATGGTTTATAACTCATGGTATGGTTTGCCAGGCAAAGCTTTCAACTTGTCTTGTCTGCTTTTAATTTTTTTTCTGAACAGGGCTTGTGAATCTTCCTGTTTATTTTGGATGATGTTAGCAGGTGTCTGGTGTGCTTGTGCTCTCTACAGAGTCCTACCTCCTCTCAGGACTATGCCATTGTGAGCCCTTACATGCCCCTAGCTATTTACAGTCTACTGCATCAAGCCATATGGATCTTCTGAGCAGCCTTTGTGTCCTTATCCCTTCCTATTTCTCTGTCTCCCTCCCAGCAGGGTGAGTATGTTGATGTGCAGGTTCTTGCAAGGGTTTGGGCTCATCGGCAGATTTATTAAGGCCAAATCTCTCAGGTGCTTGGAGACAAAGGGGACTGCAGCACAAATAAATGTGTTGGCCAATGTTCTACTTTATCCTTTGGTCATGAGAGGCCCAGGTTCTAACTCCTAACTTCCCCAGATTTTACAGGTTGCATCACTCTGGTTTGTGGCCCCCTTTTCAGGGCTGTCTCTGACCTTTCAGGATCAGTTAATAGTGTTTCAGCTGTTGCTTTCACAGCAATTACTATAACAGCACAGATGTAAGCTGCAATCAGAGATGTGCAAATGAACCGTCTTCAGCTTCTTAAATTTATTCCTTCATGTCATCTGCTGAGCACTTTTTGCATGTTATGGTTTGGGAATTCTCCCCATGCGGAAAAACTGTAAGTCTGAGCAAGTCCATTTCCTTTGTACCCCACACATGTTAGCTCTGAAAAGCCAATATGTGGCAGGTGACTTGCCTAGAATTTGAGAGAATCGCTCCAAAACTCACCAGGTACAGCCTTTTGCATTGGGGGAAGCAAAGCAAAGTAGGAAGATGTGAGGGGCTTGTGATGACACATCACCTACTGAGGTTGTTCTGATGCCCAGAGTATGAGTCAGACTTGATGTGAATCCTGCTGCAAAGTGCTGGATTGGTACAATCAAATCCACCCTCTTCCCATCTTTTCCAGGGGGCTTGGTCATATCCATACCAGTGTGTGGGGATTAGAAGTACAGTGTCAAGAACTCACATGACAGAATGACCAAGGCAGACAAGGATATGAAACCTCAACCACACAACACATAGACCCAGAGTTTACTGTTAACTCTCTTCCAGTCCTTATTAGAATTGATCCTGTGCTTGTCTCATCTTTCACAGTGACTGCTGCTGGGAAAAGAAACAAGCAGCCAGCAGCAGGTATCTATGTGATAATCCAGCTTCTGGGGAAAGCAGGGTTTTTTTGGGCATGAAGGGCCCATGATAAAGGAATCTGTGTAGAACAAGGAGGGACTAAATATCTAGATATCTCTGATATGTTTCTGTTTTAAATCTGTTGATATATCTCACAGAAACATGAATAATTGGGCCTTATTTTTTAAATACACATCCTGCTGTATTTTGTACCCACTTCTGTTTCTTTTTGCATCTCTGAGTTGCATCATTAGCAACAGTAACCTACTGTTGCACAATATTTCTGCAAATTACACTGCTTAATTAACCAAGTGATGCGTAGTAATACTACATGACATTTTTCTAGAAGTGTTACCTAAAAGGCCTGAACCTCTTAAAGTGATAACAGAAAAGTGGTAGTAGAGTTCAGAATGATAAATGTGCTGCAAATTGTTTGGTAGCTCTGCAAGTCTGTGTCTACAGCAATGGTCCAGATCAGAGAGGTAAATGTGCACTTTTGAAGTGAGTCCCTTGATGGCCTCCACTTACCATGTGCTAACTCAGTTCCCAGAGGGGTCTGGGGACAAAAAAATGAAGATTCTTTAGAGGTGGAGATAACAACAGCCTCTTCTCCAAAGGCACTCTGAACATCCCCTGGTGTGTTTTGCTTCGACCCCCAATATTTCCATGCGTGGCCTCTGTAAACTGCAAGGACTTCCCATGTGCATCTAATAACTCTTCCTGTCAGGAATCTTCAACACAGGAGATAAGACCACCTCTAATCCACAGTATACTCGCCCCAAACACATGGAATAGAAGTGCAAGGAGCTCAGTAGCCACTTTGACCCAGTCCTAAAATATTTGCTAATACAGAAGGAGCATAATACCCTAATTTCTAAATTTGCAGGACTTCACTATTGTCAATCCATATTCCTTTGTTTAAGCCCTGTTCTTTATGTGATGCTGCAAACCAAATTAAGGATACAGAAATGTTTCTGGAAATGTTTACACAGAACTGATGTTGTGAATCTACAATTATTTTTGCAGTTATCTTAATGTAGCTGTTATGGCGTAATAACAGCTTTTAGTCATTGTTTTTCTGCCTGCTAAGGCAAATAATGTCCTTGTCTAATGCAACAGAAACTGCAGGCAGTAGCAAAATCTTTAATATCTAATTTCCTAGACCTTACTTTGCATTTTTTCATCTGAAATGCAGATTTATAAATTGAAGTAGTATATGTAATATTTCAGTGAACAAAATCATTACCAACAGGATATTTGGATGGCAGCTGTAATTTGGTTTGGGAGGTTTTTTTAGCTGAGACTAATTTGTCTCCGTGTGCCAGAAGATTTTTTAAAACTTAACAAGTTTTATGTTGCAGTTTTTATGTGAGGTGTTTTTTAATTTATTTAGCAGCACACAGTGAAACAGTTAATTCAGTTAAAACAGTTAAGTCCCCTGTTTCATTTCCAGTCTGCTGCACCTGAGGGTTTCCATTCCCATTGGTATTGACCATAAGTTCAAAATCAGGAATTGGTTCTCAGTTTTGTTGAGTTTTGTGCTTTCTTGTGCCACAAACACTACCTGGAGGGAACCTACAAGAAAGATGGAGAGGGACTTTTTACAAGAGCAGGTAGTGACAGGACAAAGGGGAATGGCTTTAAACTGGAAGAGAGGAGGTTTGTATTAGATATTAGAAAAAAGTTCTTTACTGTGAGGGTGGTGAGGCACTGAAACAGGTTGCCCAGAGAAGCTGTGGATGCCCCATCCCTGGAAGTGTTCAGGGCCAGGTTGGATGGGGCTCTGAGCAACCTGGTCTAGTGGAAGGTGTCCTTGTCCATGGCAGAGGGTTTAGAACTGGATGATCTTTAAGGTCCCTTCCAATCCAAACCTCTCCATGATTATGTTCACATAAGGGATTGTGGGGCATGATTGGCATCCTCAACAAAAGTAAAAGTGATATAGGCCCAGCTGACAGATAAGGATCTGTCACATAAAGGATATATTTCAGGATATTCATTGCAGTACTTTGCTCATACAAGGATTCACTGCTTTCAGACCTTGCAATGCATTTCTCTTACTATATTCTTCTTTATTTAATTGCAGTAAGGAAAAAAGCTCGTCTGTGATATGAATGGAATGAATACTGCCCTTGATACCCTTCACATATTTTGTTTTGCTTGTTTTCTGCTGCATTTTGTCACTGGGCTGTAATGTCACATTCTGCAGCAAATGCAGTAATCGAGGAGGGTGTCATGTTGTACAATAAAGGTACTTGACAGGATCAAAAAGGTATAAATGGCTAAAGTTGTATTTCTGGAGTAGGGAAATGAGGCCTCCAAGTGCTGCCTGTCCTTGGTCACTGGAGGCTTGCACTGCCCAGGCATCAGGTGGCAGCAGGGTATTTATCATCCCAGAAGTCACATGGGACAAGTGTCTTGGAGTCCCAGGGAAAATGAACATCCTCCCTCAGACCTGCTGGCAGTTGATAGGTGAGAAGAAGAAATATGAGTATGTTTTCTTGTGCCAGTTTTAAGTGCCTTGGAGGAAAATTACATCCTAGCACGTGGAGGTTGCTGAGGCCGTGCCAGGCACTGTCATCCCACTATCCCAGCCTGTTCCAGCTGAAGGCAGCACAGACAGGTCATGGCACAAGAGTGCTGAATATGTCCAAAGCACTCCAAGTGTCCTGCCTTCATTTTCCTGGCCTTACATAGGAACTCCAGGGAAGCTGATGTATGTATAAGTAAATATCCTATTCAAAGGATGCATTTGCTGTATAGACTGGGATGTATAGCTACTGTGTTCCCTGGCTCTGCATATGAGACCTTGTTTGATTTCCCTTAAATTAACATTTTTTTTCTTGGTAACTACACTCAATGTGCCTACTGAAGACATCCATGCACTGTCCTGAAACCAAATATACCTTTATATCCAAATAGTAGTCAATATAAGCAAAAATTAATTTAATTATAAATTAAATCATTAAGGTTATTCAAATGTCTTTTTTTTTTTGTTGTTGTTATAGCTCTGTGCCAGCGACTAAAATCAAGATTATGGGAGGACCTGCAGGAGGAAACATTAGTCTTATTTTTCATTGGAAAACCTCCCACAGGCATCAGTAGTGTGGTAGTTACAGTGGTCCAATGAATCTGATGCTTATAGAGGGACCCTGGCTGAATAACAGCCGTGCAGTAATTCATCTTTGTGGTTGTTGTAAGGAATCCCAGGCACAAAATTGTCCAATATGGTGTCAGGTTCTGGCCTTGCTGAGTATAGATTACAGCACAGAAGTTAAGAAATACTAACTTCAAATAGATTTGTTGCTTATAGAGTAATCCCTGTTTATGTATTCATTTGATATCACAGAAAGCAAAAATTATTTATAAATGCAGTTTAACTTCCATTAGAGCTTAAAAAAATCATCTTGAAAAATTTTTAAGAGGGCTAAGCAAAACTACTGAAGTATTTCAGTCCTCCAGGAAAATTCATCCTTCAGCTTCCATAAGAATCCAGTAATAACTAAAATGGATTTCTCCATCTAATCTCAGTGTCTCTTTGGGTGAATAACTTAATTTATTGGGATTTTTCCAGCACACCAGTAAGGTACAAATATTAAAGGATTTTATTTAAGGTACAAATATTAACAGATTCTTTTTCTTTTGTTACCAAGGTGAAACACAATATTCTGTAATGCTTGAAACACTTCATGTGTGTTTAACCACCATTTTTAGAGTTCTTGGTGTTAATGTCATGTGAACCCAGGTACATGAATGTATGTATGTCATATGTATGTGCACATAAATATGTATCTCTAATACTTCTATTTGAGTTCAAATTGCATTGATACTTATTAGATTTCATCCTTTTCAGGGTCAGGAGCAGCTTATGTTTGTGTACCTGAACAAACCTAACACAAAAGTTTCAGTTTACTTAAGAAATTCCCAGAAATTTCTGCGTAACAAACAGATAATGAAAACTTTCTTAACGTGCCATCAGACTGATCATTTACAAAATTGGGTTTTGGGTTTTTTTCAGGAATGGGATGAAAAGTCTGATCTTTCTCTTGTGGAATTCTGCTAATGAGCCTTTTTTTTTTTATAGGCTCTGCACTCATTAAGGAAAATACACAGACAGGCAAATACCACATGCCTGTATATTTCTTTCACATTAAGTATATTTATTTAAATATTAAGTGAAACTGTTGTCCTGACAACTTGATAAAGCAGCTGTGGCGTCTGTGTAATCCTGAATGCTCTTGATTAAGTAGTTTCAAAGCTGTTTATTCAGTACTTTTCTTTGAATCTTTCACTGAACTGACTTCACTTAAGCAAGTGAATGTAGTCCATCAGGAAAGTTCTGGGATCACAAACTCTGAGGCTGGTGGGAATTATGATGTTTCCTCCTTAAAGCTGTGGTTTTGTCTTTGTAATACAGAGATGCAGTTACCATAACTGTTACCTCAGGGTTAGAATGCCATGAAGTAGAAGGTAGGATTCGAGGCTGAGTATACTAAATTTTAATATTGTAAATTAGTATTAAAATTCTGCCTACTTAATCAGGCTGCATATGAATTATGAAACAGAATTTGGGTTCCTACATTTCCTGATAGATAGATAGATAGATAGATAGATAGATAGATATAAAATAATAAGAACCGTGTTGTGATTTACCTTATCATGTTGTTGCAAGCTCTCTCAGCAAGTTCTGTCCCCAGAAGTCACTGAAAGCATTGTGCCAGTTATCTCAGAATTATTTATAACCACTGCAGCCAAATTCCCTGACTCTGAGCTGTTGTAGTATCTTTGTGCTCACATTCTTGCTTTCAAGGTTGGCAGCGCCTTGGATGTTCCCCTTAGCACCGTGGAGCCTGGGCCCAAGGAACCTCCTTGTGCTTTCTCACCTGGTAATTACTCCATGAGAGGAATGGGGAGAGGGATGCACAGGATCATGCAGAAGGGAATGAACCAAACGAAGAAGTCTTTATTCTCTTTGGCCAGTCTATTTAAGCATCTGCTTAACTGAGGGGTGCCGGTGAGATAAAACCCTTAAAGCTGAGTTATGCGTGGTATGGTTCTTGTTTTGTGCTCTTTTTAATTCAGGACTGGAGAGCTCAGTATCATATAGAATTGAGATACATATATGCAAGAAATCACTCTGATTTACATTAAATCACACTGGACTTCCTACATCTTGCTTCTGGAAAAAAAAAATGGAATTACTCTGTAGGGATTGCTGCAAAAGCTCATTTAAGGTCAATGAAAGCAGTCACAGTACTGTTAGTGGTTGCCAAATCCAAACCATGCCATTTATTTTCTGGCTCCCTTTTGCTTATCATTTGTCAATTATAAATGCTTTTTTCCCCCTTAATTATTGTCAAGTGCAAACGCTTTTATGCTCTCCAGATTTATATATATTTTTAAATTAAATTTTGAAGGACTGTGGTGCTTATGATGAGAGTTAAACACATTTCATATCTTAATAAGCCTATTTTTATATTATGCTGCTTGAACTACAATCATGCTAGGGGATGGAGTGGGGGAATAAAATTAATGGGTTACACTTGAAATAGAAAAAATTATTCGTATTTGATAAAAGATCTTTTGATAATTTACTCTTGACTTCACTACTTGATTTATCTCCCCACATTAATTTGTTTTTAATTTTTTTCTCTTCTGAGGTTTGCTAGCTCCAGTAACAGCTCTGAGATGGTTGGATTGATGGACTACAAAAGTTAACATTTTTGAACTAAAAATAAAAAGCGCTTAAACACTTGAACTAACAAGCGAAATAACCTTCACATAATAAACTAGAAATTCAGCTTTCCAGTGCCTTGATTTAAAATGCTGGAAATTGAGTATTTAGTTCACCTACTCCATCTAGAGTAGACATGAACTATTGCTGGTAGGCATTTCCCTTGAGTTACCATTTACAGGCTCAAGGTTCTATTGTTGACAGGAAGGTTTTTTGGCTATTTCAGCCTCTATTTCCTGGCACACTTCCCAGTGCATTTCCTTGTTTTCCCCTCAGCTGTTTAGTTCTTTCTTCAAATCTTACCATTGTATCTTCCTGAATCCTCATAAAATATTAGTCTATGCAAACTTATCAATGTTATTACATCTCAACAAGGCGTTCCCAGTGCCTGTTTTTATCTCATTTGCAGCCTGTTGTTGTGCTCTCAGATTAAACTAGGCTAGGTCATAATTAACAATCCTTGTAGGGCAGTTAAATTATTTAGTGTAGAGTCAAGATATTACTTTTACAGCTGCAATGATTTTAAGAACCTAACACGCAGCTTGCAGCAAATACAGAGCAATTAGAGTAAAAAGAAAAAAAGTAAAGGCAAAGGAAAGGAAAAAAAAAGCAATAGAGTAATTGGAAATATTAAAATTTCCCTGGTACTGAGCCCCTGAACTGAACCTAGGCCTGTGTTTTGAAAGGCAAGTGCTTCAGCTCAGATCATGATACCTTCCCCACGAGCTCATACCTGGAACACACGTGGACATTTAAAGTACTTCAGCACAATGAATGCTGATGGAAAATGGTAGAAGTTGAAGACAAACTGGCTTAACCCTGGCTACAAAAATTTTGATGAAACTCTGGACTGCGCTTAGGACTGTGAATGAATCAGAAAAAGGAAAGGAGGATTCTTTCTGAACTAGCGACAAGTCAGATATTAAAGTCACCTAAGTTAAAGGTAAAAATCTTCTATCGTATTGTTTGTAAAAATTAAAAAATAACCAAACAAAAACCAAAAAACACCTGAGGACAGGGTTAAATAAACTTGGGCAGATCATCTGGAGTTCTTGAAAGAGGAAAGATTGTGACTCCATACCCTGAAGAATTCCTGCTGCTTTCCCCAGTGCCTGTGTTGTTTTTTCTCACATTGCTTTCAGCCACCCTATCCCCCCCTCGTGCAGTCTCGTGCATACACATTTCTCTGTTTCCACCCGTGTCTGAGTCAAGTTTCCCCGACTGTGCACCAAAACAAAGCCTGGCAATTCCCAAACAGCACTTAATAGGCATCAGAAAACCTGCCGAGGCACCAAACCTGCCGAGACTGAGCAGGTGATAGTCTAGGCCAGACGGCTGCAAGGAGCAGTTTCAGCTGAGATACACAGTGTGTGCTTTCATGGATGATGGATCACATTTTATCCTGATAGAGATATATATATATAAAATAAGCACTTTCCCCTTTACTAATCTCTTATGTTTGCCTGTGTTGGCAGCAACATAGCACAAATCAATTGGGATTCAATAAGAAAACTGTTTCTTTCTTCTTTACTAAGAAAGATTACTTGATGTTCAACAACCAGGATAGTACCAAATATCCACTCTCTAAAAACATAAATCTGATAGCTTTCAGTAAATTTATCTTGTGCAGGTGTCAAATATCAAATTGTCACACTATAGTTTCATTTTTTCATTAGTGTATTCTAATTTTTTTTCTTTGTTATATTCAAACTAATAAGTTATTAAACTTTTGTTAAGGACTGCCTGTTCTGTTTGTGCTGTTTGCTATGTTTGTGAACCTTATGTGGCTGCTAAATGTTGTAAGTTAGCATTAAGAGAATTGTATATGTACTCGAAAAAATGTAAAGATGTGTTCAACCTGTAGAAGGTTCTTATTCTCAGCAACTTACAAGTGCTTGGGCAACAGCACTTTTCAAGTCACATATCTGACATATCCTTCTCTAACATTTTTTGGTTGAGTAGCATAGATGGTGAATTTAGTTTTGAACAATTAAAATTTAGTAAAAAGCACTCCTTAAAATTCTTTCTTCCATAATCATGCCTTAACTCTTTGGTGCTTATATACAAATATTTTTAAAGCTTTCCTACTCACAATAAGAATGATTTTTTTTAATTACAATTTAATGGTGAACTCTAAATTTGTGTAGCTTTTATTTTTATTTAAGGCTGTCTGAGAAAGTATAAATTTTCCTCCTCCTTAGGTACCTGTAGCCTTTAAATGTTGCCTATTCCATTAACATATATCTACTTTCTTTTCCACACTTTCCTTTTTAGTCAATTCTTGGCCAGATAGCACATTTTCAGTGATTTTTTTTGCCCTTCCTTGTTAATTAGTTCCTGAGTAATCACTGATGATGTTCCAATTTTCTGAGGTATTTACTGGTTTGGAGTTACATGTGGCATTTAAAGCACCTGTCCTAGATTCTAGGCTTTTCTAGTATATACCGTGATTAAAGTAATGAATATAAACGTGAAGGAGGAAAAAAAAGTCAGCCTGTTCCATATCACAGCTTTTTTAGCCTCAGCTCTTGCCTTTTAAGTCATTTTTCCACTTCCATGACACGAGGGAAGAGATGAGACTTGCAGCCTACTCTGGAAGGTCAATGGCCTGAGGCTGCTCAGGGGAATGAGGAGAATGAGCCCAGCACTGTGACTGCCTGTGTGGCAAACCCTATTCACAGCTGTCCCTGTGCCTCTGACCACAGCTGGAGTTGAGAGGGCTTTTTTAGGTCACAGCAAATAGCTTAAGAAGGGCAACTTTTCCTGTAAACTTCCACGCAGTGATGCATGTCCTGGAAAACTTGTAGTGTTATCACAGAGGGGGAAAAAAAAGGCAAAAAAAACCACTCCCCCGGTGAGCACCCTTTTGCATTGTTTTCATAGTTCAATTCAACTTAGTGTGTTGCACTTTTGTTTTGAAATGAGCTTAACCTTAAGCTGAAGTACCTGACATGGGTAACACCACCAGAAACCTACTCTCGACACAGCATCAGCACAGGACTTCCATCTTGCCCAAACCTTTGCTGAATTTTTGCTCTCAGTTCCCACCTATGCACTGCTGCAATTCCATGCATATCCATGCCTGAAAACGAGGGCGTGTCGTTGTCTGTGATGATGTAGCAGAGAGGACCCGCAGGTAAAGTTTGAATTTGTTTGGCTGTTACATTTCAGTGGGTTTTGCTAAATGACAAGCTTTTGAATAGCTGTTCAGAAGAGATGTAGGCATAGGCAAATATCAGCTCCCTGGGCTCAGGTGTTCATTTTTGTCTGCTCAGCTAAAGCCCTTTGACAGCTCTCTAGGTGCTGCCTGTGTGCTGTGGGCAGGAGTTCAGGAGGGACCGGCTCGATCAGTAGAACTGTGTTAACTCAATCTGTATTTGACTGGAATTTGTGCGGATCGCCAGCAACCTTTACAACCTCATGCCTCATCTGTTACATCCACTGGCTTGCTGAAATCTATTCTAATTGATGAAAGGGATTGTTCACTTGTTGGGAATAGGCTTTGGCTTGCTTGCTTTACTTACTGTAAGTCTCTGTAGGCTGGTGATGGAGAGGAGCAGATCTATTGCTCGTTAAACTGTGAGGGAAGGAACCAACACTTTGTTAGGCCTTGGACAATATTGGTAAATAATTAAGTAGGAGCACCTTGCAACTTTAACTGGAGAGGGGAGTATGAAGATATATATGTTTTTCAATAGCTTTAATAACATTTTCCTTTTTACTTCTCCAGTGGCTTCATTTTCCAGGTGATGCTGTCAGCTTCTGGGAGAGACTATCCAATTCCCACAAATAAGCACGACTGAATAATCAAAAAAGTCGTATTCATTTGCCCTTGTTTGGTTTTTGTAACACTTAGTGTATACCCAGACTTAATGAAAGAGCTTAATGCATATCAAAATAATTTTTTCTTTTCTCACAACTTTAGACAATCAAAAGTAGCTACTGAAGATTTTCCGGTTGTACAGTGTGTTAGTGAGGGCTATATTTGACTTTAATGTTAGAAATCTAGTTGGAAAAGAGCAAAATGGTAAATAACAAAAGAAAATATTGAAATATCAGGTGTGTCAAAAAGGGTATGAATTGGGTGGATTTAGATCTTACAGTTTTGGAAAACTTATTGAATTTACAAAATTTTCTCTCACACATTTTTAATGAGCACAAGTAATCAGAATGATTTGCGTTCACGGTAGGAGATTATGGCAACACTTCACACTTTAGGTTTTTACACTTTATGTACTTTGCTTCCATAGATGTTCTGGCTTTAAAACAAGTCAGATGCAAGGAATGCCCTATAACTTTATGAAAGAAATGAGCCTGTGAGCATGGGCTGTAAAGAGGCAGACTCGGTCTTCCCCACTGAAAACTAAAGACGGAAAATGTAATCTTCCCACCCCCAGTTCAGCTCCATCAGTGTTTTAGGAAGCCCAGAGAAAATGACATCTGGGTTCAGAGTGCAAAATATTTGCATTGTAAAAATTGCAAAAATTTTGTTAAAGCATTAGAATAATCTTCCCCCCCCCTTTTTTTTTTATTCAATCTGCTTATTCACTTTTAATGATACTCATTTTGTAGTTTCATGCCGTTTCAATTTGGGGAAGAGTTATTTAACAAGCTAAGGCTTAAGGTTTGGGTCGGGGGTTTTTTTCCCTCTGTTTGTTTGCTGAGTTCTTTCTTTGCTTTCTAAGAGGTGGTGATGGTTAGGGTTTCTTTTTGACTAATTACTAGAGGGAAAAGTGGCATCTGAAAAATCAGAGCAGCGCTTGTTTCCTGTGTGATCATCTGTTCCTGCTTCACCTGGATACCTAATCCTTTCAGCAGTGCTGAAGATTATGAAGCTACAGACAAGAGATTATGGCTCCAGGTGAGGGATAAGCAGTTGATCAAATGAATGAAGGAGAAAAAAAATTGTTTCAGTGTAAATATCTCTAACTAATTAGGACTAGGGAGAAGAACTTAGACAAAATATGATTAGGAGTCTCTCTGTCTCAATAGGATTTTTTTTCCCAAGGAGAATGCCTTAAAATTTTCATAAGGAATTAAAGACACTTTTAAAATACAGTTATTCAGGAGATTGATATTACCTTTACAGTTAGTACCACACTCTTCTATCAGCTTTGTGAGTGTTTTTCCATCATTTGTTATATATACTTGTTTTAATCTTTGTATCAAAATTTCACAGTGTCAAGAGGATAGATCAGGAGGAAGGATCTATCAAGGGTGTTTGGTCAATGTTTGCCAAGGCTTTGCATGCAGAAATGGATATCACCATCTCATTTTGCATTTCGCATCACATGTATTTCTGAATGACATTTCTCTTCATGAACATAATGGAACAAAAGTCTTCCTCACTGCAGGGTCACTCTTCTCAGTTATGAAAATATTGGAGCCCACAGTAGCAGCCAGTGCAGTCAGGTTATTTGTGTGTTTAACACTTTCTTCTTAGTGTGTTCTTTGGTCTGACTTGTCCACAGAAAATCTTCCATGTCTTGTGTAAAACAAAGGGTAAACTAAGATATTAATTAGCTAAATAATACTAGAGCCACTCCTTTCCCCCATCCTATCCCTGAGAGGAGCACATCAGAGCAGAGGCAGTTTTCTACTGGTATTACCTGGGACCTCTGGGTCCTACTGCCATTCAAATATTTGGATTTTTTGTCAAGCAATTAGTCATCTCTCTTCCCATTACCTTTGCAGGAAGTTGTGACCACCATCAGAAATTACTGGATTTTGCTTAAGTTAATCCAATTTGCAAATAGAAAGAAATTAGAAAATGCGTGCTTAATTTTATCTTAGCATGAGTTGGTGTTTGGTCTTCTGCAAAGCAGTCACAGGGTATTTTATTCCTATGTGGAAATTTTCAGTTCTCAAAAAAACTGCAACAGAAATGGGAAAATACTTGTCTCCACATCGATGCAAATGCCAGACTGAGGGTGACGTGGCTTGTCCAGTCTCCTCATGTTTAACTGGCACAGCTGAGGAAAAAACTGAGTTATCTTGTTCTGCTAAACCCTGCCCCATGCCACTTCTGCTGGTACCAAAAGACCTTTTCTCTGTGCTTTTCATTTTCCTTGAAAAGATAAAAACCCAAACCAAAAACAAACCATGTCTCAAAGACAGGAGGTGTGGGGTAAGTAAACACGGCAAGGAATGATTTATTATGTGAGCTATGCTGTAGACTCAGAAAACCTCATAAATTGTTTCCCAATGTGTATGCATAAGACTCAATTAAATGCAGGTAATTAAAAGCTCTTTCACAGAACTGACAAAGTAACTTCCCTACCTGTGGAGACATACCTTCTGAAAGGAAATTACCAGTTCCCAGACATGCCTGGGATTAAAACAAACTTGCTAACCATATTCATATCTTTAAGAGAGACACTCTTGATTTACTTGTGACAGGCATCCGATTTTACAATGCTGTTCTCTTATTCAAGCTAACAATAAAATTCAGTCGTGTTCCACACAAAATAACACAACAAAGAAATGCAAAAGAGATTGTTTGTCTTTAGGGATGATTTAAAAGTTTTGCCACCAAGGACAGTTGTTTGAATAAGTGTAATAATGTGAACTCCAAAGACACTACACAGTCCACGATAGTAGAGAAAATAATTTGCAATTAAATTAGGTGGCCCATACATGCTAATATATTTCTCCTTGGAAAAAATATATGGTTGCGAACACTTGAGTCAATATTTCAGTCTGAGAGTTGTGCTATTAATAATCAAATTCATTAACAAAGGTATCTGCAGTATATCTAATTAACTGACTGTTGCACAATACTAGTCTTTTCCAGCTTTTGAAGCCAGCCAGTATTTATAGCAAAAAAATGCTGCTAGGGACTTTTAAGTTGTAATTAATAATTATTACGCCTCATCATTTAAAAGGCTTGTCCCATCAATATGTTGCTTCAGTTTATTGCTTGGGAGTCTTGCAGTAATTAAAACTAAAATGGTGGAAAGTAAATTAAATTCTACGTTATAGAGATATTAGTGGGGAACAGATACATCTTGTACAGTTAATAACAAAAAAGTCAAGTGTTTCTTGAAAAAATAAGAGCTATACTTCCATTGAAATATATGAAAGATGTAAAATGCGGGGGTTTAAATCAAAATTGAATCCATCAAATTTAATTATGACAAATTGCAGGTTAAAAGAATAATTTGCAGGTTTTAGATCACACTAGTACATAAATCTTTACTAGATGATCTTTAAGGTCCCTTCCAACCCTAACCCTTCTGTAAGCAGCGACTCTCAAGATGCTTTACAGGTGGGAAGGCAAAGGAGGGAAGGCAACAAGTGACATTTTCAAGGTCACAGCTAATGGCAGAGATCAAATTGATGACTGAAATCAGGTGCTTTTTTGGAAGAAAAAGACAGCTCTGCTTTGATTTCACCCACTGATGCTGATTCCTGGTCCCTCCTGTGTTAAGCACATGTGAGCCCTTCAGCACTTTGCTGGTGTGGTAGCAGAGCTGGTCACAGCCTCTTTTGGTGCAAAAAAGTACAAGATTTGGGCAGAACACCGTTCCTGAGATAAATTCAGAGCAATCAGTGAAACTGCACTGATGTTTTTTCCACGAGGTGATACTTGGGCCCCAAAGTTGTTCGTGGGATGAGAGAGGATTTTCCTGCTATCAGGTAGAAGCCCAGGATGTGGGACCTGGTGATGGCCTCCCTCCACACCTGGGTGCTCCTGGCCCTCCAATAAACAGCAGCTACAAGGGCTCTGTTCAGCTGCACTTCAGCCTTTAGAGGAACAGTCCTTTCTTAATTGGCTTTCCATAAAAAAAAAAAAAATATCTCCGGTTACTTAATCTAAATTATCTTTGCGCTGTTACTGTTGGGAGAAAACCATCCTGTTTCAGAGAGTGGAAAATGCTTCACTGGTCCCGTGTGGTGGCTTCTTCTGGTGAAATGGTATTTCCTGAGTAACACAGAATAGTTGTCTGTTAATTTTATGTTTTACCTTTGTCCTTCTAAGCCTTATGTTGTGGGAGTACTGATAATCCTAAATGCTAATTTTTCTTCACAGGCTTCTTAATTTTAATTTCATTCGCTGTACCACTGACAATATCAGCATCCCAGGAAGAGATTAAAAAAAAGAGCCTACTCAGAGCTCTTTGAGAGAATTTCCAAGGTTCATCTTACGTTGGTTTTCTGGAGGCCAGAGTACCTGCTCATCAAAGGTGGTTCAAGTTACCAATAAGCCATTTTTCTTCCCCCAGTTTTTGCTGCTGTAACATGTTTGAATTTTTGGTAATATTTAATTTCTCTAGAGAAGGGAAGTACTGGTGAGGCCTCAGAGCCCTTTGACATGCAGACTGAGAAAAAAAAATCCAGTCCATTCACTGGTTTTTCTATTTTTCTGCCCACTTCAAAGCATGGCATATGAGTTACACCATCTTCTGACAAATAATTGATTCTAGAAATGTTTATTGATAATCTCTCTACACACTTCTTTTAACTTCATCCCCAGGGTTTCTACATGACCATGGGAAGCCTTGCATAATGTAGCTGAGAAAGTTACTGCCTCAGCTGCAGGGCATAAATCAGCAACTTCTTCAATTTACACTGAAGTTCTCTAAATAATGGTTGTTCAAGGTCTGCTTGCTTATCAGCTAAAACATCTTTGCTGCCACGGCAGGGCAAAAAAAAAAATAACTGTGAACTGTCCAAAAATAAAGCATTCTGCTTGTAATTAAACCCCCTCTCTGTATTCTTTGCTGAATGAATTTATATGACCTTTCTCTCCTTAGTGGCACATTCGTTACAGAATTACTGTGGTGATTTGAGGGGCAACAGCTGAGATTATTACGGCTTCTCCTGGAATGGTGGGCACATGCGGAATGGAGCATGAGTTTTCTGTCCAGCAGCATTTAGTGTCTGGAGGAGACAGATTAATGCTGCTTGGTGTTCCTGGCTGCCTCATTCTGTATGTGTCTGGCACCTCAGGGCAATTGCTTTGGATTAGAGATGGCACTGAGCACGCAAAGGAAAGATGGCCCTTGGTTGTGCAGTGAGAGAGCGCCTCACAACACCACTTTGAAGGAGCTCATTTGTTCTAGTCGCTGGCTGTGAGTAGCATGAGTTTATCTGGTACATGCAGGCATGAAAAAGAGAGGAAAAAAAAAAAAAAAAAGAGGCTACTTATGGCCAAGGTTGTGCACGTTTGGTCCGCGGGCCAGTTTTCCGGTGTCTGAGTTATGCTGTGAACATTTGTTTATCCAAGCAGTTATCTGGTCACCTGTGGGCTCCCTCTGGTAACCACAAATAATGATCACTCCCCATAAAAACCTAGCCATGCAACTGCACGGTTGTTTTAGTCCTCTGCAGTGTGCTTTATTTTTGTTTTGCTTCTCCAAGTGGCCTCCTGCACACTGAGTAGCTTAAGCTGCCATTATCTGTGACTAGCAGCAGTTATTTACATAAATGAAATCATTGTATTTGCTTTATTGGCAGCCTAGTGGGTGGAAAATCTAATGGCCTAGTTTGCTGGAGCATTTTGGCATTCACTTTTAGCATCATGGGACCTCTATCATCCATTAGCTTTTACTAGTTAGTAGTCTTAATATTTATTCTAGTTCTTAAATAACTGTGTTTGACTTAAGAATATAAGACAAAGCCAACAGGAGCATTTGAATGTTCTGAATATGTTATTTTTTAGAAGAAGAAGAAACAAACTGATGGATGAATTTTGCACCACGCAACTTGTAGTCAATTAGCAAAATCCCCTCAGCTGGTGGTTTGAGCTTGCAGCAAAAAAGTTGTGATGAATTGTAAGAAGGATGATTTATTCCTACAGAAGAGATAAAATGTACTTTTTTATTGTGCATCTAATTTTCTTAAATAAATAACAGAGGTCACCACCATAATTACCCATTTTCCTGTATGTATATATGAACATATTTACAGTAGGAAGGAAGCTTTTTTCCACTAAAGAAATGTCAGTTTTCTTATGTGCACTTTATCTTTTATCTGTGAACAACTAATAGTGAAATAGAACACTTTACATGAAACATAGATGTCATTCATTTTGCAGAAAAAACCTTTCCTATCTTTTTAATTCCTGAATCTGTAACCTCTCCCTTGCAATCCCATTTGCAAGGTGTGTTCACTTATCCAGTCCTTCCCTGCTAGGCTTACAAGAGATAGCAGGCAGTAGATGGATATTTTCCAGACTCTTCTGGGTGGGAAAAGGAAAATAATTCACATATAATATGTGTCTTTGGAAATTTTTCCATTATAAATATGTATATTTTAAAAATCCTTCTTTGTGATGTCTTTGGTTTTGACATGTCCATATTGTGCTGATGCAGTATGACTGTATTTAGGACTGTGTTTCATTAACCATTCTCACCTAAATTTTCCACAGCTTCCTCAGCCAGATCCCTTCTGGTTTGCCAAGTTCCATGTTAGGCTTCAGATCCGAAATTACATTTCTGAGATTAAAGAAAATTTAGTTAGCTTCGGTTTCTCTATATGTTTTGAATCAGAAGAGCTGCAAATATGCAATTTAATGGATGATGTAGTATTTGATTTTTAGATGCTAAGAAAAAAGCAAGTTGGATTTGAATCCAGAGCATTTTTTAGGTACACGTTCTGAAGACGTTTGATTTTTAAAATTGTTTTCTGTAATGGAAACCTGCTGTTATTTTTCATATTCTGGAATGGATCAGCAAATGGGCTAAAATCTCACCAGATTTTTAGACCTCTAGTCTCACCTAGACCTTTACCTTCAAATGCAATCAGGCACACTCTGAATAATCCTCCATTTCTCTGCCAACTATAATAAAAGTCTAGTTGCCTGTACACTCACATTTCCATCTACATTATAGATACATTTTTGGTAGGCAGGCAGATGACTCCTAATCTGATTCCAGGGAAGTGAAGCACTGAAACTTCCTTTCCCTTGCTTTGTCAGTGTGTATGAAGAGAAAGCTTTGAATTTCAAGTTACATTCAGAAAACAATTCAGGGAACACTAATGGCATCTCATTACATGCATGTATATGTGTGTATATATATGTATATTCTGACATAGCAGAAGCATGGGTCTAGATGGTTTCTAAGCAAAAATTTGAGATAGGAAAGAATATTTTGGTTACTTTAAAACGTGACCACTGTGAAACAAACACAGAGTTCACTTTTACAGTCAACAACACACATTCTGGTTTTGTTGCCCTAAGCCTCAAATATATGGATGGGCTGTTGTGCCTTACAAATCCACGTTGCTTCACAAGTTTGATTCAGTGAAATGGGCCTCAGTTTTCAGAAATCAGCCACGGAATAACCAGGAAAGGAAAAACGTACCTGATTTTACCTTTGATTAGATATTTTCCTGTGGTGTAGGCAGAGGGAAGAAGCTCCCTATTATAGCCTAGAACAGCAGAGAGAATCAAGTAGTTTCAATACTATTAAGTCCCTTGGTAGTAATCCTTTAAACACCTCCAGCAGATTGGGAAGTTCATCTAACATTTGCTGTCAGTACCTATCAGCCAACCTTGCACTCAGTAAATGAATGAGCTGAGCTGGGACTCTGTTGCAAAGTCACTGTTTATTTGAAGTTTTTGCAGTAAGTGGTGTCTTAGTTTAGTTTCAGAGTTTTCTGTTATTGCAGAATCTATGTTTAGATTTGTTTTGGAGGCTTTTTTTTGTGTTTGTGGTTTTGTTTGTGGTTTTGTTTGTGGTTTTGTTTGTGGTTTTGTTTGTGGTTTTGTTTGTGGTTTTGTTTGTGGTTTTGTTTGTGGTTTTGTTTGTGGTTTTGTTTGTGGTTTTGTTTGTGGTTTTGTTTGTGGTTTTGTTTGTGGTTTTGTTTGTGGTTTTGTTTGTGGTTTTGTTTGTGGTTTTGTTTGTGGTTTTGTTTGTGGTTTTGTTTGTGGTTTTGTTTGTGGTTTTGTTTGTGGTTTTGTTTGTGGTTTTGTTTGTGGTTTTGTTTGTGGTTTTGTTTGTGGTTCTGTTTGTGGTTCTGTTTGTGGTTCTGTTTGTGGTTCTGTTTGGTTTTGTTTGTTTTAGTGTTCACTTTTAGAAGGGGAAAACTTAAAATTATGACTTGTTTGTCCAGCGTTTCAAAAGATCTTCAAAGCTTTTTATTTCAAAGAGTTTGAATTTTTTTGTATGACTTGAACTTCTTAGCACTAGAGGAAACCTGTATCTCTGTTGTTAGCCTTCTGAAAATTCAAGGAACTCTTGTGTCATGATCAAATAAATGACTTTTTAACCCTACTTATGCTGCTTTAAAATTAGAGGACAGAAACACTGAAAAGCAGCAAGGAGAGTTTTGGTTATTGTCCTCAACCTTTTCTGCAGAACCAAAACAGGTGCTCTTTAACCTTTTTGTGACAGAAGAGGTTCCTGTTGTTTTGCACATCCCAGAGTGTGTGTTACAGGTTATCAGGAGTTAAGTAGCTCCTCCAGCTCTGATGATACTTTGAGATATATAGTATAAAAAAATAAAGCATGTAAAATAGGGCACAAGTACAAGAGTGCAGTGTACAGAACAACTCTCTTGATACTGAAAGGACTATGAATACCTGTATAATACCCGTATTATTTTAGTGGACTAGTCAGGGTGGCTAAAATTGAGGGTTTTTTCAACAGTGTAGCCAAGATGCCTATCTTTTTGAAAAAGTATTTATTTGTCTAGTCTTGATTTAGCTTCCATTACACTATAAACATGTCTGGAGGAAATGGAAGGGGGTTCCCTAGACCCAAAACATATCCCCTGTGAGGGTCCAAGTCTTAATTAATCCTCTAACTGAAAATGCAGACCCTTGCTTGTCTTTTGCCATCAAAGTATCCTAATTGTAAAGCTGGAGGCTGGATTGGCCAATCTTTAAAAAGAGTGAAGGACTGTCCCTGTAATTCCATGGTAAGGGCATTCCCTGGGCAAGGAGAGGGCTGGAGATGGATCCATGCTCCCCATATCAAGTGCAAAACCCAGTGGAATTCTAATTACTGCTCTGCTATGACACGTTTATCATCACTCTTCCCTATCCAGTCTCTCCACTCAGTGTTTCACGAGACAAGAAGCAAGTTGAGGATGTCAGTCCTGTCATTGCATTCCTGGTATAGAGAGGGACAAAGGCATGGCAATGCTTATTTACTTTGTCCATGAATGAAATGCACTGTTCCTAGGTTGTTATAAGAAGAAAAATAGCAGCAAAAACTTCCACTTCTATTTTGACAAGTTTCTATGTTTTTTAAGGAAAGTTTAAGTTGTCTACCTGTTGTTAAAAGTGTTTCTGAGTCCTGCAGGGCTGTGGATCCTGACTGAATAAAAAACAACTAACACTGATTGCATAGAGACACCTGAGGAACATGAAATTTTATGCGCTTTTTCACATTTCCTACTGGTTAGTTAAGATGATCTTTGAATTATACAGAAACTGAGTGCTTAAAATAGGGCTTCTGTAAATTCTGTGGAGGGATGTGGGTGTCAAAAAGCCAAACATCACCATGTTTTAGTCCTGGCTGCAGTGACAATGCTGGCATTCTCAGCTTGCTTTTTTTTCTTGTGAATTATTTTAGTAGAGCCAGTGGATAAGAATGAGTAATTATGGAGGTGTCACAGCAGCACAATAATTAGGATTGCATTGAGCTTTGCAGTTAAATTTTATGCCTAATGCTCCCATGCTGTCCCCCATCAGTGCACTGCATTTGAAGTACAGCTACAATTAAACCATCATAAAACAGAGTACACAACTAGACAAAATGATCAAAAGGAACCTGAATCCATGTGGTCTTAGTCAGGAATGACTTTCTTATGACATTGTCTGTTCTTGCTATAGGCTGTAGATATCCAAGCTCTTCAGTTTTGTAGTTTCCCACTCTACTCCTCTATTAATATTAAAGTATGTCACCTTGGGCCCTATTATTTGTCCAATTGCAACATCCAATATGACACAATAGAACTATAAATAATTTTGGCTCTGTTTATGCTTGAATAGATCAACATGCCTGAGATGCCTAGGCACAGTTTATGAACACAGCTCTGTAATAATTCTTAATAAGGCCAGTTCTTTTTTTTGAAATATACATTGGGCTTTTTTTCTATAGATGGGATATTCTCATCAGTGTTGTTTTCCAAGAAGCCAGCAGAACATGAATGAAAAAGTCTCACAGTGCTGTTGAAGTCCAGAACAACTGCAAAATTCTGCTGGTATTTGAAATAACCTCAGGGTGTTTTTGGCTTGGGCTTGTTTTATATAGCATTTGTTCATTTCTTTTTTCCCTATGGTATTCTGCATAAGGCAAGCAGTAGCATCCACCTGCTGCTATACAGACAAGAGGGAATATATGGCTTAATTTGGGGTGTTAAAAAAGTAAATGAAACACCTATGTACTTATTGAATTAAATATAACTGACTAATGATTCAGGTTTAGAGTTTAGGTTCTCAAGTCTGCTTGTAACATCTACATTCCCTATCAAAGAATGTAGGGTTGCAGCTGTGCCCCAGAGCAATTATTTCTAGGTAGCTTTGTGTGGGTCAGGATCTATAATCCAGCTCAATATTCAGGTGCTGCCTGGGAGGGAGGTGGAAAGGCTTTCTCTGTTGTACTTTTTTCCAAGCATTTAGGACCTGGGCAAGAAGATGAAGGAAAAGATGAGGATGGGAGGAGCGTGGCAGCTGAGAGAAAGGAGTGCAAGAGGTGACTTGGGAAGGGGCCCTAAATCAAGTGAAAGTGAGAAAGCAGCAGGTGCACACGGAGAAGGCAAGTTGTGAAGTGATGGTCTGGGAACAGTCAGCACATTGTTGCCTGCAGCCCTCAGTCCACATGGCCCTGAATGAGGACTTGGAAGCAGCGCCAGCATGAGGGAACCAGTGCACAGCTTGCACTGCTCAGTAGGAAATCTGAGTGGGCACAAGGATGTGGCCACTCCATGTCTTGGAGAGCCTGTGCTAGCACTGATTTTCTGTGAGTCAGGGTTCGTCAGGTAGCTCATAGCCTTGGGTAAAAGGGAAGTGAACTGTTCAGTAACCACACTGTTTGGGTCCAGTGTTCGTGTGCTGACTTGGCGTGGGAGGGTCTCATTTCACGTGTATATCTATATCCACAGTGGGAGATTATCACCTTGTTTGGTGGCACCGACAGTCGGCATCTCCTTGACTTGTCCTTTTCCAGGCAGATTGCCTTGGTGCTGGGATCTACTTCTGCAACGTTGTGGGGCTCCACGCAGCAGTAACAGAGGGCTTGTGCTATGCAGAGACTGACATTTGTGGGTCTACTACAAATGAATGCAGCATCCTGATGTAAGGCTAAGCAGGGAACCCAGCAGCAGGTTTTCATTTTATTTACGAGGTGCTCTGCTTGTAAAACTGTTCTTGCCTTCAGAGAATCCCTACCAGATAAACTCTTCAAACTTAGTGAAGTTCTCATTTATAAAGACCTTACTTCAGGAGGAAGATGGGTTACTATAGTATTTGCAGGCACATGTGCTGTTCCAGAAGATATCTTATTGCTTGAAAATACTGTTTCTTTTATCTTCCCTGTAGCCTGCAAACACATTGCAGACAAAAATATATTTTATTCTATGATATTTTATAATAAATTAGATGTTATTTATTCTATTTTTCTTACACTTTGCACTAAAAAAGCATGAATATCTTCTAATAACTCATTAAATTGACAATCATTACAGTAGATTAACTTAAAAACATTAGTGAAATCACTGTAAATTGCACTGAGGCCAAAATATGCACAATCATTAAAGTTTACCAAAGGATGCCATCTAGAGGACTTTGACAGAGCAGAAATAACACTTCAGTGTCTTCAGAGAAACATCAGTACAGTATCTCTGTAAGTATTTTGCCTTAACTGTGCATAATCTTAGTTAAAACTCAGTTTTCTGCATGAAACTATGGGCAGGTGTGCTGGTGACAGGGAATAAGCTGAGGTTACTTTCATCATTTTTTTAATGAGAAAAAGCAATTTAAAATGGTGTGCAGTTAAGAGGTTAGAATTTTTATCTTCTGTGTATGCAGCAAGACTTTGTTTTCATTCACTTCATCTTTTTGACATAGAACATAAAAAAGGACTTTTCAGGTGGTGGTGCATAATAAATATTTGCATCATCTTTACAGTAAAGAGGAATAGGTAAATGTCTTCTAGTGAATATAGATGAGTGAAACTATCTAAACCCTGAGGAATGATTTTTGTTCCTAGGCCTGCCTGTGTCACAGTGAAACAAAGCATTATAATTCTGAAAGTGAAGAAAACAAAAAAAATAGAGTAGCAATAATAGTGTCCATGAGGTTCATTCTGTAACAACCCTACGAGAAAAAACATAGTCAAGTCCACTTTTTTTTTTTTTTTTTTTTTTACTTTCCACTAAAATATATATAATCCTTAATTTACTTGTTCATCAGTTAAATATGTGAGGTCTTTGTCAGGATGGCAATTGGCATTTAATTTATGTGGCAGCACTGTAGTTGTGTTACTCCATTAGAAAGTGGGAAAATGGGCTTTGGAACACATTTCACAGGATCAGAAAGAGGAGGAGTGCCAAGTAAACATTATCTTTTGAGTTTGAACTCACTAATACTGTTGATCCAGGGATTTCCTATTACAGAGACAATCCTGTACCTCTGGGTGAGAGGGGGAAAATGAATATTATAGTATGTATCCTACTCTGTCTCCCATAAATATCTGCTGGGTTGCCTTTTAAATTGAAGTTTTCTGATAAGAATACATGGGAAAAAATTCCATTTTCTAGGAAGACTTGAATTTATACCTTGTAACTCCTGATGGTTCATTTCTGAGAGGAAGAGAAGGAGAGACTGAGAAATGCAAGGAAGTGACTTCTAGTTTTCCACTGAATGGGCTGAGAATTTAAAATGGCACAAAAGTGTGTGTGTCTCAATTTCCTTTGTATGTTTAAAAGACTGTAAGGTAGAAATTCGGTCCATTTTAATCTTTATTTTTAGGGTAGAATTGAAGCAAGTAATCCCAGCAGGACCGTCCCTGTTTGAACACAGAGATGTTATGCAGGGACATGTAGAAATCTGTCTTGGGCAATTCTGAGCTTTGATTCAAGTTTGAGGTGACTAATTGTGAACTGCTTTCACCTTGTCATGAGGAGTAGAAATGGGGAGAAGATTGATTATGAAAGGATTTTCTTCATTTCCTCTTTTCTTTCTCACTTTGGCTTCAATCTAAATGATGTAGTTGAGTGCACCCGTTATTGAGAAAGGATCAAATATTGCATTCTGATAACAAAAGTAGAGTTGAGTCTGTGATAGAAATCCTAGCTGATATAAAAGAAGAGTTGTGAGTGTGGCTTTGTAGAGGGAAAAAAAAGAAAAGAAGCTTTTACGCTTTTGGGAGTCTCAGAAATAGGCAGCAGGGAATAAATTGTGATGGTTGTTTCAATCTAGATTTCTGTCAGGAGAAAAAGCAGTCTGAGACACTGGGGAATAAGGCAGAGAGAAGCTCAGGTATCCAGTTGGTTTTGGTCCTTCCTAACCAAAGAAAGAAGCCAATATGTGTTATTTGGATTGCAGTGCAGGGTGAGAGTGGAGGAGATGACATGTGTGTACAGGCTTTCTAGTTTTATGAAAAATTCTCTAATATTTCTCCCTCATTTCAGCAGATCAGTATTACAAAAGCTGATGGTCAGAGGTTCCCGAAAGCAGCTGGCACAGAGGTAATGTCAGAGGGGCAGGGAGTGATGTTCACCCTTGGATGGAATTGTGCTTCTGGAAGTGCGTGGAAAGGGCCTGGGAAGCAGCAGAGCTGCAATCAGCTCCACAACCTAGATATGGATATTAACAAGTAATTAAAACTTGATTTCCTCCTCCATCTTCCCATGCACTGTTCCTAACCCACCTTTAAAAATAGCCTTAAACACTGGTTATGAATATTAACCTTTCTGCTGCTACAGAGAAAAACACAACATGTGGTGGTGGATTAATAATTAAAATCAGGAAACTAAGAGCACAAGCACTCGAGGGAGCCAGCAGCAATAATGTTATTGAAACAGGCAATTTAAGAGTCAGAATTTCTCAAATAATTTAAATGTTAACTTTTAAGATGACCTATAAAAGATGAAACAAAGTATAAATCATCAGCAACTACGCTAACTTTTTGCGTAATTGGAATTTTATAATTCTCCTCTTTCTCTGTCTGTTTTAGAAGGAACGGTAAAGCCTCAGAAGCTCAGAAAACTCCTTAAAGAGGGAGTACACAAATAAATGAGATTTGAGCACTTTAAGTGATATAAACATTGCAGCCAGAGGAGAAAAGTCGAGAAAAAAAGATAAGTGATTAGGTACTGATCTCTTGGCTGCCACAGTTAGGGTTTTCCCTATAACCAGTCCTGTCCTATTATAAAGTGACCTGAGTGTCTCTATGGTGCATTATAGGCACTGGTATACCTGAACAAAAGCCATGTAGGTTTTGTGAGGACTTGTGGGAATTGCTAACCTTGTTCTGCATTTGTGTTTTTTTTTATTTTTTTAACCCAGACAATTTTGTTGTTGTTGTTGTTGCTGCGTGTTTTGGTTTGCTCTCATTTTTGTTTTCTCTCTTACTTGTTGAGGAGAGTTTGATCTGCTGGCATTCCCCTGTAATAAATTGTTCTCCAAGCCCCTTCCTTGCTTTGCCTTTGGACTGGGCACCCAAGACCCTTCAGATCTTGGGAAAAATCTCCTCTGGGACATGTGTGTCATGCACTGGGTTCTCAACAAAGCCAATTTCTCCATAGAGAAAGATTGTTTTAACCTTACTGCATGGTCCTGTCTTGTACATAGTAAATGTGAAAGTCTGAGCCAAGCTTATCCTTTCTTCTGAATCTGAAGCTGCATCCATGGCATTTCCTGGTGACACCTCTTGTCAGGTTTCTATTCTTTTTTTTTTTTATTTTGGATATGGAGGTCATTATCAAAATATTAATTATCTCTTCAGTTTTCCAGATGCTGCCTCTTTGAGTACTTGTTTGCACTGAGGGGTCTCTAGATGTGCTTCAGAGGAAGCCTGCTATAATTTCACAACCCTGTTGTTTTTCAAAGAGGACAGACCACTTTCTCAGATACTGAGCTCCATAACAGAGTTTTTTCATTAATAGTGACTAACAATGGGAAAGGTATTAAATCTGAGGGATCTAAAATGAAAAAGATGAGAAGCAAAAAGCTTTCACAAGGCGAATTTTACTCCATGTATGTTAAACAAGGCATTATTTTACCCTCTGCATTATTCTTCTGAATTATTGTATCCTTCTGGTTACCCACAGAAGCAAGAAGGCAGGAGAGCTAATGTTTCACACCAAAGCCCTGAATTCTTCAGGAATGTTATAGAAACACCATCATTTTTCCCTTTTCTATTGCTTATTTGTCACTTGAAAGTTGTCTCCTCTGCCTTTTCCCCTGTCCAAATGGTCTTACTGTTGTCACATAGATTGAAAGTAACTAACCATTTTCTTACCTGAGGTAAGTCCCTATTGCAGAGAAATGAGGGTCAACACTGTGCATGTTTCCTATGGAGTTTTTTTAATTGAGACCCTGCCTGTGTGCTACGTGTCCTTTTGATTTTCAGCAAGCTTGATTTAAATCATAACACTGGAAGCAAAATGTGGGGGGGGGAAAGGTTTTTCAACTAGTTTGAGTAACGAAAGAATTTATAATAGAAAATAAAACCTTTAAAGTTTCTTTTTCCCTCTTCATCATTTGTGTGGTTAGTCTACTGCTAAAAGTATTCATGCTCCTATCTCTAGTCTTTCTAATTGTGAGCATGTTGCCTTTTCCCCCTGCCATGCCATGCTTTTTAGTTCTACATGTTGCTGTAGCATCCAGAAGCAAATAAGATGATGAAAACCTCTTAATGCACTTTATTGTACAGCAAAACAGTAGAAGACATAGTTTTTCCAGTCTCCAACGTCCCTATCCTTCATTATCTTTTGGAGGTAACTTAACATATTTCTTACAATATTAACTATTTAGCAATGTGCATATATATATATATATATATATATATATATATATATATATATCACCTTCCATCTGTCTCCTCCTCCACCAACCATCATCAACTGTTTGAACTCCTGTGGTTACAAGATCAAAGATCAGGTTTGAGGAAATGCTTAAATGAATAAACGTGAGAAAGAGGTAGAAATATGAAATTTTAAAACTTAATTGATAGTAATTTAAATTCTCTCTGCTTCCTCCATCCTACTTCTAAGTGCCTCTGATCACCCTGCCTTCATCTCTCTGCTCTCCCTTCTTTTCCTTCTCTGTTTAGTTTCTTCTCACCCTGTCAGTCTGTTATAACCCTCATTTGTATACAGGGTATTTTCCTCCCTTTTCCAGCAGTTTCTTCCCCTTGAGCACTCTCATTTCCCTCTCCGTTGCTCCCCCCACTTGCCTGAGATTTTCAATCATCACTTCATGGCAGTGTTCCCTGAACCTCCCTGTGCTCACACCGCTGTACCTGCCGCGGAAAGAAAAACACATTACTTGATTCATTTTAGAAACGATTTTACAGCACGTCAAGATAAAAAGGCTTGGGGATATAAACAAGCTCAGAAATATTTCGAGATCAGGTAGATGTAATTAGAACACAGGCTGTTGATTAGATTACTTTATTTTGCAACAATGGGAGTTTAATCACGTTTGAAATTGGTTACAGGATTTCTTGTGGTGATTAGATATTTCTATCATATTTTAGTCATTTTTAATTACACAAATAAATACTAGTTGTTTACTTTTTTGGCTTACCTTTTTCCTGTCAGTGTGCAGACAGTAACTAGGCCTGCTGCTCAGCAGCCACAGTAAGTGCAACCAGTCTCCTCACAGCATCCACTGAGAGAGAAGGGGAGATCTCAGTTCTCTTCCTTTGGGAAAGGATTGCTCATTACCTGTTTCACAATTCATCCCTCATGCTCATCAAAGCTCTGTTTGCTTCTGTTTTAAAGCCCAGACAGCAAAGGAGAAGTTATTGTGTCCAGTTCAGGCTATACAGAAAGGTCCTTCTTGAGCAAACCCACAAAGACAGCACCGCGGTCCCCGAGTGGCTGAAGGGAAGCTTGGGGCTCAGTTGATGCACTGAGCGGGGCCAGAGCTGAACTTGGATGTCACAGTACATCCTTCCAGAGCTCTGTGGACGTGTCCCAGGTGCTGTATTCCCCCGAGAATGTGATGACAGTGCTGAGGAATACATTCAGTGCAGGTGGCTCAGGGGGTGCATGTTGAGCTCTGGGTGGGAGCCCAAGACAAGAGGCTGTGAACTGCCAACCCTTTGCATGACAAAAGGCACAGGGACCACCTGTGGCACAGCCAGGTGAGGGACACCCAGAGACAAGGCAGGAGCTGATGACTTTGGAAGAAGAGTGAGTGTGACATACTTGGGCTAGGAGAGAAAAAAAGCCCAGGGATTCCTTTGTTCAGAGACCCTCCTCAGAGGCACCAACTCGAGTTTTTTCCTGTGTTACTGCACCATGAATAAATTGCTTTATGGAATGAGTCATCTGACACACTAATACAGGAAGCTCATAGTCAAATCAATGATGAACTGAGGATGTCTGACTGTGTGAGTGGGGTGTGCAGGGAGTCAAGAGGGGACCTGTTGGGTCACTAGAGCCACTGCTGTGAAAGGGTCTCAGTCCCAGCAGTGAAAACCTGTGGTGCTTGGAGTGTGACTGCCTGAGAGTCTTGTGAATGGTCACACTGGGAAGGTTCCTTAACAGCAGGACTAGAGTTTAAATGGCTGTTCCTGAGCTATGCAGTGCTGTGATGGCAGAGCTGGCCTCGGCTCCTCTGCACTAGTCTGCTGTGCAGATGCACACACACAGATGCACCATTTCCCTTTACATATGTGTACATATATAGAGATATATTTACATATGTATATAGTGCTAGGCTGACAAAACTGAGCACAGAACAGTGCTCGTGGCAGTGGGGGATGGCCACGTTAGGCAGATGCAGTCTGCCATTCCCACAGATCAGATATGATACTGTGGACGTATCAAGGTCAAATGAGGGAAGATATAAACACTCCTCTTTAGGCTTCTGCATGCAGTGTGAGAGCTTCTTGTCCTTCAGTATGACAGAGGGAGTTTATGGGATCCCAGGAGACTTAATGCACCAAACTGGACCTGATAATCTTACAGCAAAACAAATTCTTTTTTTTTTTTTTCCCCAAAGCCTCCCACTTTTTGAGCCTCTTGGATCGGTTTCCCTCAGCTACCTGATCAGATTATTCACACTGTGCCTGGACTGCCACTCTTTTACAGTTTATATGGCACCTAAACCCCCAGAAGGCTCAGCAGACAACAATTCTATGGCTTTAATAATATATTATATAATATATCATAACTATCCTCCCATAATTAATTCCCAACTGCAGATAGGTAATTTTTCTTTTTCTTTTTTTTTTCCCCCTCTTCCTACATCTACTCTGATGTGTTAAATATGTCTTTGGTGACGGAGGTCTGCAAGCAGTCTGCTTCAAAAGTTTAGGCTACACATTAGGTAAGTGGCACAATTTTCAACTTTAGTGTTCCTGTAACACTAAGAAATAGATAACTCATTGTGTGATCCAGTATTATTGAGGTTTAGGAACAACACTGGATTTATCTGCAAGACTGAGTTCTATAAAGTAAACTTTGAAAGTTGCTGTTAACAGAATATTTGCCCTGTAACAGAAGTCTGTTAAACTCTGGGCAATCTGTGTGTGTGTGTATATGTCCAGACAGCAATATTGTCATCTTGAGCTGTTGTTGCAGGGAAGGGAAAGTGTGACAGGTAGAGGTTTTTTGTCCCTTTACCCTGTAGGTTGATTTTTAAAACTTAATTCTAATGTGTATCCTGCTGGATTCAAACTCTGACAATACTAGAAACTGTTCCTGAAAATAGGTCAATATGGTGAGGAATGAAAGGGAAAACACTGAGAAGGAAACAGAAAAATGAATTGTGTGGTTCTAAGAAGATAGTGTTCATGAGCAGACCACAGAAAGAGGTGGTACTAGAAAGATAATGATTGTATTTGGAAGTGCAAATTTGAGACGTACGAAAACCTATGGAAAAAAATAGAGGAGATTTGAGCAGTAAAATCAAAACTTTGATTAGTTCTTTCAAGACAAGAATAGAGAACGTGATCCTCATAAGGACAGCTCTATTACCTTTTCTATTAGAGTGAATTTTCAGTCCTGCTTCCCCACTTTTTTTTTCTTTTAGTTGAAGTTTTTCTCTGGCAATATTGCAACCTTTTCAACCAAACCGCTGTTGCCTTGGTCATGTATAGCTCCAGAAACATCATCAAAACTTTCTGTGGCTCATATGCCTGTCTCTTAATGGGGGAGTTGCCTCTCAGAAAGAGTGGTCTTATATTCCTGGAGTAAGTGCTCACACAGTCAAATGGGCTTTGGGAACCAAAGGAAATAATGTGAGGTTCAAAACACCTCCAGCTTAATGTATTTCCCCCCTTCTCCTCATTTACCCGGTTTTTCAAGAAATCAGCCAGGCAAAGCTGTTCAAATCTGATGCTGGTAAAACTGTGAAAGTTTAACATAGAAAAAGGAGAAGCATTTCTATATGCCACAGTGAATACCAAAACATATTTGATAACACTGGCTTAATGTAAGTGTGATAAAGCAGTTTTTAGCATAACGTTTTATATTGTCTCATTGCATGATACCTAGCAGATCTTTGGCAGTGTGATCCATAAAGACAAAATAATACATAAAAGATGCAGTACAAGGAAAGATAAATTGAGGGCATAAATTTCCTTTTGAGCTCCAAGCTGTGCCGTGAGGGGAAGCACATACAAATAACTTCTGTCCATCCACAAAAGTCAGAATGCCTCACCCTTGCAGTTTTGAAACTAAATTCTTGTCACTCTAAATGATGCTTTGGCTGGGCCGTGATCAACAGAACACAGAATTTCAAGGTCTCTAGGATGAACAAGTTCTTATTAACCTATCTATTCTTGTGTTAAAGGCACTGAGAAGTGTCTGTGTTCTCTTGTAGGGAGGTGACAGTGACTGACTATGTACCACCAGCTCTTCAAGCTTCTCCTTGCAACAGTCTCTCCTCACAGTCCCAGTGTTTTCAGTGTTCAGTAAGTGATCGTGGGGGATGGTTTGTAGCATAAGAGCAGTTCCCACAGAAGTGTTACAAGAGGTTATTTCCATTGCCTATCTGGATGGAGCACAGTGCCTACCAGTGATTGCCTACCAGTCCTCTCTTCTGAGAGGTGACTGCACTTTCTGAGCAGGACTTGGGAGTCTGAAGAGGCTCCCAAGTATTGTTCAACATTATTAAGCAGTAATAACAATGTTCTGCTGTTCCACATCATCTTCAGTCCAGCAGTGTCAAGATCCACGACATATCCCTGAGACAGAAAATCAGGAATGATGTACAATGATTGTACTGATTCCTCCTCCCCTGCCACAGGCTTAATGTTATTTAATGATTGTTATACAGCAGCGCCTCAGGGCTCTGTTCTGCCAGGCTCCTTGCACACAATTAAAAAAAGATATAATCCTTAACCAAAACCTAAGGTTGTAGACTGCATTTCATCTGTTATAACTTTAAAATAACAAAGATTTCCAGGGGGGAAAAAATAATAAAAAAACCCTAAACTGATGGGTGTATTTCAGCCAGGACACTGCATTTGGGGAGTTTTTCCAATGCTCTCACACAAAAAGGAGATCATTTACTAACAAGTTACATAACAAATTACAGGAACTTGTACTAATGATTTTGTCATTATTGTCATCAGTCCATTAAAATCTTCTCTGCAAGGCAAACTGTGGACGAAAGAGAAGGTGAGATTGATGTGGGATTTTTTAATTTTACTTTTTTAAACTTTTTTCTATTTCATATCTGAAGTATGTGCTAAACAGTAAATCCCAACCTGTCAGATTTAGACAGGTCTCTGTATAACAAGCACTCTTTTTCAATCTTTAAATGTCACAGCTGCATAAACCTTTTCTGTGTTCCCTCCCATTCTCTAAACCCTTTATAAACCCATTATAATTTCAAAAAGATTTTATTCCTCACAGCTACTGCATAGCAGAGGTAAAACCAAATTTTTCTTTTCCAGGGTGCTGTAACTTGAGATAATATCCAGAGTGCTTGAATTGAAACTTCTATGAAGAATACACACTCGTTTGTCCCCGAACAAGAAAAAATGTGAACATATACATTGTGTAAGTTGCTAGAGATAAAAAAATGCCCATAAATATGGTTGTGTCACTTTAAACATTCGAAGTATACTAAAGAAAGTAAATAACACTACAGTTTTCACTGCAGCAGCCGACAGCTGGCTGGCTTTAAATCTTAGTGGAAACAACATTTCTGGATGCTCAGAGCCTCCACTGTTCCATTTCAGCTAAAGGCAGGATTACTTGAGCTGTATTATATCCTCCATCTCATTTTCAGCTCTATTGCACCAATTATGCAGCCTGGAGGCTTATAGAGGCTTATATTGAGTTTCAGATAGATATAAGAAAGTCGTCTATATTCTCTGTGATAAAAATAGTCATTAATTACTGAGATTTGTAAACCGCTTAGCATCCTTCTTAATGTGGTACATCAGGCATTTTACTCCTTTCTGTTGCTAATCGCCAAAAAATGTGTGGAGAAAAATACTTCAGGAAGAATATGATCTTTCTTAGCTAGAATTGAATGCTGGAGTTAGAGGGATGTACAGAAAAGGCTTAGCCACTTCAAGTATGAATTTGGTTTTCAAGGGCTTCATTGTTTGTGTCTATAAAATCGATTAAGCGCTGATATTGAAGGCAGCCCCTTGTGCAGGGTTCACCAATATAATCAAATGCCTCCCTTAATCTGCACAGTGGTGTGATGGCATATTAAAAAAAAAAGAAAAAAAAAAAAAGAAGCCTTATCTAAATGGAAAAGATGTTTTCAAGTAAAGGAGGATACCAGGGTGAAGTAACAAAAACCCCTTTAGACTTCTTTAAAAGGGCAAGAACAACAACAAACAACTCTTAAATTTTCTATACATGTGAATTACGTACCAACAGCTCTAAATATGAAATGGCTACTCATCATTCATCTGTTGGTGGGCTTTCATAAGATAGAAGAAAACTGATCAGTAATAATTTGAAAAACCCATTCAAATCTGTTTTTAAATCCCTAAACTTTATATTCTAAGTCAGACAGAATAGACCAAGTGAGTACTTAGTGAATAATTTCAGCTTTTGTGGATTGTTGCGGTGATTGTTTCTTTTTGGTTTGGGATTTTTTATAAGAACAAGATATTCAGTCTATTAAAGGAAAACCCATTTAAACTGTGTGGTTTTTAAACATTTATTTCCCACATAATTTTTCTGAATTTGAAAAGTCTCCATTTGCAGGTTTTTTTTCTTGATTGTCCTGAGATGGATGATTTAATTACAGAAGCAAATGGTTTTAGGTCTTTTATGGCTCCCACTACCATAGTAGAGAAATGCCTCTCTGTGCATAACTTATCCACATAAACTTGCCTATCGAGTTGGGAAACAACAACATGGCATCAAGATGTCCTGTACCTCCTGATTACGTGCCTCAGCCACAAGCCAGGTCTACCCAAGCATGTGGCTTTGCCATGGCATGAGTCTTCCTATGCCCCATGTTTTTGTGGTCATGAAGCCAGAGAGGGTCCTGGAACTGGTGGCCAGTCAACGGGTCTCCTGCCAGGTCGGTGGGACTGGCACTGTGAGCTGGCCCACAGCATGAAGCTGCCTCCCAGTTAAGAGTGGGTACAAACACACCTTCTTTTCACCCAGAAATAGTGTTGAGCTGTGACAGCTCAACATCCAGCCAAGAAAAAAAAAAAAAAAGTGTGATTTACTCAAAAGTCCTCTGACTTTACACTAAGGAGAAACACAAAGTTGATAATCCTGGTCTCGCACCAGCTTCTTTATGGATAAATGGTGCTGGTGGAAATAATGGTGTGTAGATTAATATTGACCCAAAAGAGAGATAATATTAATCCTAAAAATTCATCTGTCTTGTGTCCTTTAATAGCTACAGCTGCAAAAGCACCATCAAGAGGTTAGTTTTTACAATAGAATTAGTTAATGTGTATTCACTGGAAGTCCACTGGACTGACTAGAAGTACAACCAGAGTCCAAAACAAGGCAACAGTGAAGACTAATATGTTTAGAGGCATTAACTGAATCATCTATTGCAGAGCTGCACCAGGCTGCAGCCACGGAGGATCATTAGCAGATCAGCATTCATTGCTCACTGCAAAGTCCTTCATGAGAAAAATGAAAACAAATTCCAAAACTTTTCCGAGATAGAAACTTTGGACAACTGAATTTAGGGATCATTCCTTGGGAATACATGTTTTGGAATATTTATATATTGCAGCACCCCCTAAGAGCCCAGTTGTGAAGCAGACACACACACACCTCACAGCTTCCAAAATAATATTCCATCGCTGACAAAAGGCAGAGCCTATTTCTTTTTCACAATTGATGAATTTCAACAGAAGTTTCAAATATGTAACCTCAGCCTGATTTTCTAATATTTTCTTCTCCTTTTCTTCTCTTAATAATAATGACAAGACCAAATAGGGTGTTACCTCATTTATTCCTGTTTGACCACGGCCCTTTTAGGTTCGTACCTCTGATATGATGTGGGAATCTTGGTGACGGAGTATCCAAGTACTGCATGTGGTTCTTGAACTTCTGTGAGCAAACAGAGGTGGATAATTCATCCTGGCAGTTTTGGAGTGCAATAAACACCAGGAACCTGAGAAGAGGTAAAGTTTTCAAATTATTTATCATTAATTATTTTTAGCGAAGAGTACACTTAGCATTTTAAAGATGCAATGAAAATCTTATGCTGACTGAGAAAAGCATCTGCATGAAAAACAATTTCTTATTTTCTCCCAGGATGTATTCTTATCTTTTAAACTTTACCCGGTGTTGCTCCTGACCTTCATATTTTTGCAAGCCAACAATTACTATTCATGGCATTTTCCATCAGATTTGCTCACTGTTATGTATTGCTTCTAAAATTACAGGTCTCGTCCAGTTTTAATTTTTTTTCCCTTGTCACTGATAGTATTAAAGATTGTGTCATAACCGGGCACCAAAAGTATTTGCAATGCTATGGAAAGGAGAAATAAGCTTGTTAAAAAAAATAATCACAACCTGATTTAATGCTTTCATAATATTCCTCTATTTATTTTTAATAGGAAGTGGGACAACCTGCAATACAGATTTCATAGCTTTTAAACACTAATTTACTCTTGATACTTTTTTCCCCCCAATTTGCTGCAACAAGATAATTGTACTGACTGTGCAATGGTGAGTGAGAAAAGATTACAATGTGTAGCATCCCAGTGTTTTTGACACCCTGATGTATTGCAACTTGAAACATGTGAGTCCTTTCAGTGTTATTCTCTCATGCTCATTAAAACTGAGAACAGGGTTTTGGAGTCTGACACTGCTTTACCTGCCTGTTTCTAAGGAAGAGCAGAAATAAGCCATTTGCACTGGTGACACAGGTCCCATTCACATGTTTGTACTTGTGACCAAAGGGCTAATTTCCTGTTTCAGTTTTATTCTCATTTTCAGCCTGAGGCTGAAAGGAAATGATGATGGAGATGGCTAAATGGCACCTCGAGTGTATCTGTGAAATCACACGACAGCATTCTGTGCTGACTACAAGTAAGGGCAATACCTGGCTCTGCAACCATTATTTCTCTGAGATGCTAGCCAAGGAGAAGGAATCACGTGTGTTTAGTGGAGAGAAGATGATTAAGTCCAATAATTTTTGTTTAATATGAGCTTTGAACACATTCCCCAGTGCCACCTGAGCTTTATGCTGCTCCTGTCCCGTTTGCAAGTTGTCCAGTAGAAACACGAGGAGTAGGGAGAGAAAGGGGTTGGTTTCTTTCCTCAGAAGAGAGTTAGGATGTTCTGGAATCATGCTTCTTATTTGGGGCAAACAAAGCCCCTTTAGTCTCAGCCATCAGAATGCAGAGAAATAGCATTACTGGTGAGGTTTCTGCTAAGAGACTGAGTTCTGAGCAGTTGCTCAAAAACCGGTAACTTGTTTCATAACAACTGATTTCCTCTCTTTATGGAAGTGTATCTTGAGTTTTGGTAGAATTCAGACCATGTCCTGCCTTCTTCCCCATAAATCACCATGGATAACAGAGTAGGAAGCTTCATACCAGAGAGAGGAGCGGGTCACGCAGCAAAAATGTCAGTCCTGGAAAGAAAAGGATATTCCTGTCAAGTGTTTAAAAACAATATATGCCCCTTTTTTTCTTAAAAGGGGAAGAATAGGTGTTAATAATTCTGTCATGTGCCTTAAGATCTCTGGGTTGACACTTGACATTTGCCTTGTGTTGCTCATATACCTCTATGGGCATAAGGGTTTGATTAGGACTATGGTAGTTTAGCAGAACATGGTGAAAGGTGGGTTATCATTCCAGCAGAGAAATGCCTCAGCAAGTCAATCTGACTTTTGTTCTTTGACTTTACTATCTATTGTATACTAGCCAAACCAACTTTTTAGATTTAATAGGACAGTCTTTCACTGTCTGAAAGTTGCAGTTCACTGGGCATTATTCCAAAAAGCATCCATTTCCAGCACTTTCAGGATCAAACCATTCTTTGCATCTCTGGTTTACACTAAGATTGCACTGTAGCCATTATCCTTTGGAAACTAAAGACAAAGTAGAAGTGGCTTTTCCCTCTCATTTAATCACCACCATTAAGAGTTACAATAGTAAGGGCAGTGCCCAGTGGCAAATTTTCACATTATGGAATACTGTGAGAACTACCAAAGCCTGACATAGGACATTTTAAATACTGTCCCATGAAAAATATAAAAAGCCAAAGTTTTCTATCTACTGTGCCAGATGAATATTTAGAAGAAAAATTAAGGTGACTTTTAAAAGGTTATGTGTTTTAGTGAAGGTGCAGTGTTTAGAGACTAGTAAGGATTTAAAGCTCAACAAACTAAATGGTATAATTTCTATTTTTTTTTTCCAAGTAGACAGAGCACTGCTGTAGCTTACCTGAAGAGAACTCTTGGGTTTTCCCCTAAAGGCTGTGAATAGTTAGGCTTTAAGTTCAACTTACAAGCTGGGCAAATAATAGGCAAAAATAAATCACAAATATTTGGAGTTATTTTGAAAGGGAAACACTTGGCCATGTCCTATTGATTTTTGTGTTCATCTCTTCAGAAACATTTATATTCCTGTGAGTGAAATTTTATTTGTACAAAAGTCTGAGAAATAGACTTTCAGGTTGTAGGCTGAAATCAGTTTGGTAGTATACCAGATCTGTTTCAGGTTAAAGTGAAAGTTATAGATTTCTGGGTTTAAATTTGTCAGAAGGCTCTTTTCTCTCTCTTCCTCTTTTCCCTCTCTCTTCCCTAGGAAGCACTCAGAGTAGGAATGGCTCATGATATTAGAAAACATGCCTTCACCGAAAGGGTGGTCAGGAAAGTGATGGAATCACAATCCCTGGAGGTATTTAAAGCACGTGTAGGTATGACACTTAGTTTAGTATCATGATTTAGAGGTGAGCTTGGTAATGATGGGTTAATGGTTTGACTCAATGGTCTTAGAGGTCTTTTTCAACCTAAACGATTCTATGACTCTAAATGACCCAGTTCCTTGCTGTCCCAGGTGCTGCTGTTATCTAGCTCTAAATACAAATTCAACACTCAATAGAACAATTCAGTATCTCCAATAATGAAACTCTGTAATATTTTGCTTTTTAGAATCATGATAGAATAATCTTTAACAGCCACATTGTAATCGTTCTTTTATACCTCACCCTGGGGTGATTGTTGATCCATCTGAATTGGTTTTTCTCTCTTTCCTTCTGTCTATCCACTATAAACTTCTTCCCAATCAGTTATATACTTCTTCCTAATCAGAACCACCCTGAGAAGGACACGCTTTCGAAAACAATTTGAATCTTGTCCTTGAAATTCTAAACAAGATCTAGGGAGACCTGTTCAAAGAAACTTCCTCCTTCTTCCTGCACATCCTGCTGCCCTTGCTGTTGTCTCTCACTTCTGTGCAGGTGATATCTGCCAATGAATTAGGAAGATGAGAGAGAGTCCTTCTTTGAAACAAGCAAATTTTTGCTGAAATATACTCTTCCAAAGGTTCAGCAAGAAGATATTATTCTTTTAGTACTAACAGTAGGATTATGAACATCAAAAAATTCATGCATGCTCTTCATATGCGAGCAAAGAACTATGCTGACAGAGGAGTCTGTGAGGAGGGCAGCTGAACCAGAAACCTTTGAGGCAGGCTGCATTCCATGGGACACAGCCGTGTATCCTTGCCATGAGGGAAAGTCTGGCCATTAGGTTTTGTAGCCAACTTTCTTAAAATGATCCAAAATATCTGGCCAGAGATACTTAGAGGTGCTCAGAAACACGTAAGTTTTGCAATATGTTAAAAAGAAAACTCCCAAACACTTAAACTTTTTAATCTGTTAACCTGGCTTCCCATAACTGCCTTTGCTTCAGTCTGTCTCCTCCATGAATGTGTTTAAATATAATGAAGTGTACCATCGAGAAAGGGAAGAGCAGAAACATATCCCAAGGTTACCTACTACAAACAGCAATATTAATTCTCTAAACAGAACTTTCAAGCGTGTCATTGGGCAAATGTTGCTGACATAAGATCTCCAAATAATTACAGACTGCAGCAGCATTCAGGAAAGTGAAAGTATCTTTGTGAACAATAAAATCATTTATTTGTTCTACATAGGTTATATACAGGACAAATGGCAGAGGCAGATGTATAGTTCATGTGTTACTTAATAGGCAATGGTTTCCCTCAGTAGTAATGACAGTACCTTGACCGGTGGTGCAAAAGAGAAGAGAGTGTGGTCAAATTAGCAGAGAAAATGGGTTTCATAAATGTAGTAATATTGAACATATTACGACATTAGTATTTGGTCAAATTCTTTCCCTGGCTAGCAATCAGATAGGTAATTCTGAAAGCAATCAGGCAACTCCAGAATCCTCTAGAATTTTTAGGTGGATGTAGTTTCTTCATTAATTTCATCTGACCACTGAGCAATCATCACATTCTCAGGAAGGGAAGCAACATGGTATGCCAAGGTATGGTAGTTGTTGGTATACATACAGCCCTTTAACTTATCCTTTGTTGTTGTTTTTTTTAATAATTAAATCTTTGTGTGATTCCTGACTACTTCTGTTTTAGTCAGACTAAATATTACTGTTCGAAATTAATAATCAATAAGCATATGTGAAAACAACAGAGGGGCTAGTAAAATTGATTACAAATCTAATATTGCTGTAGCCACCACAGCCTCATGCTAAAAAGCATTTATCATATTGGAAACAGACAGCTCTTCTGCTTTGCAAAGGGACTCTAGCTCTGCATTATAAAACCCTGGAAAGTATTTTCAAATGCTTTGCAAAAAGATCACTATTTTTCTATTTAAAAAGCAAGGGAAAAATCATATTAATTTTTCAGCTAAAAACTTCCTAGGAGATTTTGGGAAGTTCTTTGAATGAGGACCCTTCCCCATCTTGATTCTACAACGTCCCTGACCATTGAGTTCAGTGGCACTTGGGCTCCCATACACCTCTGTGTTTCTGCACAGACCCTCAGAAAGCTTTTCCTTGTGCTGGTTTCTGAAGTTTGTAATTGGCCTTGTTGCCTATGGCTGGCACACAGCATGCAAGGAGCTTCCATTCCTTATTTTGCATGTGGCTTTTCACCTCCGTGGTGTTGCTCCCTGCAGCAGAGCACACTGGGGGACAATGAGCGCTGAGAGGAGTCAAGTGTCTTAGAGGTTAAGATGCAAACTCTTCACCCAGATAGTGAAAATTACTCTGTTGACAGGGATTACACCTTCAAGCATTGACCCTATGTCATTCAACTCAGTACAAGATGCAGTTGTATAGAAGTGCTTTATACATAACTCCATATTACCTGTGGAGAGGTTTTTGATTGTTAAACAAAAACCTGCATGAAAGAATCGTGTGTTGCCAATATTTTTATGCATAATAAGTGCTAGCCGAGCTTGTGGGTTGTTTCATTTTCTGTTCTTTACTGAGACAGCTTCTCAGCTTGCTGGAAAGCTGTTTGTTGTCTTGAACAGGAAATGTTTCAGATTACACCTTTCCCAGGACTAATGGTGGTGTGCGTAAAATGGGCCGTGTAAAATGTAGATGTATGGGGGAAAAATATTGTGGGTTTTCCTAGCAATCAACAAGAGACTAAACTAAAATATTTGCTCAGCAACACGACTGGCCTGGGGTTTTTTTTCTCCTTGTAGCCCTGTGAGTTAATCATGTGGCTCCAAATGAAAGTCTTTTGGGTTTACACACCCTTAAGTGTTAGCCTTCATTGTATCCCTGGGAATGAGAAAGTGGATGTGTGCAGCAGATGTTCCCAGCCTGCTTTACCTCATTGTAATTCCTACAATACTTGGTTCCTTATCTTTAACCCATTTCTGAAATCGATGGTGTCAAGCCTCTCTGGCTTCACATAATCTAATATGTTTCAAAAAATGATTTTTCTTGCCATCTTATTCTTTCTGCCTCGCTTCTGCATCTTCCATCGACTTTAATTAAGCTTTCCTTGGGCTTGTGACCTTGGTGAGCTTTCAAAAATAAAGTGAACTGACTTGCAAAGTGATTTTTCCCAGTCTTTTTACAGCCCTGCTGGAAATTCGCTTTGTGTGGCGTTTGAAAATATAGGCTGATCATTTGGGGTCACCATATGTGTGCAGAGTGGCAAGAAGGAGAAACCTTAGCCTTCTAATTGCTACATTGTAGTAAATAGTTCATTTCCCTATAATTTCTGGTTTGACTTTTCTAACCCTTTAAGAACTAACTATACACTGTTGTTTTTAAAAAGAAAGATAGAAAAAAATTGTTCTTTCAGATAGGCAGTATTTAAAGAAAAGCTTTTAAAAAAAATCAAGTACAGAGTAGAAGATGTGTAGAAGTGCCTAACACAGATTCTCAGCATGCTTGTTATACTCTGGACCATTTTTTCCACCAAATAAAATCCTAGAATAGATGGGTAGAAGTGGATGACTCTTCTTAATTCCATTTATAATTACATTTGGCTGGCTTCCACACAAGGTCTGAATAGTAGCTCTTGTCCTGGTTTTCACTCCTATAGTTCTACATGTAAATCCCTGCACACTGTCATACTCTGAAAGGCTGAATATAAAATACCCCTGAATCTGACATTATAGGTACTGATTCTACTGTGATTCTTACATGCAGAATGACTAAAGGGGGATAAAACTTCGCAGGATTTTTTGTTTCTTAGCTGGGCCTACTCTTTCTTACTTATAATCATTCTTTTTGTTAGCCTCTGTTCCTTTTGTGGATGGTAAGGAGTGTAGGACTCCACACAGAGCTCTATGTAGCTTTACAATTACCTGCTTTTGCAGAGACTTCTCTTCCTGTGGTCATGGGAGAGCTGGAGGAATTTGCAGAGTGTGTGTGACCTGCCCAATCGTGGCCCTATAGCAAAAATCTCATCTCTCTGGTGCACACACAGGGGTCAGGTAATGGAGCCAGTATCAGATGTGTCTACACACAGAGCAAACTCCCAGTAGGAAAGGGGAAGAAAGCTTTTATGGACATTACATAATGCAGTAAATAACACAACACAAATGTTAGTAAAGGCTGGCATTTGAGCATTAGGTCCAGGTAAACACTAGAGTGAAGACTACAACGTTGTTTGACCTAATGACCTATAGTAGTACAAGTCCTCATTTGTTTTTTCTGAAATATATTTTGGTTTAGCCGTTACTTGTTACATGTAAGCTCCTTTTTTTTGGAAAAAACCCCTAACAAAACAAAACCCAAAAACAAAACAAAAAACCCACCCCAAAACAGTCTCTTCAAAGAGATTATGCTCAGTGTTAGCAAAAACTAAACCTTGAATTAACCGTGGCTATCTGACATACTGCTAGATTTGGTGATCCTTCTTGATATGATGCATTTAATACTGCCCTAATTCCTAGTATTCCTCAAGCCATATTCTAGTATGTTATATTTTCCCACTGCAAACAAGACATTTACATAAGGTTTTGAACAACAGTTTTTTGGTTTTTGGTTTTTTTTTATTAAGATATTTCAGTGCCCAGCCCAGAAAATCACATCAGATCCCTGTAGAGGTGTTCAGTACTCTGGTTTTAGACCTGGAAACTGTATATGAGATCAGCAAGGTGTGATACTTTCCTAACACAGAAGCTGAGATTTTGCAATCCAGGAGCTCTGCAGAGGTGTGTGCTGCTCTTGGAAGGAGCTTGGATGTCTCTGATGTGCTGCTGCCGTGCTCCTGATGGACAAAGCCTCAGTGAGTAAGAGGGGATGACTCACTGCCGTGAAATTAGGCATGTGCCCTCAAGTGGTATTAGATCAAGTCATAACCCTGGCTCTAAAAAGCATTGATTTAGTCATTTATGTCAAATTTAATGGAAGGTATTAATGATGTCATAAAATTATTAACATCAACTCCTTGCCATCTATGAAAAGTGGGTGCCTCAATCAACTATGACATTCAAGTCACAGCAGATTTCTTTTTTTTTCTCTTTTTAATTCTTTGGAGTCAATCTATTGTTGCCATGAGATTTAAGAGAAAAGTTAGAAGAGGAATGCTAAGAACAGACAGGTTGAAAATTATTTTTCACATACATTTTTCTTCATGAAGCATTTCTTGGTGTTTTCAGAAGTATTTGAATGTTTTTCTGCTCCACTTTGGAAAATAGTCAGTTAGCCTCCACTAGGACAGCATACCTTGAGGCTTTTAAATATACTTGTATTGAAAGATATGACTTGATGAAGAAATAAGAGAGCTGCTCCTCAGAAGAGGCTGCACAATATGGGTACTGCCTTTCGAACTGAAGGGACACTGAGGTGGGATGAAGTGCACCCTTTTGCCTGACACTTTAGCTAAACAGAAACTATTGTTGTCACAGAGTCTGTTGCATTTTGTACTGATATTCTGCTCTTAAAAAACAAATGCCTTTTTTCCACATGGCTTGAATTAATTCACAGACACGTTTTGCAAGTTGGGTGGCGGTTTGGGGGGGACGATGGAATTCTTTGCCTGTGCTAAAGGGACACAAGGATGTAAATGTTTTCCTAGACTTACTGAAGAGGAAGGCAAGCTGTCAAATTTCTGAGTGTAGATCGATGTTCAATTTGATAAATGTGGTAGATAAGGGTGAGGCTTTTTTTGTTATAATCTGGAATATGTACAGCATCAGCAAGAAAACTTTCAGGCAATTTTATTTTGGTATCTGAAACTCAGCATCTCTTAAGCCACTTCAAGTTAAATTACCACATTTTACAGTCCCCTTTGGAGTCCATATTTAGTCAATGACACTTAGGATTTAGGTTGAAATAATTCATTGCTCCCTGTTCTGGTGGTACGAGTCACTATTCTTGTAGGACAGATTTATAAGTTTGATTTCCAAGCTGTATTTTCAGGGATGTTTCGGAAATTTCCTTTTCTCATACAGGTAGATCCAGACCAATTAATAAGATCTATGATTCCAGTGCCTTAAATTCATTCTCCATTACAGTGAGTGGCTGCTCAGGGTATACTCTAGTAGGTCAGATCCATTCTAAGCTTCTCTAATATGTTTTAAAATAGACAGTTTCAGTTTTAAAGTGTAGGCTATTTGTATTGATAAATAGATCCTGGATTAGAAGTAGATTCCCTGAGTGCTTTATTGGCCAGAATCTGAATGTGCCCAAACTGATAGGTTGGTGTTCTGCTCCCTCTGATTACAGAACAGGGTAGCAGAGAAAAGGGTCAATGGTGTCATCTGTGGTCTTTAACCTGCAAGAGGTATCTTGGATTTAGTTTGATTGTTTTGACACTTGTATGCTAGCCCTCTAGATTTTCACAGGCTAAAATACATAGTAAACCAGATTTTTGGAATTTTAGCTATTTGAGGTTGATGTAAAGTAGAAGTTCATTATGAAATTTCTAAGCAAAATTACATAAATTGGGATAAGGATGTTGGGTGATATTGCTCTCAAATTTTTAGACTCCTAAAGTGGAAATGATTTGTATTTCCAGATATAAAGAATCATAATGACACGCTTAAGTCAGGATGATACTTGAATCATTTTGCCTTTATCATCTTATGGTAAAATAACTTGACTTTTCAATACATATAAATTTTCGTGTTAATATTTGATGAAATTCCTTCTGGTTTGAATTATGAACTGAGACATTTATTCTTGTCATACTGCTTATTCCTTAGATCAAAAATTTATCTTGCTTTCACTTTTACTTCAAATGTGCTCTTAAACATGTCTGAAACTTGATTATGATTCAGTGCATACGCAGTGCATTTGAAATAGTCCCAGCAGAACCTGACGACAAAGCATCCCATCTGGAGTGCAGTTGCTCATAAGACATAGATGGGAATTAAACTTACAAGTTGCTGACAACTAACATTTTCCAGGTCAACCTCAACTTTATATTTCGTTTGAGAAATCCATCACTGGCACTCTGGATTTATCATCTTTCCTGACATAAAATTTGATGAATAGAATGTGCTTCACAGTTAGTTCTTATCCTGGCTACGCTGACCATGTACAATCCTGTGGTTCTGAAGCAACTCATGGCAGAGAATGCATTTAAAATGATACATGCATATGAAGAATATCTGCAAATTTGCTTTCATCGTCTGTCTGATCAATATCAGTAACTGAGGAAAAAGAGATTCTCTATCTAGGCACACAAAGATGAGTATTTGTTGTGCTACAACAATTTTTAAGACAAAATGCATCTTGATAGATGATAATTCATTGTTTAGAGCTTCCTGTTTCCCTCTGACTCGTGAGTTGTCATGATGAACTTGGCATAGTTCTGTGCCTTTGTAGAAAATTACCTCTTGTGACAGAGGAACATGTGTGTTGCATGAGTATATATACGTGTCTTAAATCATTGTATAACACTTCCTCAGGCACTACTGCTCCTATTTGCAGAATATCTGGGGTTTTTTTTGAATTTTAATAAGTCATCTCTGACCAAAATACCTGAGAAGCCCTCTACTGCTGGAACATCCTCTGATACGCGTTCCTAAACCTCTCCTGGGTAAAAGATCAAACGGGTTGAGAACACCCAACTAAGACCAAGAAGAGATGCAAAGGAAAGAGAGGTGGTCTCAAGAAGACTGAACAGTTACAATGTGGAGAGCTGAAGTGCTGCTAAACAAGGGAGGCCAGAATTTCTCTAGCTGTGGCAACTGAGCCCCATGACTGGAGCTTGTTCTGCCAGCTGTTGGTATTTTATTTGTGTTCAGATGGTGACAGAAGGCCTCAACAATGACAAGTTCAGTATCAGGAGGTGTTGGTCAGCACCTGAAGATTCAGGCTGTTCCTGAACAACCTTCGAGCTAAACAAACCAGTTGAGTTATCCCACTTTGGGATAATCATTAGGAAGTAAGTGCCCAAACAAGATTTATGGATCTGTGCCAGCATGCCTGTGAAGGTCAGATGGGTGTGTAGGGAACATGAAGAACTGAGCCCTGTGGCCTCGATTTGTTGGCTGGAGTGTAGGCATCGCTTCAACTGATCTCATTCTGAGAAGACTGTGAAAAGGGAATGGAGAATTTAATTTCACACTTCCTAACATTTTAAACTGTACAGGAATATTTTTGGCACACGAGGCAGTAGAGTACAGGAATCACTTCAGCACTGCTTATGAATGGAGGATGCCAAGGAGGTAACTTTCTGCCCAGTAATGTCTCATGTTTTGAGTACACTATAGAAATATATATCACTTTCACTGCAGCTGGTGCTACAGTCACCCACTTCGGGTAGCATTTTTACTTGCCATTTGTTGATGAACTCTCTGCTAAGACTATTGTTTATTATAGTAATTTGATATATTAAAAAGATACAAGGGGAATAAAAGCGGTTCAATGTGCCAAAATAGAACAGCGTGAGAAAAATTCAAGTCACAGGAATTGAATTGTACTGATGTTCCAATCAGCCTTGCTAATGGGGCAGAGGAATTCTAGGAGGAATAGGAATACAGAGAATCAGATTTGTCTCACAGTACTGAAATATTACCAATGAGAAAAATTTGAAAGTTTAAAAAATTATTCGCACCTTCTTGGGTTTCTCCCTGGCCTTGACTATCTCACATGGAAAAACTGTTCATATGAAAAAATTAGTATGATTAATCTAAAAATGGAGAACAGAAAAGGGAGAGTTTGGAGTGATTAATTGGAAATGTTCATGTTTTGTTTGTTTAAATTTTGTTTGCTTTCCAGGCTTGTTGATGACAAAAGTTTCTCTCTTCCTTATGTTAATATAAATCAGGAATTGTAAAAGTCACAATATTACGGTTTTATTTTTCTGGCAGTGACTTTTTCTGCCTTTCTTTCTCAAGTACAAGGTGTAATTAAGAGCAAAGATTGTCCCTTCAGAGAATCTTTGTGGAAATTTATCTTGTTAATATTAGAGAAAATTAGGAAGCTATGGCAAAAAAAAAAAAAATGTTTATGACACAAAATTCCTCTTCCTAATAGTGTATTAAACTAGTTGTCTCTGCTGCTATCTTTCCTGTTTTAAGTAGCACCACAGTTATATTAGCCAGTGAATGAGGGTGCTTGGTACCCTGCCTCTGGCTGAGTTCTCTCACTGTTTTGCTTTCCAACTCTAACCGTAGTGGAAGTTCAGATCAGCTAAATTTGTGTTCCTACATTTCATTATGCTCAGTTAGAAATATGAGTATCTCTCTCTCATAAAACCTAATGTAGACAAGTAAGAATTTGGACCAGTGTATTTCTGAGAGTTGGTGTTTACTTCAAGGGAGTTGTTTGCAGCCATGTTCCAAAGATGTAGCCCCTGTTTTCAGAGCTGAAGGTGTGTTGTCTTAGTAAAGAAGAATTCCTTGCTCACGTGTGTTCTTTTGGATGGTATGGTTTTTTGTTAATGGGAACAGGTGTACAGAGTCATAAAATACCTGCCATTCACAGACCTGAAAGAAAATTCAGCTATAAAAATGCAGTTGGATGCTGTTTAACACTTTGGAAGGATGACCATCCAAGATCTGTCCTTCAAGGATGGTTTTTTGCTCTGGCCTCCGTTATACTTGCTTAAGGAAGAGTGGGGGAGAAAAAAGACAAAACAAATGGCCCACAACAGGTTTCTAGTTGGTAACATGGATTCAGGAGAGCTTCTTAGGTGAACAGATATTACTTTCCAATAACTCTGCAATAAAATTTTGCAAGAATCCATATTTTTACTGAAAAATAAACCAAGATTTTTTAGCCAGATGTATTACAATAGACCTTGAAGTATGACAGGGGAAGAATACATAGATAATAAATAAATAAATCTTTAGGTTAAAAGTATTTATTGCCAGCTGATATAATTCAGGTTTTTATGTACTGCATCAACTTAAATTTAATGTCTAATAAAAAAAAAAAAAAAAACCAAGCACTTTGAAAGGGATAATGTAAAAAAGTAAAATGAGGGAGAAAAGGAAGGGAAAAATTATTAAAAATCTGTGCTAATAGGCTGAGTTCTGCTTTGCTAGAGGCATGTTTAGGATTGGAGAACAACCAGAATATACAAATGAGATTAAAACTTTGCAGTAATAGTGGGCTTGTGCAGTCAATGTGCATTTCCAGAGCTGCAGAAAAATCAGAATTGTGGTCATTTCTTAAGGAGGTTTGTTTTAAACTGACTGATACAGCTACAGGTTTTCTGCCAGATATGAATCCAAAGATAAAATGACCTACACTCTCAGATGTTTTAAGATTCAAAGATTTTCTACATACTTATTATACTTACTGTATAAAGCATCTACACAGAGCCAAGCAGTACCGCCTGGGTTTTTGGGGGCTTTTTGCCCCTTCTTTTAGTATAATATAAATACAAGTGCCTCTTGTTTAACTGCATGACCTTCTTACCTTTCTAAAACTCTGGCAACTTTGAATCTTCAGGGAACATCAAGGCAGATGGTTCCAAACTAAGTCTCTCACTTTAGCCATGTGTTGAAGGTTTTTTTGAATGCTGTCTCCTCTCTCTTTCCTGAAATGCTCTAAATTTGAATGAAAAATAGTTAATAGAAAGCTTCAAGGATTGTTAGTAAAATTCGATTAGTGGTGTGGGCTCCTATATAACAATGCCTTGGGTTAACAAAGGGCAGATCAGTGAGTTACAGACAGTCTGCCTCCTTTTTCTGTCTTAAAGATCATATGAATACTTATTGACTCCAAACACATATTGAGAGGCTTCATAAATAGCTATTTACTTCTACAGAAATACAACTAATGCTTATCAACTAAGTTTGTGCTGGCTAAAAGCTAGATATTGATTTTAAGTCTATAGTGACAGACCACTTTATTGAAGGGATTCTTGATATGATTTGCTAAAATGCTAAGGTTTAATTAAATTATTAATATTTTTTATGTTCCTAAGTGTTGAGTATAAGATTCTTGAGAACTGTAAATTACTGTTCCTTATTACCCATTCTGCTTTCTGCATGTAGGTTCTGGCACTTCATCAAAAGTAGCAGAAAATTTCCAGTAGAACAGTCCTCTTTAGTTTTGTACCTACAGTATATGAAACAAAAGACATTTCTTACAGTTTAATGATCTTCAATGAAATAGCTGGTGTTTTTATTAGGTTTTGCTTTTAAAAGAGGGACAATCTGCAACTGACTTAATACCTGGTGCTTCGTTATACTGGCAACTAAAAGGTAAATCTGCCAGGTGGGAGCAGATAACCATTCTGCATTGGCCTAGGAGGGGTAGACTTTCAGCAGCACTGTGCCACAGATGCTGCCACAAATCAAGTTAAAGACACTAGCAACCATGGTTTCCTGTTAATTGTCCTGGAAATAATACCGGAAATTATGATCTTCCTCATGGAAGTGATTAGTCTGCATTCAGAGGATTTGGGCTTGCCTTTATTGGGTTCAGAGTTCTCTGAAAGGGCTTAATGGCAGTGCTAAGAGCATGTTTGCAGTATGTGAGCACACTTTTACCCACCTCCTTTCTTCCTTTTTATTTTTAACAGCAATTAATTTCAGCAATTACTCTTCCTCCTTTCTGGTTTATTGCTTGGGTACTACTAAGACCAGTGTTGCAGCAGTAGTATCAATTTTACTGGAGGTTTACTGCCCAGCTCCCACAAAACCTACCAATTTCTGGTGTGGGGGGTACTTGAGGAGCACGAACAATAATATAGAAAGTACAAGGGAGGGGGAAGTTTAGGGCTGGAGCTGCTGAAAGGAGCATTTGTGAAGCCCTCTGAGGATGCCTGTTCCCAGCAAGCAGAACTGACTCACAAGCAGGCTCCAAATATACAGTGTGTGTGTAAACTGAGCATCCTTTTCAGAGAGTTAGTATTCCTGTGACAGCAGCAGTCATGCATCCATTCAGCCCACACTCAGAGGGGATCAGCTGGGATCTGGAAGCTTCTCAAGTGCATGAATTCAGGGCTGGCCCTGCCACGAGGTGGATGAGAAACGCTGCATTTCAATTTGGATTGAACTCCACACCACTGTGGCTTCCAGACCAGAACTGGCTTGTTTCTTGTTGATTTGGAGGACAAACCACTAGAATTAGTACCTGTGGGGAAATGTGTTCTGCTGACTGATCTCACTGGTAAGAGTAAAGTGAAGATAACCTCATGCAGCATGTAAAGATACAAAGCTATTAAAAAAACTCAATGATGTCTTCAATGAAAAACAGCGTAAGAAATACTTTTCCCATTTGCCATATTATTTAGTGTGTTGTAACTGAAAAATATTTAGTTTTCACTAATGTGTGAAATGAAAAATGTTATTTTTAGTCAAAAGGTTTATACCTATTTTTATTCAATCTTTAATTAGCTTTTTTTGCAAATTCCTGGAACAGGTAAGTGGTAGAAAAATCAGGCTCATAATGTTTGGAGAGCTATCTTAGAGTTTTCATTCCGGGCAGTATGCAGTGTGGAGAAAAATCGAGGCATGTTAGTATTTTCACATTGCTCAAAAGGTTTTTAAGGTCAGAATGGATTTTTCTGATAAGAACGTGACCTCCTCTCTGCAGCATGTGCCACAGAAGTTAACCTGTCAAAAGAGTTTCATTTTTTTTTCTTGCTGCCTTTAGCTCACCTTGCCCAGCTTACTGTGAATGTGAATATTCAAGATTTGACAGGCTTCAAGGAAAATATGCTGGATTTTGGAAAACGTATCCATCAAATCGAATGGGTAGATAATCTGAGTCTAATATTATATTTCTGGGGGAATCAATTGCTACAATATTGTTCTTTCCTTTAGGGTGTATATGTGAACAGACTTCCTAATCATCCTGAGTGATTAAACACTTAACGAGAGTGGTTGACCTCCTCATAGACCTTTCTGACCCAATTACTGCAGTGGATGAATTCATCTTTCTAAAGACTTTTTTCTGCACATCTCAGGTTTTTCAACTGAGGCCCGTATTCTGCTTTAAAATCATCTATCATGGGCCTTAAGGTACACAAAATGCATAACCAAAAATTACTAGTTTCACATCAGAAAGGAGGATATGTAGCAAATATTTTGCAGTCACCATCACCTGCTCCCATTTTTAATGACATCTCTTGTCTTCTCAAAAAACAAACCAAAACAATAAACAAACAAAACCCCCAACACCCCACAAGCAGGCAATACTCATTTTATGGGTATCATAGAGTGTATTGACTGGATGAAGGGTTGCAGTTGAGATCCTCTTACTCCACTAGTTTCTAAAGCCACCTCTATGACAACTAGGTTTTTTATAATGTTTCATAATGTTGCTTATATTTTTGTGCCAAAAGGTTTGGGGGAGGGTCTGAGAAGAAATATTATATTAAGTCAGGTTAGGTAGAAGGGGACACTTCTCACTAAATTATCAATCTTTTAGTCTCTAATGATTTCATTGGAGGAAAAAAACTATCATTTGGGCAAGCTTTTTTTACCTATTCAGGTGTTGTTTAGGGGCTTGTCTGTAATGGAACGTGTTATGAGTGAAAAGTGGAATAAGCACCCTTGGCCAAAAGCTATGACGTGGACACAAGTACCTGAGTTACCTCTTGGCCAAGCCCAATTCTGCTGATACCTGAGGAAAAAGTGACAAGATTATCAGGCTGGTTTTGACAGCATTTAGCACAAATTGGCAGCTTTTATGTCTACTCAGGGCCTGCAGCAGAGATGACCCAGTTAAGGGGAGTGCCCCAGCTGAACCGCACTAGCGCTTCCCATGTCTGTGTGAGGAAAACAAGCAGATCCCCTTAACTAATCATGTTAGTGCTGCTGGCAGCCTCCACTGCACCTCGAGGATTTTCCAGCTTTGTTCCTTTGCCAGTGGGGTTGTATGTGGGGGCTGGTGATAGCAAGTGCATCTCCTTTGGTTGTCGAGAGCATGGTGGATTACTCTCCTTCGTGTTTCGCCTCCACTTGCTGAGAACTTCTCCAGCAGCTAAAGCTCCCATTTTTAAGCAGCCACAAGAAACTGGTTTATCTGTCAGTGCAGGGGAATGTGCTTTGCAGAGCAGTAAGCTAGATATCTGGGTCACACACTGCATGGAGGGAGGCAACTGTGTGCAGTTCAGTCAGGAATTAGACAGCAATCAAATGCTGGGTTTGGGGGAGAAGGAAAAAAAAATCCTCAAACAGCAGGGAAGGAGTCTTCTTTGGGATAAAAATCACCGTATGCTAAGCTGCTTTCTTGCCACTAGCTAGACAGCTGTACTTTACACTGTCTGGAGGAATAAAGTAGACCAGCTTCCTTATTTCACAATTTTTAAAGAAAAAGGAAAAGCACTTTTTCATTGGTTGGTCTTCATCAATAACAGGAGAAGATACCCATAAGCCCCTTTCTTAAACCATCCTAGCCTACTTGTATTGTTACTGTAGTTTTAAAAGTGTTGGGGGCTGTGTGTATGTGTGTATTTTCATTATAAAAGCAACCTAGCCCAGCATTCTTTGGGGTAAGAGAGGGACAGAAAATTAGTCTGTACCTCTTGTGGGAGTCTGAGCCAGGCCTTGATCAACTTCACTGGAAAATAAATTCCCTAACCATTAGCTATACCAGAATAAGAAGGGCAGAGTTGTGTCTCTCTGCTTCTACAAGGCTCCCACCCCAAAAGCAGGTACATGTGCCATACAAAGCAGAAACAGAGGGAAGTCATGACTTTACCTTTTAGGATCCTGCAACAGTGTGGCAGTAATGGTATCATTGAGATGGTCAGAGCTCAGCTGTCCATCTGAAGACAGAAGGAGAAGATATGGAATACCAAGCTGAAGAAGATGATGAAGTGCCATCATTGTGTCATCCTTACCTGGCATGACCAGGGCTGGTGGACCCCAGACACCACACATTTGGGAGGAATTTGTGTCTCCAAAGAGCAGTTGTACAAGGGATGGGTATAGACAGAACAGAACGTGGCATGAGAAAAAAAGTGTAACTGCTGGATTGTTGAATTCTATTGTCATCCTATTTTTCTACCTAATTTCCTTTAGTATAGTGTATTATTGTAAGGTTTTAGCTTGTGTGTACTCTAATACAAATCTTTGATCCAATATCAATTGGATCATGTCTACAAAGGTAATGAACATTTCCTTTAGAATTTTTTAGTTAAACTGTTTGATTGTTTTGGACAGGAGCGAGTTGGAAAAGGTAGGAGTTTCATTTATTTTTTCATATGAGCTCATCAGGCCGTATTGATGTTAATTGGTCTATGTAAAAAAAACCACAAAACAACCAAACAAAAAACAAAGTACGCAAAACCATTTTCAGGAACTTTTTTTTATTTCTTTATGATAGTGAAATGGCAGTGAACTAAATTTAGCAGCTGCAAATTAAAAACTATTTCCTATATTCATGGCAGGTACATGATAGAAATATATCTCTGAATATTTATTAGAAAATTGCTTTTTGCTTTCCTTTTTCTTCCCTTTCCCCCCTCTTTACTGGTCCCTAGTCAATATAGCCAACTTTTAGCTGGCAAGAGCACTGACATGTGGCATTATGGTGTCAAGACTGCAAGTTCTGAAGAGGCTCATTAGGTACTACTCTGTTCTCCCAAATACACTCACATTCTGTACTTTATTATACCCTTCTCCTGAAGTGTTGGGCTGAATTGAAACTCCTGTTTTCGCAAGGCCAGGCTTTCTGAATATAGTCCAAGGCTCATTAGCAGTATTTAACTCTTCAGGGGGTTGTAATCTAGTCAAGGGCAAAACAGATTAAGTCAAATTGATGTCTACCTCACTGTTATGGTTTAACCCCAGCTGACAACTAAGTACCACACAGGAAGGAGAGAGAAGGAGGAGAATCAGAAAAAACCCCCTGTGTGTTCAGATAAAAAGAGTTTTATAATTGAACTAAAGTTGTTAATAATAACAAAGACATAAAAAGAGAGAGGAATGAAGCCCAAGAAATACAACTGATGCACCTATTGAGTTGCCTATTACATTCTGGTATGTTTTCCAATATCAGATATGTGTATATATACATACATACATAAATATATATATACAAAATTTAAAAGATGCAACCTTATTTTGCTACTCCAAATTCACCATTGCAGTACCAGTTGTACAATCACTTAAATGGGTAGCCAGATGAACTCACTGGATTCAGACAAAAGTGTCTCATTTGGATGTTTTTGAACAGCAGCTGATGTCGTAGAGTTTGGGTAGTTCTATTTCTGAGTTTGGTGCGCCAGGAGAATTAAAGCTGTAATGAAATGGTTTAGAATCATCTTTAGTCTGTCACATAATACTTGAAATACCGTATGTAGCTTGTTTGTGTTTTGGCAATTTGATGGTACTGAGTGTGGGAAAAGGCACAACATGGCATAAGAATAATTTGTAAATAAGACTTTTTTCCTTTTTTTTTTTTTTCCCCCGGTGGAAATCAAGAACCAGTGCTATAATGATTATAAAAAGAGATAATTTAACATAAATGCTATGAGTCTTTGAGTTGCAAAATCTTGCTTTGGATTCTTAGGCTTTTATCAGCATACAGCACTTCAACTCATGTACTCTGATCATATCCAGCCAAACGTCCTCATGATGTTCAGAAAAGGAAGGATTTTTCTGAGGGCGAAACTTTATACACCCAGCATATTGCAAGTCTCCAAAATAGCTCAGGCGTCCTTTAAGGGATCCAAGCACACCTCATTTTCATAACCTCTTACATTCACCTCAGTAAAACTGTGTGCTGGAGCCGGCATGTGGAACAGCTTGCAAGGGAAACTTCATATCTTTGCAGTGCCTTTATGCATAAATGTAAAAATCTCCATCAGGCAGTCTGCAGTGATACCTACTGGCCAGTTCTGCCTCGGGGAATTTAAAATCTAGAGCCAAGGTTAACAAGTACATTTTAAATGTTACATTCGGAGTCTGAAGGTCATACAACATAAAATGTTGTTTCACTGATGCACTTTTTATGTTCACATTGAAGGTCTTTGCTGAACTTGGATTTAATTGTTCCTTCTTAAAAAGGTTGGTAAATTCGCAGGGAATACAGAAAGTGGAGTCAACCCTTAAATCTTCCTTGGGGGGCATAGTATAAAACTTTCCCTTTGATCATGGCCATGATTTTTACTTAAAGAATAATAAATAATGTGATATCTACTCTGCAGAGCTGCCATGACTTTAAGCAGATATCTGAAAGCTTCTGTACCATTCTAACAAAACTAGTAATTGAGCTTGAATAATATGCATTTAGGAAGCGATTGCAGGGTAGAGGACCCACTTGAATGGAGTGTTTCTGTGACAGAATTAATACAAGCTACTGTAGCGTTAGCTCAGTGTTCACTGATGTAATTACATAACTTAGGAAACCTTGTGAGTGATGCTGAACTTGTAATTTTCATTCAGTGTCCTCCATTTTTTTGGTCATATCTAGTGCATAGAGACTTCAAGTTGAAATAGTACTTATATATTGAGTGACTGTAGACTATGATATTATAAATTACACTATTATAAATAATATAGATTATGGGCAGGTAGGGTTACAAAAACAGAATAATAGTTTGAAAGGCCAGAATTGTGGTCCCTCAAACAGCACCAGGGAAAAAAAAAAATCTATTGTATGTATAACTTCAAATTGCATTTAAGTTCGGGGGTTTGTAGTAAAATTAAGTGTTCACAATTCTTTCACTCAAATTCGTGTTGGAGTAACACAAAACAGAAGGAGGGAATAGCCAAAGCCTTGGGTATCACGTTGTTAAAAATTGTGTATTTCTTGTTTTCTTGTTTATTTTGCTAGGCAAATATGCTCTATATGTCAAGTGCGGAAAATGAGCACGACAACAAAGAAGCACCCGTCATTAGCAGAAAAGAAAGCAAGCTAACTAACTCCAGGAAAAAATCTCACATTCAGGGTAAAGCCAAACCATGAAGAAAGGTGGCTGCACATGAGATTAAAGCTGTTGTGTGGAATTGTCTGATGTAGACATTTGTCTTAGTAGGTTTAGCCAAAATGTCTATTCCTGAAATTGTTCCCAGACATAGGGCACGTTGTAATTATTGCATTCTGGTCCAGTAAAGGAACGCTTCAGAGAGAGGGAGATTTTTGAGTTTTGCTTCCAAAAACTATGAAGGTGTTTGTGCTAAAATATTCTAAATACGAGGAAAAAGGATCCTGTTGTTCACCACCTCTCCAAAGGAAGAGTTTACAGAACAAGGTAAAATGTGTTTGTGTTCTGGCAGGAGCTTTTCAGGCGCCTGCCTTGAAATCTCCACTTCAAATCACACTGGCAGGTGTGACGGTGGGGTTTGCAGAAAACCTTAGTGACTGATCTCCACTGAGGTAGGGTAACTGCCTACTGGTGACCCAGTCACACCAGCAAAGACTTCACCTCCCTGAAGATCAGCTTACTGCAGGACATGAGATCTTTCTGTTAGTGGAAGGAGTTGTTTGCTTCCAGTAAGTTTGCATGGACTTACAATGTTCCCTGCCAACTGATGGTTTTATCTGCAGCCCAAAGGCAGAGCATAAGGAAGGCTCTGGAGATGCTCTGAGAGATCCTGGTTTAATGCTGCTCAGAGCCCATGTAACTATCAGTCTTCCAGAGTGGAAGGCCTGGCAGTGAGGGTGTGAAGGCTTTGAGAAAGGAATAGCTTCACCCTTGCTGTAGGTGGCTGGAAGCCAGGCTCCTTTTGGATGGCCTGGCACTCCTGGATCCTCCTGAAAACCAGACAGATCTGTGGTGCCACTCACATCCCAAACTAAGCATTAGGCTTTTGTCCCACAGATCTCATGACTGTAAGAAGGATTAGCTGAAGATCTTTCTCTTGGAAATGGCAGATTGAGGCTGGGAGTCATTTAGGGAAATGATTTCTGACTAGCTGTTAGCATTCCCAACTCCATGTGTTAAAACTTTATACCTTACGAGTCTACAGCCTTCCTAATACAGAAATATATTTTAAGTGACTAATCACATTTATTTTCAAGGGTAATTTTGCCACAACAATTCTAGACAGTTGGTATTTTAAAAGGAAGGCAGAGATTTTTCTCAAAGCAGTGCTGAGTAATTACAGTCTTCCTGGTGCTCATATATTGCTCTAACTTCATTTTATTATCCAATGCATCTTTCCTTCTTCCAATTAGCTTCAAATAATTCCCACGCTTGAACCTCAGAGAAGAGTTCCAGAATTATAGGAATGGCATTATAGTGCCTGTACTCTAGGTTTGTAAGGCATATTTCTTTTTGTGTGCAGGGAAAATAAATGGAATAACATGTTCTGTAGGCTGTTGAAGAGTGGAAATACTTGACTTCAGATTACTGTTTCACATCCAATCCGAAAGACTTTTAAATCAAAAAGATTCTTTACTGATGCAGGCAAAACTTTACTCATTTTAAAAGACTGCCTGTTTGCAGAATCCTTACTTATGTTCAGACCTGACAAAAATAAAAATAAACACTTGGTTTGGAAAGTCGTGTAATTGGACGCTCTAGTTCTGGGCAATATTTTTACACCAAAAGAATTTCCTGCTTGGAGAAGTATTACTGGAAGCTCCAGGTAACTTTGGACACCTCTAAGTGGAACAAAGAAATACTGAACCAATTAGCTCAGTGCCACAATCTATTTTCATACTTCATTGTCATGTTCTTGTGGATTAGTTTGCTCCTCTGCAGCCCTGGCAGTGACTGGGAAATATCTTCATCAGTGCTTGAACCTGAGTAGCTATTTTGCCTTTGTCTCTGTGTAGCAATTACTGGTGTAGTGGGGTGGACCTGCTGCACCTGTGCTTCCCACATCAGCTGTAGTTAGTGGAGTTGTTAATCTGTCATAGTGAAGGGGAGGACAAGGAACAGGGTGACAGATGGAAGAGGTAGTGACCGTGGCACTGTGTTGGCCTTCACATCAGGGTGGTGGTGGGTACAAGGAGCAGACGGTGATGAATAGAACTGATTGCAGTATTATGTTGTTTGCTGTGATTTGAGGGATATTTTGGTGCTTTAATAGCGCAGATTATTTAGAAATTTAGAAAAAAAGCCTCTAAGCTTAAAGTCCTACACAAACTTATGTGAAATCTGCACTTGGACTGGAACTTCAATTTCCTGTCTGATCTGCATAATCTAAGGCACATTTGTATGTTTACACTAAGTTTATTAATTCTGTAACCTATTTTTCTGTGATGTATAATCGTCAAAGAGTAGAGATGAAAATGTGTTCATAAACATTACCTTTTTCCATAACTGTCATGCCATGTCCTGTCATAGAACAACATCCTTATTGGTAACAGCAGATACAGACTGAGTCGCTCTCTGCACTGTATTGTGTAACTGTTTTAACTGTGTAATTACTTCGATAGTTAACAATGTTAACTGCAACGTGATTTGTGGTTCCATTCCTGAAAGCATCTCTCAGTAAATCAAAGTAGATGTGCCAGGGCTGTTACTCAAGTTCCATCACAAATATTTACCGGAGTATATCAAGCCCACTGAATTATAGCTACTAAATTGCTGGGAGCACACTCATGAGAACAAATCCTGTTCGTGTAAGAAGGAAGGCACAATCATTCCTTAAATGGTACGATAAATCTTACTGCTCTGAAAAGTTTGAAAGTCATTTGCATTTGGCAGAGCTATTGAAATGCATCTTAATAGGCTTAAATGTTCAGTGTTGTTAATGACAAACAACAGAATATAACCATTTCATGGGTGTGATCAGGTGGGTTCAGGTTTGGTTCTTCAGTTGGATCTTGTTCATTGCCAAAACTCTAATTTCCTTGGGCAGCAAATCATGCAATAGACTTGCAGACAAATATAGCATCAGAGCTATTATCTTATGGAAATAAACAGGAGACATTTGTTTAGTCAGCAAATGTATGCTTAATGAAGAATACAGATTACTACAACAGAATTGCTGTGGTTTGATTGGTAAAATGGGCTCCTTAAAGAATTTCACTGAACTCATGAACAATAAAATATAACAGAATCAGTATCCCCAGGGCTTTGCATGGTACTCTGTAATTGAGAGAAATTAGCATTACCACAGCAAATCTACCCAAAGGTAGAGCTTTATGCAGCCCCTCTTTTAAGACATAGTTACCATTCTGAAAATGTGCAATTTCTTTCATTTCTTTTAAAAACTGTATTAAAGGAAGAGGCTAATTTCATGTACAGCTTTGCAAGCTCAGAATGCATTCCATTACTACCAGAATATGAAGCTATACCATGATAAAGTCTGAATGCCATTTCAGAATTAATACTCAGTGTTCTTTGGTGTGAGGGAACTTGGATATCTCAGGTGAAAACTTCTTTCCTTCTGAGGAAAAGTAGTTTATTTTTTTCCTACTCCTTCTTTCTTTTGTTGTAAAAATGATTTTTATTTCTCAATTAGATGTTATTCTGTCTCAATACCAGTGAACAAAAAGAATAATTTTATACCTTAAAGAACATTTTGTTTATCACTTATCTACACTTTCATTATATGTGCATGGCAATTGCTAGACAACTGTTCACCCAGGGAAGAGGAATGAAGTTATCACAAATTCATTTCATCCTTACTATAGGAGTCTCTGTATGGAAATTCAGCTTTTTCTGTCTTTTCCAATTTATTGATACATGCTGATATTTAAATTGATGAGATACTTCTTTTTTAGACTCTCACTATGAAAGATTTTTTTACTGAGGGCTCAATTCTTCACAAATTTTATAATATTTGGTTGAGTGTTTTCCTAATTAACAGATAGACAGGTAAAGAAAATACAATAACAAATAACCAGAAACAAAAGCAAGGAATAGACAGTCTTAGAAGTGAGCACCTGTTTGCCAATTTTTCTTCTGAGTTATTTGAACTCTACAGAGGCAGATTGAAAAGGACTTCACCCTCTCCTATAAAAAAACCACAAAAATCTACCCAGGTGATCCACTCCTGCAGCACAGCACCGTCTTTCAGAAGGGTCAGAAGGATTCTCATCTGAGGCCCAAGAAATGGTAAGCTTGGCTTGTTACTTGTGGCTGTTTGCATCTAGGGAAATCTGTCATCTATTACAGAGGAAAGTAAACCCAATATATATCATTCTTCTGCCAGAGCCCATTTAAAACGTCCAGAACCTCAAGCAAAGCAAGAAACCTGCCAGTGCTCCCTTGAAAGCATGACCTCAGTTTCTAAAGTCTTTTTCTTGTCGCACCTCTGTCGCCTCGTATGTTTTTGTGCCAGCTGACCTTCTCCACTGCAAAGCTTCCCCATCCTGCCCTGCACTCAGGTTGCCAGGCCCATGGCCATGGGTAGGATGTCCCACTGTTCTGACCCCAAGGGAGCCTCTCCTGCAAATCCCTGCAGTGCACAGCAAATACCATCCAGCTCCTGCACGGGCTGAAAGGTCTGCTGAGGTCTCAGAATTGCTTCAGCCACCTGAGCTCTCCTTTCTGAAGAGAATGCTTTTGATGCTCTGAACACCGGTCCCCAAAGAGCAGCATCTGTTTCAACTGGAGGATCAATGATGTTACCAAGGTGGGTTATTTGAAGAAAGTTTTGTTGTTGCTGTGTAACCTTAGTTGAGCGACAGACACTGCATGACGGGGTAACCCTTCTGATTCATTTGCTGTCCTTTTTTGTTTCGTTGTGTTTCACGAACCTGTCCTTTGCTTCTGACAGTAGCTTGCATGAGCTTTCAGTGACATCATCTAGTATGACTACAAAGGCATTTGATTATTTACATTTGATTACATATTGCATTTGATAATGCTTCTCTGTGATTTGCAAGCAAACAGTACAATAGAATATACGCCAAAGTAGCTTAAAGACAAACTGAAATAAGAAAAAAAGATGGTTTGTGAGTTGGATTCCTTTGGCAACACAAGGACTTTTTGTGCCATATGATATTGTTTTAAGTATAAAGCATGCATAAAAGTTACTTTAATATTTAAGAAGAAGACAGCTGGTTATGAAGGTGGCAGATGAAGCCGTATAAATAATGTAAGGCTGAATGCAGAAGAATTGCAGTGGAAATCAGCAACCTTGGAATGTATAGCAGTCAGGTCTTTTAACTCAAGAAATAACATGGAGAAATACCAGCAGAATTATTCTGTGACATTTGCACTCAGAAACAACAGCAGAAACAAGTGGAGTGCTTTGAAATTCACCACCTGTAACAGGAGCATTTTTAAAAGTGGAATCACCTTTTCTCCCTCTTTTTAAATACTAAACACTACTAGTCAAGGAAGGAGATGCATTTAAAATGTAAAGAAATTCAAGAAGTCACTTTACAACTGCAGCTACAGAGGAATTATGTTTTGAATAACAAAAAAAAAGTTTCCTCTTTATCTAAGATCACAGTTTTCGGTCTCAGCGCCCCGGGAAAGGCCAATCTCCTGGTGCAATGCATTCAGGGGACAGCTTCAGTTTGAATTCTGAATTCGGTTCTTGTGATGTGAGGAATGTTCAGAATATTTACATGTGCTTCTTTTTTACTTTTTCTTAGAGTACCGTTGTCCTGAAATGCTCTGTTTCTGGATTGACATAATTGCTCTGTGGGAGCCATTTGAGTCTCTCAGGTAAATACAAAACTCTTAAAATGTTTATTGTGTGAATTCCCTTACCTGACTAACCTTCATTTTCAGAACTATTAAAATCTGTTGTGTACGCCTGTCATTAAAAACTCATTCAAAAGCTCATCTGCAAACAAAGAGATTGTGACAACTTCTTTATTTTTTTGAGCAATCCTAGGATAACATGTGCATGAATTTCTACAGACCTTGAAATCATGGGTTATTCATTGATCATGAATATGTGCTGGACTGCAAGTTGAAAACACCCTTGAGCATTTTATTGGAGATGTTACTGCATTTTCAGCCTCATTTTGAGACAAAATAACATCTCAATCATTTTTATTTTCTCCTTGAATACTCAGCACCACAGCGCTTGAAGGAAGGTCTGTGAAGGTACCTTCATCACCATTGTATTAGAAAAGTAATTTCTCGCTATTTCCCATCCCTTTTGGGGGGTTGTATGTTTTCTTAGGGAAGCTGTCCATGGAACTGTGGGGTGGAGCATCCTTGCTGGGCAGCCAGGATAGTCACAGCAGGTGGCTGGAAGGGGGAGAAGGTGCCATAATGAATGAAGGAATTGCCTCCCTTGGGACAGGGAGAGAAACCATCATAAGGACTTACAGAGGTGCTCAAAGATTTTCACAGAGTGGAGCTGATTGCATAGAACCCCCATTTTGAGAGATCAGTTGTTCATTTAAATTATTTTCTTTCACGATATTTTTGGATTTAAAAAAAAATAATTTGTTGACTTACTGGCAAACCCAACATGAAAGAAAACAAAACATACCAAATTTCTAATAGCTTTATTCAATTTGTTTATTCCCTTTGTGCAATTTACACAGTTTAAATTTTTTTGCTGTTGATTGCAGGGGATGGAGAATTTGGGGAGAGGGAAGAAAAGATATGAGATCTTTAGAAAACTCTTCAGGGACAGGAATCTTTTTCTTCCAAGTTTTGACCGCTACTACCATGCCAGGACATGAAAGGAATACATCTCCCTTCTCTTGCTGTAATTTGAATGTGAATTTGATCTTCCTAAGGTAAGAAGATCAAATATCTTCTATCCAAGCACAAATAGAGAATGGAAAGTGGAGAGAATAATACTGTTTGACATTGTCAGAGGTAACATGTAACCTGCTGCTGAGCATGTTACAGCCCTACCTATGTCAATATATAGAGAGTGTGTCTATTATAGTCCCATCTGGAGACCTCAATCCTTCACTTCAGACAGTAGCAGCTGAAGTTTCCAGCCTTAGAGATGTAGCTGTAGTTTGACAGCCCTGACCTCAGTCTGTAGGCGAGGGATTAAACGCGCTCGTTCAGGCTGCAGACTCTGCAGAGAAGGACTCAGGCAGTGCTCAAGCTCAGCCCCTCTTTCAGTCTCTGTGAGAGTGGAAATGGCAGCAATTGGAGGAAGGACACATCATCCTGCGGAGTCAGAGTGCTGTTTGATACAATATTTGCTATTTGATACACATGGCCGGCTGCAGGTCGGCCCAGGCTGTGCCTCTCCTTGTTCTCCACACTCAGCTGGAGACGATCCTGCTGTTCCCGGGTGGCACAGGCAGCTCTCATCCATTTGGCTCTGATGGTTTTACAACACTGGTGATCACCATAAATCACCCGTGCCACCGGGAGGAATAACCTGGCCAGGACAGTTACATTGTAGTGGAGCTAAACACCACGTGAGCGAGGAGTTGAAGAGCGTATATTAGGGGTTTATTTGACAGGCTAATGCACTGTAAAATTTTGTTGGTCTTTGAGAGAAAGAGGGATTCAGAGATGCTCTTGCAGAGGAGAACCAGGCTCTGCTGGAGTCTTGTAGCTCCTTGTTACAGTGTCCTCAGAGGACCAACAAGAAGAAGAGATGCAGGAGGAACAAGCATGCACGATTTTTTTCAATTAAGAACCTTTATTTTTCCTTTCTTTTGGAAAAATCTTACAGTAATACAAATTGAAGGTTTTCTCTGTATCTGTTAGGGGTGTTTATTTTATTATTTTAAACCTAAAAGTTATGCTCTAATAGCAATTTATTTCTAACTAAAAATATAAAACCCCCAAACAAACCCAAACCCTAAAACCCAAATAAACTTTAAGTTCCCAGTGATTATGGCTTAGAGGAAAGATATTTTCTCTGACCAAGTCTAGCTGTGAAATAACTGGTCTGGAGGAAACTACAGTCACACTCTGCCCTCACCATCATACAAGTTCCATTCCACAACTGTTACAGATGTGCACTGGACATGGGTAGCAACACAACTTTAGCAGGTTTTATTATCTTTCCCTCAGGCAGATATGAGCATTGTATATTTGTTGTTTATATGTTGTTTGAGCTTTGAAATCAATAAGAAAGTTCAGACAATGCAGTAGTCTGATTTCCTCATGTTTTGAAACAAAATCCCTTTGTAATGCCTGATACATCTTCAGATGTTTTCTCATGTTCTGTTTACCTTCCAAAGGCCATAATATGCCATTGACTATTTTTCCCTTTTTTTCGTTTTTCCCTTTTAAACTTACAATTTTCTACTTAAATCAATGGGGAGTTTGTTTCAAAATCAATCTGGTATTATGGCCCTGAAACTTGAGACAATGGTGGCTCCTTAATCATATCAGAAAAGGCGATTATGATGCCACAAATGAACCACTAATCCACAGACATAGGCATATCTGCTAAATTAAGAGCAACCATCTTTACCAGGGCATAGCTCTATTTAACTTTACTGGGAGTTTTGCCTGAAAAAGAGCAATAGAATCAAGCAAGAAATGTGAAAAAAGATCATCAGATTTATCAGTCGAAACCTCGTTGTTGAACGAAGACAACTCACCAAGAGCAGGTTGGTCTTTTACTACACAGGCAACTGATTTCTTGGTTTGAAGCTCTTCTGGTCCCTGGGGACTTGGAAAGCAAGAAACAAATGTGGATGTTCAGAACGTCAAACTGCCTGTTCCCAAATGAATTGGCTAAAATGATGAAACAATTCCAAGTCTTTCTGAAGAGACATTTTGGACCTTCAAAAAGCTGACTGGACTTCATATAACAGGGATTTACAGATTTACAGTCGTGGTATGGAAGCAAGTGGGAGTACAAATTGTTTCTGGTTATTCCAAGCCTCCTCCTAGTCCTAAAGGGTTGCATTTAGAATATTTTGCCTCTAACATTTCTTATCAACTTCCTTTTACAATCTACAGATCTGATTGTTGACATTTGTGTGGGAGTCTCCCCTTTGTTTTTAGTAAAGCTCTGTAGCCATTCCTGTGGGGACAGAACCTAAAAGGACCCTGGCTAGGAATTTTTGTTGACCAGTCCCATGTGAGGATATATTTTCTACAATTCAGAATTGCGTATGTGTATTTTTGGCAACTGAGTAGTAAGAAAGATCTCAATAATAGATTTTTTAAGCCATACGGCAAGGATAGAGTTGGTTATATTTAAATAAAAATGTAGAAAATAAAAACTATGTTTTCCATTCAAAATGTAGAATAAATCTATCTACAGTATTAAAGATACTTCTGAGGAAATTGCTCTCAAGGGAAAATGTAGGCAGAAACTGTGTGTGGTTGCTCTTAAAGAGTTGGTGCTTCTGTTTTCTCCTGTATCTGGTTGTACCCTTTATGTAAAGCTCTATGCATAAGGATAGAAAGCTGGTCACAGAATGAACTTGGCTTTTATTACTCCTCTTGAGTACTTTTACTTCATCCCTAAAAGTGAGTTTAAAGAGTTATCACAGTTTTCAAAGGCTGAAAGAATTGGGACCCAGATTATTAGTTCAGCTTGTGAGTCAAGAATGATTCATTTTCTAAAATCTGCTTATATTACTTTGCCAGTGAATACTGAGCGAGGCTTTTGTTTATCTTCTACACGTGGTCACTACTGCAAACAAACAAGTTTAATTTGCTTTGTAAGCTTATTATGAGAGGCTCAGTGGAGAATCAGGGCTGAAAAGAAACTCTTGCCTCTGTGGTTTTATTAAGAACCGTTTCCTCCAGAGAACGCTCAGCCTGTCAGATTAGAAATGCAAAGAGACCTTTTACTCTAAAAGTCTCACAGTTATCCCCTTAGTAAAGTTTGCTTTTGTGATAATTACATTTTACCATCTACAGTTGTTTACTAAATGAACAGCTTTTCTCTGCTGCTTCCAGCCTTGACACTTTTCCTCTGATAATTTGTGGTTATAATGAAATATTTAGAAATACATGTTTGCCTTCT